>NC_135626.1:29860000-30485000 GCF_053574225.1 Canis aureus
GTTCCATTTGGTTCCTGTGAACTACAAAATACAGACTCCTTCACTGGGCATTTAACCTAATTTCTGAGTGTTTTTCCTTTGCACTACTCCCTGCATTTGCCTTGTGCTCCAAGGAAGGAAAACTAACACTTAATGAAAATCTACCACATTGTTTTACAGATAATTTCATCATTTCTTTCTTATAATAGTCCTCTGAGATAGACTAAGTCACTCATTGAAACGTTCTATCAATTTAACTAGTGGCAGAGCTAGGTATTAAAGCCAGTCTGTGTGAATCTTGAGCTCACCTACAGCTTCCTCTTGTACCTGTGGTCAGACCCCTGCCCTCACCCTTGCCAGCAAGGTCCTGGGGGCCTGAGTCTTCTCCATCTTCCAGCGCCGGCTCCATCACGCCCACTTCTCTCCTCTCTGATTTTTGGATCCTCAAACATGTCAGGCTTCTTCCTCTCACACAGACTTAATTTTGCCAGAAATGTTCTTCCTTCTTTCTGACTTTGATTGCATTCATTATCCCTTCCTTTACCCTGAGCAAATCAGTATAAATGTCACTCCTGTGTGTAAGCCTTCTCTGATCCCAAGGTAACATGAAGTCTCTGTTTCATCTCTTGCACCACCAAACACTGTCCCTGTGGAGCACTATTAGTGCTATTATCTTTGATACTGTTGGCTCGAGGAGGACATTAATTGTGTATATAAACAGCCAGCATATATTGTAGTATAGTGTAGGACAGTACATACTTACTGAATCCATGTTAGATTACGGACCAGCTAGGTTACAGGGATACGGAGAGGTAAGTGACATGGTCCCTGGCCTCAAGGAGTTTACTATTTAAAATGAGTTTACAGATGAAGACAGGAGGTTTGGAGTGTTTGGGTCTATCTCAGACCAAAGTTCCTTTCCCATCACCATGCTCTCTCAGGAAACAAAGTCATCTTTCCAGCCTGATGTCTCTCCCATCTCCTCTTGTCAAAAAACTACCCAAGTGAGAGGCTCAGGCTCCTTCAACATGAGCTCACTCTGTCTGATTTCCAACAGTAATTGTATCTATCATTCTTCCTGGCATGAATACTCTCTATTTTGTATTATAATGATTTCATGTATTTTCAACTCTGCCTGTACAACATATTTCAAGTTGGCCTTTTAATTTCTTTTAACTCCAATATTGGAACTCTTGTCACATTGGCACTCTGTTTGAGACAGTTTGAGAGCTCAACTGGTTTCTCTGTCTCTGTGCATACCCCTTATTAATCCACGGAAGCCAGAACAGTCTTTTCAAAGCATGAACATATCACAATACTTTGCTTCACTTGAACATCATAAGTGCACTTGGAATAAAATCCTAACTCCTTAATGGAATCTGTAACAGGGATGGGCAAACAGACCTGCAGGCCAAATCCAGTCTCCTGCCTGTTTCCGTACAGCCTGTGACCTAAGAATAGTTTCTGTGCTGAGAAAAAAAAAAATTGAAATATTTTGTAACTTGAAAATAATGTGAAATTCATGTCTTACTGACCATAAATAAAAGTGTATTGGAACACACCCCAACTCATTATTTTGCATATCGTCTCAATGGTAGAATTGAACAGTTGCAATACAGACCACGTGGCCCATAAAGCCTAACATGTTTACTGCTCTGACACTTTGTAGGAAGAATGTACAGACCCCTAGTCCACAAGAGTCATGATCTGACTCCTGTCAGCTTCTGTGAAACTCCCTGACCTGTTATTTTATACATTTTCCTTTGTCCACACACTCTTCCCAAGGTATTTCTACCAAGTTCATCCTGCACCTCACTCTCATACATTATCCTCTGTTCTTTTGGTTTTAGCATTTATCACATTATCTTAATTTGAAAGTATTTATTAGCTTACCTGCTTACCCAAGAAAATGTGAGCTACATAAGCTGGTCGGCTTTTCCTCACCGTATCCCCTGGGCCTACAAAAGGATATGCACATTGTAGGCATTGCCCCCCCCCCCAAAAAATGTGAAATGAACATTTTATCTTCCCTGTAAATTCTTCAAGGAAGACACTGTGTCTGACTCATTTCTGCATCCCCCACAGTGGCCCACTTTGTGCCTTGTATGGAGTAACAGTTCCAAAAATAGCTACTGACCGAATAAAATGCCAGTCACTTTCTCTTCCTCCTGGGATGAAGTGACAAAACACTTGCTGTCAGCAGGACCCCAAGAAACAATAAAACATGTGTAGCATCTTTTTCACTTCATCCACACTGCACTGTTTGATAGCACATTTTAAGGAGGGGCCGTGGATTCCAGAATATTCCTCAGGCTATAATTATATCAAGTGTCCAGGAGAGGATGTTTTCAGCTGATGCAGAGTTAGGGTAGGTGTTTTCTGATGATGGGAAAGAACCATTGACCAAGAGTGAGGCTGGCAGTTTTTCCTAAGAAAATTGCTCTAATTACTATTATTTTTTTAAGGTAATAGGTTACCTTTAAAATATGGTGTGTGTAAAATGTGACCCCAAAAAAGATAAGAAGGAAATCCTGAATTAAACAAAAACAGGTAATGGTTTATAGGAAGCTAAAGCTTAGGGATCTTTAGAGGATCCTGTGAAGACCATCTGTTAATATCTATTGGGGAACTGTGCTTCACTCCTAAATATTTCACTTTATCCTCTTAGCTATCCCACATGGTAGGTAATGATTTTCTCATTGTACAGCTGAGGAACTTGAACTTTTAAACAACTGGCTCAGGACCACACAACTTGTCAGTGCAGAGTCTGGACTTGAACGCCCTGTCTTGTCTGCTTCCCAAGCCCATAAGACAAAGGGATGAATGGACTAACAGCTATGTTGAGGTCTTTTCGGCAAGAGAAAGTACCAACTGTGAAAAGCTTGCAGAAAGTATTTGGAATATTTGGCTTCTATTGAAGGAACCTGAGACGGGCTCCTGGTTGGTGCCTGTGTTTCCTTTTCCCAAGGGCCAGCATTGTCTCTCATACTCTGATTTCCTTGTTGTGGTTTCAAGGGGGCGAGAGAGTTGGGGCCAGTAACCACTGAGCAGAACAGGATTATACTGAGGCTGGGGATTGTGAATCTCATGAAGGTGTTCTGTATTTTCATGTCAGTTACATGTGGCTGTGGTGGCCAAGATAGGTACTGATTAAAACACACACACACACACATACACACACGCCAACAGCAGCGTAAACAGTCTCAGAAGACCCATATAAATTGCTGGCATATAATTTGAGCCTGGTTCATGTTATTTAACTTCACTGGTGCCAAATCTTCCTCCATCTCTTCTCTATGTTAGCCTTTTCCGCCCACCCCAATCCTGCTTCTCTTCTGGCTAGAGACACTTAGGCCAAGGTGAGAGAGAAGATGGATGACCTTGGAACAAATCAAATGCAGAACAGGAGTGGTTCTCCAGGATCCAAAGGAATTTGTGGGAGAACAGAAATAAATAAGAATGGACAAGACCACCTTGGGAACAGTCAGCCACAGTCTTCCTCCCTTTGTCTCACCAAGGGGAATGTACTGTTTGGGGTGCTTCACTTCTGTATTTGTTTTGACATTCTACAGTAGATTACTCAACAAGGTGTCTTATTGACCCTGAAAAATCCAATCATTAGATTTTTTTTCCCCATCAAGCCAGTCATAAGCCTTCCAGAGTTTCCCAGAGAGACAAAGAGCCCTGTATTCCATTCCCATTCTCAGCTTCTCTTTCTGTGTAGATGACCAGAATGGCTGATGTTGAGGGTACAAACTTCAGTATGCTCATTTGGGGGTTCTTTACTTGGGGACCAGGAATTCCAAATGGGCTTCAGGGAGTCAAAGAAAACCCTTCATATTGTAAGCAACATAGATCTATTTTTCTCCCAAGATCCCTATGAAAACATTACATATCATTATGCACAATGTATATCCTAGCTTGAGCTATTTAAAGGGCCTAATTACTTTTCTTGGGGGTAGTTCTATAGTTATCTTAGTTTTGTATGTTGCGTTTTGGTTCTACATTTCTACTTATATGGGACATACCTAAATTTTTAGCATTTACAAAACATATTTGAGTCAGTAGTCTGAACCTAAAATGTATACTGTTGAATATTTTCCAGCTCATCTGTATATTGGGGAGATTTACCCATGCCTTTTATCTTGGTCCACGGGAGCAACTGGCACATAGTAGATTCCTAATAAAGATGTCTTAAATGAATAAATGCAATAATTGATTTAATAAAGAAGACTCTTGTCACATTCACAGTTACAAAGGAAGAACAAGACTGCTATTTTGCAAACATTCAACAGAGGTCATCCACTGTGGGGAAGATGAAAGTAAGGAGTTCTTAGAGTTTCAGATTTTGAAAAGTCTTTTTTCTTATTCTAAGGTAACAAGATGGGGCAGGGAAGTCACTGGCAATATTTAAATCTTAGGAGCAAGGTACTGGCCCATAAACTGAGAAAAAAGAATTATGTAGACTCACTAGAGTAAAATACACATAGTAGGGTTTAGTAAATATAGCTGAATTTATTGCATTTTCTATCTGTTGGCCCAGTATCCAACACCAAGCTCATTGCTGGCATATTTGAGATATGAAGTCAAATCCAACTTTTCATTTAGTGCTGTTTGGTGGATTGATTTATCACACTTTTACTGACTCCCTAGTAGGAACCAGATGATGTAAAGTAATGGGGATGGGATTATGAGTAAAGTTTGATCCTAGCCCTTAAGGCAGTGGCAGTCCAATGGGAGTGATGCATGAGTCACTACAAGGTTCTAATGCAATGCGATGAGTATTAGGAGAGAGGCAGGCTCAGAGTGGGATCTCCCTCGGCAATCTGGGGACAGGGTGGCTAGGGACGGCTTACTGGACAAGCTGGCTCCTGAGAGTATAGGTCTGCCAAGGGAAGAGAGTGGTCAGAGGCATTCCAGGTAGAGGTTGCAGTGTGAGCAAAGGCACAGATTCATAGTGTGGTCAGGGGATTGCAGGGCAATTACAGGGAACAGGAGAAGAGGTGAAGTGGGAGAGGATTGTGACCTTAATCAGAGAAGAGATTTGACAGAGAGGCAAGAACTCATCATACTAACATATCTTGAAGGTATTGTGGAGCCATGGATAGAAAGCATTTTAGAAAGATCATTCTTGTAGCCTGTGGGAGAAAAACTGGAGTGGGTAAGGCTATAACTAGGAAGACCAGAAAGATTATGCCATGGATCATGCCATGATCCATGTAAATGGAATGCCAGCTCAGGGTTGGTGCTATTTTCATGCTTTGTGAAGAGGAAGAAACTGCTTGACTTCCTGTTAGCCACCAAGAGACACCTTTTCCTATTCATTGAGGCATCTGAGAGCTAAATTTTTATGTAAACCCAAAGACTTGGCATCTCCAGCTCTTATAGGAATCATGAATACTGGAGTTCAGCTATTTTTAACTAAGAGCTATTAACAACAGTGTATATTTTTAAATGTCCAAATCAAATATCATGGACATATCAGAAATCATGTTCCCTTGGCAGGTGTATGTAACTGGTCTCAGCTTTACTCAGAGCTCCACTGCAAACAGTAATAAAAACACTGACCTCTCATTGCTCATTTTGTATTTATGAAGCAGTCATCATCTCAGTTTACACATGCAAAACAGAGTCGATTGGATTTGAGATGAGCAGGAATCCCCTCTGACAGTAGATTTTTGGGAGGAGGCTTTCATCCTTAAATAACTTTCAAAACAACACTTGGTGGCAAGAGATCAAAGAAATGCTATTACCACAGGGGCTGCTTTTCCCCCACAAAGGTGTCCCTTCAGTCAGCCTTATTAGTGACTGGAGCAAACACTCTTCTACGCAAAATCAGACCCAAGCCCAGTGAGATGTTTGTTCACATGGTGTTCCTCTCTGAGGAGTCCAGGTGAGAGAAAGAGAGGAAGAAGGAACACAGGAAAGTCAGTTGTGGCTGGTACTTGTCTACTTCTCATCACAGGAAGAACATCTTATAGTTTCATAGCATTCTCAGTTTGCGATACTTTCCTTCACATTTTTCTCCTTGTAGAGACCAGGTCATCAGCTCTGCAAGGTTGCATGTCCTATCCAAGGCCACACACTAAGAATGAAGGGGAGGGGGACATTTTGAATCCAGGTCTGTCTGGGCTCAAAATCCAGTGCCTTTTTCCCTCCCAGTTCAGTGTTTCCACATGTCCGCAAGGTAAGGAAAACAGTGGCTGCCAAGAAGGAATTACAGAGGTGCCCCAGTTCCTAAGTTTGGATTTTGAGAAAGTCTGACAGGTGATCCTTCTGAATCTTCAGTTAGCTGTCAGATGAAGGTACAGTTCCACAGACTAGCTTCATTCCACAGTGAGAGGTAGGGCATTGTGCCTTTGGCACTCCAAGGGGCTCGCCCCCAGCACACTCACCCACTTCCCTGTAGGGCCCTGGAAAAACATGTAGCATTTAGATTTTGAAGGGTTTTGATACTCCTTCAAGTGCAAATCTCTGGGACCATTTCTTAGGTGGCTCAGGTTCTTGACCTTCATGAGCATACTGCACTTTAGTGACACTTTACAACTTCAAAACACCTTCATGCAGTCACATTTCCACACAGGAGCCAACACTTTTCTGTGCATCTTTAAGACTGGAAGGCATATGCTGGTGGGTGACAGGTATGTGAGCATGAATAAGACATCTCCCCTGCATTGGGACTCAGACCCTCAGGCAAATGGATGAAGATATAGGTGGTTATAGTAGGACAAGATGCTCCCTGTCACAGGCAGGTGAGCAAGGTGGTATTCAGGCTCTAAGGACTAACACAATTGGGAAAGGGATAGGACAAGGGAAGGTGATGTCTGGTCTGGGTTTCATTTTTTTTTCTTTTTTTTTTTTTTAAAGATTTTATTTATTTACTCATGAGAGACACAGGCAGAGGGAGAAGCAGACTCCATGCCGAGAACCCAGTGCGGGACTCAATCATGGGACCCCCAGGATCATGACCTGAGCCAAAGGCAGATGCTCAACCACTGAGCCACCCAGGTGCCCCTGGTCTGGGTTTCAAAGATTGGGTAGGATTTTACCACAGCGAGGAGAGCATTCCAGGGAGGGAGACTGAGGGTTGAGAGAGTGGGCATGATAGGGTAAAGAAGGGATGGTTTGAAGCAGAGGAACGTGGCATGCCCCCAGGGGCTGAGGGATGGGCCTCACTTTCACATGTGAAAGTCTTTAATGCAGTGCTGAGAATTGGTTTTTATCTCATGGGATCCAGTGAAGATTCATGAGCAGAAGAATGACACGATCACTTCATGATTTAATCTGTGACCAGTGTTGATGTAAGAAAGGTCACGAAAAACATTTAAACCTTACAAGCTCTGTTAGGTTAGTTCTTACTCTTCTATTTCAAGTAAGGGAGCTGATTCTTTAAAGTGTTCTGGTGACTTCCTGATGGCTGGTAGGCACAGGTATCACAACCCACCTGTGCAATTTTGGACTTCCATTCCTATAGATACCACATGCCTGTGTGACAAATGGCCCTAAACCTTTTTGTTTTCTATAGAGCCTATGATTTTATAATATCTGGGGTGGTCTGCCCAGCTCATTCACCACCAACATTGTACATAGTAACTTAGATTTCCTGTGTAGGTCTGCCATACCTGAGAACAGTGACCTTTCCACATGATTCTTTCTTCTTTTTTTACTTCAACTCAGTTATCAAGATGAATCTCCTCAGAGTAATTGCTAGATAGTGTTGACAAATCCTTGAATCTCATCATCGGACAGCAGCCATGCTGACAGCAGACCCTCAGAGCTGTGCCACATGAGCCACTGTGGCTTCCACCCTGCTAGGTCAGATCCGGGACTTTGGGGACCTGTCAGCTGAAGTTCCAGACCCAGAGCACAGTCTCTTCCATCGCAGAAAACCTGGTGGAGGGCTCTGCTTTGAAGTTCATTTTTGTAACACCAGACATGCCACTGAGCTCCGGCAGTAAATGAAAGCAAAAGCTAGAGTTCAGGCAGAAGCTAAAAATAATTACAGGCTTTGGCTGACCCTCTTATGGAAATAGATTCTTCCATTTATAACAGAAACTAAAAAAAAAAACCTACTGGAGGTGGTCATGGCTGAAATGGAGGGTTTCTAGCATCTCAGGGGTCACTACTCAGTAACTGATTTCAAATTATTTTGAATGGTTAAGTTCTCACATCAAGGTGTATCAGCTTCACCTGTTTATAAATGCCCTTACCATTTTTTTATTTCATTAAGCCTCAAAATAGAAAAGTGATGAGCACACCTCAGGCTTCAGGGTTTTGATTTTTAAAACAAACAAAATAAAAAGGAGACAAATAAAAAACAGACTCCTAACTACAGAGAACAAGCTGATGGTTGCCAGTGGGGAGGTGGATGGGGGATGGGGGAAGTGGGTGAAGGGGATAAAGAGCACACTTCTGGTGATGAACACTGAGAAATGTATAGGATCATTGGATCACTGAAACTATGTGCCCCTGAAATTAATCTTACTTACACTGTGTGTTAATTATACTTCAGTTTTTTTAAAAAAGCATTTGTAAATGTTAGATACTGATTAGGTAATTACCTAAAAATTTTAGTCTCATACAAGATGTTGAAAATGTGTGTGTATGTCAGGGAAGAGGCTAAATGCTGCCTGGCACTGGAAATTGAGACGTGAAAGTTTATTTCAGTATTATTATTTTTTTAAAAGATTGATATGTTTATTTTTAGAGAGAGCAAGAGAAAGAATGAGTGTGGGGGAGGGGGTGAGAGAGATGAGGTGGGGCTCGATCCCATGATCTGAAATTACGACTCTAACCAAAATCAAGAGTGGGTTGCTTAACTAACTGAGAACCCAGGTGCCCCCCAAAACTTACTTTTTAAAAAAGATTGTATTTATTTATTCATGAGAGACACAGACACAGAGAGAGAGAGCCAGAGACACAGGCAGAGGGAGAAGCAGGCTCCACACAGGGAGCCCGATGTGAGACTCGATCCCGGAACTCTGGGATCACGCCCTGGGCGGAAGGCAGGTGCCAAACCACTGAGCCACCCAGGCATCCCAAAACTTATGTTTAAAATGTATAATTTATCCATAAATTATCTGACTAGTATTAGGAGATAACTGACCTAGAAATATGCATAAAAAGATTTCCTTTTCGGAAGACATTGGAAATCTCTGACTTTTCTACATGTACCAGTCATTTCACCCATATAAAGGGATGGAAAAAATGTGTTTGAAAATAGCAGATCTGGGGATGCCTGGGTGGCTCAGTGGTTGAGCATCTTACTTCGTCTCAGGGCGTGATCCTGAGATCCTCGGATTGAGTCCTGCATCAGGTTCCCTGGGGGGAGCCTGCTTCTCCCTCTACCTATGTCTCTCTCTCTCAATCTCTCTCTCTCTCTCTCTCTCTCTGTGTTTCTAATGAATAAATAAATAAAATCTTAAAAAGAAAAAAAATGTAGCACATCTAATACCTTTCTTTTAAAAAAAACAAGTGGCATTACAGCATGGAAAAAAAAATCTAATCCTTTAAAAGGTTATAGTCCCTCTTAGCTTGCTTCCCACAGGCCACTACTGATACCTGTTTTTGACTCTTCTTCCAGATATTTTCCATATGGACAAAATAGAGAATATACTCTGACCTCCCAGGAGGACATTCTGTTTCTTCATGGGTAAAATGAGAGAGTACCTAGCTAATTGGTTCGTTAAAACAACGACATGGAAAATACTTTGCAGACTTTAGAAGGGTCTGCTAATATTAACTGACCATGGGATCCTTAACCTGGAGTTCACGGACCTCTGCAAAATCTAAGGCTTAGCTTCACAGTGTTTACAAAGACCTTGAAATTTAAACTTGTGTTTTCCTTGGGCAGGCAGAGCCACTGTGGCTACAAACTTTTCAAAAGGAGAATGATACCAAAGCGGTTTAGGACCAGCATTCTAGAGCCCGAGTGCCATTTTCTCGGTGTTGTGCCCTATTCATTGAACATGCATCACATGAAGGAGAGGATAAAGATTGTGAAGCAATACAGTTGTCCTGCAGGCTTTCTAACTGTCTCTGTTTGGTTCTCTCTCCTGTTATGGCCTTCACCCCGGAGCACTGTCTACATGCTCTTAATGAGCCATCCCATTCCTCTAAATAAACCTACTCACTTGCCCCACAATGTCAGCCTTCTAAAATTGCCCCCTCCATTCTCCCATTACCAAAACTCAAAATTAGGGAGAGCTGAACTTCTAATTAAAAATTAAAGATACTAAAAAAAAAAAAAAAAAAAAAAGAAAGATACTGGGGCAGCCCGGGTGGCTCAGTGGTTTAGCGCCGCCTTCAGCCCATGGCCTGATCCTGGAGACCCGGGATCGAGTCCCATGTCAGGCTCCCTGCATGGAGCCTGCTTCTCCCTCTGAGCACTGGTGTGAGGCCACTCACACAGCAGAGGCTGAATGTTCAGTTGCTGAATGGGAGCTAGAGCTACTTTAAGATGGCAGGGTTTTCTAGGGCTCTCATATTATATTCCCTCATAGTTATATCATAGAACCATAGTTCTATAAATTGCTCAGATAATGGGCTAGACTCATTAACCTGTGAAATCCCCTCCCTGGGCTTTAGGTCTGTCTGGTGAGTGTTGCTTGGGGGAGTATATGCTACTGGGGATATAATAGTGAACTAATAGTGAACCTAGGATTTTCATCTTGGCTCTGTGACCTTGAGCAAGTCCATTTAACTTTCTGGGACTCAGTTTCTTCAGTTCTAGAAGAATAGGTTGGGCCAGATGAACTATGCTTTTCCTTGGACAACATGACCAAAAGATCCATAAAACCAAACCTTTATCCTCTGATCTCAAAGAACATCAAACCAACACAAACACATTCTTTATCTTCGTTAATTCCTTACCAAATAACAAAGAATTTACCACCACAGTGTCAAATAGATTTAACTATTTAAAGATGGAAGAATAAAATGATCAGGAAAGAAGGTAGATTTAAAACGATACTGCTAGAAACCATTTAATAATAACCAAATAAATTCACTTGGAAATTCTGGGGAAGCTTTGGCAAACTGTTTCTGTTAAGTAGCTAGAACTATCCAAGTGAAAACAACTCAAATAGAATTTGAAAGAAATGAGAGTCCCTCTTCCCAACTTTTGACAAAGCAAAAAGAACAGACTCCGATTCACAGAAATAGTCACTAGGAAAGATGAAGTCTCCATGAAGTTCTCTTTCTCCTACAGGAACAAAACCATGTTAAGATCTACTTCTTGGAGAAAGAAAATAATATAGACTTTGGAGAATTCTAGTAGATTCCCTGTAATAACAAGAAGATGTTATTCTCAGGGCAAAGAAAATGGGAAGTCTGTCATTTGGGGCTTCAACTCTCAAAACTGGGCTGGCTTTTCTCCTGCTTATTGTACTGTCCGTTCTTATTTTTAAATTATATATTATTTAAGTAACTGTGGCTCCATTTTATGACTCTGAAAACAGCAGAAACACTGTCTTCCTATTTTAGGAAGAAACTGAGGCCACAGGGGGTAAGTACTTGCTCAAGTTCACACAGCTAACAAGTAGAGGGACGTGTGAAAAAATTCAAATGAATGAGGAAGGGAATTGTGATTGCTTGCATTTCAAAAATAGTTCTTTTCTTCCCTTGTTAAACTCAAGTTTTAGAAAAAAAAATAGGCATAATAATGTCATGATTTTGTTAAGTGGGGATAACTTGGCTTAACAAGGAGGAACAGGGTCATGAAGGCTTATGTGAGTTTCATTTTTAAAAGAGATGCTGATGAACTTGTGTAAGGCTCTCCTCATCATGGAGCAGTTAGTGATCAGGATTTATTCAGATGCCATGAGGAAAAAGCTTTTAAGTACATAAGACTTTAAAATGAATTCTAAACAAAACAAATGAGCAAAAGAAAAAAAAAAAACAAGAGAGACCAAGCAAGAAATAGTCTCAACTATAGGGAACACACTGATGATTACCATAGGGGAGGTGGGTGGCGAGTTGGGGGAGATAGGGGATGGGGATGAAGGAGTGCACTTTTGGAGATGAGCACCAGGTGATGTATGAAGTGTTGAATCACTATATTGTACATCTGAAACTAATATAACACTGTATGGTAACTATACTGGAATTAAAAAAATATTTTTAAAAATGAATTATTCTTCCCCATGGAAACCTCTAAAATTTTCAACATTCCCACAGTAGTTTTATAATAATTACTTATGGAAATCATCCCATATAAAAGGGATAAAGCTTTTTGCATAAATTTGAAGAAAATATTTGTTTTTAAAATAAGGAACATAACACTAAGAGACAAAAAATGAGAAACTTGCTAGTGATCACCAATACTAACAAATTAAATATTTTTTTATTTTTTCTTTTCCCTTCCACAGTTAAGTCCATGATCCACTTTGTATCAATTTTTATATAAGTTTTGAAACTTAGGGTAAAGGTTTTTTTTGTTTTGTTTTGTTTTGTTTAGCCTCTATATATCTGATTGCTGCAACACCATTTGTTAAAAAGGTGTTGGCAACTGGATTGCTTTTGTCAAAAATCAGTTGGACATATTTGTGTGGCTCAAATTCTGGGATCTCTCCTGTTGCACTGATCTTTGTGTCTATCCTTCCATCAATACCACACGGTCTTGATTATCACAGCTCTGCAATAAAGTCTTGGAATTGGGTAGACCAATTCCCTCCACCATATTCTGCTTTTTTAGAATTACTATAGCTGTTTTAATTCCTTTGCCTTTCAATATACACTCAAAAAAGCCTTGTCTATGTCTACAAAAAAATCATGCTTGCACTTTGATAGGTTACTTTGCAGGCTGTAGCATTCTGGGCTGACAATTCTCTTCTTTCAACTCTTGGAAAATATTGTGCCACTTTGGCTGAACTCCACAGTTTCTGATGAGAAATCTGCTATCATTTGAATTGTTTTTCTTCTGTGGGTCAGGTGTTGTTTTTCTCTTGTTGCATTCCAAAATTTTTTTCTTTGTCTTTAGTTTTTACACATTTGATGATTTTGTGTTTTGGTGTTCTTTTGGTTGATCCTGTTTGGGGTTTGCCTAGCTATTTGAATCTATTGGTTTCTGCCATTTTCAAAAATCGGGACGTTTTTCAGCCATCATTTCTTTAAGTACTTTTCCAGTACCACCCTTTTCCTCCTCTCATCCTGCTACTCCTCTGACAGGAATGTTAGATCTTTTGTTATCATCCCTCTTGTCCTTAATGCTCGATATATTATATATATATATATATTTTTTTTTTTAAGCCTGTTTTCTCTCTATTATTCACACTGGGTAATTTTTACTGTTCTGTCTTCTAGCTCACTGATTTTCTCCCCTCTCCCCCCTCCATGCCACTGTTAGACATATCCACTGAGACTTGGTGTTTCAGCTATTGTGTTTTTCAGTCGTACCATTTACATTTAGTTTTTCTTCATGCTTTCTCTCTCCTTGCTATGACTTCGTTACTTTGCTTAGGCATTTTATTTCTTCATGTGTTCCAAGCTTGCATGTAAAATTGCCTGTTGAAACGTCTTTATCATGTCTGTTGACTGGGTCAGAAAATTCTAACACCTCTTTCCCTATGGTTGGCCTCTGCTGATTGTCTTCTTTCACCCAGTTTGAGACTATCCTGGTTCTTGCTCTTGTGAATGATTTTCAACTGAAAGCCGGACATTTTCATATTTTATGAGACCCGTTCTGTCTTTTAAAATGTCTGTTTGAGCTGGCTTTTCAGAAAAATCACTCCAGTGTTTTTAGCTGTTTTTAATGGGAAGAATAGGGAAAGTTAGATCTCTTCCATCTTATAAATTCTTGTGTCTCTGAGTGAGATTTTAAGATTATTGAAATCCAGCTGTTTCTCTAGAATCTCATAGGATGGAGACACAAATTCTAAGATGTGGACTTAAAAAAAAAACCTCTTAAGAGCGTTTACCAAGAGCGTTTACCTTTTTGTATTTCTAAGTAACATGATCTCATGACTTCCTCCCATCCCCCAGCTATTAGTCATTTTTCATGCCTGTGGTCAAACCCAGTCTGAAAGGCGAGGACTCCACAGAATCCACTATGCTGATCATTCAGGGCCTGGTTACTTTTATAACCAGGAAGGTTGCCAATATGATACACTACCTCAAAATTTAGCTCCCTCTTTATTTTTCCCTGGTATAAGTATTTTTGAAGTAGATAACAGAAATGAAACCTTTTGCTAACCCAGTAATCTAGCCTTGGTATCTCTGATCCTCTCTTCTGTTTCTTTTTCATAAGATCTGTGAGTTGAATGTAGTTTTGGAGATAAAGAATTTGATTGATTGCTGTCTTCTTCCACCACTAGGAAAATATGAGAGTATTCCTGATGGGTCCACATAAAGGCTCCCATAATTTTCACAGGTGCCTTTATCTAATCCACTAGCAATTTACATCTATGATAATGCATAATAGGAACCCAGGTTTAACCAGATGTCTTGAAGAAAATAAATGGAGGGAATATAGTTAACAAACATACATGCGTGGGGAGATAAAACTCATAAAAATGTTACAATAATTTTCAGAAAGACATCCAGAATGTTGCAATGGGCCAACCAATATGTGGAATTTAAATTATGTACTATTTACGCTTTATAAAATGCTCTTCTAGAAAGTTCATATTGAAAATAGTAACTCTCATCGCAGTCACTGAGGAAAGCAATGGATATTTTGCTGAACTCTGGCTTGAAGATTATTCCAGCCTAAATTATGTCTGATATAGGCACAGGGAGTCAAAATGGTTTACAGTTACTATAGCCAATAGTTTTTCATAAGAGTGTTCTGTATTATTTCCTGTTTTACGTTTAGTCCTCTGATACTTTGGCAGTTCTGAACTGCGACAGACTGGATTCTCCTTAAGTCAAGTTTATGGTTTAGAAGCCACCATCAAATACAAAGGATCTATTGATCATAAGCAAGCTCTGACCCATGACTAGGACGATAAAAGCCTGAACATGTGTTAATATAAATGGAAGTTTAGTAATGATGTTATGGGTATGCCTTTAGAGGAATATGTATCCTGGCTTCATCACTGACTAGCTTGGGCCACTTCTTAATTTTCCTCATCTAAAAAATGAAGTGGGGATCCCTGGGTGGCACAGCGGTTTAGTGCCTGCCTTTGGCCCAGCGCGTGATCCTGGAGACCCTGGATCGAGTCCCACGTCGGCCCCCGGTGCATGGAGCCTGCTTCTCCCTCTGCCTGTGTCTCTGCCATTCTCTCTCTCTCTCTGTGTGACTATCATAAATAAATAAAAAATTAAAAAAATAAATTCTAAAAAATGAAATGGATCGATCCTGCCTCATAAGATTGTTGAAAGCATTAAATGGGATAATGCATATAAACATACACTAGCTTGGCCATAGTAAGAGCTCAATAAATATTTCCAATTGTTACTTTGCTACCTCTTTTACTACATTTCTCACATAAACCAATCTAAGAATAGCACTTTGTTCAAAATGTCATGTTTGGTAGATTGTTTTTATCAGATACAAATTTTTATTACTCTAATAGAATAATTAAACCCGTTCTAGATTTCAAGCCCATGACCAGATTTAAAGGCAGATACTATTAGACACTTTTAATCCAACAAATGTTTATTTTTGGAACCATAGCTAGGGAATCATCCACATTTCCTCCCCCCTTTTTTTCCCTTGCCATGTTTATTTGGTTTTATGCAAACTTCTTGGGGGTAATTCAAATTAGCATCCATTACAGATCAATCTAGAAAAGGTTGGTTATTTATTGTTAGGCGGATACATGAACCTTGGCAGTTTCAGAAACCAGAGCTAAAGTGATCTTATAAAGTTCTAGCTAAATCAACATGGGGATGTGCTAGTCTCATGATGACTTTCATGAACTTACCTCTGAAATGCTAAGTATTTTCTCACTCAGAACCTCATTTTACCTCTATAACTTATACCAAAGATCACACTGTACCTGCTCTTAGCCTTGTAAGTCTTACAAAAGCCATTGGCCAAAAGCAATAAAATTTGACCTGACCTAATCCTGGAGTCACAATGGATAATGTGTGTATTTTTCATTCAGTAATTTAATGTGGAAATTAACTGCATGTGTCACATATTCCCCATCTTAAAGAGAGAGCTTTTCTGGTTCTAATGTTACACAAAAATTAAATATGTAAACACTCTTGTCATATAAGACTCCTTACTTTCCTGATAGCTTAAATAAGCACTACAAAAGACTCCTTTGGAGAAATTTATTTCATGGAGTTTGGGAGCCTGCTGCATGAAATTCACCCACTATGGTCACAGAAATGATGGCCAAAGATATTTTTTTCTGGCTCCCTGAAAGATCTGAAGTAATTTTCCCACTTTGGCTGACTGCATTATTCTCTCCTATTTGTCAATATTGGAAAAACCACTGTGGACATTGACAGAAAAATTCTGTTCTCTTTCTCTTAGGTGTATTCTTGAATCTCTCTACTCCTGCACATGGGATACAAAGTGTCTCTCGACCTGGCCTGTTTCTATAAAGAGCATTCCTTCCTAAGGACTTTTCTTACAAGTCTCTTTCCTTTGCTTTTTCTTCTCTTGACCCATTCTGTTCTCCCTGTATCCCATGAAATTTGTATTTTTTATTTTGATCTTGTTATTAAATTTAATGTTTTGAATAGGTCCACATGGTTCAAAAATCAAAAGGTATAATCGGTGATTCAGCAGTAAATCTCTCTCAGGCCCCTCTGTGTGTTCCCAGTTCCCAGATTTGCTCCCCCCACCAGGCATCCACTGTTCTTGGTGTTTTATGTATCTTTCCAGGTTTCTTTATTCACACGCAATCAGACATGAATATAGGCCCCCCCACACACACCATTTTACATAACAGGAAGCACATTATATGTACTCTTCCAAATGTTTTTTTTTTTTAAGATTTATTTATTTATTCATTCAGAGAGAGCGAGAGAGAGGCAGAGACACAGGCAGAGGGAGAAGCAGGCTCCATGCAGGGAGCCCGACGTGGGACTCGATCCCGGGTCTCCAGGATCACAACCCGGGGCTGCAGGCGGCACTAAACTGCTGTGCCACCGGGGCTGCCCCCCAAATGTTTTTTTAAAACTTACTTTATCTTGGAGATCTTTCCATATAAATACATAATAAGATTCCACGTTCTGTCCTCTGGCTTCTGTATATGGATGTGTGTGATAATTTATTTAACCAGTCTTCTATTGATAGATTTTCTGTATTTTGCCCTTATAAACCTCATGTGATGCAGTTTACTCTGACAAACTATGCTGGTATGAATAACCTTGTGCATAATAATTCATTTTATAAATCCCTAAGCATATCTGCAGGATAAATACTCCTAATAAGAATTGCTGGGTCAAAGGTTATTTGCATTTGTATTTATGATAGATACTGCCAAACTGCTTTCCATAATGATCCTAAAAATGTTTTCTTCTATCAGCATTATATGAAAGTAACAGTGTCCTCAACTCTAATCTACAGAGTGTATATTAAAACTTTTGAATTTTTGCCCTTCTGAAAGGTCAAGATTGATATCTCAGGTTTGTTTTAAGTTGCATTCTTTTATAATGGGAGAATTTGAACTTCTCTTTATATGCTTAGGAGCCATCTGTTTCTTTAAGAACCATCCTTCCCTCATTTTTTTCTTATAGATTTCAAAAGCTATTTATATATTAGAAAGATGAGTCTATGCCTATTGTATAAAATGGTGTCTTTTTTATGTTGCTTATGGTTGTTTCTGCTGAAGATGCTTTTACAAATGAAGTTGAATTTACTCTAGTTCTTGAATTGTGATGAAGGCCTTTCCTACTCTAGTCAGAAAGGATTTCTTCCAGTTTTTTTCCAGAACTTTTATTATTTCATTTTTACATTGAAATCTGATCCCTTTATAATTTGTGTTGCAGTAAACCATGAGACATGAGTCCAATTACATTTTCTTTTCCTGTCCAGTAGTCTTCTTATTGAACTTTACATCTTTCCCCTGCTTATATGTGATACTACTTTTATCTTACACTAAATTCCTGCATTTACAGCTACCTATAGTAGAAGCTTCCCTTCTAATCCATTGGCTTATCATGTACCAGTATGGCACTGTTGAGTTATTCTGGCTTTATAATATATTAGGATCATGACCTTTATGGTGACCTAGTAATAATGGTGATAGCATCATCTTAAATATATATATAGCACACTGTAATTTACAAAGCATTTTCACTTACACTACCTCATTTGTTTTGATCCCTATGATGTCACATGCAGCAGCTGAGACTGGTACTTCTGTCCTCATTTCATACATAGAGCCCAGAGGATATGAAGTGTTTGCCCAACATCTGAAGCCCAGGGGAGATGAACTGTTTGCCCAAGATCACCAACAAAACTAGTAGGTGGCAGAGTGATGACTTGCCTCTTCTGTCTTTCCTAATCCAGGATTCTGCTTTTCAGAATGTCTAAGATATTCTCTGAATGTTTCTTCCTCAGAGAGCTCATTCATTCCCAGAGATTATCTCTGTGCTACAGAGTTCTAAGTCCTATGCAGGACCTTCAGCTTCATCTAACCTTCTGTGGATTAAGGAAGGGACAAAATTATGAAATCATAGAATGCCAGAGCAGAAGTAGACCCGAGAGAGATCATAGACTAGCCTAGTCATCTTATGGAAAACAAAAAAACAAACAAACCCAAAAAACAAAAAACTCCAAAGCTCAGAGAAGTTGTGACCTTTGTGTCCAAGATTTTACAGTTTCTAAGAAATCAGGGCTAAGTCAGAACTCAAAGATAGTTCTTCCCATATGGTTTAATAACGAAGAGAAAGAGGGAAATGTTATATGTACTTTACTGAAACGAATCATCTCTATGTTTATAAGTACCTCCAGGGCCAGAAATGAGACTGAATTCATTCATCCATTCAATTCATTCAACAAATAATTATGTGCCATGTGTCAGGCACTATGCTTGTCATTGGGTTTATGATGGTGAACCAAATAGGCATGGTCCCTGCCTTCATGGAAAATATAGTCTAGAAAGAGAAACAGACACCAAGCAAGTAATTTATGGGTAAAGATGTAATTACAAACTAGGAAAATGACTTATAAGGGAAACATACATGGTGCTCTGAAAGAATGCAACAGGAAGATATAATTATTTTGTCTTCAGAGTCTGGGAAACTTCCCATTGCTCCCTATACCCCCAACTCCAGCCTGCCATGCGGTCCCTGCAGCATGTCTGTGGAGACCTCTAAGATTCCATGGATCAGTTTGAAAATCAATGATCCTGTCCTATTCCCTCATTTCTTCAGAGAATAGAACTGAGGTTCAAAGAGGAGATGTGACTTACCCAAAAAGGTCACCTAGCTAGTTAGAGCAGAACCAAAGGATAACAACCTCCTGATTTTCTGGCTAGGGCTCCTTCCACTGTATAAATAAATGTCCTCTTAATGCAGACCCATACTCTACTACCAAAGTTTGCAGTGATACCACTCTTCATAAGTCACAGACTCCCAGAAGACTGTAGCACTTTGACTTAGTTTAGACCATGCCATAATCAGCACACTGCATTGAACAGACAAATCAAGATTTGACAGACACTTCCAATGAATCTAAGTATTTTCTAGAAAATAGTTTAACTAATTTTTCTTGAGTGGTTCATCAGTTATTGTACTGAAGAATAAGCTGAACTGGCCTAAACTGAGAGCACATTTTTAGAATTTAAACTACTTTGTAGGATAGCCTAAATTCTCTTTGTCAAAGGGCAACTTTTCTTTGGCAATGAACGGTTTGACCTAAGTTCTTTCGATAAATTGTTTCTATCCACCAGTGTAATCCTCAGCACACATGTCAGAAGTAGAAGTGATTGGTCCACATGGAAAATGGTAGCACTGGCTGTGTCCCAGCTGTCTGGGCTGCTAGGTTGGTGTGGGACACAGCTGGGATGGTCCATGTCGAGTGGTGTCCACAGCAAGGAGGGCTCAGCTCGCATGTGGAAGGCCCTCACCTACTTCATAGCACGTCCTGGCGTGGGAGTGAGCATGCTGAACGTCTTTCTGAAGTCACATCATGGAGAACATCAAGTTCATTGCTTACCCCTATTTCCACATCAGGTTCAAGCCCTTTCCCTGGGGAGATGATAATCATAGTTTATTCCATAGCTCTCATGTGAATCCACTTCCAACCAGCTATGAAAATGAATAAAGAGAGTCTGGACCACTACCCAGTGGAGATCATAGCACAGGTTTGGACCTTGACTCTGCACACAGACCAGAAAAGTATATAGGAACTTAAGCTCGCCTTCCTTACTTGTATCATACTGGTGACCAGTATGCTGATTTTCCATCCCTTTGCTTGTGGCAGGAGATAGCTTATAAATAACTTAGATTGGTTTGTGAAAATAAATAAGTAAATAAATAAATAAAAGATGTAGAAGTGGCTGATTAGAAGAGCTACAACCCCATGTGTTTAGATTTGGTTAATGTGTATGCAGTCAGTACTTCCTGGGTGTTACGTGCTCACAGTTCATGGGTGTGTCCCCATTTAATACCTAGGACAGCGGAATTAGTTAGGGGTGATTGGTCTTAACTCACTTAAGTGCTGTTTCTCATTAAAATTAGGGTACCTTGACTCATTGACTCATTATGCTTCCCCTCAATTTTATTTTTCTTTAATTTGGGGATGAGTGGAGTGATAGAATTGGAGAATTTTGACATTATTTTCCATGTCCACATTTAGCTATTTACAACTATGTGACTGGAAATGATAGAACAGTCAATACTGGTTTTAAAACGGGGTCGGGGTTGGAATTTAGTAGAACTCTCCTTTAAAGAAACATTCCAGAATGCAGGAAATGCCCTAAATACAGAGATGTTCATAGAAGCAGTATTTACAACAGTGAAACAACTGGGAGCAACTTGAATAGGCAAAAAAAAAAAAAAAAAAAAAAAGGTAAAATGCATACTGACGTATTCCATGCAACATGAATGGATTAAAACAACACTTCAAAGCAAAGGTCATAACGGGGATGTGAAGTAGAAGAGATGGCAGTACAGCATAGTCACTATGAGTAGGGGCTCCAGGATGCTGACTGAGGTTAAATTGGACTTTTGCATGGCTGGAGGACCTCAGCAAGTTCCTCTGTTTACCTTCAGTTCCTCATTCATGAGGAGAGGATAAACTGTACCTATTCCAAAGAGCTGTGTGAGGTTTAGAAGAAACAATACTTGTAAAGCCTTGACCCAAAGCCTGGCATGTGCTATGGGCTTGACATATGTTCACTGTTATTAAATATATGGTCTCAACTTATTATGGGGTCAAAAAATACCAAAAGTTCCTTTGAAGACTAGATTTCTTTGGGCTCCAGGGTTGAGGGTGAGTGATTTGTTTCTTTATTTATAATTTCTTTTCTTTGCAATGTCCTATAATTATTATATGTCCTTTCCATTTGCCCCTCACCCTCTTTTCACCAGTAAAAACTTTGACCATTACTGACCTGCTCTGTGTCTCCAGGAGACTGATCCCTATGGACTGCATTACCCAGGACCTCTAGCCCATGGCCTTCTAGTGGAGTTCAGCCAGTGCCTGGAGCTGGTGATGGGTGTATCCTTTCACATAGCAACTCCTGACCAGTGCCCCCACCCCAGCTTTTACCTCTCTCCCTTCAAGTGTAGGGGTGATAAGAGCTTTCCATTTTAGCTAGCCTTGGGTGCCTTGCTATCCCTTGTCCATTCATGAACCCTGCTCACCTCTCTGTAAATAATCCCTTCATTAACATTGCTTCAAAATTCAAGCTGAGTATCCTTTTTTTTTTTTTTCCTGCCAGGACTCCGGCTGGTACAAGAAGCACACATTATTTTTATAATTGGGGAAACTTCATTTAAGAAGCACAAATGGCCACCCCTCCTCCTACCTCCCAAAAGGAAGTACTCCTCACGGAGTGGAGAGGCCCCTTAGCTTCCAGACTTGAGGGTGATTATTTTTGTTTCATTTTTCAGCCCTCACATGAAATTAGGCTTCAGGCTAGAACACCTATTTCTTAGAAAAACACACTTTCTCCTAGAGAGAAATTCTAGAAAGCAGTCGCGGGCTATTGACAAACTATAATGCTGCAAAGGGATCTGGCCAAAAAGGAATCAAGAGGAAAATCTCCAAGGGGAGAAGGTGGCCCGGAAGTGGCTCATCACCTGCAGTGCCAGCTGTGCTCCCAGTTGAGCAGTCATGGACAGAGCTGTGCCTTGAGTAAAGACCTGCCTCTGTGGCCACTGGAAACTCACCAGCCCCTGTGGCGTCTGGGCTCAGCAACTGCCAGGCTCCCAGGGGGTAAGTGATACAGTTTGTTCAGTCCGGGGGTGTGGATGGCAGCACGAGGTGGTGATGGGGCTGGTTGGGGGGGTTGGGAAGGGGGCTTGGCTCGTCACCATGCACTGCTCCACTGTTAAATCTCGATTGGCAGGCTGACTTTCCCCAGGAGAAAGTGTGGGGAGGAATCTCACAGTTGCATGGCAATAAAGAGCTGCCTGGTGGGCCTCCTTCTCCGCCAAGAAGCTTCGTGGCTCCAAAGTTCCAGAGGGGTGTGTGAAGGGGAGGAGGAGAAATAAGCCACCCTACTCAGTACTGATGTGATCACCTTTGTAGAAACTTTCCAATGGCAAGTATGTTGAAGACAGTGAGCTTGCGGGGGCCAGCAGGGTACAGAAGGATGAAACTGAAGGTGGGGGTTGGGGCAGGGGGGGTGTGGATCCAAGAAGAGAACCATGGATAACTTATAAAGGAAAGGGATGAGAGGTGAGGCTCAGTAAAAGATGATGTTGGACAAAGCCTCAACACTTTGGGTCTTTTTTTTTTTTTTTTTTTTTTTAACACTTTGGGTTTTACTCTCTTTATACTCTGAAGTGAATTCTTATGTTGGTGAGCCCTCTTTCCTCCATAACTTCTAAGCCTCATAAAAAGAGGGTCTGTGTTTATGTGTTCATGTGACTCAAAATGAATTCACTGAATACTTAAACATACATATATAAATATATAAATATATAAACATATATATGTTTATATATTTATAAATATATATTTATTTATATATACACATATATACACACACATATATAGCACTTTTCCAAGTTCCAGGGCTACAGAGATGAACAAAACATCCCTGCTCACATAAGGTTTACAGTCTGATGGGAGGGACCCATATTAAAAACATGACCACACATTCACAGCCTAGCTGCAAGTAAGAATGGGCTAGCAGCTCTTGAAAATTATCTATGGTTGGGTCTCTACCATACAAAGACTCAGATTTGTTGGCCTTGGAAGGGGCCCTGGCAGGGATCCTAAAGGTGATTCTAGTAATCAGCTTTGAGAATTCTAAATATGCTCATGATTCCATTAAACATTATTCCCATGAAACATGCAATGAGAGTCAAATAAAACTTAGAAAATAATTTACTAGATATATTAGAGACTAAAAAGTTATAATAAACTCCAAGTTCTATAATAAACATATTTTAAAAATATACCACAAAAATAGATGTTTGTAATTTGTGAATAGTTTTTGGAAAGGCATGATAGAAATTATTAGGCATTATTTATATTAAGTACTTAGAAATGCTTCTCTGAAGAAATGACTTTTAATAAAGAACTGATCAATGGACAGAGAATAGGAGGTGCAGTGTTCTAGGCAGAGGGATCAGCATGTTCAAAGGTTCTGTGATGGGATCAATGCTTTTAGAAGAGAAAGGTGGTTAATGCTACTGCAATGTAGGAGGTGAAGAAAAAAAAAAAAAAAAAGACAACATTTTTGCCTTCAAGGAACTTGTACCTTACGGAAAAACTCACATATTCCAAAAACTCCTCTATTACTCTATGGATCTATGATTTTCCAAATATAACAGGAAGAAGAAATCACTGTCAGTAATAATCCTTCACTAGCTGATATAAAAACCCAGTTTCATGTTTGTCCCTAGGTAACATACATAACTTTTTGAAACAGCATAAATGCTTTCATAAGTATGTTGGCTTGGGGTAATATTAGTATTAGGTCATGTTTACTGAGCATTCAGGCTGGGTAGGAAGGGAGAAGTGACTTGGATATTGAATTAAAATGCCAAACTGACAGACATGCCTGTCTACCATTTTTCTCTCCAAATCCTTTAAAAGGAAAACAAAGTATAGTGTTTAAAAATATAACTATTATCAAGAAAACAAAAAAGTGAGCCATATATATATATACCCATTTTCCTTCTCATTTGCTCCTTAATCCCTAGCAACCACTAATCTGTTCTCTATTTCTATAATTTAGTTATTTCAGGAGTGTTATATAAATGGAATAATATGCTATGTAGCCTTTATGGATTGGCATTTTCACTCAGCATAATTCTTTAGAGATTCATCCAGGCTGTTGTGTGTATTGATAAGTTTTCCTTTTCATTGCTGAGTATTATTCCATGGTATGAATATATTACAGTTGGCTTAACCATTCACCAAATTGGAGGTCACCTGACTTGTTTCCAGTTTTTGGTTAGTAATAGATAAAGCTGCTATAAACAGTTTTGAACAGATTTTTATATGAACATGAGTTTTCATTTTTCTGGGATAAATGCCCACCAGTTGGTAGGACATATGGTTCTTGCATGTTTCTTTTTAAAATAAATTGTTAAACTGTTTTTCAGAGTGCCGGTCCCACCAGCAATGTATGAGTGATCTGATGTGTCTGCATCCTTTCCTTTTGGTATTGTCACTATTTTCAGTTTTTTTGCTACTCTGATAGGCATGTAGCAATATTTCATTGTGTGTGTGTGTGTTTTTAAAAGACTTCTTTATTTTAGAGAGAGAGAGGAAAGAGTAGGGAGAGGCAGAGGGAGAGGGAGAGACAAAATCTCAAGCAGAGTCCCCACTGAGCAAGGAGTCCAACTCAGGGCTCAATCCCATGACCTGAACTGAAACCAAGAATCAGAGGCTTAACTGAGCCATCTAGGCACCTCTTTCATTGTGGTTTTAATTTACATTTGCTTAATGCAAACCCGGTGAGTTATTATTATATAGTGGAACATGAGTAGATAGTAGTTGAGAAAAGTTAGGTACTACTCTTGGAAAAATAGGTACTACTCTAAAAGGATTATTTGAAACAAAGTTTGACTATGTTAAGGGCAAGTAGGGTAGAAAAAAGAGGCAATCAGATTTGAGGAAAGTATATAGGTAAGAAGATGCAATCATAGTATACTATTTGACTTTATAATGTCAGAACTTATACACTCAGTATAGCGAGAAAACAAAAAAGTGAGCGATATATATACCCATTTTCCTTCTCATTTGCTCCTTAATCCCTAGCAGCCACTAATCTGTTCTCTATTTCTATAATTTTGTTATTTTGGGAGTGTTATGTAAATGGAATAATATGCTATGTAGCCTTTATGGATTGGCATTTTCACTCAGAACTAAGATTCAAGTTGATTAGGAAGACACACAGTGGCCACACATAATGACTCCTCCCAAAGAATATAGGAAGGAAGGGGTTAAAGCATAGCTTCACAGTGGAGAAACCAGACAAACCCACCTCAGCTAGGTGAACAAGGTCAATATCAACAGTGATGAGTCATTTTGGGAAGATGTACTCTTGATATGATGGGATGGAAATGGCTAAAATTTTACGTCTGTGTAAAGTTTTGTGTCTTCTGTCCCCCCCAGTGTGATCATGAAGAAAAACATCAGTCACACCCAATAGAGGGACACTCTACAAATAGCTGCATAGTCTTCCTTCAAAATTGTCAGGGTCATCAAAAACAAGGAAAGTCTGAGAAACTGTCAGCCAGAAGAACCCAAGGAGACATAGTAACTAAATGTCATGTGGGGTTTTGGATGGGGTCCTGAGACAAAAAAGACATTAGGGGCACCTGGATGGCTCAGTCAGTTGAATATCCAACTCTTGATTTCGGCTTGGGTCATTGTCTCTCTCTCTCCCCTTCTGCCCCTCTGCTCATACACACACTCTATCATGCTCCTTCTCAAATAAATAAATAATATCTTATAAAAAAGACATCAGGTACAAACCAAGGTTATTTGAATAAAGTAAGGATTTTAGTTAACAATAACAACAACAACTAGAAATGTATACACATAATAATATAAACATTGTTGACTTAACTAAAAATGGAAATAATTATGTAGAGAGAATAAGGAACTGCAGATGAGTGTCATATTATGAGAGAATTGAATTCTTTTTTGCTATAATTGCATACCTAAGACCTACAATTGCTGTATCAAGAAAGAGCCATAGAAGCATATTAATTATAGTAGACCGGTAATTATAAGAACTAGAGGAATTAAAACCGGCTGGCTCTGAAGAGAAGAGTGGGAAGAATGGAGCAAATAATTTTTTTTTATTATAAGCCTTTGGTACAAATTTGTTTTTTAATCCCATTCTTAGATCACTTTGGACAAAAATAAAAATAAAAGGTGTATATAAAAAAGACACGTGCAGTGTAAGTTTACTATATACTCTTCATAAGAGATGTGTCTCAAATATCATGGGAAGGATGCAAATAGGAAGATAGAAAGGCAACAGGCAAATGAAAACCAAGAAGGTACTGTTGATTACAGACAAAATAGAAGTTGAAGGAAACAGCATTAAGCAAGACAAATAAAGCAGCTTCTCAGAGATCAAAGATCAAAGGGACAAACACTATAGTAAAAGGCAGGGATTTAAACAACACATACACATTCACACTTTATACTCAGTGGAGTTTACACATTCTTTTCAAACACTAACGATGGTACCTATACACTGATTTACTGGTTAGCTACAAATAAGAGTTTTAAAATGGCTCAACAGCATACAAAGTACATTAAATTTTTTTTTTACTATGGTAAAATTAGAAAATAACATTAAAAATATAGCAAAAAATATGGTCAGAAATTTAAAATGGCTTGCCTAAAAACTCCATTTAAAGTGGAAATGATAAATAATTTATAAATAAACAATGATTATAGCATCTTGCTTTAGACTTTTTGGATATGGACAAAATGATAGGGAAAAATTTATAGCCTTAAATATATGGATTAGAAAACAAGAAAAATAAAGGAATAAAAACATAAGTTTTCAAGTTAAAAAAAACTGGGAAAGAAAGAGTAAAGTAAACCAACAGAAAGTAGCAGGAATTGGCAACGCTAAAGCTAGAAATCAATAAAATAGAAGATACACAGGAAGTAGGTTTTATGAATGAAAAAAGTTAATTCTTCAAACAAACCAGTAAAATAGACAAATGTTCAACAATGCTAAAAGGGCACGAATAACATGGCTTTTGAAATACTAAAGGGACCAAGGTCACCGGAGATTTAAAAACTATGTTCAATGCTATATAATTTGTCATAATCCACATGAGAGTTCATTCATGATAGCCATAAAACTTGTAAAATATATCTCACATGAAACTTATCAGTAGATGTAGAAGACCCACATAGAGAAAATTATGAAACTTTCCTGAATACATAAGATTCAAGTTGATTAGGAAGACATGTCTTCTCTCTTTCACCATACACAAAGATAAACTCAAAATGGATGAAAGATCTAAATGTGAGACAAGATTCCATCAAAATCCTAGAGAAGAACACAGGCAACACCCTTTTTGAACTCGTCCATAGTAACTTCTTGCAAGATACATCCACGAAGGCAAAAGAAACAAAAGCAAAAATGAACTATTGGGACTTCATCAAGATAAGAAGCTTTTGCACAGCAAAGGATACAGTCAACAAAACTCAAAGACAACCTACAGAATGGGAGAAGATATTTGCAAATGACATATCAGGTAAAGGGCTAGTTTCCAAGATCTATAAAGAACTTATTAAACTCAACACCAAAGAAACAAACAATCCAATCATGAAATGGGCAAAAGACATGAACAGAAATCTCACAGAGGAAGACATAGACATGGCCAACATGCATATGAGAAAATGCTCTGCATCACTTGCCATCAGGGAAATACAAATCAAAACCACAATGAGATACCACCTCACACCAGTGAGAATGGGGAAAATTAACAAGGCAGGAAACAACAAATGTTGGAGAGGATGCGGAGAAAAGGGAACCCTCATACACTGTTGGTGGGAATGTGAACTGGTGCAGCCACTCTGGAAAACTGTGTGGAGGTTCCTCAAACAGTTAAAAATATACCTGCCCTACGACCCAGCAATTGCACTGTTGGGGATTTACCCCAAAGATACAAATGCAATGAAACGCCGGGACACCTGCACCCCGATGTTTCTAGCAGCAATGGCCACGATAGCCAAACTGTGGAAGGAGCCTCGGTGTCCAACGAAAGATGAATGGATAAAGAAGATGTGGTTTATGTATACAATGGAATATTACTCAGCTATTAGAAATGACAAATACCCACCATTTGCTTCAACGTGGATGGAACTGGAGGGTATTATGCTGAGTGAAGTAAGTCAGTCGGAGAAGGACAAACATTATATGTTCTCATTCATTTGGGGAATATAAATAATAGTGAAAGGGAATATAAGAGAAGGGAGAAGAAATGTGTGGGAAATATCAGAAAGGGAGACAGAACGTAAAGACTGCTAACTCTGGGAAACGAACTAGGGGTGGTAGAAGGGGAGGAGGATGGGGGGTGGGAGTGAATGGGTGACGGGCACTGGGGGTTATTCTGTATGTTAGTAAATTGAACACCAATAAAAAATAAATTAAAAAAAATTAAAAAATAAAAATAAATAAAAATAAAAAAACAAAAAAAAAAAAAAGGAAGACATGTCTTGGATGGAAAGGTTCTCCAAATTTATTTAGGAATTTGATGCACTAATACACCTTTGAAAATTACTTGACAAACCCATTCTAAAATTCACTTGGAAGAGAACATGTGTGCAAACAACTGAGACATTTTGAAAAAGATTACCATTGGGAGGGACTTGCCCTACCAGATGTTAAAATATACTATAGAGGGAACCCTGGGTGGCACAGCGGTTTAGCGCCTGCCTTTGGCCCAGGGCGCGATCCTGGAGACCCGGGATCGAATCCCACATCGGGCTCCCGGTGCATGGAGCCTGCTTCTCCCTCTGCCTATGTCTCTGCCTCTCTCTCTCTCTCTCTCTCTCTCTCTCTCTCACTATATAAATATAAAATAAATAAATAAAAATTAAAAAAATAAGCTAAGCAAATCTTAAAAAAAATATATATATATACTATAGAGGTACTATATGGTGTGAAAATTAATAAAAGAAAACACCATTTAATATGGATTGGGGAGGCCAGCAGGGGGAGCTCTTACACCCTATCATTCCTTGTCAATATTGTGAGCGGGCGCGCGCGCGCGCGCACACACACACACACACACACACACACACCGCCCCCCACGAAGAGATTTACCTTGAAAGTCCATAGTACTTGAGCTACTTTCCTACTCCAGCAGAAGGAAGGTTTTTCTCTTGCCTTAGCAACAGCGCAGCCAATCAGAGATGTCACAACTCAGCCAATGAAAAACCACTACACTTCAAACTCCCAGTTTCCTCCAGTGGACTTTTGTTTGTAATAGCCCCACCCAATTGCCCCCCTTTCCTCTGTGAAAGGTGTTCTTTGTTCTCTGGACTTGTAGCTTGCTTATTCCAATTTGCAGCTCTCTACTGTTGTTAAATAAACTCATTTTTACTAGTCATTTCACTAGTAAGGGTTCTTTGCTATTTTTTTGGTGGTTTTATATTTAAGGTTAACATTGGATGTAGACAGGTGAGACAAAGAAATGGGAAGGCATAAATTTTTCCACTTCTAGTTAACAATGTCAAAAGAAAATACTGTCCCAAGTAAAACAGAGACACATACAAGGATTGCAATATTAAACAATAGGCAAAAAAATGGAGACAACCTATGTCTATCAGTGGGAGAACAGTTAGATAAATTATGGCACCTCTAGCTAGGTAATAGGAATACTGTACAGCTATTAAAAAGAAAGACGATCCAAACATACTGACATAGATACATTTGATTTATCCGATATATTGCTGAATTAAAAATAAATCTAGTTGTAGGATTAGGCAGTGTGAAAGTTTTATAGTGGAGTACACAAACCTATACATCTGTGTGCTTATACATGTGGATACATGCATCAGGAAAGGATTTGTAAGAACATACATTGAACACATAACAGATTAACTTAGTGACAGGGATGGGATATTGGGGGAAGGGTAAATCTTTGTCTTTTATATAACCTGTACTGTATCATTTGAGAGTTAAAAAACTTCCTAAATGAAGAAAATGCAAAAAGGCTCTGACTTACAGCATACTGTACTGGAGAAAGGTTTAGAGGTGGTTCATAAGATGGTAAAAGAGTAAACTGGCTGGATCCTGACAGCTCAGCAACCAGTGGAGGAATTGAGAATGGATTTATCTATAAAGCCTGTGGCAGCTTAGAAGAAAGAACACGAGTAGTGTTGCCATTCTCTTGCTCTCACTGGACCTGCTGTTTTTCCTCATAATATATTTAGCTGCTGAACTTATTTCCATATTTTTATTTTTACTTGCAGGCAAAAAATGTTAATCCACTGAGTTTCCTGTCCCCTGGACATATCTTCTGCCTCTCCTAGTTGCTTCTCATCTGTAAATTTCTGGCTTCACTCCTGCTCAAACAAGCTAACTAAAGTTATAAATCCTTCTGTTTTATGAAATTGAATAACTTCAATTTAGTGATGAAGGTAGCTACCACATGCTTATAGGATCATACTAATTCTTCAATTAATTAAACATGGAAAATAATTATAGTTTCTAATGCAATGTACTTTTTTCTCTTTCCAATTATAAGGTGTAGGAAGGAAAAAAGTAATATCAATATGAAGCAGTGTGCACCAAGCCCCATGAAGTCAAGTTTTCTTAAGTCTTGTGAAAAGCTGGTCCAAATTATCAAGTCATGGTCAAGTTTACACTATTATTATTGTCAGTTATCAACCCCGAGGGTTTTCATGGACAAATAGTGGACTCTCCTTCCTAGAAGCTGTGGTGCCCCCTGACATCTCTCTGGAATTCTTTGGCTTCCTTTCTTTCTGGGAAAGAAGTTGGAGGTGGTGGTTGGCAGAAGTACCGCCTGGCCTTTGCAGGAGCAGATACACTACCAGCTCCTGATGAAAGGACCTGGCAAAGAAATGCTTTTCGATTTTTTTTTTTTTTTTTGAGAATGCCATCAAATGAGCAGTTAGTTTGCTATTACAAGCCTTTCTAGGAAGGAATTAGGGTGATGGTTTCTAATCTGTTAGAGAACAAGGTGAGAAGAGATGGAGAAGGCACCATCCAAACCAGCATACTGCCCACACCCTCTGGAGCAGCTACTATATCATCTCATCATTGGCAAACCAAAAGATGATGATGTCAAGCCCTGCTTTTTTAAAAAAAGAAAAGAATCCACTGTGTGGATGGAAAATGGATGCTGCACTGCATCTGTCAGAGGACATTTTCCTTTCCATTCTCAGCCTGGAAAAGAGCAGCAAAATCACTTTTGAAAATGTTCTCTGCTTTAGGACTGCAGAGAAATAACATCCTCTGCAACATGGGTGCTTCAGGCAGGTTACCCAAGGCGGGGAGGAGAAAATGCGGAATAAAATTCTGGCAATTGTCCAAAGCGTCAAAGCACTTGAAATAAGTCTGGTTTGGTTCTGTAAGCCATGGAAATTGATGAAATGGGACCAAAAGACACAAGTGCTCTTTGAATCAAAGGAGGAAACACCTAGAATCAGACAGTTGCTCTCTTAGCCTCGTTTTCCCACATTTAGGGGAGATGCAAGCAGAAAACTCCAGTGAGTCTTACTCAAAACTGTTTCTGGGTTTTAAAGTGAAATGTATGCTTTTAATGTCCAAGCTGTGATGGCAATCAGCCTGGTGCATGGCCCCTGGGCCTGAAGAGGGCTTATAAAGAGATGCTCTTTAAAAAATTTCCGGATATCAACAAACTCTTAAAAAAAAAATACTGGAACATGTTGATGAGTTGAGTGTACACACGTGACAAAGATAGATTCAGATTTTCTGTCAAACACAGGCCTCAGTGTGAAGGGGGAGAACATCCAGTTGTCAAAATAGGCTTGAGGTTTTGTGAACCCAGAAATTCTGGAGAGCAGTATGAGATGTTTTCCAAAGCCCTAACTGTAGAGTTAAGCCTTTCCTCTAAGCAATTAGATAATTGACATTTCATTCTGTGGATTTTTTGATTGTTTCTTCTTTTTTAAAGCAAACAAAATAATTAGCCTTGTTTCAGAGTAATTTTGCTAATATTTCCATAATTAAATAATTACTTCAGCTCTGAATTAAAAACTGTCCTGCTCTCTGGGTACAGTAAGCTGCCAGCTGTTTTAAATAACCCTTGAGAGTGGTCAGGTTAAGGACTCAATTTATGACCTTATAAATTAACACAAGGAAACCTACTCCATAATGCAACAGACAATTCTATTTATAATGCTTAATTAATCCCCTCCAGTCATTACCAGAACCCACTTGTGGCTTTCATTTCAACTTCACCCAAACATAAGTCTCCTGAGATGAGACGTGTTCATATGTGGATGCTGATAGAATTTGCTGGCATTCTGGTCAAGTATTAAATAGCTGAGGGTCTGGATAAATTAGCTCCCGATAGCTCACTAATCAAATGTAGGGAGAAAAATGTCAAGTTTGGCAGCACTGATGAAACACTGAGCTGGAGAGATGTAGAGAGAGGAGAATGTCCGAGTCTGACACTGCCTGCAAACACTGGCTCTGAATTTCAGGAAGTCTTGGCAGAGCAGACAACCAGGAGAAAGTATCAGGACTGTATCACAGGATGGCTGTGGGAGGCCATCCTGGGTGGCTTCACTTGTCTTTTGTCACTAGTACCCCCAGGCTGCCTTCTCTTTAAGACAGAAAACCCAGAGTGGTAACCAGTTCTATGCTGTCTTCCCTAAGATAGTATGAAGAGAGTGGAGTTATCTGGAAAATCCCAAGTACCACAAAAGCTACAGGGTGTAGGCACAGTAATTTTTGTAGACCTTGAGGATCCTCCTGGGAATGGGCCCCAGGAAGGAGAGAGGAGGCACATATATGCTTGGACATAGGAATTTTGCCTTGTGGGCTGGCATCTTGGAATACATGCATAGAGGACTTTATCAGGCTTTAGGACTGGTCAGGCTATTTCCATGTGTCGTCCTGAGTCAGGAAAATAGATTTCTCTCTCTTTTGTCCACCATATTCAAGAATCCACATAATGTGATACTTCTGGCTCTGCTTTGTGTCTTTAGGCAAATTCTTCAATCTCAGTGTCTCAGTCTTCCAGTCTGCAAAGTGGATATCCTAACTGTGCCCGCCCACCGCTAAAGTTGTTGGGAAGATCACATGGAGTTAGGACATGTGATAGCTTTACACTGTGCCTTGGTATATAGTAGGTTCTGTGTAGCCTTGGCTGTTCCCATCACAGTGTCTCTCTGCTGTCTGCTCCGGGCTCCCTCTCTCCTTTGGCAGCACTGCTCCAGCAGCCACGTCAGGCTGTTGTGATTTCTCCCAGAGATCTGCCTAACTCACTTCCCTGTTCCAGGTCCACACCTCTTCCAGTACATCATACACAGTACTGTGCCCCAAATCTTGCTAGCTACTTCCGATCCTGTCCCCATCTTACTTGGTGTTCTGCAGAGTGCATCACATAATGTTGAAACTCCTGAATCCTGAATTTGAGTCTCAGTGTACCCCTGCCCCCTGCCCTAGTCTCTTTTCTCTTACATTTCACTGAGGCTTCTCATGAACCTCATCTCCCCTGGAGCCACGACTTGTCCCCTCCCCCTCTTTGGCCTGTCCTTGCTTTGCAGGTGTAAGCTTGTGCTCACCCTTCTCTCCACTTGGAGGTTACTTCCCCCCAGTGTCTTCTAGTCCAAATCCTAACCATTCTTGAAAGCCAAATACCACTTGCACCTTGGGGCTTTTCTGATCCTATCATGTTACCTCCCTCTTTCTTTTCTGACCCCCAATGTCCTTTGTGTCCTGTGTTTTAATCCTCAACTCTAGATACCTGCTATTACAGGTATCAATTCCTATACTCTCTTAGTGTGTTCCGTATTTCACCCTCTGCGCTCCTGGGATTGAGGCCAATTCTTCTGTGTAGTCCTGTCTCCAACCCTATGCTATGCATGAAATAGGCCCTCTGCAAATAAGAATGGAATTATTGATATTTTGGAGGGGCTTGGAATAATGACAGCCTGAGCCTATAGTTCACCCTGTGACTTTTTCTATTTTTATTTATTTATTTATTTATTTATTTATTTATTTATTTATTTGAGACACAGAGAGGCAGAGTCTGTGGCTTATTCTCATTCACCTTTCGCTTTGTACATGAGTGCCTATGGAAATATTTCAACTCAAAAAGTACATGGTATAAAAAAAAATCCTATCAGCAGGAAAAGCAAACATACAAAATGCACAACTGATCCCCAAACAATAGATTGTTTTTTAGGAAGAAGCAATGAAAAAAAAAATCAAGAGTCCAATACCTTTATATCTGGTTACTACAGCTGCGTTGACGCTAAGAGGCTCTTGAAAGCTGACAGTGAGTGATGTACTGCTGGTTACCATGAGACAGGCATTGGTTGGCACCTCGGGGGCTCCTAAGACAGAAGGAAAAACATAAGGATCTTAACATCACAAATCCTTTTTAAACAATGTTCCTGCCTCTTCAAAGGATACCCTGAAACACACACTATGGAAACATTTGTTTGTAGAGCCTAATAGCTTTTGCTTTTGAACATTTTCATTAGAAGTCTCAATGGCCTTTATTTGTTGCCATCGTGGTCTTATTTGAGCATTAGAACATCTTCTGAAGGGGTAAATAATACCAGTTAAGCCTTCCCAAAGTATCCTGGAAACACAACAGGAGTTTGGCCTGGACCAGTGGAAAGGAGGCCAGAAAGCGTTAGCACGAACTGGCTATTGATAGATAGAGACTGTTACATTTCATAAAGTATCTTCCTATAAATCATTTCATTGGAGCCTTTGTGCAACCCTCTGGGGTAGAAAAGGCAAGTAAAGCATGTGCCTGTTTAGGATGATAAACCTGCAGCCCAGAGAGGCCACACTACTCATTCAAGGACACAGCAAAGACACACAGGACGAAAACCCATGGCTTCAGATGCCGGATTCTGGGCTCTTCCCAGGAAGAGCCAACCTGCCTTGCTCTCATGCTGCCTCCTGTGACATCAAGTAACACTTTCTGAGAAAGAATTCATGGATGGGAGTCCTGCCTGTTAACCTCGGGTTTCAGAGGACTCTCGATAGTTTCAGGTGTTTCTTAATACCCAGAAGATGTTTTGTGAGTTAGAAAATTACCCCCCAAATGGCAATAAGTTTAAAACTATGACTGCTTCTAATAGTAATCTGTCCTAAATGAGGCACAACAGCAAATGCATTTATTAAAACAATGGCTGATTGTCTCTCTTTTAAAAAAAATAAAAAATAAAAAAACAGGGGCAACCCTGGGTGGCTCAGCGATTTAGCGCTGCCTTCGGCCTACGGCGTGATCCTGGAGTCCCGGAATCGAGTCCCACATTGGGCTCCCTGCATGGAGCCAGCTTTTCCCTCTGCCTGTGTCTCTGCCTCTTTGTCTCTCTCTCTGTCTCTTATGAATAAATAAAATCTTTAAAAATAAATAAAATAAATTTTAAAACGTTTCAGCATTGCTGAGATTTTTTTTTTTTTAAAGATTTTATTTATTCATGAGAGACACAGAGAGAGGCAGAGACACAGGCAGAAGGGAAAAGCAGGCTCCTTACAGGGAGCCCAATGCGGGACTCAAGCCTAGGACTCTAGGATCACACCCTGAGCCGAAGGCAGATGCTCAACCAAATGAGCCACCCAGGTGTCCCAGATTGTTAATTTTGAAAGCACACTTTCATTGATGTTGCTTAAGCTGTTTGCTTTAAGAGAAAGGATTAGGCTTAGATTCAGTCCTTAGTACACAGTACTACTTTAGAGAACAAGATTTTCACTGCCTTTGGTCTTTATCTATAGCACAAACCAGTGGCACATATTTCCAAACTGATGAGCTCATTTTTCCCTTACATTTCAATTCTCAAGTCTCATTTGTTATATTGTTGTTAAGATCTACTTTTGAAACAAGATTTTAGTATTTCTTAAGTGTTTGAATTTTGATTTTTCTTATATTATGGGCTGCTATAAGCAGTACCTTCCAGTGCTAATGAGCATTATCCAGAAAAAAGGCTTTTCTTAAAACTAACAAAAAGAACTGATGAAGAGAATGGAAGTGCAGACAAAACATAATTCAGGAGCTGACTATCCTCTGTGGCCTGTATTAACCGAAGGTCGGTTTGTGTAAGTGCTTTATAAAAAATGCAGTAAAGAGTTGAAAACAACTTAAACTTGGGTTGGAGGCAGAAACTGGACAAATAGGCAAACAAATATTTTCCACCTCCACATCCCAAAATATAGCCACTTAGGGTATCAGACCATCCAGGTTATTAGGCATTAAGGCGTATCGGGTGGAAAGTGCTAGATGAGTGTGACATGGTGGAGAGAGGCCAGCAGCACTGAAGCCTCATGGCTGTGGTCAGAGAACCTATCAGGAGCCAGAAAATCAAGCAAGACAAAAGATCCTTTTACAGCCTCCCAGAGCCCTCGCTCCAAATAGGCTGACAACGGCCATCCATGACCCTGTAGCAGAGTGGCAAAAAAAAAAAAAAAAAAAAAAAAAATTCAGTGAAAGAAGGCCTGGCTGTCTCCAACCAACCTGGTTTCTAGTTAAACACAGAAGTCCTCTGCTTATACTCACTGGCATGCTCGAAGCCCGTTCTCATGCGTCTATAGAGCCGACACCTCCACTCCCAAGCTTTCAGCTGTTTCTCTTTCTCTGTGTTGTCCAGACCGGGTCCTTCATTTTCCACCTGGGCAGACAGCTCACTCACCCTCTGCTGGGCTTCCTGTACCAGTGAAGCGAGGTGCATTGCTCGGCTTTCCAGGCTGACAACTGAAGGGAAAGACATGGGTGACTCCTTTCTCTTTCTGGGGGAATGCTGCTTTGTTGGCAGGAGAATTAGAGTTGACTAGGAGTTTGAAAAAATGCCCTGGGGTAAGTGGGATCTATGTTCCTTATCACCTGAATTATCCCAACAAAGTGTAAGTAGTGACATTTACAACTAGATTCAATGGCAAGTCCATCAATTTAAGATATTCTCATTGCCCTGTGGCCCTCTTGTCACATGCACCTCGAATAGCTGCCTAGCACAGTTCATTAGAATTCCACTATCAAGTACCCATGAGGACCACTTCTAACCCAGATGGCACATAATTGCTTCCATGATCTTTACAAAGACAAACACTCAGGACCAAAAAACTCTACAGGGCTAGGAAGGTCCTTGGAAAAGCCACGAGGCAAGCTGCATTCTGTGAAAGTTGTTTGGTCTTTTTTTTTTTTTTTTTTTGGTAGAACCTGATTCGAATGTTCTGTTCTTATCCCATTCTGTCCAGCTCATAGACATTTTTGTATCTACGTCTTAGTGGCGTAATTCTGTTATTAACCAATTTATTTATTGCTAACAAAGTGTTCCGCTACACTACCACTGCCACAGTAGCGCTATTGAGTTGTGACGATTCTTGGGTGTGATTAGACAATGATCTTCTATCAATTCCATCTCTGATCGTGATCTCAGGGAGGGAATGGTCTCCTGAGATGCCAGGCTTGACAGCAAGCTCTACTACTCTTCTTGCTGAAAGATGATACAGTTCGATATTTCTGTTTTACTCAATACATGTTATCTCCAGAAAATTCACATTATGCCGTTCACCCGACCCTCCCTTGAGTGAATGAACATTGGTGACAGCGACAGAACGCTTCACATTCTTGTGTCAAGTTGGGAAGCTGCTTCTTGGGGTTTCCCATGCCTTGGCAGTCCCTCACTTGGGAGGAGCCCTCCCTGGTTAGTGGTATGGAGGCGACAGCCTCAGCATGGGTGTGTGGAAGGGAACCATGCAGAGAACGAAACAGGCCAGTATTAGGCTCTGCTGCTCGTCGCCAACATATGTTTGACACTGTGTGTGACCAAAACAATATTTCCCCCTGGTGGGAGGGAAAGAAATCCAAACACTTCATTCTTCTAATTAAGGGGGGAAAATATTATGAAGATAACTCAAGTGAAAATTTGTTAGGTGTATTTTGAAATGGAAATTAGGTGGTTATATATTCATATTCTCTGTGTTCATAGGCATGTTTGTATTAATTACAGGAAATGAATACTAATTTATTATTGCCCCTGCTCACCATCAGTCTAGATTTATTTACAGATGAGGTCAATGAAAAATTAGTCAAGTCTTATTTTTTCTTTTTCTTTCTTTCTTCTTTCTTTTTAAAGTTGCTGTTTAGAACACTCAGGACTGTGTTTTGCTGCAGATTTCTCATGGTTAATGAATGTTGCTGTAGCAGTCAATCATGTACTCTGAATACCGTCACACTTTTTTTAAAGCCTCAGTCATGAGCCATGACAGAAAAATAAACAAATAAATATAAAGCTAAAAAACTCTTTCACTGAGCAGCTACACTATGCAGAATCCCCCGGGAAGGCTAAAGGAGGCCAGAATAAATGATAATATAAGTGCTGTGGACGTAGGGAAGCAATGATGGTGTATGAACGCGGAGGCTCTGGAGAAAAAAAATACACATCCACACACGCGGGCGCATACTCCAGTGGAAAAATTGGCAATATTAGTAGCCTCAAGGTGCAATTTCCTGGAGCAGTGAGATTGACAAGTCAGTACTAAATGCTGTTAATTTAACTAACTTCAGATTAATGGTAGAGTCTGCTATGACTGGAGGCCTCAAACACAGTCTCATTATAGCCTTGCTGGGAAGGTCCTAAATATAGGCATTGACAGTTTAAAACAAATTCGTATACATTTGTGTATTTTTAGACATAGGTTAGGCGTCAGGGTTTGTGTCACAGTTTTCAGGTTGATTAATTGACCCAGTAACTGCACCCTCTACCCACGGCCCCCCTCCTTCTTCCACTCCAAATTATAGAGAAAATGGGGGAATTGTCCTTGCTAAGTCATTCAGTGAGCTTTTTATTGTAAGCCTGATGTTTGAATTGCATGCATGCGTCAACACTTGGGTGATAGACACATGATTTATAAAAATAAATTTTTCTAATACTATGAAATCCCCCCTATTAATTTTTATATCCACAACAGTTATTACTGGTGTGAATTCCAGGTGGCATTTCAGATGGACAGCTTCTCTTGAGCTATGCTTGGCTCCCCCTGAAATTTTTCCTGCTTTTCTTAGCACAACACACTTTGTTTCTACACTTTCCCTTTCCTCCTAGGCTATGGCCTTGACACTATTTGAGTTGTAATGGTGAAGGGATTCTATATCTTTAAGGTAGAGCATTTTTGCCTCTTCATAGGCTAAAGGGAAACCCATTTAATTTTATAGCCAGGTAAATTTTACAAGATCATCTAGATCACTGTGCTTCTCAAATTAAGATACCTAAACACTGACACAGTAAGGTGGTGGTGTTAGGGGGGGGTGCAGTGGGTATCTCTGGAGCCACAAGATGAATATGTGCATCTTCCTGGGGCATCAGTTTCTCCATACAGATTTTGGTGAAAGCGTATTATTTAGAAATCAAACCAAACACTTCTGGAGGAGAATGGAAAAATTTCCCCCAAATTGAAAGTTGTTGTTGTTTTTTTAAACAGGAACTTTATAGAAATCTCTCCACTCCCCTTTTTTTTTCCAGGCTAAGTCCCCAGGTACCCCTGAGGACACACTCACTTGCCTCTGTTGTTAGAGGTAATTCCATGGACGAGTAGAAGAGGCACTAGCTGAGCCAGTGGTTTCCAACCATTCCACCCGATAAAACTTTTATTATTTTTTTTCCTATGGATTTTGTAATAGCTTATTAAAATGTTCTCTTCTGAAAGATTTTCTGTATTGAGTACCAAATCAGCTGACTTAGAAAGTAATAATTTTTCTCCCTATTATTAATGACCTATATAACTGCCAATAGAAGCATCTGTTCAGTATGAGATAATCAATCTAGCAAAGTGGGTGAATATATTTTAAGCAGAAGCAATATGATAATTATATTAGACTGTGTAGTTTTATCCTGAGTAATGGTGTGAAGTTTAGGCTTTTCAACACCTTACAAACTATTCTGAGAGCCGCTTTCCTATTTTTGCCACCCCAGAATGAGAACATTTTAACCCCCTTATTTTATTATTTTTTTAACTCCTCTGTTTTAAAGATGAAGAAACCGAGACCCACCCAGGTGAGATGATTATCTAAGATCCAAGATTTTCTTAATAACCTTAAAGAAAGTGAACTTCCTCTAAACCAAATGGAATGCAAATTAACCTAGTGTTTATGTATTGCAATTTTCTAATTGCTATCGATTTGGCATGAGGCTGGTGAGCTTATTTTGGGTGGCTGGTTGGACATAGAAACTAGAAAGGCTACATCTGTTGTATGATTGTTTCTCCTGCCCATCCACATCTCTTTTTCTTGGATCTTTTCCCCTTTACTTCCACACTCTGGGTATTTTCCTCTCCAGTGCAGAATTCCCGATCTGTTTGCGAGGTTTGGTCTTCTCTTATTGCATTTGGTTCCTTCTCCAGCCAAGCAACTATCCCTCTGAGCAGCCATAGCCAGCACAATAGAGGGTCTGTGAGTGTGTGGTGAGCCGTCCGGCTGGGGCAAGACCACTCGGCTGCTCCTGAAATAGGCCCCATGCTATTGTGGTGTTTAATTATCAACAGCATTTCTACCACCCAGTGTCTGAGTGGGTATTTGTTCTAAGACCTGCCCAGCTAATTAACTACGAGGTGGGGGTGGGGGTGGGGTGGGAACTTGGTGTTCAAAGAATACAATTACAGTTACTGTTTAAATCCTGAGATAAATAATGATCACACTGAATGTTTTTCCCTCACCATCAGACTCTAACCTATGGATTGCCTACTATATACTATTTCTTAATTTCGTCTTGCCCTGCAAATGATGAGTTTAGGCCTGGTCGATAATTGCTTAGAGACTGAAAATATAACTAGGGTAAAATGTTAACTAATTTTAATTCTTAACTGAAAGCTTTAGGGAATAATTTATTTGATTTGCCTGAAAAAAATAAACATATTTGCCTATTACTAATGATATGGCATTTTGCAACTTAGCAACAACTTTGCTGTTGTTACTAGCATTTCTCTCTCTCTCTTTTGATGAGAAAAGGAGACACAAGACAATCATTTAGTCTCAATGTCTGAAGGAGCCTTAGAACCAGCACTAGATGACTCTTCTTATGACACCCTTGGCCCTGTGTGATTTTCTGCAGGAGAGGAACTTGCTGCTCACCAAGTTGGCCCTGTCCATTCTATCAGTTTTAATTTTCAAGAGTTTAATTTAATTTTAAAGAGTTTGCTTATCCTGAGCTGAAATCCGCTTTCCTATTATTTCCAAACTGGAGGCAAAGTGGTAAAGGACTGTAGGTGATCGATCTAGGTTAAGCACTGCCTGTTATGAATGTGTGATCCTCACCAGTTATGCTGCCATCTTGAGCCCAAGTGTCTCCTTTGTAAAGTGGCATAATAAGCTGTCTCATAAGCTGCAATAAGTAATTGATAATCTTTACATAAATGACTCTCAATGGAGTTTTGTATTATCATTATCACACTCATTGGTCTGTGTTATAGTTTTAGGGGCACACAAAAATAAATACTTGTTTTCTAAAATAGCTCTATGTTCTTCCATCAAAAACAAAACAAAACAACAAAACACAAAAACAAACAAAAAAGAAACCTCTTGTTGCAGATAAAAATTTTCTGTTCCAACTACCATTCAGAAATATATTAGATACTAAATGGTGTCCATTTCAACTTTATCTGTTATTTCAAAGAGAAAACAGGGTCACTTAGGTATAAATCTTGAATTGTAAGCCAATGTCTTCAGGGCAACCAAGAATAGCAGTAAATAAATTTTATCTTTGCTGATCATAAGTGACAACCTTCTAACAACCTCACAACTGACTTGTTTGCAGGTAGGAATATTAAAGGAAATACTATAGAGGAGTCCAAAAATTAAATATTTTTTAATTCAAAAACTCTCATACCAGAAAAACTCAAAACCTCAGTTTTAATTTACCTGTCCCACTGAGATTCGGGAGTCAGAATTCACTTTGGCTTCATTCAGGTCTCAACCTGTTGTCTTAGTTTTAGATTTTCCGAAGGACTTTGAGAATGTGGTTCCAAAGAGTTTTAGAGATTTGGAGATTAAATGTTTCATTTTAATTACTGTGGAGCTTTCTCCTCCTAGAACTCATTACACCCTGGACATAAGGCTCTGGAATGTTCTTCCCTGCTATTTTCCAGCAGAATGTGGATTCAGAAAGCCCATATTATATAGTTTAAGTTGTAATTGTGGTTCTCTAGGAAGCCAGAGCCAATGACACAGGGGGAGACTTCCAACCTAAGCCTCCCAAACTCCAAAGGGCAAATGGATATCTCTAAAACAAGCATAAAAACAAACAAACAAACAAACAAACAAAACGCTTGATGAAATTATTTAGAAAATCCAAAGCAGATCATTGAATGATGTCACAGTTTCAGTATGAAAGAAGATAACCATATCTTCTGCTGATACTTTCATTGCTGTCTAATAGAAATATAGTGTAAGCCACATCATTTATAATTTCCTAGCAGTGGCATTAAAAAAGAAAAAAAAGTACTGAGCATTGTTGGAGGGAGGTGGGTTGAGGGGAGTAGATGAGGATGGGTTAAACAGGTGACGGGTATTAGGGAGGGCGCTTGTTGTGTTGATAACTGGGTGCTATATGTAAGTAATGGATCACTAAACTCTACTCCTGAAACCAACATTATAGTCTGTTTAACTAACTAGAATATAAATAAAAATTGAAAATAAAATAAAGTAAAATAAAAAAGTTAAAAAAAGTGATATTAACTTTAATAATCTATTTTAGTTAACTAGGTAGATCCCAAATATTATTATCTCAACATGTAATCAATATAAAATTATAAATGAGATAGCATATCATTTATATGTATAATAAATATATACAAATAAATACATGTAATATATATAATAAAATATATTTTATTGTACTTAAGCCTTAAAATTCAGTATAAATTTTACATTAAGAACACATTTTAATTTGGACTAAATGCATTTCAAATACTCAGTTGTCATATGTGGCTGGTGGCTCCTGGGTTGGAACAGTGTAGTTGTAGAACATAAAACTCCACAAACATTAAAAAGTGCTCGTATTGTGCAGTGTTTTTCAAAATACAAACTATACAACAGATGGGCAAAATATTTAGATTTTTTACTGGAAACTCCTGGATTGTTTTATACTGTTTTTGATATTTATATTGGCTAGCAATTTTTTTTGATCATGTACAGTGTTCCAGGGAAATAGTTTAAAGCTGTTATTACACTTAATCCTCAACAACTCCAGATAGATAGTGGGGCAGCCAGCCTCCAAGAAGGCTCCCAATGATCTCTGTCTCCTAGTATTCACACCATGCTACACTGTACCAGAGTTGGTCTGTGTGATCAACAACATTCAGCAGGAAATGATAATATGTCATTCCTGAGATTAGGTCATAAAAGACACTGTTGCTTCTACCTTGGTTTCTCTCTCTCATATCATTTGCACTGGGGAAGCTAACTGTCATGTCAGGGCGTAGAGCTATAGAGAGGCCCATGCAGGAAGGAATGTAAGTTTCTTGCCAATGGTCACTCTGAGTAAAGTTGGAAGTGGATCCCCCAGCTCAGGCATAACTGATAGCAACAGTTATGTTTGGGGAATTTAGGGATGGGCTGTAGACTGTGAGCATATGCATACAGAAGGGTTGAGTGAGTTGTCAGAGGTATCTTTTAACTTTACCTATAATGTTTTCATGTTTTACAAGGAGAGTGTATTTTGTGTTGCAAGACTATTTAAAAATTAAAAACAAGAGAATGAAAGGACAATTAACTCTTGGAGATGAGGTGAATAGAACTTAGGCTGTGTCGGCCTGAGTCTAAATAACTATCTGGAAATATAAAAAAAGATCAATTCACTCAGCATTTAGTAAAATCAGTCCCTTCAAAATAAATAATGTATTCCCACCCTTCAAAAGAAGTAACCTTAGGATTCATTCAGTTCAATTCAACACATATTTATTGAGGGCTCACAGTTTGCTGGGTATACCATAATGAATAAGAAAGGTTCTGCTCAGTGGAGTTTACATTCTAATACAGGAGAGACAGAGAATAAGCAAATAAAAAGAAAAAAACATGTAGTGATAAGTACTACATAGAAAATTAAAATAAAGTAATGTGATTAGAAAGTGACTTTTGACTTTGGACTTGGTGGCCAAAGAAAGCTTCATGTGAAGATATGACATCTAAGTAGAAATGTTAGGAAGGAGTTGGCCAGGTAATTATCATAACCAAAAGCATTCATGCACTACCTGCAGCGGGAATAGCTAGGGCAGAAGCCCTCTGGGAGGAAAGTGCAGAGTGTTCAGGAGATGGGAGGGAGGTCAGTGGGGCTGGTGTACCATGGATGAGGGGTGAACACTATGAGATGAGGCACGAGTAGCAGGTCTGTAAGTCAGGGTAAGGATTTGTACACCTATTTTAATGAAGCAAATAAAAACACCCAGGGACTCATTCTAGAGACCTGCCTCAAACTTGTTCTTTACATATTCTTAATGGTTGCAAATCTTTGTCCTTTGAGGGTGGATTTGATTTCAGGAAACCTCTCTAAATCATTTGAAGCCAAGTCTGGTAACATGCAGGGTGATGACGCTGGGCAATGCTGTTTTGGAACAAAAATCAGGTGTGACTCTAAGCAACGAGTCAGATTTTCTCATAAACTGACTCAGAGGACAAATCCAAAAGTGTTTAGAGCAATGGCAGCTCTGTTGGAGCAAGTGTGGGGTCTCCCATGAGGACCATGTTAAAGGATAACATTTGTTTGGATTGTAGACTTTCTGGTGTGTTTGTTTACATAAAGCCAGCCTCATTAGTTTATAGTCACACCTCTTAGACGTGCCCTGAACCGGTCCCAGCACCAACACAATCCCTGGACTACTGCAGAAACCAGCGGTGCATCCTGACAAGTCTGCCAAAATTGTAACACCGGTGTCTGCACCACACACACATGACAGCCACTCGGCAATTGCATTTTATGAAGTAACTGCACATAACTAATTCTGGGTGACATCTAGTTCCAGAGGCAATATCTGAGAGAAAGGAAGTGAGTTCACAGAGAAAAGCAGAGAGGGTCTGTAGAGAAGGGAGGACACAGCTGTAGAGAAGGGCAGAGAGACTAAAGATGAGGAGCAGTCCACCATTCTCACTGGTCCACATTATCCAACAGTGTAAAACTGAAAACTGGCTACATCCACAACCAAGTTCTACAACAGTACCTGGAAAATAACAACGCAACAATAGCAAAAGGTACTCCCAGGTATAAATTACTGAAAGGTTTACAGGTATTTCCCATACATTGTGTATGTACTGCATATATGACTCATGTGTGTGTCTATGTGTCTAAATTCAACACCTTTAATTCCCAGCAGCCTAAGACAGGGGGTTCAAAATTTCCACTGAAAATTTCTGAACACCTACTGTATGTCAGGTACTGTGGTCAAAGAGACAGACAAAATCCATGTAAGTGACCAGATTTGCACATGATAAGTATACAAAAGAACTAGTTTCTTTATGATCACTGTTTATAGACCCTAGATGATGCCAAATAAACAGCAGTCTCAGAAAGGCAAGGAGCTTACTGATGATTCAGCAATTCTTCCCAGAGACTGCTGAACCGGGATTTGAGGGGAAGGGGCAGGATATGAATCAGTCAGAGTAAGGGAAGGGTTTATAACTGGGGGCATTCACCAACGGAGATAACTCTTTCTCAGATAGCATTTGTTCAATTGAGCAGGAGCCATGGCAACTGGGATACTGAATGGATGGAACATTCAAAGGCAGAGCCCCTGGGTGTCCCGAGGTGCCTGTCTACATTAGCTGTCTTAGCTCTTGTCCTTTTGGAGTCTGTGCAGGCTTCTTGAGCTCAGCATACCAGTCCAAGTGGAAGTACTTGGGATTCTACTTTCATAATGGCTAATGCTGTCTTCTAGAAGGAATGAGATACTTTGCTGCTTGCCTAAGGTGGCAAGAACAGAAAAAAGTCCCTGGATAACGATAGCAGATTGATCTAATGAGCAGGCGGGGTTCTATGTGTATTTAACCTTGGGGCAGTGTGCAAGTTCGAGTGACCACTTCTGGGACTTTCCCTATGAATAAGGAATGAGTACATGGTTGAGTTTCAAGCCATGTTATTAAAGAACACCTTGATATAGCATCATGGTTCAGAGGCTAAAGACTGGAAGACACTGCTGACCAATGGTTGAGAGTTAAGTCCTGAAACTCATCTTGTGCCTTTGTGATTCCTGCAATGAACCAGGGCAATTCACAGAGGACTTGCTTCTGAGTTGTGCTGGGATTCTTGGTTGGCAGAGTGGAAAAAGTATTGGGCTGCTTTTCAGAAGGGAACACACAGGAGAGGGAAAGACAGAAAATAAACCCTATTAGAAACTCTGCACTCTGCTTTGAAATACTTGATGGGCATTAGAAGAAGAAGGGAAGGAGAGTCAGGGAAGGAAAGAATTGGAGTGTGACAGTGAGTGTGCTAATGCTTTTTACACAATTACCAAAGTATTTAATTAATATAGAGGATCTGGGTTCAAATCATAGTTCTACCACTTACTGGCTTTGTAGCATTGGGTGAATTATTTGAATTTCCTTATTCCAGTTTCCTCATTGATCAAAATGAGGAAATGAACTCCCATCTCACAAGCCAGTTTGAGGACCCAATGAGGTGACGCAGGTGAAAGGATTTTTACAATGTGTGAAACACTCTAAGAACCTAAGACCCCATTGTTATTTTTCTTCTGTTATATCCTGCCTCTGCAGCTTCTGGGGAACAATTTGCAGCAGGTGTTTGCTTATCTGCTTCTGGCTGGTGGACCATGGTTTTTCTCACAGGCTGGCTCACACTCATGCACAGAAGCAATTCTATTCCTTTTGTACTTGATATATCAAATGAATTAAAAATCCCTGAAAACAGATTGTGCTTTTCTATCAAGCCTCTCTTTAATAGGAATGGCACCTGAGAGTATAGAACAGAACGAAGAAATCTACCATAGGAATTTTAGCAAATGGCACAAAGGGAAAGATGCAGGGGCCCAGCAGCCACAGCCCTCTATAGTGATTATTTGGAGAAGCAGTAAGTTTGCATAGAAGGATCACAGGCATGGGTGTCCCACAGACCTGGGTTTGAGTCCTTGACATCCCTATTCACTCACCAGATGTGTGACTTTTGGTCAGTCACTTAACCTTTCAGAATCTATGCTACTGTGAAAATCAGAGATAAGTCTTCACAGCTACTCAATCAATATTCCTTTGCCACCTTTACACAAGTGGGAGTCGGTACCGGGTACAATCTCTGACTTCTTGGGTGGCCAAGGTGACTTCGGTATCCTAGTCCCTGGAGGCTGAAACCTGGGTTTATCTCTCACCTTCCTTCACAACTTTGTGATGATGATTCTCGTTATTATCCCAGAGGGAATGAGAAAAACCAGGGACGTTTGGAATGAGTTTGCTTTTGGTTTAACGAGATATTTAGTATCTGGGCTCTTTTGTGGAGATTTAATTATGCACGAGGGGACTTGGGGAGATTGGGAGTCTCATTGGTTTCACAGAAAATGCAGAATTTTTTGTAGCGTCTCAGGTAAGTGGGACTAATGTTTCATCCAGCCCAGTGCAGGCAACATCTGGATGAATGGTTTCCTTGTTCCTATAGAATGGGGCTCAGTCTGCATTCTCTGTGTTCAGACCCTCTGATTCTCCCTCCACCTCTCTCACTGGATCTTTGGAACAGACGTTATTTGCAACGGAAGTTGGAAGGTAGCAAAGACGACTGTTCGATTTCTTCCATCCATATTTGCCCCCTCCTTTGCGCCTCCCATTCCACTAGAGAGCAGCGGCACTTTGACGACGGAACGCTTACTGAAAAGCCCCAACTCTATGAACCCAAATCCTCACTCTGTCTGACATGGATGTGGTGAACTCAGCATTTTTAAAAGAAAGAGTTTTCTGATACAAGGAGCTGCCTCTGTACCTAGTCTTTGGGTGGTGGGGGTTTATGAAATTTAGGAACAGAGATGTGGCCTCTAATTATATATTTGCTTGCTTCTCTTTCAGCCTTCTGGGTCTCACCACTTGGAAGTAAGAGAATCAGTATTAGTGAAAGTAACAGTTTGATGAGTTTACTTTTTTCTTTTAGGAAACATAAAAACTATGGCTGAAAGCCACTGTGGTCATTGGGTCAGAGAGTTTGCACCAAGGGGAATGTGAGTGCCTACCTCAGAATGTTGCCGTGAGGCTTAAAGGAGTGAATGCATGTAAAGTGCTCAGAATAGTGCCCAGCATGTGCTGAGGGCTATGCGACTTTGTCCTGTCCTCTCCTGGGTCAGCTCTGCTGCTGGCCCCAGGGCAGCTCCCTTTGGCAAGTATTATCAGCTCTACTTCAGAATACATCCAGAAGGAAGCCAGTCCTGAAAGACTACACATTGTATGATTCCACTGATTGTCCTGAATGGGCAAATCTATAGAAAGAGGAAGTAGATTAGTGTCTGCCTAGGGCAGGAAGAGTGGAGGGGTGTTGGAGAGTGAGAGGGTATGAATGATGAAAATGGTCTAAAACTGATTGTGGTCATGGTTGCACATGGTGCATATACCAAAAACCATCGAACTGTACACGTGAAATGGGTGTACAGGGAATTATATCTCAATAAAGCTGTTCAAAGATACATCCAGAATTCCACCCCTGCTCACCATCAATGTCACTACTATGCCAGTCCAAGCCACTGCATCTGTCTCCTGAACCCCTAAAACAGCCTCCTAACTGGTCTTCCTAATTCCACAGTTGTCCCACCATTGTCTATTCCCTGTGGAGCACGGTAGTGATCTCTTCAAATGTAAAGCAAAATATGTCATTCATCTGCTTTAACTGCTCTCCTGTCTCCCCATCACATTTATAATCAAAGTGAGCATCTTACCAAGGCCTGCAAGAGCCCGAACAATCTTCCTTGGTGATCACTGTCCCCCCCCGATTTATGTGTTATGGCCACACTGGGCTGGTTTTTTCAAACACAGTCTCATTTCTGTCTGCCTCCACACCTTTCTGTGTGCTGCTCACTCAGCCTAGAATTTGACCCCACATCTCATCATGGCTCATTCCCTGGTACCATGTAGGACCAGGCTCAAATATCACCACATCAGGGAGGCTTTTCTTGCCCAAACCTATTGGGAATAGTCCCCACTCCATCAATCTCTAGCCACTCACTTATTTTATTTTCTTCATAGCATTCATCACTATTTGAGTTTACAACTTAATTGATCTGTTTAGTTGTCTATTGGAAGTCTCCTCCACTATCATGTAAGTTCTATGACAATAGGAATTTTATCTTGCTCCCCATGGCATTCCTGGTGCCCTATCCTCAGTGTTTGTTGAATGAATGAGTGACTGAATGAAACCACCACATGACTGTGGACACAAGACACTAACACATGAACAACTTTTTCTATGTATACTTCCCTTCCTATTTTATAGCTTCACTTGGTGTTCTTCACATATTTTAAAACTTGGGTTAAATTTTTAGGAGGAAGTTCTTTCCAGGTTCCTTTTCAATTCCACTCAGTATATTCCATTTAGGGTGTAACTTGATGCCTAGACTGGTTAAACCACTATTGCTATTTGCGTGAAAGTCCATGAAAACATGTAAAGGAATTCGGGGCCTATCCTTTTTCAACTGTTCCTGCTCTAAATGTCAGCAATGGCCACTTTGGTGGCATGAAGCTGGGTCTAGCCTTAACAGTACATGTTTTTATTTTTATTCTGAAGTTTACTTACAGTGTGGACTTTCTCGGGCCCCTGTCCTCAGAAGAATCCGAGCAATGGGCACATTGTTGGTCATGATGGCAATATCCAGAGGTGTCAACCCCTCACTGTTAGGTGTGTTGAGATCTAGTTCTTCTGGTGTGTACTGATACAGGAGGATCTGCACAGCATCCATGTCCTGTTGTTCAACTGCCTCGAACATTGCTTCATTGCCCTGGAAGTTCTGGGGAGCAAGAATACTGGGAGGTTAGCACACTTTCACACACTGGCTTGCCTTGGCAGCTTAGCTGCTTTGATGTCAGTGACTGTATCCACATTCAATTTATCCCAACATACACGATGTTTTTTTTTTTAAGATTTTATTTATTTATTCATGAAAGACACACACACACACACAGAGGCAGAGACACAGGCAGAGGGGGAAGCAGGCTTCATGCAGGGAGCCTCATGTGGGACTCGATGCTGGGTCTCCAGGATCACGCCCTAGGCTGAAGGTGGCGCTAAACTGCTGAGCCACCGGGCTGCCCCACACAACTTGTTAAACACAGTTGGACCCTCCCTCCATCTTTCTAATGGGCACTGATTGGATCTGGACATTTAGATGCACTGAGACCACGTCGTACGGCATGGCTGGTCTATAGATAAGAGCAAATACCAGCTTTCCTCAAACCAGTCTTCTCTGCAATACTGTCTGATAGGCCGTTTCTAGGTGTCTTATGAGGAATGTAGCATGCAGTCATATAAATTTGGTGCATACTGGATTAAGTTGGGTTATTGCATTATTTTACTGTAAGACCTCTCAGAAAAAAAAAAAAAAGACCTCTCAGAGCCTTTAATAATTCTAACACGCAGTTATGACTCTCCAATAGATGGGAAATATGACCTGTGTTAAATATTTGTTCAGAGAACATTTTTTTTTAATTGCATTTGTTTTAACTGCCCCTGGAATAGTATTCTATAGAACACAGTTTGGGAAAGTCTGGCATAGATAATGCAGCATAGGTCGCTGAAATGACAACTGGCTTGGAATTAAGATCACACTTTTCCTCCCTCTCATCCCCTCCTTCCCCATCCCCATGTCCCTACTATCACTCAGACCCAGACCATTGCCATCCCTCACCTGGACGATGGCAGTGACCTGCCCATTGCTGGTCCTAGTGTCCTCCACTGACATTCCGTGCTCCGTACTGACACAAGAATAATCTGTCTAAAGTTGATGATGTTACATATCCCTTCCTTTCTACAACTCTTGAATAGCTCTCACTGCCTGCAGGCCAACTCCCCAGCTCCTAGACTCCTCTGAACTAACCTTAGCACCTTCTCGACCCAAAGCCCCAGCCACTAAGCACCTGGCATTTCTGAGTCCTCAAGGGAAGAGCTGAAGAGGTGGTGTTCAAGGAGGGTTTCAGTGGCTGGGTGGCCAACTGTGCTAAATGGGCCAAAAGTTGAATATTCAGAGGATACAAGTCACCTATAGAAAAATAATAGCTGATGACAATAGGGTTACATTGAAAAGTTCTATCAGAGGTTAATAGTAAAGGAGTAAAGCTCTGAATTCTCTCAAATATATATTTCTGCAGCTAATGGGAGAAGAGTAACACATATGCTATTTATACATCTATCTGGTATCTTCTCCAGGAGTTGTCTGCTCTTTAAAAATGTTGAAATACCATTGGTCCTGACAGAGCACAGCGTTTTCCTGATTAAACTGATCTTCAGTGACCAAATATTTAGCTTGGCAGGGTTTATTTTTAGTATCATCAAAAATCAATTCTCTCCATCAAAGGCTGTAGGTCAGTGTAACTGAGCACATGATGCATGATTGAAATTGAGGGAAATACAACGCTATTATGCAAATATATGTTTTGACAATGGGGTCCCAAGGGATACAACTATTTTTGGTATTCAGCTCTCTTTGCTTCAGGACTGGCTGTTGAATGGAGAAGTGTTTTGTCTACAGTCTGCCAAACCGAAGAGCCTCTGCCGCTGAGGCCATAACTTGGCCACCACCGAGCCCTCCCAGAAGATGAGCTTGAAATGAGACACTAGATGACAAAAGAGAAAGAACAATGTTAGCATGCTGCCCTGTCCGCAGTTGTGTATTTGTCTGTGATTCCTCGTATGCCTAATTTCTCATGCGCCATATTTGCTCTTACTCTTGAGTCATTTCCTCCTCCATGCTTTTGTTGGCAAACCCTAGCATGCTTCTCTCTGGGAAGGCGAGGGATCATTTCTGTGTTAAACTCAAAGTGGTGCCATTACCCCCTGCAGAAATGCCCTTGCCGAGCATGGTAATATCATGCCCTCTGCTTTTACTGAGGGTTATCAGAAACTGCTCTCTGGGACACCTGAGTGGCTCAGTAGTTGAGTGCCTGCCTTGGGCTCAGGTCGTGATCCTGGGTCCGGGCATTGAATCCCACATTGAGCTCCCTGCAAGGAGCCTGCTTCTTTCTCTGCCCAAGTCTCTGCCTCTCCCTGTGTGTCTCTCATGAATAAATAAATAAAAACTTGAAAAAAAAAAAGAAAGAAACTGCTCTATGATGTCTGTAATGTCACCAACATTGACCTTCCTTTTCTATCACATAATTCACTGTGGCATCTTATAAATTAGGCCAGGGGACTCAGCAACAGGAAAACATTAGTTTCTTCTGATAGACTAAAATACTTTCAGTTATCAGCTAATTGGATGCTATACCCAACCGGGCTTCATTTTCTGCTTTGACTGACTGGGAACTCAGAGAGAAATGTCATGGCAAACTTTAGATACTATATTTATCTGAGATTTTAGTATATTTATTTCTCTTTCCATCCCCATTATTTTCTAGCTTTTTCTTTTTCACTCCTTCCTCCCTCCCTTCCCCACTCACTCTCTTTCTCTTTCTATCACTTTATTTATTTCCCATTATATAATACATACATATTTTTGGCCTAGATTTGGTTTTGAATACCTTGGAAAAGCGTATGGGCCATACATTATAAATAAATAAATGAAATGTTCATTGTTCATTTGCTATCTGAATGAACACTGGAGCTCTCAGAAAGGCTATTTAATTCATGCTCTGTATTTGTCAAACTGCCATTTTGTTGTTGTTGTTTCTTTGATTCATTAGAGAAAGAAAAACTAAGAGAAAAGAAAGGGCAAGACATTATGAAAATGAAAGGGAAACTCTCCCACTGAAGCTCCGGCTCACAGTACAGATGTGTGCCATTCCTGCCTTACCTGATTCTCAGCATTTGTAAAACTGCAAATGCAGGTGCAGAAGTACATGTAGAGCATCTTAGAATCTCCTTCAACCCAAACATGGCTGCACAAATTAAGCAGAGAAAAGAATAAAGAGTGTTATTACCACTGAGGTCTTTCTGAGGCTCAGTCGTTCTGTTCTTGTTCGAAAATAGGCCTCGTCGAAGGAAGAGTGGCTCCCCTTCAGTTTCTCAGAGAGGTTTCTGTACAGGCGTTTGGCGGCATTGGGAGACGATGGGGCACTGTGTTTCTTTGACTGAGAAAGATGTAGATTCTGCATTTGTTGGGTCATTTTCACACAGCAGTTCCTAAGAGGAGGAAAATCTGATGTGGTATCATTTACACAAGATAATTATAAGTTGACAAAGAATTTTATCACCAGTAACCATCTGGAATCCTAATAAAATGCTGTAGCTGGAAGGGACCTTGGAGAGGAGGCCCAGTTTTTTCATGTTATAGACTAGAAAGCTGAAACCCACAGCCACATAGCTAATTGGGGGCAAGAATGATATGACAACATCTATTTACCATTTAAACATACACATTTACATACAAACATATGTATGACTTGAGTCTCAAGCCTTTTGGTCTCTATCCCACTGGGAGGAAGTGTCTCAAATCTATAACCCAGGGGTTCTGTTCAGTTCCTCTTGGGTATATGTAATTGGGATCTTTCTACCTACCTCCTTTTAGATGCTGCCCTCTGTTGGGTGTGGATGTTCCCTGCAGATACCCCTTTCCTTGAGGTGTTAAATTGTGCCTCTTGTCTAAGACTTGGTGAGTTACCTCAGTGCCCAGAAGTTTGGGGGATTTGTATGCATAGGTCCATCCCTGCTCACCCCAGATACCCCAGAGAGTATCCTCCAGGGCTGTCACTACTGCCATTCTCCAAGTTGTGCTTGACTGCTGTTCCACAAATCTCTAAACAGGTCCTCACCAATGTCATGCTTGCAGTCAGTTTCCAGGAAATCAGCCTTGCCATTTCAAAAGCCATCCACCATTAAGCTGGGTATTGCTACTTAAATATTGATGCTACTGAGGCTCTGGCTGCCTGGCATGCATCTGTGTATTGGATAAGCAAATGCACAAATGAAATAACTGGCCGAGGCAGTTATGTGCCAAGTGTTCCACCCCAGGGGAGCCTCTGCTACACTGGGACCAGGTCTCTCTGGAGCATGTGGTTACCTTCCCACCACATAGAGATTGGTCAGTTCCCAATCTCCAGTGGAGTCTTCCATTTGTAATGCTGCCATCGCTGCTAAGCTGCGGCTCTCAGAGGTCATCTCCTGTCCTTGAATTTTCATAGTCTTATGGATCCCGTGATATAAGTATCATGGAGAATCTCTTTTGCTAACCCCACTCTTCATAGGACTGACTTCAGAGCTTCTCCATTTCTATAGGATAAATTCTAAGTTCTTTTGCCTCACACACAAGTGTTTGCCTCTCCAGCCTCATTCATACTGTTCTTCTATGTTTTATGTTTCAGTCTTTCTGATCTCCTTAGAGTTTCTGAAATAGTTCAAGCTCTTTTCTACCTCTGAAATAGTGTTGCTTTGGCTCTGGAATTTGGCAGACCCAAGCTTGGATCATGGTATTGTTATCTATAATCTATGTGACTCTAGGAACTTTATTTAAATAAAGCTTGTTTGCACTGCTTTTGCCTGTACTGGAACTCCATCTATGCCTTCATCACCTAGGAAATGACTGCTGATCCTTAAAGTCTATGCTCAAGTGGTCTCTGACAGCCCCAGGTAAATTTGTGTATTTCTTTACTGATTTACTTAGGATATGCCTCTTACAGAAAATATTTTATTATATTACAGCTATTTGGCTGTCTCCTAGCTGGTCTGTATGCTTCTCAAGAACAAAGACTGCCAAGTACTAATTTTTATACCTAAAATATGCCTGCCTCGAAGTACAAGAAACATAGTTCAGATTAGGAAGCCTATTCCAGCTACTGACTATGTGACATCAGGTGAGTTACTTAAATATCTAAATCTTATTTTTCTCATTTATAAAATAGGGATAATACTTAATATCACATTACAGTTATAAGGATTTGATGAGATAATGCACATAAAGAGCTTAGAATATAGGAAAACTCATAACACTTATCATCTTGTTATAGAAGATGTTCAGTAAATACTTTAGAATAAATGAATGCTCACATGAGAGTCTATGACAAGTAATATATTAAGGAACTACTCAGAAAGCTCATTTCTTCCTCATGCTTCTGAATTGGGTTCCATGTCCACTGGCACCAACTGACATTGACTTACTTGTACTTTAACAAATGGAGAGCTATCCTGGTTACATTGCTGAATGTTGTTAGGCACCTTTTAAGTCTTGCTTACAATTTCTTGCAACACAAAAAAAGACTTCCTAATGCCTTTCAATTTGGTCAGACCTATTCAGTTTTAGTCACTTGTATCGGGCCCACCCAATCTTAGCTAAATGGTCATATTTACATTTGGGAGGATGATTTAAAGCACTATTTGTAGTGTGTATGTACATACGGGTGTGTTTTCATCTTTAATAATCTTTTCACTTACGCAAAAGCAAAAATAGAAAAAGTAGGTGATTTGGCATCTTTCTCATTCTATCTACAGATCCTTTAACTTTGCTTCAGTAGCAATTAAGCGTTTCCTCTATATCTTGCTGTTCCCACGAAAATTCCAGATTGATAGCAAGCTGGCTCACATGGAGATTGCCTTAACCTCTTTCTTTCTGCCTTCTGTCTCTAGACTTTTCCTTCAGCGCTAATGCCCCAGTTCAAGCCATCTGTCTTGTCTACATCATTATCATTCCCAAAATAACTTTACATTCTTTTGTATCTCACACAGTGCCCAGGAGTCCAGTAAATAAATTCTTGTCGATTGATCAAATTCCAGTTACTTGCCCTCTAACTGATGACACCTACCCACATGGCCCCCTTTGTCTTTGCTCATCTCCCATCTGTTCCCTTCAGTCAAAATAGGTTGACTTTCCCTGTCTGACTTCCTTCTCATACTGCCCCAGCTGTCCCTTCCTTCCTGGCCATCATTCAGCATGTTTCTATTCTTCTAGATTTCATCTATCATTATATTTTCTCCCCCCACCATATTTAAAATTTTGTCTGATGAAAGACATTGAAAAAGGCGCTTTGTATTATTTGTTCTCATAAACATGCACACCCCTCCCAAATAACTGTACTCTTAAATTTTTACCCTTATAGAAAGGGGCAAGCCTTTGAGAAATAGTGTTGCTTTTTGGCTCTGGAATTTGGCAGACCCAAGCTTGTTGTTATCTATATGTGACTCTAGGAACTTTATTTAAATTCTCAGAGTTTGTTTCACCGTATATAAAGAGAATTCTTATAGAGTTGTGAAGATTAAATGAATTAACAAATGAAAGCATGCATCCTATTTAATGCTTACTACAGCCACTCAATAAATAGCAGCAATTATTAAGATTACATCAATCTTCTTCTCAAATCAGAGACACCAAAGTACATTGTAATAATTTACATAGTTTTCTTATTAGTTTTAAACATTGTTTTAAAACATGACTTTATGTACTTATTATACTATTTAGCTTGATTTTGATAGAAAAATATAAGTATATATTTTTATATGGATGTTTACAGTAACAGTAAAACAGAAAGTTGAACTTCAAACAGTGGAAAGAGAGGAATAAAGATAAGTCTATAGAAAAATTAAAAAATAAAATAAATAAAATAAATAGAAATGTAAAATGAAGTAGTAAGGCTAAGATTTAATATACCTGTGAGCACAATATACCCAAATGGTTTAATTTCCTAATAAAAGACAAAACTTTCCAACTGAGATTTTTTTTTCCAAAGTAGGCTTCAGGCCCAGCATGGAGCCCAACATGGGGCTTGAACTCACAACCCTGAGATCAAGACCTGAGCTGAAATCAAGAGTTGGACACTTAACTGACTGAGCCATCCAGGAACCCCTCTGAGATTATAAGTGGTGCACCTAAATAAACGTTTCACAGAAAGATTAAAAATAATAGTATGACAGCGGGAATGGCAAAGTAATGACTTCCAAAAATCTTCTCTTTCATAAAAGCAATAAGGATACTAGCAGGAATTATCAGAATTAATTTTCTCAGAACTCTGGAAATTAACCAAAGTTTTGCAGAATCCATTTCTATTTGAGACAAGTGGCTAATTTGGTAAGATCAGTGAGCTTTGTGGCATTTTTAACTTGCTCAGTTCCTATCTTTCCCAGCTCTATGGTAGCCTTGAAGACCATCAATGTATATTCATGATTAAAAAAACAATAATCTGGCAGCCACTGAATGGTGCAGAATGGTGACAGAGCTCCTTCACAATCCCATTTTGAGAGAATCATCATCATTTGACCTGGCTGGTGGTTCCCTGGAAGACCCCACCCATAAGATTTTTCTTTATTTGATGCTGACCTCAGAGTTCACAAAGTGCAAATAACCTTTTCCCTTAAGGCATCTTGTCAAAAACAAACATCAGCAATTGTTTAATCATCACAGCTGCCTGAGGTGCTAGATAAAAGTAGACTAACAATAGACTAATCAAAAAGCTTAAAAGGGATATGAGATGCCCATAGAGGACTTTGAAAAGCTCTGACACAGTGTCAGGATCTAGCTGACCACATGTATGCCCAGGGCTGGGAGCATTCTCATAAAATACCTGAGAAGGTCCTAAGCTCTTGTCTCTGTCTAATGTTAAGGCTACATGAAAAGCAGGAAGTGAAGGGTAAGGCAGAGCTGACAAATGCCTGGTTGGATAGCATGGAATGTGTGCCTCAACATGTGCACAGAGCCCTTCTGTAAAGATCAGAAGACCGACTGGTTTCAGGCATTTAAGGAAATTAAGCTAACCAAGCAGAGACTTCAGTGGCCATCAAAATGATAAGGAATTGACAAAGAATACAGACTTTACAGACTTAATTCTGAAAAGTTGCTAAACAATAAACCCTGAGAGAGTGGGATAATTTGATTTGTAGAGTTGCCACATTATATTCAGATGTCTAGTTTTTTTTATTTTTATTTTTATTTTTATTTTATTTTTATTTTTTTTAGGATTTTATTTACTTATTCATGAGAGACACAGAGAGAGGCAGAGGGAGAAGCAGGCTCCCCATGAGGAGCCTGATGCAGGACTCGATCCCAGGACTCCAGGATCATGACCTGAGCTGAAGGCAGATGCTCAACTGCTGAGCCATCCAGGTGCCCCAAGATTCCTAGTTTTTAACAAGAAAAATATGAGCCATGCACAAAACAAACAAACAAAAATATGTCTCAGTCATAGGAAATAAAGCAGTCAATAAACATTGCCCTGAATATGTTACTTATTAGACAAAAACTTTATTTTTTTTATTTTTTTTGACAAAAACTTTAAATATGATTATCTTAAATATGTTCAAGGAACTTAAGGAAACCATATCTAAAGAAATAAAGAAAATTGTGAGAATATCTCACAAAATAGAGAATATCAATAAAGACAACTTATAAAACAAATCCAGAACCAAATAGATATTGTGAAGTTGAAATACATAATAAATGAAAAATTCACTAGAGGTGCTCAGCATTAGATCTGAACAGGAAGAAGGAAGAATCATGAAACTTTATGATAGGTCAATTGGGATTATCCAGTTTTAGGAGCAAAAAGAGAAAAATGTGAAGAAAAATGAGCAGAGTCTCAGACAAGTGTCAAACACCACCAAGTGTACCATACACATAATAGGAGTCTAAGAAAGAGAGGGAGGAGGGGGAGAGAGAATATTTGAAGAAATAATGGTCAAAAACTTCCCCAAATTGATGAGAAGCATTAACCTACACATTCAAGAAGCTCAATGAACACCAATAGAATACACTCAAAGAGATTCACACCTACATAACATCATAATTAAGCCACTAAAGGCTAAAAACAAAGAGAAAATCCTGGAAACAAGAAATAACTAATTACATACAAGGAATCCTTAGGAAGATTTACAGCTGATTTTTCACCAGAAAACCATAGAGGCCAGAGGGAAGTGGGATGACATATTCAAAATGCCAAAGAAAGATCGTCAAATAAGAATTTCTCTATACAGTAAAACAACTCTTCAAAAATGAAGATGATATTAAGACATTCAGGGATAAACAAATACTAAGAGAATTTGACAGCAGGCCTTCCTTACAAAAATATTAAAGGGAAGGACGCATGGGTGGCTCTGTCAGTTAAGTGTCCAATTCTTGATTTCAGCTCAGGTCATGATCTCACAATTGTGAGATCAAGTCCTATGTTGGGCTCCCTGCTCAGCAGAGAGTCTGCTTGAGATTCTCTTTCTCCCTCTGCCCCTCTTCTCCTCTCTAAAATATATATAAATAAAACGTTTTTAAAAAAGAGAAATATTAAAGGGAATCCTTCAGGCTGAAATGAAAGGATACTAGACAGTGACTCAAATCCACACAAGGAAAGAAAGAACATTGGTAAGGAAACCATGAAGGTAAACATAAAAGGTAATATAAAACAATATAAGTCTATCTTTTGTTTATAACCCTTTTATTCTCCTTTCTGATTTAAGACAATGAAATGAAAATGAAATTAAAACAATTCTATTTATTATAGCATGACATTAAAAAGATTTAAATCCTGAGGAATAAATTTAACAAAAGCAGTACAAAATATATTAACCTTTCCTCAGTTCCTGTTTTCCTGTGCTATATGATTCCTTTTGGGGACTTTACTAACATATTGTGTAATCCCTAGAGCGTCCAGAAAAGTGTCTTAAAAATGACAACAGTACTCTCTGCATTTTTGTATTAAATTGACCTGGGAGAAAAAAAGAGACTCACTTGTTGAATGAAATATCTGATGGGTAAAATAGATACAGAATCCTAAGAGGAGAACTAGCAAGGAAATTATTTTCATTATGTTACATCTGGAATATTACTCTTTAGAGGGGATTCCTTGTTAGCCATTTTTACTGAAACAGAATGAGATCTATAGCTCTGTTTTATTCCATTCTTCAACTTCAAGATAATCATTTTGGTTTTAAGCACAGTATTAAAAGTAGGGACTTTGGGGTGCTTGGGTGGCTCATATGATTGGGCCAGTGACTCTTGATTTTTGAGTCAGGTCATGATCTCAACTCAGGTCATGATCTCAGGGTCATGAGATCGAACCACAAGTCAAGCTCTGCACTCAGCATGAAGTCTTCTTGAGAGTCTTTCTTCCTCTCCCTCTGCCCCTCTTGCTTATGTTCTCAATCTCTTTTTCTCTCAGATAAATAAATAAATCTTTTAAAAAGGTAGGGGCTTTGATGTCAAGTCTGATCTAACTTTGGATCTGGCTCTTCTACCTATTAACTGCATGACATTGGGCAAATTATTTACCATCCCTAAGCTTCAATTTCCTTAACAGCATTCTGTATCTGAATTATAAAAGTCATGTCTAAAAAGAATAGTAGAGTTTTTTTTTTTATATATATATATTTATGATAGTCACAGAGAGAGAGAGGCAGAGACACAGGCAGAGGGAGAAGCAGGCTCCATGTACCGGGAGCCCGATGTGGGATTCGATCCTGGGTCTCCAGAATCGCGCCCTGGGCCAAAGGCAGGCGCCAAACCGCTGCGCCACCCAGGGATCCCGAATAGTAGAGTTTTAAATGTTTAGCACAGTGCCTGAAATAAATAGATGTTCAAAAAAAAATTCATTTCAGGCCTACTGTTCTCAGGCAACTACTGGGCTGCTTTTTGACACTACAGATTAGGTTTCCTTTCTGAATTTCATACAAATGGAATAATCACTATGCACTTTTTAAAAATCTGCCTTCTTTAACTCAGCTTAATTATTTTGAGATTCACCCACATTGTTATATCTATCAGTAAGTAGTTCTTCACTTTTTATTGCTGAGTAGTATTATGTTGGATGGGTATAACCACTATTAATAAAATTTTAGCCATCATTTTAATAAGAAAAAACTCTTGAGAGTTTCTCTAAGAAAATAAATATATCTTTTGTTTTCTTCCTTCAAAGAGGCTCTAGGGGCCCTGAGAGGCAAAGAGAAGGGCAAACAGATCTGTTGATTGAAGTTGGGCTGGTCTCTGCAACACAGCTATAGGACCAGAATTTAGGAGATAGGAAGACACGCTATATGGGAAAGCTAGTCTCTAGTTTTATACTTTTGTTTTCCATCCTAATAGTTTCTTTTCTCCCACAATATTTAATAAAGGTTATGTTAAATGTTACAGCCTGCCAGATATTTAAGGGAAAAAAATACCAATTCTATACAAAACTCTTCCAAAACTTTGGTTTCATTTTAAGGCTAACATTGCCCTGATACGAAAACCAGAAAACAGGCATTACAAGAAAACAAAGCTATTGCTCAATGTCTCTCACAAACATAGACACAAAAAAGCTCAGCAAAGTGTTAGCAAGTAAGATCCAGCAATATACATAAAGGATACATGATGTTTCATGATCAGGTAGGGTTTATTCCAGGAAAGCAGGGTTAGTATAACATTCAACCACTCATCAATGTAATTCACTTCATTAACAGAATAAAAGAAGAAAAATCATATGGTCATCTTCATAGATGCAGAATAAGAAGAATTTGACATGATTCAATATCTGTTTACTGAACCAAAAACAAGAACAAAACGAAACAAAACAAAACAAAAAAAACCTTTCAGGAATATAAGGGAACTTGTCAACCAGATGAAGAGAATCTACAAAAATCTATAGACTTATACTTAATGGTTAAAGACCAAATGCTTCCTCCTAGGATCAGAAGCAATGCATGGATGTCCATTCCTCTCTCTCCTATTATACCGGACATTCTAGCTAGTGTAGCAAGGCAAGAAAAGGTATAAAGACTGGAAGGAAAGAAGCATAACAGTCTTCTTTTGCAGATAACATGAACATTTTGTAGAACGGTCTAATAAATCTACAAAAATCTACTCAGCAATAAATGTAACGAAATGTATGCAAAACTTGTATACTCGGAACTCCATGACACTAATGAGTAAAATTAAAGAAAACCTAAATAAATAGAGATGTATACTTTCTTCATGGATCAAATCAGAACTGATATTATTAAGATGTCAATTCTTCCAAACTGAACTCTAGATTCAATGCAGGGTGGTTTTTTTGTTTTTGTTTTTGTTTTTTTAGAAATCAAAAAGCTGATTCTGAAATTTTTATAAAAATGGAAAGGATCTAAAATAGCCAAAACAACTTTGAGAAAGAACAAAGTTGGAAGGCTTACACTACCTGATTTAAAGACCTGCTATAAAGTCATAGTAATCATGATCTGTGGTATTGGTATCAGGACAGCTCTTCAGATAAAGACTGTGACATAAAGATAGGTACATAGATTTAATGAAACCAAACAGAGAGCCCAGAAATAGCATGCACATATATGATCAACTGATTTTTGACAACTGATTTTTGGAAAACTGAAATTTTCCAACAGAGAGCATCAGAACAATGAGGTGTCCATATGCAAAAATAAAACCTCAGCCACTACTTCATCTCCTATATAAAAAATTAACTTGAATTGAAATATAGACCTAACTGCAAAAGCTCACACTATACAACTTCTTCTAGAAGAAAACATAGGAGAAAATCTTTGTGAACTTGAATAAGAAAATGATTTATTAAAAGAGGCACTGAGAGCAGAAACCATAAAATAAATTGATGAATTGCACTTTATGAAAATTAAAAACTTCTGCTCTTTATTACACCCTAATACCAGCTACACTTTTAATACACCTGGAGGCAAGCTTTAAGGAAAGAGTGAAAGTTTCCTGGAGAATCCATATCCAAAATGGCAAAAACAGTCTGTGGAGAGAGAGAGAGGAGTTTCCCCAGGTTTACTTTAAAACCACCTGTTCCCTGGGTTCTGGCTGCTTGCTCCCGTAGAGAGCTCTGGCTGCCACCTTCATCCTGTCCCCAAATACCAGCTGTGTCAAGTGAAGGGCGGGTCTGGCATGGCCCCCACTGTGCTTGCTGTGGCATTGGCTGCAGCAGCTCTGACCCAGTCAGACTCACAGAGGGAGGCTCCAATTTTACTCATGGCCACCCCAAGGGACTGGGTCACACTATCTGGAAATGTGAGAAACTGGACCAATGAGAGGTAGGAGATTGGAAGGAGCTCTCAGATAATTTCTTCTCCGTTCTTCCCTTGTGGACTGTTTTGAGGGCTTCTTGGAAGCAATCACACACAAACCACTAGATGTGTTTTCTTGTGAAGCCATGGCTAGTTCAGTAACAAACGATCTATTTTCATGTTTCCTCCTTGACTCAGTTCCCTTTTTCCTTGATGGCTTGACTCTTGGTGTCCTGAGGCTGTGTCTCCCAATACCCAACAGAACATTCATGATTGGTTTTGCCTCAGGTTTTGCTTTCACAGGGTAAGAAAAAATGTAATAATAGCCTTCGGAGAAAGTTGGCACCATTATTATATTATTATTTTGCAAACAAAGAAACTGAGGCCCATAGAATTTGGGTAACTTCTCCAAGATCCAAATAACCAGTAAATGGAGGAGGCAGGATTTATTCTGACTCCAAAGTCCATGGTCTTAGCAAATCTACTATTATTCTGCCTGAGGGAGCTTGGTCTGGCTGCCTGTCAGCTTCTTTCTAGACCTTGATTCTAAAGAGAAGATCTTGACCTCGTTATGAGTTCTGGCACGTCCAGAGTCCCTGATTCACAGGAGCTTGCTTCTGGGACTTTCTCATCATATTTGTACTGTGAAAAAAGACCTGAGCCAGTTTGGATGAGGAGCAGTTGTAAGACAAAGCATATTAGAAACAGGAACTCTAGCCATTCTTGACAGCTGGGTAGACAGATACATTCAGTGAAGGGAACATTTCTGACTGGGACAAGATTGCTCTTCAGGCTGTGATGTGAACTAGGGACCTTCACACTTCAACCTGCCTGTCACTAGACAGAAAAGAAAGTGTGACCCTTCTCCTATTCCCCACCTGCTGTTACCATGACAGGTATGTCTCTGATTGCTAAAGAGTGGCCAGTTCTATTACACTGATAATATATAACGGTATGGAAGCAACCTTTCAAGTTCCTGTGCATCTAAAAACATATTTTCAGTTGTTCAGTGATAAGTTTTGAAAAGTCAGTGGTTACTTCACAGCAGGAAGAAGATTGATTTTTGAAGTTTAAAAGGATGTTTATGAGGAAGCAGGTGAAAAGACAATTAATTTTGATTCTATAGTTTAATAAACCCTTTGGGTGACCTACTTTGGTAGTCTATATATGCTGTGATAGATCCTGGGAATTCAAAGGTGAATAAGACACCCTCAGAGGGTGACTGACAGTATTAGTTTGCCTAGGACTAAGTGGATTCCTGGGAGGCAGGACTTTCAGTGCTAAAACTAGGGAAGTCCCAGGCAAATTGAAACAAGTTGATTACCCTACCTGTACCCCAACATGGTGATAGGCTAATGAAGAAGACAGTTATGCAAGTGTGTGTTTGTATGAAATAGTGTGATACGTGAAATTATGAAATAGTGATAATGGCTTTTACTTCTATAGCACTTTCTAAGTCAGGCACTATTTAGAATAATGCCTTTATGTGTATCAGCTCTCTGTATCCCATAACAGTCTTGTGAAGTAAGGACTATTATCCCCATTTTACATAGAAAGGAATTGAGGTACTACTAAGGGGGCAGATCTGGGATTCAAACACAGGCAATATGGATCTGAGAGTTGATCTGAGAGCTAAGCCTCTCAACACTGCTCTCAAATGTTTAAGGCAAGAAATAGCATAGAGGAGTGAGTGACAGTAGGTGTCATGGGAGAAGAGGGTATGGGAGAATGGGTTAGAAATGGTGATGACCGAGCAAGATTTTGAACAGTGAATGAAGAATCAACCAGCAGGAAGGAAAGGAAAGGGCATTCCAGGTATAATAACTCAGGTTAGGACATGTGATAGTGTTGCTGGTTGGTCAGTGCCCACAGGTGCCCTAATAGAATTCTTCTGGGCTCTGACATTTCCAAAGGGCCTTTCATCTGCCACATAAAGACCTTTGGAAAGGAGCCTTGAGAGATAGCAGGACCAGACCAGCAAGGGCTTTGCATACCATGATGAGTGACAATAGATTTCACTTTTCACAATGGAGAAGCACTAGAGAAAGCCTGAGATTTGCATTTTTAGAGAATCACTCTGGTAGTATCCAGAGGGTGGTTTGAAGGGAAGAGGGCTATAGTGGGACCAGTGGCAGGGGACAGCCAAGTATAAGGCTGTTGAAAATCACAATGAGAGCTGGTGACTTCCACTCCAAGATGTCACAATGGGGATGGAGAAGGCTGGGCAGATTAAAAAGAGAGAGGAAGGAAGATGGACCAAATGTAGTTAGTGATTAGATGGAGGGACTTCAGGAGTTAGGAACCTGAGGATAACTTTTGTTAGCTCTGCTTGGTTGACTAGGTGCAGAATGGCTTACCAATAATTTTTTTAAAAAGAGAGGAATGTAAGAGGAAAACTGGATTTAAAAGGGGAAAGGTGGTGAGTTCAGCTTTCCACATGTGACTTTCAATGGCCTAGAGGAAAAATAGATGGTATCTTTTAATCCAAGCATCCCATAAAAAGAAGGAAATGGCTTGTCCTAAAGCCTACTTAGCTTTCTGATTAAGAGTTAAGTGATAAAGGGTTGGTTGGTTAAGCATCCAACTATTGGTTTCAGCTCAGGTCATGATCTCAGGGTGGTGAGATCAGGCTCCACAGGCTCTGCACTCAGTGGGGATCTGCTTGAGAGTCTCTTTCTCTCCCTCTGCCCCTCCCTCTGCCCTCTGGCTTGCACATGCACACTCTCTCTCAAATAAATAAGTAAATCTTAAAAAAAAAAAAAAGAGTGAAATGATTATTACAAGAGAAGTTCTTGGAGATAGGTGTGAAATAGATAGAAAGCAGAAGAATTAATACAGTATTAATGCAACATCCTTTGGGTTTCCCGTGAGGAAGAAAATACTGAATACATTCATTTATGATAAGCTATGAGGGTCTCAATTTATTATTCCCCCTAAGAAGATTTCTTTTGTAAAAGACAGCAATATTTAATTGAATCTCTGATGAAAGAATTTCAGGTACCTTAATCCTAGAGACGGGATAATTCTTTTGGCAGATGAGTTTTCTAGAACTCCTTAAATAAATCACAGTACATTTACAGCTGTGAATTCCATGTGCATGGGTATGGGGGTAATTTGAATGTAAATTCTATAATGGGTTCTACTCATCCTTGAACTAACTCCTCCAAAATGTTCATTTCAAAACATTTAAGATCTTCAGTATCTCAGCATCATAAGTATAGGGAAGTCACTTATTACTGATTAATATTGATAAAAATTATTTACATGATCTATTTATTTAAAGTTGTGCTTTTAAAATGCCATTTTCCACTCTATTCTCCCCTTCTAGTCCCCTGAGTGTGATCATGCTTCCTTTAGAGTACCCTGTATCCCTTTGATGGGGAAGGTGTATATATCTCCTCATTCCCACATAAACCCTCATCCATAGGTTTCTGATGCATGGTCTCTGGATTAACGTAAACAACAACCTTGATTACCTACTGCATCTTTAATTGGAAAGCTTTAAGTAGTATCTCATGGATAGATTAGTTGAGCTTAGCATGTCTTCTTTAAAATAATCAGGAATAGAAAAAAAAAAAAAAAAGGAAGAATGGAGATCCAGGTAGAGTGAGGGAATTTCCTGAAGACACATAGTCTGGGAATGAGCAAAAGTGCCCTACTATCCTGATATCTCTAATCATTAGTCAATTCCATCTCCTTCCTATTAGAATGCCATCAGTTCTGAAAGAGTCAAATCACATGGGAGAATGATGCTGCTCTTGTGATTGAGTGGCCTGGGATACTTTCCACTCTGCAAAACTTTGCCCATCTCTCAGATTTCCTAACTTCGGTTTTGATTTAGGGAAGCATGCTGCTCACTCTTCTGCCATCATCCATCTTTGTCAGCACCCAAGGCCACAACTCCATCTGAATGGCCAGTGATACGTTGCAGATAGTGTGCAACAAAGATAGTAAACTCTGTATGACCTTTATATGGATTCTGAACCAACTAGAAAAGGATTTGGTGCTGCCATAAAGCCTTGCAGTAACCAGGCAAAGAAAAGACCAAGAAGACATGGTAGTGGTAGCAGTGGTTGGAAAAGCAATCGCTTTTGCCATTCACGTTCCCCCTCTGCAGAGGCTGGCTTGCATTTTATTAGGAAATGAAGAAATCAAGTAAGTACAGGGATTTTGTGTTCCAGCATAGAAGCAAAATCAGACTGGATTATCAATGGTACTTCCAGTGGCCTTGGCGGGGCCCAAGACCAGCATGGGTAACAAGACGCTTAGAGTGTTCCACTTTGAACCTAATATTCCCTACCAACCATATATCTTCACAGAATAAGAAAAGGATATAAGGCATATGGGTACAAAAGTAGCACTGGATCAAGCAAGAGTTTACATGGATGTCTACTGTGTGCCCTTAGCAGCTATCCTTGATATCACAGTCATGATGCTATTTACGGGCATGCTCACCCAGGATGCACAGAATACTGGTATCCCACCCTGCATGTCCAGCTGGATTAAAGGCAATATGTCTGGGTTTATATTTAGGATTATCAGCATGATGGGATCCATCTTTATCTAATCCAACAGGTATCTTATAGGTACTCAGGAACCGGATTAGAAAATGATCTTATACAACAAAAGAATATTTTACTTTTTCATAGCTATTGCTAATCAGTTAGGCAAGCACATAATGTCCTCAGGCTTGCTACAAACAAAATGTCTAATTATCGGAAATGGGGGCTTCCCCGCCCCCACTCTTGACTCCCCACATGGACGCCTACATGCTACTGCAGACCACTCTATATGTGCTGGTGTGCATCCTTCATGGGCTGCCTGCAGCTAACTTTGGAAGATGCAGATTTTTTGGTATCATTTAAACTGCAGCAACACATACACATTTAAAAAATAATCAGTGAATTAGAAAGCCCCACATTCATATGAAGAAAGACAACAATGAATTTTACTTACCAGTTCAGGTTGTTCGAGGCAGCAGAGGAACAAGTTGTTGGTAATTGTCCAGTGCTCTCATTCAATAAATCACACTGGCTTTGCTTTCTCCTGTGGCTCAGCCTCTGCGCAAAGCAAGCGAACCTCCTTCCTATTCTGTGTAAAGAATAAAATGCGAACAGGATCACTACAGGCAAGAGCTGAAGTCCATGATCACTAAGCTACTCTTAATGCAAAATAAAAGAGCAAATGATGCACAGGGAGAGAAGGGGAGAGGGAAACAGCTTGGCTCAGAATCTAGGTGTATTCTCAGGACTATAGCCCTGAAAAGGCTCGATTTCTCTTGTGCGCTGTTGTAAAGGGATGCCATGACTTCAGTGTGTCTTTAGCCTTTTGTATCTGTGAGGTCCATTAGGAACGGCATGCAGGGACAACAAGCTTCATGGCAAACAAGCCTGAATCAGAACGGGCTGTCATTCAAGGATGAGCAAAGGGGCAGCAAGGCAGCCAGTTAGCTTTGCACTATATCAACTGCAGGCAAAGGAATATCGTCTGGCATGCAAGAGCCCATCCAGAAATCTGTGACTGCAAGTGATCTACAGCTCTCCTGGGACCAGACACCCCCTTACTCCCACAGCTCACGGGGATGAGAAGCACACAGGTGGCCACCACATCCCCTCACCTAAGGCACCTGTGCAATCCTTTACAAGCTCCCAACAAGAGCAAAGAAAGCTCCAATCCAGTCAGGGCTGCTCAGGCATTGCTGGAGTTTTTGTCTGAGCAGGTTCTGGGGAAGTAGTCAGTGGATCTGGGACTTAGGACACCAAGAGGCTCGATCTTAGGAGGAAGATTCCAGTGCTTCTTTCATGCCGGCTCTGTATGGGTGCACCTGGCTCCTTTCATGACGTTACGCTTTACATGACTAATGAAACACACAGAATAAATTTCCTAGAAAGCCGCTTATTTAGGCATTTTTCATGTTTCTCTCTAAAATAAAATGGCAAATGACCTTCATAGGCTGCTTTATGTTAAGGAGACATTGTTGATTGAGAGCACGTGTTAAACCCTGCGCCACCCCCTCCCCCCAGCACACAGATACACACACACACACACATACACACAGACGTCCCTAGCAACAGCATTAAGAATCTTTCTAAAGATCTCTTCAGATTCTCTCTCTGCCAAATGAAAGCTTAGCTGCTATGATGACTTCAGAAATAGTTTTGGACCTTTCTACTAGGTACTGACTCTGGTGTGTTATTTATACCTGGAGCCAAATCAACTCCCAAATTTTGAATGTGACTCTGCAGCAAATCAGGAGAAAGTCTCTTGGTTATAAACAAGAGGGCAGAGTGTTATTCTTTGGCCTGGTAATTAATTAGAATCCTGGGAATGGCATCTTGTGTTCCTGAAACTCTCCTCCTTTCTAGAGAACATTTCACTGTGGTGGCTGACTCGTCCCTGACAAGTGACTACTCTGGAGTTGGGATCTGAGGCGAGGCTCAATGACTCATAAAACCTCCCAAAGGAGGGGCGTAGGTTAGCTTTAAACAATTGTCTTACTTTTTCTTTTCTCGTTCAAAAGGCAAAATCTCTCTTTGGAATATTTTTTCCCCTCTCCCTCTCCTTAGACTTATTTGTCCATGGAAGCATTGCATGAATAATCTAATTTGGCAATATTCGTGCCCTTGAGGTTCAGAAGGCTATTTTTTTCATCAAGGATTAAGAAAGAGTCAAGCTACCCTTTTGCAGCTTAAGCCTAAACGATTGCCAGGTAGAACTTTACCCTTATCTCTAAACAAACTTTGACTTTAACACAGATTTACTTAAATTCCATCTGCTGGGGATAGCCAGGTGACTGAGTCATTCTACTAAGGTTAGGGGCCACCTCCGAGGGGTCATGATTCAATCTGCTGTGCAAACCTAAGGGGATGAAGTCTTAGTAATAGTGGCATCGCTTCCAGGAGCAAATGCCTAAGACTCAGTCATGTCATGCATCCTCTGTCCATTGCATTCATTCATTAATCTACTCATTCTTTAATCTGCTCTTAACAAATAGGATTTAAATTTATTAAGTCCTTAGTTGGTGTGCCACATTGTGCCAAATACTTTAATGTTACCAAAAAGCTTATCAATGAAGTTATAAACTCCTTCACATACCTCAGCAAAATTCTCTGTAATCCAGCTCTGCCTACCTCTGTGGTCTCATTTCTTGCCCTCTTCCTACTTTCCCTTCATGCTGCAGCCTTTAAAACATCTTTCAGTTCCTTGGACATGCCATACTGCCTCTCAATTCCAGAATCCTGCAGATTATATTCTTCTGCCCCTACACTCGGTCCCTGTTGTCTGGTGAACTCACGTGCAGCGCTAGAGTCTTGGCTTAAGCATCATCTCTCTGAGATCCTTTTCTAGCCCTGTTAGGGTCCCCACTCCGCAGTCTAGAGCACCTTCACCTTGCCCTTTGTGACATCCATCACATTTTCTTACACTTACTTGTTTTACATCAGCCATCCCTATTTTGCTATGAGTTTAATGGCAAAGTCATCTATTCACTCCTCAATTTCCAGTCTAGCATAATTCCTGGCACATAGAAGGCATTCAATAAATATTTAGTGAATGTTTTGTTGAAGTGCATAGCATGTATGTGTTGAGTGAATAAATAAAGCATTTCAAAGAATAATAGGGGTCTGAGAATGAAAAGGAACCCTAAAGTTAAGTTACTATATCTAATTTTTCTTGCCAAGTGGCCATCCACTGAGGTCTCACCTCCTCGGATTATTCCTTCTCCATTAATCTCAGCCCAGAGTAATCACACACTTACTTTGTCCCCCGTCCCCCGGCACTTTTACAGGATGTTCCTGCTTTTTGTTCTCCAGCTCTTTCCTAAGACTTTGCTTCCTCTCTACAGACTAGTATTCTCCATAACGCCTAGCATAAGCCTATAATTATTTGATGCTTGATTCATTCAATAACAAACATTTGAGCAGGGAGTTACTTGCTTTAGGAAGATTACTCTGTATTGGGGGAAGGATGTATTGCATTGGCCAGACCTAGACAGGACTCTAACAATGACCACAGCACAGAGATAGAACTTAAAAACAGCTCTGCGCTTTCTTTCCCTCCCCCCACTCCCATATCATAACACCCATGTTCTCATCTGGAACACTGAGAATGTTTGTTCCATACTCAGCACTTCCCCTCCACCCAATTCCACCCCCACAGTTAGCTCACTTGCTTAGGTTATTTGTGAACATGTCTCACTGCTTCAAGCTCCTTTGAAGACAGGGATTACATTTTAGTTAATTTGTATCTTCCTTCTCCAGCCCCTGCTCTGGCCAGGCCTGGTGTCTTGAAATAGTTAAGTTATTAAATCAGTATTAAGAAAGAAAAACATCTTATTTATGCAAAGTGGTGGATAAAGCACTAGCGTGATGTGGGGAGGGGAACAAAGATGAGGAGGTATCTTTTCAGAGATAAAAGGGCTCTTTGTAGGGAGAGAGAACTAGTACTCTCTTCCAGAATGCTTAGGCAAGATTCACAGGGAAGTCTGCAGTTGCACTGGATCTGCAAGTGTGAAGATCTCTTGAGGTTGAACAGAAGAGAAGGAAATGGGTCGATGCACAGAATTCCTAGAATGTTTAGGGAATGACAAATAATCCAGCTGGGCTGGAGTGAACGTGGACGGAAGATCTAATGGAATTCAGGCTACAGAAATAGGCTGGGGTGGGATTGGGATGTGCGTGGATGCCCTGTTAGGGTTTGAACTTGTTCCTGAAGGTGACAGGGATTTGGGCAGGACAATGGCAGGGCCGTGCATTAAGATCCCTCTGGTTTAGCCACTGTAGCCTGTGAACTGAGGCAGTGAGAGCCTGAGAGAAAGCAGGAAGATGACGATGGCGAGGGCCTGTGGAAATGGAAATCAGGAGCTGAAGGTGGGGCACACTCCGGAGGAGGACCTGTCCATGGCGCACCTGTGAGTGAGTGAAGACATGAGTGGGAGGAAGAAGCCTAAGATGACTTTGAACCTCTGTGATGGCAGATGATGGCAGCATCCATCGATCATCACATGCCATGAAGGCAGAGAAAAGAGCAGGAGGCCGAGTCCTTGCAGCCATGTGGAATGCGCCTGGGCTGCTCTGAAGAAGCCATTCAACAGCTGTGAAAGAAGTCAGTTCAGGTGGTGGCGGATGAACCACCCTGGCAACACACAGGGCCACTGGCAGGGGTGTGGGGGCAGAGTCACCCCGGGAAGAGGACTTCCAGGTGACGTGCTTCCCATCTCACAGCTGTTGAGCTTGGTAGAGGGGAGTCCAGCTGGGGATGAGATGGACTCCCCCTGGCTAAGTGACCTTGGGCAAGTTACTTTCTGCCTACCGGCTCTGAGCTCCCCCACTTGGCAAGTGAGGGAGGAGAGCCAGTTAACTTCAAAGGTCTGTTTTAGTATACTCTTCTCTGACTTGTGAAGTGCCACGTTGAGAATTTCAGAATACTTGTGAAACTAGGCCAAAGCCCACCAACATCAGAGGCTAGCAACATCCACCCTCTCCTGCGAAATCATGCCTATATTTTGAGAATGTCCATATATCACTGCAAATGCATGTCTGCCTTGTGGTTAGTTCCATGTGGTTTGTTTGTAAGACATAAATTTAAATTGATCACTTTTTGATGACCTTTTTCTAACAATTTTTCACTCTTTTTTTCAGCAAAGATTTTTTTAGGGGTGCCTTTTCATCAGAGTCTCAAATTAAATTATGGGAAGAAAGCAGCAGTCCCTTACTGTGGTCAGCAAAGAGTCTGGCCAGCCTACTTCCGCTCCCTAATCTCCTGACCTTCCTCAGGGCGCGGCCACTCAGTAACGGCTCCAATTCTTTTTTCAAAAATAAAATGTGCTACTTATCAAAAGCTGCTAAAAAGGAGACAAAAAAATAGGAAAAGAAAACTAACACCCCAGGGTGTATCTGAACATGCTTATTATGTGCGAAGTTGTTAGTAATGAATGTAAAACTCTTCCTCCTCCTCCCTCTCAATTACTAAGCCCCAAAGAAAAAAGGAAACGGGGTGGGGGAGGGCAGTGGCTATTCAGTCCAAAGCAGACCTTTTCTAAAGGTGCAGCCTGTTCATAGGCAAGCTATTTCTTGATTATTTTGTTTTAAGCACCAGCTGACCTTTCAGACTAAAAGTAAAGGTCCCAAAATATCCTGAGAAACTCTCTCTTGGGGTTCCCCCACCCAAGTCTTGGAGAGACTAGACTCTATGACATTCAGAAAGACTCTTCAAAAAGAGATGGGCTGTGTGACTTCTGCTGTGATTTGATGACAGAGTGTTTATCTGAACTAATCAATTGAGATTTTCCATGGTTGCATTTTTGAGAAATGGGATTCTCTTAAGGAGGTTACAAACACTTCACTGAAAGCTTTCCAAGAATGGCTTCATGCCGCCTCTCAGCAGCCTCTCGCCGGGCTGTAGCACCGATGTGATAATCAGAGTCCGAGCTTCTGAAAAGTCTTCTTGTTCTGGCAGCCACCCTCCTCTCAGTCATCATAAGAATTCTTAAACTATGAATCCCCTATTGTCTGTGTGAGCCCGGGATCCCCCACACCATGCCGAGGAAGGAATGTGAACCTCCTAGGTCTGGTCCTAAGCCTCAACCCTGTCCAGCAGGTCACAAAGCCCCATTGATACTCAGCTCCAAAGTTTTATCATAATTCTTTATCTGCTCAGCCCCATATATCCTCTCGGGCAGTCAGGAGACGTTTGGTAATGAAGCCCATTTATCCTCATTTTCTCAATTGGCACACTTAAAGTTCTAATATTTATGTTCACACTGTCCTAATTTTGAATGTCAAAGATACTACACGAGACAAGTAGCATTGCCAAAGGATAATTGAACCTCACAGGAGAGTTCACCAGAGTCTAATGCGTGACGTGGTTTGTCATATTGCAATCATTGCATCACCAATACTTAATTTTAATAGTGTGGTGGAAACAGAGCAACAAACGCTGCCATTTATCAAACACCTTCCGTGTGGCCTGCAGCAACATCACTGAATTCTCACACTGTAAAGAGGATTATCCACTTTTTATTGGTGAGGAAACTATGGCTCAGAGAGATTAATTAACTTGTTTCTGTGCATTCAGGGGCTGAGGGGAGACTCAAACCCAGATCTCTGACTGCAAAGCTCATGGCATTTGTACCTGGCTCCTTTGCCTCTCACCAGAAATGCAATTTGTGAATCGCTTTAAATTAGTATAACACAGCTATTTTTCATCACAAATACGTGAAGGATTTTGAACTTAGGACTGCTAAAAGGTTTTGGCCAACTGAATAACGAGATCTGTTGTGATAAGTATTAGCACCGTGTCAGGTCAGAGTAGGAATTTGTGGCATATGGTTCACCTATCAATAGGTGGCAGTATTCACCCAAATCTCTCCAAGAGGAATTCGCACAGGTCACTTCTCTTTACAACCATCCCCAAGGCCATCTGCATTCTTTGATACACTGGATTTTATCATAAAGAATAGCATTTACAATAATTGGGCTGTTAACAGGATCTTCATCATGCCTTTGGAGAGTGAGATCTGGACTGTAGTGAGTTGTCTGGGAGGGCAATGTGCCATCACAGAGACTTTGGGACCCCTCTCCATTCACAACATTCATTTTGGCCATTTCTTTGGGGGAGGTCTTTTATCTGCAACTGGAAGCCAAAGATGATTTGTGTGTCTTCATTTACTTTAAGAATGTTATGCCGAATTTTTGAGTAATTTAAAAATGAAATTATTAATGCACTAGGATTTGGTAATTCAGATGTTCATAATTCAAAGAAAGTTTGCTCAGATAAGGACAATAAAGCAACTGGCAGACCTCATAGTTTCGACAAGGTTTCAAAACCTATGTACGTGTACACCTACCTGTCAAACCATATGAATCTTCACCAGGATGTATGAAAACCAGAGTCTATAAAGTAAGTGCTCAATGCACAAGTCAAAGTGGTCAAGTTGATGAGTTAGAGTACCAAAGCCTAAATGATTACTGGGTTTCAGGCAGACTCTTCCTCTTCCTCCTATTCCTACATATCCTCTTATTCTTTCTTCTCTTTTTTCTGTAAGGGAAATCTTCATATCATCTTTAGTTAAAAGTAGTAGCATAGAATCTGTCTCTATTTTCCAACTGCTAATAAGAGTCTGCCTGGTAGGATTTGGTTTTACAAAGTCAAGAAAACAGGTACAGTGGTCAATAATAGGATAAGCTGAGAGATTCTTAGGCCTATTTTTTAAAAAAAGATTTTATTTATTTATTCATAAATAAATAAATAAGGGAGACGCAGAGACGCAGGCAGAGGGAGAAGCAGACTCCATGCAGGGAGCCCAATGTGGGACTCCATCCTGGGACTCCAGGATCATGCCTTGAGCTGAAGACAGACACTCAACTGCTGAGCCACCCAGGCACCCCTCTTAGACCTATTTTTATGTTGACTTCCCCATTTTCATTTTGGATACCTGGAACTGATGGTCATAAACGACGACCAAGAAGCACTAAGAAATTAGGTAAGATGAGGAGTCCTGACTCTTAAAAATTACGAACTTGACTCAAGTAAGATTTTCAGGAGACCAAATTCTCTCAAAAGAGTTCAGATTGGCTGGTGGATGAAGGTGGTAGTCTTCACAGATGGCATATTAACTTCTCTTTTATGTTCCCAAACGGAATGAGTGTCTTTCTCTCCTCCCTCTGTAAGCATTCATAATTATGTTAGCCTGCTGTGCACAGTCTACCTTTGCTCGAGTTAGTTACTTGGGGCCCCACTGCCCTTACTGGACTAAGATCTCCAGGACAGCAGAATCCAGGCCTCTCTAACTTTTCAATTGCCTCTCAGCTCAAGGACTTGGACCCTGTGTATGGTAGATGAAGTTCAACGCATGTATATCTAGTTGAACTGAATTAAGGAGAATCTATATGAATGTATTTTACACTTCTGTCCATAGGTTTAAAGAAAAATTACAGCTTGGGTTTTGGAAACTATACATGGGTCACATTTCTTGTTTGTCATATGGTTCTCCCATTTTAGGATAGCATTGGTAAGTGACCATAGGAGTATCATGCCAAAGCCCACCCCACCCCCTGGAACCATTAATTAACTAATTTTATATCCCTGGCAAGACTACCTTATTTTGTAGGATGCCCTGGCCTCATGAAGATTAAATGCAAAGATAGGCAAAAAAAGCCCTCACAAGGTATGTTAAGTGACCCACATCTAGTGGATCATTCTAATCGCTAATGTTTCCTGCTTTTGTGGTTTAGAGACCCAACCTGCACTGAAAAGCCCAACACTACAATGCTGTTTCCTAATGGTAGCTATCATTGTTTCCCATATTAGGGCATAGCTAAGCACAAGGGGAGACATTCATCTTCAAAAGCTTACAAAATTACATTCAACCCATTAGGTGTATCAGGAGCTATTGCCATGCTCGGGAAATGAATTACCCAGCTGAATATCACAGGCTAATGAAGTTGTCAGCAGCAACAGTGCAGCCGTAGATTGTCTGATTACATGTTGACTGTGCTGGCCATTCAGGGACACACCGGGAAGGAAATAGTTGTCATATTGTCCACCACATTTTCAGCTCTGTCCCCAGCCATGGTAATAAACCTGATATCCCTAGAAGCACATGGAAAACAATAACAGCAACAAACCACAGAGAGCATCCTCTTATTCCTGGCATGGCTGGAGTCACTCTCTTCCTGTGGCTCCAATCTGTCATCTTCTTTAAAAAAATGACCATGACAAGGAGTGTAAGTTTAGATTCTGGTCTTCCAAACAAACATTTCACAAAGGGCTTCCTTAGTCTTTGTTAACCTCAAAATAAACAGCAGTCCAGCAAGAAAGCTTTAACTACGTGGGTGGGATTTACACCTCTCTTGTGAGTCAAAGATGGGGGCAGGCTGAGTTGTTCCTTTCTGTAGAAAGGTCTGCTTGAGCAGGTTGATAGGTAATATCTTTTGACATCAACTGGAATCTTCTCAAGGATTCTTTTTTTTTTTTTAAACCCCAAGCCCAAAAAACCCACAAAAACCCAAAAACAAAAGTCAAACAACCTGAAGTTTTCTCCTCTCCTAATTAAGTAGGTTAAACTAGATGACTTCAAAGCAACTCCCAGCTCTAACATGCTCTGATATTAAGAGGCTACTAGAGCACTTAGCACATAAAAGAATATTTGCCACAAAGACAAAATGCTTTATTTCTACCCAGTGACGGCTGGTTTGTACAGGAAATAGTTCTGGTACTTCAGAATCAAAAGACATGAACTTTCTTTCCCTATAGTGCAGTGAAATCCACTTTAAGCATGTGTTATTTATCAGGAATGCTTGCTTTAAAAATGAAAAAGAATGTAATGTATCTCACTCATTAATAGAACACTGCATCTATTCATGTTTTCTTTGGATAAAACCAACAAGATGTCTATGTTGGAGGGGATGGTGCTCTTTAAGTGCTTACCATATTGCACAGGAGCATTGGATATCCTTTGATTACCTTAGGTGGCCCCATGCAGTGGGTAGTGATTTGCATGAGTAACCTGGGTAGTTTTGGTGGTGAGTGAGGAAAGCCACAGAGCAAATTCTCCTTTCTTCACCCTCATTTTTTTTGTCTCCTGAGCACCAGTCACAATGGGTTTCCAAAAATTTGGGGATACTTCTGCTTGGAGATAAGTCCAGGTTTAAGTTGTATTCTAGATCCCTATGCTCAAATTTCAGAGAGGGTCCCCTGACCCTTGGTTAACTAATAAATAAATCTCAAGAGGTCTTCCCTCTTTTTCAGATTTTTCTTCTCTATTTACTTTGCAGCCTGAGAGTCCCTCAGATAAGCCCTGTGTGGCTGGCTTAGGATCCTGCCAATCTGCTTACCTGCCCATCTCCACAAGAAATACCTCACCCATTTGACAAATGGTTTATGTCCACGAATTCATGACACCAAATCTTAGTAGAGAAGAGAGAATTCTTTGTAATTAATCACAGAGAGAATTAAAAATGCTGAGGTAAAGAAGTGAGGACATTCATCTTATTTGTACCTCCAAACATACCGTAGGAAGACCTGTGGTCTTCCTGTGTGATAAGACCCAGCAATTATAAAGGGAGTCTACACTTAAAAACTGGACTGCAAATGCCACTTTACCTATTCGAATTGCTCTCTGCTGAAAGGGAAAACTTCTTCCTCTTTCTCCTAAAAATGCCAGGTCAGGTTTGCCATACAAGTATCAGGAGCATCTGACCTAAAGCACACAGCACCAAAAAAGGCATTTAATGATTGGAGAAAAAAGAAAAACAGAGAAAGCAATAAAAGGAAAGTTAAAGAGGTCATAGTTGTGTTTTAAAGAAAGCTTTAAAAATTCATCTGGTTAACTTTTAGCCTCATCTTTCTTGTTCCAGCCAATAAGGGGCTGCACCTTATAGACATTGGCGCAGCCCCTTTATTTCCGGCCTAGTTCTTCTGTTTTCAGCCTCTGTACCAGAATCTGAACCCCCATGAGAGCAGACCCATGAGCAGTTGAATGGGGTGCTCTGGCCACTTTGTAAGATTGCTCAGTGGAGCTTTTTCAAGGACTGCATATGCCAAGTACTCAAAGTAACTCTTCTATGGCATTGTCAGACCTACCGGATGCACCTTGCAGGAGAGCAAGGCACTGAATGGAATTAAAGGCTCAATGGCTCATTCACTTCATTCATTACTTGAGGGAAAATCCAAGACTTGGCTCAGAGAGGATTAAAAGGACTGCAACAGGCGCCTTCCATCAGGGCTGCCAATCTAGCTAGGTCAGACTCCTTTTGGTTTGAAAGGCGGTCACAGAGTCTCACTTATTTCTTCATTACTCAAAATTCAAATTCAGTGTATCAAATACAGCCAGATCTAGTTATTCCTAAGTGATTTACCTGAAACATCAAGGAAAGTAGGGATTTCCCTGAGAGTCCAACTCCAAAATACATTTCCTTCTCAAATTAAAACACACACACACACACACACACACACACCCACTACAGATTCACCATCTTCTCCAGATTTGTAAGTGAGAAAATCAAGTGTTTAGAAGCATTTACACTTCATCGACCAAATATTAATTTAGTGCAATGTGACATATGGGCAGGAGAAATTGTGGCTATTTAAACTGATTAAATCAAAACCACGTAGGCTGAGGAGAGTTATGTGTAGCCTAGTGAAACACAGTTGCCCTGGAACAAGAAGAGTTTATTTTGAGCTCGGCAGCACTGTGCAGTTGATATGGAGTAGATTTCTGCCTGAGATGGCATTAGGTGTCACACAAAGACCCCAGGCTTACAGTGAGAGGATTCTGAGTTCTGTTTGAAAAGAGCCATAGCCACTTTCAGCTACCTTAGAACCATTCACCTCTTCCCTTCTTCACACCTACATGTTCTTTTGCTCCACTTTTCCATCCTACTACTTTTCTTCACTCTGTCCCAGAACCTGAATTCCTTTTTAGGACCCCTTCTTAGTGAATCCCTTTGGTCTGGGATCCACTGTAGGAAAAAGTCTAGGATATTGGCAATGAAATGCCACTTAGGGTCAGGAGATGTGTATAATAGGCTTGGGTTTGCCATTTGTTAGTGGTGGAGTCTTTGGCAGGCACTTGACTTCTGTGTCTCAATTTTCTCATCTATATAATGGAATTAATAGTAGTCACCCTGCCTGGGCAGCCCAGGTGGCTCAGCGGTTTAGTGCCGCCTTCAACCCAGGGCCTGGTCCTGGAGACCCGGGATCGAGTCCCATGTCAGGTTCCCTGCATGGAGCCTGCTTCTCCCTCTGCCTGCATCTCTGCATCTCTGCCTCTCTCTCTCTCATGAATAAATAAATAAAATATTAAAAAAAAAAGTAGTCACCCCTGCCAAAGACCTAAATAGATACATTACAACAGAAGATTGCAAAATGGTCCCAATAGGGGCACCTGGGTGGCTCAGTCAGTTAAGTGTCTGCCTTTGGCACAGGTCATGATCCCAGAGTCCTGGGATCAAGCCTCTCATTGGGCCCCCTGCTGAGCAGGGAGTGTGCTTCTCCCTCTTCTCTTCTCCCCTGCTTGTGATCTCTCTCTCTCTCTCTCTCTCAAATAAATAAAATAAAATAAAATAAAAGGCCCAATAAGCACATGAAAAGGTGCTGAACTTAATTAGTCATCAGAGAATTGCAAAAGAAAACCACAATGAGATACCAGTGTACGCCCACTGGAATGTCTAACATCAAATGTTGGTGAGGATGTGGAACAATTGGAATGCCTGGGAGTGTGAAATGGTATAATAACTTTAGAGAATGGCTTGGCACTTTTTTATACAATTCAATATAATGTACCTTATGATTTAGCAATTCTTCCTTAGGTTTTACCCAAAAGAGAGGAAAATAAATACCCACAAAAAGACTGGTAAGAATATTTATAGCAGCTTTGTTCAAAATAGTCAATCTGGAAACAATTCAAATGTCATCAATAGGATAACAGATTGGCAAATTGTAGTGTAGTCACATGGAATATTACTTGATAATAAAAAGGAAGAGGGGCACCTGGAAGGCTCAGTGGTTGAGCATCTGCCTTCAGTTCATGTCATGATCCCAGAATTCTGGGATCAAGTTCCTCAAAGGGCTCCCCTCAGGGAGCCTGCTTCTCCCTCTGCCTGTGCCTCTGCGTCTCTCTCTGTGTCTCTCATGAATAAATAAATAAAATCTTTTAAAAAAAGGAATGAACTATGTAGCCACATAACACTGTGATTGAATGAATCTCAAAAACAACCACCACCACATGACATTACATTGAGCAAAAGAAGCCAGACACAATAGAATACTTACTACATGATTGCATTTCTATGAAGAAACTTGGCAAACTGATCACAATAGGGATAGAAATCAAAACAGTGGTTGCCTAGGACTAGGGTGTGGGGATATCTGATTGGACAGTGGTAGAAGAAAACCACCAGGCACATTGGAAATGTTCTATATTTGATTGAGGTGTTAGGTGAATGTATTCAATTATTAAAACATATCTAACCAAACACTTAATATATACTCATTTTATTGTATGTAAATTTAAAGGAAAAAAAAGTCTGCTCTAGCTCCCTTATAGAGATGTTGGAAAACAATGAGAAACAAAGCAAATGGAAAATGCCATGTAAATCTGCATTGTTGTCATTTGATAGATAAAACCAAACACAGGCTGGGTTATGGGCAGGCATATAGGCATATATATGCATCTGGAAGCCGAGTACAGATCCCAGGATGTGAACCCAGGCTGCAGCCCAAAGACTAAGAACCATCCTTTTTCTACCTGAAGGCCAGGACTGCTACTGGCCCATGTGGTACCTTTGTGAGAATAAGAAGAGTAAACCTCTTCCCTTCCCCTCACTGTGGGACACTGCCTAGGGAGCAGAGACTGGCTGAATATTACCAATTTCTTACCCTTTGGGTCAGGCTTGTTTGTGCCAGGAGCAACCTTCATAGCTCTACATGAGGGCTCTCTTCAATTCATACATACTATTCCATCTGCCCAAAACATTTGTCCCTGTTTTCACAGGACTGGCTTTCTTTTATCCTTCAGATCTTGATATGAATGCCATTTCCTCATGGAGGTAATATGCTGCCCTCATCCCCATGAATCTCTATCTCAACACCTGTTGTGCTACAAGCAGTAATAATCTGCATTTAATATTTCCTTATGGGGTCTTTATCAGTCTCTTCCATCTAGACTATGAGTTCCATAGGGCAGGGAGTCTACCTCTTGTTCACCATTATACCCCAAGGTAGCATAGTGCTGAGCACAGAGCAGGTGCTCTACAAATGTTTGTTAAGTAACAAAATTAGATAGAAATCTGGGGAGGTATGAAGTTGAAAGCTAGTGATTTCCCAGTAAAAGATCAGGTAGCAAAAGCTATACAACAAAGGTCCAGAGAGGGCCACAGGAGGCCGGAGACCTGGCAGCTAGGGCAGTTGGGATTAGGAGTAAGATACCAAGAATGTGTGACAACATCAATGTGCAAAAATACAATATTTTGGTAGCAAATTCTTATCTAATATAATAACATTTTACTAATGTGATCTTGATTGGCCTTAACATTTTTCTAGCTTGCTTCTCTGGAAATTCATTTTTTTTTTTTTTTGGTCATCAGAATTTATAATTTTAGTAAATTCATTCTCAGCTAATATAGTTGAAAGCAAACCAGTTACTTAATTATTCTTGGAAAATGCAAAATCATAGATACTTTCTGATAATTTTTAATTTTCAAAGGATCTTTCTGTTGATGCAATTATTATTGGACCTAAGAGTATTTTACATGTAATAGTAATAATTAGATAAATTTTTGATAATTTTGAAATACCCCTTTCAGTACACCTCTGGCTGATGCTTCTTGCAGAATCATTTTTCTGAGGATTTAGCTCTTTCTACAAGTTAATTTTGCATAAATCTAAATTCAATTTTGAATGTAAATGTATTGAGTGGCCTTTTAATATTTCCTCTGACACTTCCTGTAACTTGTGTAGGTCATAGAAGGAACTAAGGGTGGGGCTATCATTACAAATATTAAAAGGATAATAAGGAAATACGACAAATAATTCTATAAACATAAATTTGACACCTTAGATGAAGTAGACCCCTTTTTCAAAAAACACAGACTACCACAACTCAGCCAATATGAAACAGATCACTTGAATAGTCTTTTAACTATTAGAGAAATTAAATTCATAATTTTAAAACATACAAAAAAGAAATCTCCAGGCCCAGATGGAGATTTCTGTATCTTCACTGGAGAGCTGTATCAAATGTTTAAAGAAGGATTAATACCAATTTTACACAATCTCTTGTAGAAGACAGAAGAGGGAAGAACACATTCCAATTCATCTTATGAAACTAATATTACGCCGATAACAAAACCAGACAAAGACAGTACCAAAAAATAAAACCACATAGCACAACTCCTCATGAATACTGGTGTAAAAATCATTAAGCAAATATCAGCAATAGAAACCAACAATATATAAAAGAATTATACACCATGACCAAGTGGCATTTATTCAATACATGTAAGGCTAGTTCAATATTTGAAAATCAATTAATTTAATTCATTATATTAACAGACTAAAGGAAAAAAGCTTCATGTGATCATATCAATTGATTAGAGGAAAAATATTAGACAAAATTCAACACTCATTCATGATAATGACTCTCAGAAAGATAGTAAGAGGGAATCATTAGGTTGATAAAGAACATCTACCAAGAGATCTGTGTCTAACATTGTAGTAAATGTTGAAAGACTGAAAGCTTTCCTCCTAAGATCAGGGTAAGTCATGGATGTCAACTCTCACCACTCTTATTCATCACAGTACTGGGAGTTCTTATAGTATAGTAGAGCAAGGAAAGGAAATAAAAGATACAGATGCAAGGACGAACTGAAACTGTCCCTTTTCACAGACAAAATGATTTTCTACACAGAAAATACCAAGGAATCTACAGAAGACTCCTAGCACACATAAGTGAATTCAACAAGGACACAGGATACAAAATGAAGTTACAAAAGTTAATTGTATTTCTGTATACTAGCAATTAAAAATGCAATACCATTTACAATTTGCTCCAAAAATGAAATCTTAGATATAAGTCTAAAAAACATGCATAAGATTTGTATGCTGACTATATAAAACATTGATTATAAAAATCAAAGCCCTTAAGAAATGGAGAGACATACTGTGTTCATGGATTAGAAGATGCAACATAGTAAAGATGTCAGTTCTCCCCAAATGGACATCTAGTTGTTTTTTTTTTTTTTAAAGATTTTATTTATTTATTCATGAGAGACACACAGAGAGAGGCAGAGACTCAGGCAGAGAGAGAAGCAGGCTCCATGCAGGGAGCCTGATGTGGGACTCGATCCCGGGACTCCAGGATCACGCCCTGGGCCAAAGGCAGGCACTAAACCGCTGAGCCACCGAGGGATCCCCCCTGGACATCTAGTTTTAATTCAATTCCCACTACCAAAATCCCAGCAAGACTTTTTGTAGATATAGAAAAGATTTTTCTAAAATATAGGTAGGAGGCAAAGGAGCTCGGTTACCTCCAATTCTGAAAAAGAAAACTAAGGTAGAAGGACCAGTCTACTCTATTTCAAGACTCATCATATAGCTGCAGTGATCACACTATGTGGAATTGGCACAGGGAGAGAAACACTGATGGGACAGAATAAATTATTTAGAAATTAACCCACACAAATATGCCCAACTGGATTCCTTTGACAAAGGTGGAAAATAATCCAATGGAGGAAAGACAGCCTTTCAACAAGTAGTGCTGAAGCAATTAAACATCCATAAGCAAAAAAGAAAAAGAAGAAAAGAAACATCTTAAGCCTCACGTCTGATACAAACATGAATTCAAAATGAATCATAAACTTAAATGTAAAATGAAAAACTATAACATTTCTAGAAAACACACAGGAGAAAGTCTTCAGGATCTAGGACTAGGCCAAGAGTTCTCAGACTTAATGCCAAAAGCACATTCCATGAAATGAAAAATTGATAAGCTGGACTTCATCAAAATGAACTTTTGCTTTGCGAAAGGATAAAAAGACAAGCTGAAGAATGGGGAAAGATATTTGCAAACTGTACATCTGACAAAGAACTGGTATCTAAAGTATACAGAGAATTCTCAAACGGGCAAGAGATTAGAAAGAGAGATTTAACCAAAGAGGATAGACAGATGGCAAATATGCCATAAGCACATGAAATTATATTCACCATCATTAGCCATCAGGGGCATGCATATTAAAACCACAATGAGATGTCACTATGAACCTACCAGAATGGCTAAAAAAACAGTGACAACATTGAGTACTGATGAGGATGCATCGAAAGTGGTAACTCATATTGCCAGTGGGAATATAAAATAGTAGTCACTCTGGAAAACTGGGAGTTTCTTAAAAAACAACATGCAACTGGCCTATGTTCCAGCAATTGCACCATGAGACATTCATCTCAGAGAAACAAGTCTTGGCCCATGTACTTGAATGTTAATAGCAGCTTCATTTATAATAGCCCCAAACTGGGAACAAACTAGATATCCTTCAATGGATGAATGGTTAAACAAACATCCACAACATGGAATGCTACTCAGCAATAATACAGAACAGACTCCGGATACACACAATGACATGGATAAATTTCTAGGGAATTTTTTGCTAAGTAAGAAAGTCAATCTTTTGGTTACATAATGTATTATTCCATTTATATGCAAAAATATAAAAAATGGAGAAGAGATTAGCAGTTGTCAGGGGTTAAGGAAGGAGTGGGTGTGGTTGCAAAAGGACAACAGGAAGGATCTTTGTGGTGACAGAAATGTTCTGTTTCTGTACTGTATTAGTATCAATAACCTGGTGTTGATACTCTTGTTACAAGATGAATCATCGGGGGAAACTGGGTGAAGGGCACATGGAATCTCATTCTGGTATTTCTTATAACAGCATTTGAATCTACAGTTATTTCAAAATTAAAAGTCTAATTAAAAAGTTGAGGTAACCGAGCTCCTTTGCCTCCTACCTATATTTTAGAAAAATCTTTTCTATATCTACAAAAAGTCTTGCTGGGATTTTGGTAGTGGGAATTGAATTAAAATTAATTAATTAAAAATTAATTAAAATTAATTAAATTAATTACAATTAATAAAAATTAATTAAAAATTAATTAATTACCCGGTTCAGCGCCGCCTGCAGCCCAGGGCATGATCCTGGAGACCCTGGATCGAGTCCCATGTCAGGCTCTCTGCATGGTGCCTGCTTCTCTCTCTGCCTGTGTCTCTGCCTCTCTCTCTGTGTGTGTCTCAATAAAATAAATAAAGTCTTTAAAAAATTTTTTTAAAAAAGTTGATCAACTGTGAAAATAGCCTGCCTCATTTGGTAGCCTGGTCTTTAATCTCCTTTCAGAGTGCCTCCCTTAGTGATTCCGTGGCATGGAAGTGGAAGTGAGCCCGGAGGAGTGGTTCTGGTCACACCATGGCTAGGTCTACCTGCATGGCAGCAATCTGGTACAGGGCAGCAGACAGATTTTGTACAAGCCAGTTTTATAGTGGCCTGAGGGCATGCTACCTGATTTACTGCTTCACCAGGATCTAGTGCAGGGCTCTGCACAAAATTAAAAATCAATCTCCTGAATGTAATACTGGAGAAGAGGACACTTGCAGAGATCTGCTAACTATTTCACCTCAGAGTCGGACTGTGTTGATGTTTCCTCAAATCTAATGGAATTGTTGGCTCTCAGATTCCCCAGCAATGAAATACAAGGGGAATATAAAGTTACTTGTCTGAAAATTTGGTATCCAACTTGCTCAGAAATCAAAGGACCTAGAAAGCAAAGGAAGTGGCCTTTAAAAAAAAAAAAAGATTTTATTTATTTATTCATGAGAGACACACACAGAGAGGCAGAGACATAGGAAGGGGGCAGAGAAGCAGGCTCCATGGAGAGACCCTGATGCGAGAGGACTCCAGGATCACGCCCTGAGCCAAAGGCAGATGCTCAATCGCTGAGCCACCCAGGCATCCCAGAAGTTGCCTTGTATAGTAGACAGAGTATGGGTTGTGAATTCTTTCACCCAAGAAATCCATTCTTTTTTTTTTCTTAAAGATTTTATTTATTTATTCATGAGAGACACAGACAGAGAAAGAGAGAGGCAGAGACAGGCAGAGGGAGAAGCAGGCTCCATGCAGGGAGCCTGATGTGGGACTCGATCCCGGGTCTCCAGGATCACGCCCTGGGCTGAAGGTGGTGCTAGACCACTGAGCCACCTGGGCTGCCCAACAACAAATCCATTCTTGAGACATCCTACAGTTACCAGTCTGCAAATGTGCAATCACATGTGAGCAGTGCACACCTCCTTGCAGTAGTGCTTCTGTTTGCCGACAGAATAAAAATATTCAACAGATTTAAATGTACCATAATGATCCTTATAATGGAATACTATGCAACTATTAAACAGGATCTTGTAGAATGTATGTTGGCACAGAAAGATATTCGAGAAAAAAATTTAGAACCAAGTTCTAGAACAGTTCTATTTTTTTGTGTATGTATAGAAAATATGTTTGGTAATATATACATAAAAATAGAAAAAATATATGTTCTGTGCTATTAACATGGTCATCTTGGGAGAAAGTAGGATTATAAGGGACTTTAACTCTGTTCTCTTTCTATATGTGTGAACAGGTTATTATTAATGTCAATAACTTTTGTAATCAGACAAGGTGTTTTTCTTTCAAAGAAGGAGCATGTCTTTGGAATATGATGGATTTTTGTTTGAAACTCAGCACTTCTATTGATCACAAATTTGGACAACTTACTTAATCCCTCCCCTAAGTACATTTAGGAGCCCGGTTTCCTCATCTGTAAAATGGGAATAATGATACTGCGCTTATAAAGTTATCATGCAAATTCAATGGAGTAAAATAAACATTTGACCTGGGGCCTGGCTCAAAGCAGTCAGTTTATAGAGTACATTTATACGCATTTGCCACTGCCTAGGCTGTGGGAGAGTGCTAGATTTCTGACTCTCACACTTGCCTACAATTTCTCAATTGATCACATAAAACCTTCAGAGTCATCGGTCCCCACTGACTCACTGAATTTCTACGACTGGCCATTTCCTGTCAGTTGTTTCCTATTCTCATCCAAAGTCCAAAATAAAAGCAACATCTAGTTTCAATACCCTGGTTTGCTGTTGGTGTTCTGTAGCCATGCCCTCCATTTACCCTTCATTTAGCCCCCCCAGGGCTGGAATTTCACTGTTCCACCTCTATCATAAGCTAGTTTAGTGTAGAGAATGGTCCTTCAAAGCTCTGAATCTTCATCATCTAAGGAGTTCAGCTTCTGCACTTGACCTTATTTATTTATTTACTTGCTTGCTTGTTTGTTTATCTAATATTTAATATATTTATTCATGAGAGGCAGAGACATAGGCAGAGGGAGAAAAAGGATCCTCACGGGGAGACTGATGCAGGACTCAATCCTAGGACCCTGGCATCACTCCCTGAACTAAAAGTAGATGCTCAACCACTGAGCCACCCAGGTGCCCCTACCTATCCCCATTTAAAAATGGCAGAACCACCAGGGCATTCTCAGATGGGACTTCTTATCTGTAACTTTGTTTTGAGAGATGGGAAAAGTCCACTTAAGAAAGCCTCTACTTGGGGGATCCCTGGGTGGCGCAGCGGTTTGGCGCCTGCCTTCAGCCCAGGGCGCGATCCTGGAGACCCGGGATCGAGTCCCACGTCGGGCTCCCGGGGCATGGAGCCTGCTTCTCCCTCTGCCTGTGTCTCTGCCTCTCTCTCTCTCTCTGTGTGACTATCATAAATAAATTAAAAAAAAAAAAAAAAAAAAAAGAAAGCCTCTACTTGGGCCATTATATTACCAAATTCTAATGCCACATAGTGAAAGCGGGATGGGATAAGCCAGCATTTTAGGGCATTTTGAATTAAACTGAGCCATTATGGTTGGTCTGTCCTATACTATTATATGCCATGCATGGTGAGATTCTGTGATTCCTAGTATTTAGAAAGAGGCAATTCAATTCAGCTGCCAGAAAGGAGCCTGACCAGGGTTAACTCCAACTGATGGTAGAAGAGGTGGCATGTCTACAGAGTTGGATCTGATGCAGGTCAAACAACTCTAGATAGTCCCTCTTACGGCTAAGGTGCAGCACCAATTTCTGCCTGAGTTGTGGATATCTGGCGATTATGTGAACCTTCTCCAAGACAGCAAACTCAGTAGCTCTGGAGGAATGCCATCCCAACAAAGCTTTGTGAGAACACTTCCTATAGCTGTTAACACATGCCGACTCCTGTTTTCTCTCTCTAGGGATGATGCAGAAAACTAGATTAGAAAACAATTACCATGTTTTAGGATTAGTGGTTTCAATTCTTTCAGACTGCTTGTGTGCATGAACTTCTGGTGCTGAACTCTGGGGTTTGACTCAGATGGAGGGACCCAAATTCGAAGGAGAAGACCTCCCAATTCAGGAGTACAGCTAAGTGAGAGACGCTCAGCCTGACAGGCAAACAATCAAATATCTGAGGACTCTATCACAACGCACTGCCAATTATTGGCATCTGCCTCTGAAACTGATCTTTCTCTCGCCCTCTGAGCCCTGCAGGAGCAGCAAGAGAAGCAGAAGAGAAGATGCCATTTTTGCAAACGCATAGCTCCTTGAGCTTGTGCCTGACCCATCAATACTGACCCTGAGACTTTCAGTTTGATTCATTTTCTTTTAAAAAACGCAATTTCCTGTGTCTAAGGAGGGGGGAAAGGTTAAAAAATATCATTATAAAGGCTCCAAAGATTTTTGGGACATCAAATTGCTCTGACAAACCATTTTTATGAGTTAAGTGTAAAGGAAACAGAAACATACGGATTAAATTTCCCTTAAAATACACATGGGCTTAAAAATTAAGGGGGAAAGAAGGACTTGGCAATGTGGATTTCAGGCTTTGCCAAACCCCAACTCCTGAGAAATAACTTGAGATGCTTGACAAACCCAAAAAGCAGCTGGGTTTGCCCTATGCCCTCATTGAGCGACATCTAGAGTCCCATGTGATTGGAAGCTCTGTAACTGAAATATGCTAATTTACAAACTCATGCTCTGATTCTTCAAATTACCCAAAACAGTCCCTGTTTATAAAATTTCTCCCTAAAGGCCTAGTCCTCCTCGGGTTCTCCTTATATCCAGGCAAAATCACAGATCAGCATTATAATTCCCATTTCATGGATGAAAACACAGAGCTCCATGGGGTTTAAACGAGATGGTTGGTGGCAGCTTTCTGAAGACAAAATTTACCCATAAACACCCTACACCTGCCTTGAGAATAAAAGAGAATCATTGGTTCATTAAGTTCTATAATGGATTTATAGACAGATGGCAAGTATAAACTCCCAGTGGAACACTGAGAATTCAGAAGGATGTGTATGGATTTGTATAGTATTCACATGCTCATATATTCAATAAACATGCTTATGGAACACAAATGTACTTTTGTGATCACAATGGAGAACAGAAATAAAAAGCAGCTAACATGTATTGGGGTTTACACTATGCTTGATACTGTGATAGTCACTCACCGAGCAGTGCCTCACTTCATGCTCACTTGAACTTTCAGAGGTCAGTACTATGACTATCTCCATTTTACAGAGGAGGAGGGAGGCACAGAGGGATTTAGTAATTTACCTAAGACTGGCTAGAAAGGGCAGATCTAGGATGCAAAGCCAAGATTGGTGTTAAAGACACTTGGATTCTGCCTTCAAGAACCCTAGAGTCTCCTGGGCAAGCTAAGACATATTTGAATGTAAACATAATAAAGAGTGATAAATGTCCCAGAGATGCTCAGAGCATGGAGGGATTACTTTCTACTGAGATTAGGAAAGCTTTGTGTAGAAGGCAGCTTTTGCATAAGATTTCAAAGGCTGGGAAAGATAGGAATACCAGGGGAGAGGTCAGTCATTCCTGTCTGGAGCACATCTGAGAGAGACAGGGATGAGAGAAGGAAGCCTCAGGCACAACAGGAGGCATTGCAGAGATGCATGGAAATCATGCCAAATGCACCCTCGACTCAGGCAAGTGCAGTCATGAACAATCAACTGAAACAAAAGCAAACAAACTCTCCCAAATAGATTGCTCATGCCATTTCATCTACCATTGCCTAGAAACTGAGTATAAGGTAGGAGGAGCCTGTTATTCCAGTTAGTTCTGACTCTAAAAACCTCTCATGATGTGAGCATCTCACAGTGCAAAGGGATTTTAGAGAGGAAAGGTGCACAGTTTTGCATAACACAGACCCTAACCATCTTAGCTAGTACTCAGGTAATTAGCTAGTTCTAGGGCTAGAGGAGTAACAGTCTATGCTGGTGTTAACGAGATGGAGCAACTTTGGCCATACGTGATATTTATTTTATTTGCTGATTTTAGAACTTAAACCCCCCACTATAAGTGCAAATCCACTGTATCTGCTTCCTTTGTAAATTCTAAATGAACCCCTGAGATTAGAAGGGTCAAGTTGTTAAAAAAAAATGTAAACTGTGCATACAAATATATGTAGAACTAAAATTGTTACTAATGCATGAAAATACATTAACCTCTAAATATAGAGAAGAAACATCCTGCTTAAAAAACTATTTGCTCACTTATGACAAACCAAGCATAGAGACTTTTGACAGTTTGCAAAATGCTGTTTATTATTAATAGCAGGAGCTTCAAGATTTAAAGGGCGGGAAAGGCAGTAACAAGTAGCAGGGCTGAGGAGATTTATCAGAGAAAATACAGGAGGTTGATTTGTCAGAATAAGAAATCATGAAGGTACATGAATAGGTAAGTCTTCAAGAAAATGTTAATATGATGTGAGTTGACATGATACACGTATGACAAATATCTGATAACTTCACTCCTACTTTTTTCTCTAAATGCAAAAGCAAGATAGGCTCATTTTAGAAAAAGTAGAATATATGAAAAACAACAGATAAAGAAGGAAAAGCAAAAAGCATCCATAATCCTATCACAGAGAAAACCTTTCTATCTTTTTATGTGTTTTCTTCCACATGTGTATATTTTACATATTTATGTGAATTCCTGCTCTGTATCAGTGATTCTCAAACTTTAACTTATACCAGAGTCATCTGGCTTTTAAAACATGCATTGCTGTGGGCTTAATTCCTGAGTCTCTGATTCAGCAGATCTGGGTGGGGCCCGGGAATATGCATCTCTACCAAGTTTAAAGGTGCTGCTACTCTAAACCCAGCACCACACTCTGGGATCCACAACTCTGTGAGGTTTTGATCACTTCTTATTCCATCAGTAGTATTAATTACAGTTATTGGAAAATATATTTTCTCAGGGCTGCATAATATTTTATTACATGATTTATTAACCATGCTCCGTTGTTGAACAGTTCCTCCCATACCCACCGATTGGAGGGTGTCATATTTTTAAGAAAACAATGCTAAGGTGAGTAAGATGTACTTCTAGCTTTGACACTTAGATGGGAGCACATCTAAGGCTGTGAGACAAAAAGGAACCATTTATAGTCCTAATGTTACTTTGGGTTTTAGAGGATCATACTGCCCACACCACTGAAAGGAACGTCCTCAGTAAGTCAATTCAGGTGTGCAGCAAGGACCTCATAAGCCTTGGGAAGCCATGTTTCTCATAAGGCAGTTATCACTGACATCTGAGATCGGCCAAATGGCTCTTAGGAGGAGAGGAGAACCGAGACAGGAGTCCATGAGACTGATGTCTGATATGCAACCAGCTAAAAATCTAATTCCAGAACCTGCTTGATAAGCTCATGGTTCCAAAGAAACCTCTGATGGACACTCTAGGCTCTAAGCATGAACAGCATCATAATGTGGAATGCTCTGGCCCTCCTGCCTTTTTCTCATCCTCAGCAATGAGCAACAGAAACAGTTAAACCGCCAGCAGCTCCCAAACAGTGGTTTCCGCCCTTAGCGACTGCCAGCCCCTGCAGGCTCACCACACACAGCCTCAGAGGTCTGGCTCCGGAGCTCCTCTCTGCCCAGACGCCATAACAATGAGAAAGGAAAACTGCGGCCACCACACAGCTTCAGAGGCCAATGATCCACTGCAGCCTCCACCCTGCCAACAAATTCCCCTCACCCCATGCCTGCGCCTTGCTTCTCGTCCCGGAACTTTCCCCAAACATTCACAGAAATTGAGGTTCTTGTGCTCATTCATCGTCTTAGACTGTCCCTGAAGAAGAATTTTAAACAGATCCAGTGAGGCTACGTTTCTTAGTGAGGACTCTCTGGGCACTTTGGTACTCTTCACTGGGGGTGAATGCAGTAAAATAATAGTAATAATGAGATCAAATGTTCCTTGAACAGTGATATTTGCCAAACATGCTAGAGATATTGCATTATCTAATCCTCACATTGGCCCTAGGAGTTCAGCACTATACTCTTCCCATTTTACTAATGAAGAAAGAAATGGAGGATCAGAGAGGTTAAACCACTTGCCCAATGTCACTTAGTGGACAGGGATGGAGGTGGACTTAAACCCAAATCTATTGGATTCCAAAGCCTGTTCTTTATCACTGCTCTAATCAGCTTCTTTTAGAAAGATATCTCATATTTATTTAAACTTGTCTTCATCAGATTCACAGAACTGCCAAAGAAGACCAAACATTTCACGTTTTTTAGAGAATCTTCCAGGGTAGCAGATCCATAATAGCTTATTTTAAATCAGCCAAAAGAAAACCCCGATTTCCTGGGTTATTGCTTTATCACCCATAGTACTGAGATCACAAGCACATGGAGGGAGTCCATGAGTCACTCTGAGTTATCACATCAATTAGCCAGAGGTTTCAATAAAAGTTTCTATCCTATTAAATGGAATTTTTAAAATCCATAATTTAAGTACTGATTTTAAATGTGTGTGTGTGTGTGGGGGGGTACTAAGTACTAATATACACACATATATACTTATACACATATATGTATACATACAACTAAATATACAAAATATGTGTATATATTACTAAATATATATGAATATGTTACTATATAGACATTACTTAAATATATAATGTGTATATATAATACTAAATATATAAGGAGAGATTTCTTTATATCATGGTGGGACCCACATTTCTTAATGGAGCATAGAGTAGAGCATTCCAGTCTGCATTGGAATGAAGCATTTGTTAAAACAGACAGGGCAAGGATCTGCATTTCTAACAAGGAGCAAGTAGTCTGGAACTACTGGAACTACTGACCCATCCCAGGTGATGCTGATACTGCCGGTCTGGGAGCGGCTCTGAACACAGCTGGGGAAGAGGCTCTGCCACAGCTTTACCCTACGGAGAGAGAAGCCTCTGCCATGTTATTGTAAAGAGAATTCCATGCCATGCTGCCTTTCTGCTGAAATGATGGATTGGTGATGTGACCAGAGAAAAGGTCACCTGGAGAACGGGCCCATTTCAAACTGGGTCTTCCGTATCATGACACAGGGGGGTTTCCCAAGGAATGGCTGTGGCATTTGAAGTCCCAGGGGTGATTGTTCGTTAACAGATAAAAGCCAGAGGAAGTCCGATGTTTTCCGATCATCTCCTCTCTATCAATAACAGGAAGAGATATCGGCTTCTTTGTTATTTGATGTAATTTTAGAGATAGTTGCAAACAAGCTTAGTCATTTTCTGCAGCCGTCCTAGGAATTGGGCTTCACTCCTGCGGCTGGAAAGATTATATGCCCTTGCTAAAACTGTGATTGCTTTCCCAGATTCACCCACCAAAATGCCCTGTGAAAAATTACCCAGCCCCCTGATGGCTCAGGCTTGTGCAGTGTGCACTGCTTCCGGAAGTTTCTTAGCATATTGGAGTAGAGGGAGTTTAGAATCAGTGTTCGCTCAGTAATATTTTCATTTAAATTAATGGGTTGAGCTCTGTGGCCGAATATTTCTGCCAGACTTGGGCTGTCCCTGAATGACACAGTCATAATATAACCATGTCAGGCCCTCGCTCCAGTTTGCAATTCTTTGGGTCTTGCTTTGTGTCTTGCTTTAGCAAAACAGCATACATAATGCTGTACTAGGCTGCATATTCTGTACTGTCAAAGAATCAAATTCTCAGACTTCTTCTATCTCTCCCTAGGATGGAGAAAGCCAGGCTAACTTCCAACCTCACATTCTGTGAGCAGACCAGAGGGCCAGAAAATGTCAGCCTGCTTTCTTCTTTGATAAGCTTCCTTGGCAAAGTGTGATGACCTGAATTACGGTGTGGCCTGTGGCCCAAGAATCTTGAAGTCGGCTTCTGGCTTCCCCTGTCTCTAGCCTCCCTTCAGGCAGTGGTGTCTGGCCCACAGTGCTGTAGATCAATCACTCGGTTTCCAGAGGCAATCAGGCATTCTCTTTATGATTATGGGTGCCACCAGAGGAAGGGAAACAGCCACAGATAACCCCAAACACAGCTGACCCAGAAGCCAATTCTTCTGTTTGCTTTGGGAAGGCATTATTTGGTTTCTCTATACAGCTATTTTGCCTTTTGAGCTGATAACAAAACAAATTTTTGTTCCCTGAGTACATAAGGTCTCATGGTGGGGAGGAGGACCAGCAATTTGCTAATTAAAGAAGAAAACAAAGCCCAGAGTTTAAGAAAAAGACAACTGAGTACGCCTATGATGCTCCCCTTGCTGAGAGAACCTGCTGGGTGGCTAAACCACCAAAAGATGTTTTTGCCTGGAATGTTAAAAAGGGAGCTTGGGGGCTTCCAGTACAAAGGCTTTCAGATTGTTTCCTGGAGCCCTGGAGACGGCTGAAGGCCCTAGGACTACAAGGGGTGAATAAGGCCCAGCTCTTACCCTCAAGGAGCTCAAGGTCCAACAAATTCACTCATTCATCTGCTGAGTACTTACTAAACATTGAGAATGTGCCAGGGAGGTAGTTATGGTAATGAAATCTCAGAGTAGGGAGAGACTCAAGATAAGGGATCAGAAGTCTTCTGGGTGGGAGCATCTCTTCTGTGCTGTCCTTGGCAGATTGCCGTCTGACCTCTGACCTCGCCTTGGGGTGGGAGGCTACCACTTTGTGGCTGCTTGTCCCACTGCTCCCCGGTCACCATGGCTCAGAAGCTCACTCTGTGCTATACTGAATTTGTTACCTGCCTTATTGTTACCTGCCCATACAAGACCAATGTCTACTTGGAAGAATACTGTAGAACTCACTGACCCTTGCCTGCCCACCTAAAGCCCACTTACCCCCCCCTCAAAAAATAATCACACACGCAAATCCACAGATCTCAAACCTAAAACGTTGTTGGGTTTGTTTTTGCATCTGGTGGTGGCATATGCATGAATGAAGGTACAAACCAAGGAGTGATGCTTCCCTAGGGACAGTCATTCTGCTGCTCCTGGAGGCCATCACAGTTATAGTGAGTAGGTGAGAAAAGTATGACCCTGTTTAATGGGGCTGTTGGTGCCTTCTCAGCATGAGAAGCTCTTTCCTACGGTTGACTCAGCAGGCCAGGCAGTGTGCCTTCCTCCTGTGGTCTCTTCTAACACGCTAGGGTTAGCTAGGTGAGATTTTGTTTTGTTCTGTTTTGTTTTTTAATCAAACTCTGCTTTGCTTAGAGATTCCACATTTATTTGGTTTGCTTTCCAGTTGCTTAAGGGAATATGGATGTTAGCTAGAAATGGTTACAGATGCTAACCAAGAAACTGTCTGGTTTGGTGAACAGGGAAAAGAAAGGTCTGGAAAACATAAACAGCACATACTGATGTCTGCACCCTTGTCCTCCCCAGGACCACCTAGCGACCCACTGGAAACACAGAATAAAAGTGGCCACTCCACTTCTCCCAGAAAGATCTCCTTCTGAACCTGGCACACCCTGGCAGAGCAAGTCTATTTCCCCCAGGCATGGTCCTTAGCTTCTCAGAGCCACACTCTATATAGATGAGACCACATGTTGCTTTTGATCACATTACCTCTGTTCCCTGGAAGGCAGCCCTAAGATGGTACAAGATCAAGAGTACTGAAATTTGGTTTGTTTTTCCTCCTGTGATTATTAGATCCTCAGCCTCTGAGTCAGTTCAGCTGTACTCCCCAGGAAACCAAGTTTTACTTTGTCCTTGCAGGAATCTGACTCAGCCTCTGCCTCTTTGGAAGGCACTGTGATTTCCATGCCAGTGATGAAAAGGAAAACCAGGGAGGTACAAATGATGCCCACTACTTAGCAACGTACGTTCTCCGCAACACGCTCCTACTGAGATGCCACCTGGTTGGCTCTCCTGCATCCTAGTGAAATGAAGCAAAAAGTACTGGCAGCAGCTCTAAAGGAGATAAAGAATTTGTCACACACTGTAGGAGAATTCCAGTAGTTTAGTGGATTAAGTGCCCTTCTCTTAAGCCAATTTCCTGCTAATTCTTTGTTAAATTAGGATCATTTGCCAATTAATTTTCAAGGCAAGTATTTGGCACTAAAAGACATTTCAGAGAAATAGGTAAACAGGCTAGCAAAGTTCAACCATTGCCTCTGAACCAAGAGTCAGAAGCTATAGCCCATGCTTGCTTCGAAAGAGCACTGGAGAACTTCTGGATGGTCTGCGGGAAGAGCCAGTAGCATGCTGGGTGGCAAGGCTGTCTGCTGGCCCTGCTATTGAGTTCCAAGCCCTGCAGCAAAGGATTATAGGCCAAGTTGGGCAAGAAGGCTACCCAAGGCCACTGTAACAGGCAGCTGTCCAATGTCCAGGTCAGCCCAGCTAGATGAAGCCAAGCTTCAGTTAGCTGGAATAACATCAGGCTTTGGGGAGAATGTGCTTTGGGCTAGTACATATCCAGGCATCAGGAGGTCAGTTCTATACAGTAGGATAGCCCATGTCCATTGACATGGTCTTGACCTGAATTGATCTGCCCTACTTGGACATTACTGGTCATGTCAAGCAGACACTCCCCAATCATAGGAGTTTCCTCTGGTGTTGTGAGAATGAATACACTCAAAATAGGAGAATCCCATATGTTCAGTCAATTAATGAGTTAAAACATCCATCCAAGGCCCTTTAGAGAGGGAAAATCAGACAAGCAGTTTAGGAAGACCAAGAAGAGATTCTGAAGAGACATACATGGGACCAAATTACACACCGATCCTTGAGATGCTCCAGTGACATTCTTCTAGAGACATTTTTCCCCTCAGAAATTATTGACAGTCTCAATACTGTTTTCTTGGTTCTGGTTATTTCTTAGGATGGGATGGTCTGAAATGACCCAGACTCATATTTGCAAACTGGAAATACTGCTTTTAAGAGGCAGGGGCACAGTTTTGAAAAATGACCTTTCTTTGCCTCTCTAATTAGGTTGGAGGTATTTAAGTCTTTCTATTAAGTCAGTGTTCTCCAAGCATTGTAGACCTTATAGTTTGGACACTGGAGATAGGCACTCATGAAAGCTTGTTTTCATGTCATTACTTTTCACAGGAGGGAGGAAATGAGATCAGACACCATTCAGAGAGGAATTTTGATCAGATATTCCTCCAAACATCTCCAAATTGATAGAGACTGAGGTGAGAGAGGCTACTGGGGGCACTGGTGCAATGACTAATGAGACTACACCATCTGCCTAGGCTGGACTGCAGAGAGACCATCTCATACTTCTGCTTTGAATTGCTGAGATATCCTTATTAGAGGACCAGATAGACTCAACTCTCCCCTGCACCTTTGGAATACGTGGTTTGCATGTCTCCCCAAGAAGAGAGGGTGGTGTGGGGAGAGAGCTCCAGGTCTGACTGAAACTCAAATGTGCCAATCAAACATAATTCTAAAAAGAGCAAGTAAAAAGCGCTACATAGAGGTGTACACGAATTTGATCAAAAGAGATACTAGTGGTGTGTGGCTACTACATCAATATTCATTCGGGCTCTTCTGGCTTTTAAGAACCTTTTCAACTCTGTCATCTTGTAGTTATCCATATAGCCTCCGATTTCACAGGCAGAGAAAAGGAGTCCCAGGGAGGCAAAGCGATTTCTCCTGAAATCTTACAAGTGCCTGTTTCAATTGTGAGGCTACCAGGGACATTGCTGCTAAAATTCTACAGCGTTCATCATCCTGCCTGAAATCTTTGTTGAGGAAGGAGGTTGACAGACTGAGAGAGGGGGACGAAGGGAGTGGGAAAGGAAGAGGGAGTGAGAGGGGGAAATAAGCAGAAAAGGGGGCAAGAGGGAAAGGAAAACACTCAGCCATCCTGGGAAGGCTGTGCAAAGGGTGGGGAGTTTAGGTCCCAGCCCCGCAACTCACTGGCTGCATGATGGAACTATCTGCATCTCAGTCTTCTCGTCTGTGAAATGGCACCAGCTACCTCTGCGGTGTCTACCTCACAGGGTCTGTCAGACCACAGGAGACCAAGCACATGAAGGAGCTTTGGAAAACAGAGTCCTGTTCAACTCCAAGGTGGCACAGTGGCAGAAAGTCAGTTACTCCAGTAGGGAATTCAGGGGTTTGGTTACCCTGGAGGGTCACGTAAGACGTTTCAACTCCCCATTGCTACTGAGTGACAACGGGGCCAGTGTGGGCTTCCTTCATAAACAGTGAGGATTCCAAAGCAACCCCACAGGGAGGAGGGTGAGCTGCCCTGGAGTCCGTGCTTCAGGCGCCAGAAGAAATGGAGCTGTCTCTCTGCTTTCTGATGCCAAGACATCAACACTTAAAGCAGCCACAGGGCAAGTTTGATGGGGAACCAGTGAAGCAGAGAAAGAACTCGATTGAGATGCTCTGCCCTATAGACAGGCTTCCCACTGACAGGAATGAGAACTATACACAGTAAGGAGCTGAGGACTGGCTCGTAATTTCTAAGGATCCCCTGAGCTTACTGATAAGCCAGTCTGTGTCCTGTTGGCTCCGAAAGAAGAACTGAGGCCTCAAAGCCAGGCCCAAGTGGTGGGATGGAAGAGACAGAAAAACTACTTCTGAGCTCTAACAGAATGCCTTTTCCTGCGGGTCTCTGAGGCATCTTCTAGGACTGTCCCCTGCCTGTATGGTATAAATCTCAGTACTGTAAAGGCTGATGAATTTGGTCCTTGTCTCCCATTAATGACAACTATATGGGAACTTTTGCCAGTAGAACACTGTCCTCTTGAAACAGTAAGAGCGAAACTCAGGGCCTTTTAATGGCTCAGGGTCCACCTTCACAGACATGGATATGATACAGAGTTACATGGCAACAGCAGCCAAAGGTTACTTTGCTGACAGCCTCTCCACTGTGTTCACCCTGTGCTCAGCGACTGGAGGTTGGCTGTTCAGGGTTATCTACCAGCCACTTGCTCTGCAAGACAAAGCAACTCTCCCTGTCCTCAGTAGCCATTTGAGCTGGAGATTTCATTATTAGCCTCTATCCTGTTTGGTAATATTTGCATGGTTGCCCTCTGTAAGTTTTCTTCTTCCAATGGCTATAAAACTGTTTTTACAGGAGTGATTTCAGGATGGTGTCCCATCTACACTCAGATGTAGAGCATCTCCTGTCTGTCGTGGCCAAGATTGGTGCTTACTTCCCTGAGGGCGGGCTCTAAATAGGTTATGTCAGACATTGTTGTTAAAATTAACTTCTCTTCTACAGCCAAAGAAGTGTGGGGCACTGTCCTAGGTGCTTTACAAACATCGTTTAGTTCCACAGCAGGAACTAAACACATGAGGTGATCATACTGCCTTCATTCAAAGGGTAGGAAAATGGAAACTCAGAGTGGGTAAGCTCTTTGTTCTAAGCCACCAATGTGTAGAACCGGGATTCCATTTCAGGCTCATCTGGTGTAAAGCCCAGTTTCAGACCCCAGGGCTCTGCTGCTTTCTCATTAGCAGATATTAGAGTTGGTATTGGAAAGGAATAGAATTCCACATTAGACTGATTGCACTGAGACCCAGCTATGACCCTGGGCAAATTATCTACCTGGCTTCCCTTCTTGCTTGAAAAGTGGGGAGTGTGAGCCCTGCCTTCTCTGCCTCACAGGGCTGTGAAGAGCAGATGAAAAGTCTTGGGAAACTGTAACAAGCCTCACAAGTATAAGGGATTTGAATAGTATTCCTGCTGAGGAAATTATCACCCCATATCATAATATCAAAGGACTTATCCTTGGAAATTTTTGGTTGAAGAGAGTTAACAAAGATGGTGACATTTTGCCTATGGTTGGTGAGGTGCTTGGATGAAGTGGTTGGTTACTTTCCAAAGTTAGATCTCTCTCTCTCTCTCTCTCTCTCTCTCATCTATCTATCTCTACCTGCCTACCTACCTACCTATCCATCCATCCATCCATCCATCCATCCATCATCTGCCATCCAGATGATTTTCTTACAATGTGACTACATTTATCCTGCTAAGAAGAGTGGGGGTCTAAAGTCCTTTTCCTTTGAATCTTGGCAGTGGTTTGCAACCTCCTTGATCAGTGGAGCACAGTGGAGGGATGCCATGTGAATTGATGTTAAGTGAGCCTATATCATAATAAGGATCAGCTTCCACCTGGCTCAGGTACTTGTTCTTCAACCCTGCCACTATGTGGGGCGGAAGCCCTGGTCCCATGGAGAGGCCATGGGTGGTATTCCAGACAACAGACACTACTTGGCCTCAAATGACAGCCGGCATCAATGAGTGAATGAATGTGCCTCTGGATAATTTCAGCCCTCAACCTCTGAACGTGCCAGTTGAGGCCCCAGACATGATGGAGCAGAGACAATCTGCCCAAAATATGTACATCTGAATTCTTGAACCATAGAAACCATGAGGGGTAATAAATGATAATTATTGTTTTAAGTCACTAAGTTGGAGAAGGTTGTTAAGCAGGAAAGGATTTGGAAATGTTAAAATAGGATCGCAGAGACCCCAAGATAACATTGCAGTTTTCTCTATCTGGCTAGGGGAGCTTTCCTTTCTGGGAGTTCAAGATCATGCTGGGAGTCAGGAGATGTCATTTGGGCCAACCTGTAACTGTAGACTGAAGGGATGGACCAAGGGTAGCCAAGGAAAGACAGCTAACCTAGCAGGCCCAGCACAGGGTTAGGTAAGTGACTTTCCACACTGAAATGCTTTTGAAAATGAAAGAAGGTGTTACTAAGTTTCCCTGGATCACCAGCTGTGGGTGGGGATGTCCTAGACACACTGGACTTAGAGATTAGTGTGACACCAGCCAATCGGTAGGAGGTGACGAGGGTTGTAATCAGCTGGCTGACCACAGCAAGGGGAGGTTTAGAAAGAACAGTTTTATGACCTGGACTGGAAGTCTCTGTTTGCAGCAGTTATATGCCAAGTCATAAGGCCAGGTGCAGAGGCAGGATTTGGGTCCTGAGTGGGGACCCAAATGGGGAGTGGGGAGAGAGAGGCCCAGTCTTTTTTCCCTGAGTGGGGAGAGAGAGGCCCAGTCTTTTTTTTTTTGGAAAGATTTTATTTATTTGAGAGATAGTGCATGTGCATGAGTGGGGTGGACAGGGTGGGAGAAGGAAGGGCAGGGGGAGTAGCAGACTCCCCGCTGAGCAGGGAGACCAACTTGGGGTTCCATTTCAGGACCTGAGCTGAAGGCAGACGCTTAACTGACTGAGCCACCCAGGTGCCCCGAGACTCAGTCTTAATGATGGAAAAGCTAGGAAGAAAAACATACCAGCATTGTACTGCTCCAACTCTGAGACCTCTCTTAACCAAGAGGGTGAATTTCATCTATTCATTTTGTTTTGAGAAACTCCTAATGCTAGATGGACTAAAGACAGAGGGAGAGGCATACAGGAGTCATCCAGAGTGTGCGCATGCATGTGGAGGGAGAAAAGACAGGGCAATAAGGAAGGAGGCAGAAGAAGGTTCTGGAGGAAGGATGTTTTGGGGCAGACTTGGGCTGGGATGCTGGTAGCTTCTGACCAGAAGATCCTACAGACTTTGGTGAGGATGGGATGCCACCTTCAGCCCAGCAGCTCGAAAGAATAAGCCTTTAGCAGCCTGTCCAGTCTCTGCCTCATACTCTAAAGAATAGGAATTTGTTTGCAAGGGAAAGACCACACACAGTCCCCAACCACACCCCTGCTGTCACCCTAAATGACACTGGCATGGCTCAATTAAAATTTTGTGAGAAGGGAACAGATTATAAGGACATCGTAGTTGTAGATTTCTCCATGAGATGACTTACTGAAGTAGTCACAGATTCCTTTCTATCAAAAAATAGTGCAATATTTATATAGTCACAGAATAAACAGAATCCTGACTTGTGCTTCATACTTTACATAGCTCATTCTAGGTAATTTGGGTTCTTTCTGACATGTTTCTGACAATTATGGCAATTGTTCCTCTTTTGGGAAGTTGAGAGGAATTTGCCTGCCTCTCTTCACTCACCTCGCTAAGCTTGTCTCAATGAACCAAACAAAGTCTGTCTTTAGGTTGCCTGGAAGTTCCCTGTTTGTGTTGGAACCTCTTGCACTTCTATACATTGGCACACCTAAATCCTGTTCTTTTACCAGATTTGGACTCTCTCATCTTGGTTGTTGCCTCACTCTATGCTGTTAACCCAGAGCAGTGGCCTTCAAATTTCTTTGACTGTGACTTCCATTAAGAAACACTTTTTTTAGGGACGACTGGGTGGCTCAGTGGCTGAGTGTCTGCCTTTGGCTTAGGTCATGATCCCAGGATCCTGGGATCAAGTCCCACATCAGGCTCCCCAGAGGGAGCCTGCTTCTCTCTCTGCCTATGTCTCTGCCTCTTTCTCTGTATCTCTCATGAATAAATAAATAAAATCTTTAAAAAAAAAGACTCTTAAGGAAAAACTTTTTTTACACTGTGACATTGTAAACACACACACACATTGCGTATATAAAACTGAAACAAAAATCTCACAAAATGTTAATCCTCCCAAAGTACCCTGCTTTTTATACTCTGCTGGATTCCATCCCTTTCTGTTCTGAGGTGTGCTTTCCTATGCTGGGCTATTCCATAAGATGAAGTGAAACTCGGATCAAGTTAAATGGGAAATCATTAGCCCTGATTGGATTCCTTTTATTTTTATTTTATTTTTTTTAAGCTTTTTATTTATTAGAGAGATGGAGAGAGAGCATGCGAGTGGGGAGGGGAAAATGGGGAGGGAGAAAGAATCTGAAGCAAACTGCACACTGTGCACAGAGCCCAATGTGGGGCTTGATCCGATGACTGCGAGATCATGACCTGAGCTGAAACCAAGAGTCAAGACGCTTAGCTGACTAAGCCACCCAGACACCCCCTGACTGGATTCTTTTTAGACTTAAGAAGATGGACAGTGTGTTTATTTGTGAAGAAAAAGGGAAAATAAAGGATCTTATGAGTATTTTTGACATTATACTTTCTAAGACAAATTTAAAAGGTGAATTATAATTGGAAATTTTATAATTTTTTTTGTATTCTGGGGTAGTTTATACCATTTAAGTCCACTGCTAGAGTTTCACAAATCAGTCCTCTCTCTCATACACAAACACACGCATGTACATTCAATCACCCCCCACACAGAAAAACACACACAACATTTCCAGATTTCTCTGGGGACTTTTGTCAAATATCAGAGTTTAGGGTGTTTAGTTTCTCAGTCAGTGTCTAAAAGTCTGCTGCTGGGTGAAGAAACAGAAACCATAACATAGTCATGGTAAGATGTCACCAATCTTTTGATAGCTGTAAATAATTATTTCCTGTTTTTCAAAGAGTTGGGTTGTGGTGGTTAAAATGAATAAGATCTAGTCATCAAATAAGAGGAAAGAGTTCCTTTAAGGAGGAAAAATCTTTATGAAGAGAAAGGGGAAAAGGAATAGAAATTCAACCTATGTGTCAGGTGCTCAGCTAACACTTCAAATATATAACTTCATTGATTCGTTACAATGGGGGCATGAGATCAGCATTCATTCATTAAGATGCATGGTCTACAAAATGCATATGGCACCTACTATATTTTAGGTACTGTAATTAATAGTGAGCAAAGCCCTTAATGAGCTTCCCCTCTACCAAGAGATGCACCTTTATGCCAAGTTAAAAGCTTTGAATGAGAGGCTCCTTGTTTTGTGTATCAGACCATCTAATGGCTGACATGATGCTAGGTTGGGCCTTTCCTGACAGAATGATTTTGGGGATGGGAAGGAGCATGTGGGAAGCACTCTAGGCCTAACATCTTGCATAGGGGAGATCTTCACCTATTTTTAAAGCTCCTAAAGAAGGCTGGTATTAGAGCAAGCCCTGTCAGCTTCACAACGTTGTCTGGAACAGCTCTTTATACCTGAATATACAGATGCTTAGGAAGAAGGAGGGCAGTGAGAGGTTTTGTCCTGGGTACCTATCCTTGTGGTTCAGTGTTCCCACTGCTCTTGGGACCTGTCTAGAGATGAATGCCACTCCTGGTGCTTTATGGAAGGTGTATAGGGGTATGTGTCAGTGTTTAAAAATGAGGTGAGGGGGCTTTGCTCTTGGAAATTTCTCAGTTGAGATTTTGCTATAAAATATTAATCAGTTTTCAACTTCTTAGCATCATGCACATACTTTCATTTTGTGGTTTGGTTATCAATAGAACTCGCTTTAGATAATGTGATTTCTAGTGTCACATGTCTTAAACTTCTTTTTTTTTTTTTACTTCAATGTAAAGGTAAAATTATTAAATCTATAAAAATTCACTAAATAAATCACTAAAATTACCAGCAATTGCAATATCTAAGTGAATGTGCCAACACTCTTTCAAGCTTCAAGACTGTATACATTTATGGTACTTGTTACTAGGCCCTTTTTTTTTTTTTTAATTGATAGTAAGAGTGGTTAGAAGGCACTGCACTCATTTTCTAAGTTATAAATCACACTCATCATATTGGAGCAAATCACATCAAATATCCAGATGAAAATAGGATACGCTGTATCATATGATTGTTGAGCATCTGTTTGTCACTCAAACCATCTCAAACTCCTCTTTTTTTGAAATTTTTAAAAATTAAAACTCTTCCTAGTACTTGTAAAACAGTTTATAGTTTACAAAAGTGATTTTCTTTTATTTTAATTTTTGAGGTATAATTTACATATAGATCTTAGGTATACGGTCTGATGAGTTTTAGTAAATGTTTGACAAACATATATACCCATGTAACCCATGCTGCAATCAAGATATAACATTTCCAAAACTCCAGAGAATTCGAGTCTATTGCATACCCTCCCTCCTCACACACATAAAGACAACCACTATTTTTATTTTATTGTTATATAAATGTAATCATGGGCCGCCTGGGTGGCTTAGCTGGTTAAGCCTCTGACTCTTGGTTTTGGCTTAGGTTATGATCTCAGGGTCCTGAGATCGAGCCCCATGTCAGGCTCTGTGCTCAGTGTTGAGTCTTTCTCTCTCTCTCTCTCCCTCTGCCTCTCCATCTCCCTCTGCCCCTCTCCTTACTCATGGGTGTGCTTTCTCTCTAAAATAAATGAATGAATGAATGAATGAATGAATGAATGAATGAATAAATAAATAAATAAATAAATAAATAAATAAAATCTTTAAAAAATGCAATTATACTGTGTATATTCTTTTGTCTCTGGCTTCTTTCACTCAATGAAGTTTTGAGATTCATCCATGCTGCTTTTGTATAAGTAGTTTATTCTTTACTACTTTACATGCTGAGTATGAATAGAAACAATTTGTTTATCCAAGCATCCTTTTGGTGGACATTTGTGTCATCTGCAGTTTGGGGCTATTATGAATAATGATCCTATGAACATTCATGTAAAAGTTTTTGTATGGCCATCTACTTTCATTTCTCTTAGGTTAACAGGAGATGGGATTGTTGGGTCAAAGAGTAGACATATGCTTAACCTTATAGGCAATCACCAATTTTCCAATGTAATTATACCATTTTACTTTCCTATGACCAATATATGTGAATTTGAGTTTACATCCTTGGCAACATTTGGCATTGTCAGTTTCTAATTTTAGTCATTCTAATGTATACAAGGAGTTTCCATTTCAATTTCCTTCTAAGTTCCATTTGCATCATCTTGATGTCTAATGAGTTTGTATGTTTTTCTATGTGCTTAATGGTTATTTTTATGTCTTTTGTAAAGTGTTTATTCTATTCATGTATTTTGCCCATTTTTAAATTGGGTTGTTTTCCTTTTTGTTATTGAGTTTTAGGAACTCTTTGTATATTCTGAATTTAAGTCCTACTTAATGTGAGTATTTTTTCCCAGTCTGTGGCTTGTCTATTCATATTTTTTAATAGAATCTTCTGAATTTTTAATTTATCATTTAAAAAATATTTGTTATTTTGGAGAAACAGTGGGTGAGTGCACATGAGTGGGGAGAGGGTCAGAAGGACAAGAAGAGAGCAAATCCTCAAGCAGACTCTCCACTGGGTGTGGAGCCTGACAGGGTAGGGGCAGGGCTCAATCCCATAACTTGAGCCACGATCAAGAATCAGCCACTCAACCAACTGAACCACCCAGATGCTCCTAATTTATCATTTTTAATGGCAAGTACTTTTGGTGTCCTGTTTAGGAAGTCTTCACAAATTTTTTAAAAAATATTTTTAAAATTTACTTATTCATGAGAGACACAGAGAGAGAGAGGCAGAGACACAGGCAGAGGGAGAAGCAGGTTCCCTGTGGGGAGCCTGATTCGGGACTTGATCCTGGATCCCAGGATCATGACCTGAGCCAAAGGCAGACACTCCACTACTGAGCCACCCAGGCATCTCAACACAAATATTTTATTTTATATATATTTTTTAGAAACTTTATACTGTAGTTTTAGCTTGTACATTTAGGTCTGTGATTCATGTAAAATTTATATTTATATTTGATGTGAGGTAGGGATTGAGATTCATTTCTTCTACAAATTATTATCTGGTCATTGCAGTGCTATGCATTGAAAAAATTTCTTTTCCTTTTTGGCACCTTTGTTGAAAATCAATTGATGGTGTAAGTGAGGGTCAAGTGTTGGATCTTCTATTCTGTTCTATTGATCTATTTGTCTATCCTCACACTAATACCACATGTCTGAATTACTATAGTTTGACAATCTTGAGCCCTCAATTATTTTTTTGCAAGATTTCCTTGACTATTTTAGATACTTTGCATTTCCATAAAAATTTTAGAATGTTTGCCAAATTCCAAAAATATAGTCCACTGAGATTTTGATTATGACTTATTGAAGCTATAGGTAAGTTGCTAGTAACCTGAGCCTCATGATAGAGATGAAAAAACTAAAGCTCAGAGAGTCATGGAATTTAGAATATTAGAGTTGGAAAAGACTGGATAAATCACAGTTTTCTGTAGTGGTTCTTTAACTTTGCTATACACTAGAACCACCTGGAGATCTTTGAACCACACACATATGCTCCCACCCTGAGATATTCTGATTTAATTGGTCTGATGTGCAACCTGGTTATCAGGATTTTTAAAAGCTCTCCTGATGATTCTAATGTATAGCAAAGTTTGGGAACCACTAGTTTAGTACCACATTTATAGATGTGGAAATTGAGGCTCAGAAGTTATAAATGAGTTGTCTGAATTTACAAAACTTACAAACTGACTCACTCTAAACCTGCTGTTCTTCATACAACATTGTATGGATGCACACAATAAAAATTGATGTCAATCTTACAAAAACACCCACCACTGTAGCTCCCAACCCAGTGAAATAGCTGCCACTTTCTTGCCAGCAGAGAATGTTATCTAGCTCTTTGTGTCTTACTGAGCTAAATTCTAAATATGAATTTCCTCTGGGAAGTCACAAAGAGAAGGAATAGAGAGAGGGGGAAGATTGAAAGAAATAACATATGCATTGGGACCAGGTGTGTTATTCTACCCCTGGATACCAAGTCAATAGCTGTCTTCATGTTGTCAAGGTTCAAGCTATAAAAACAAAAGACTATTTGAAGAAACACTATGAAGCTTGAAGTTCTTATGCTTCTTGGGTAAAAACACAGAATATCTGATAATATTACTAGCTTCAATATTAGCAATTTCTATCTAAATTTCATTTAAAGAAAATTGCTTTTAAACATCACAGGAAAAAGAACATTGCTCAGCATGCATATTTATTCTCTCTCTCCGGGATTCAACATCCTTCTCTTTGGAAAGGAAAAATGACAGGACAATAGAAAAACTGATTGTATGCAATCATGAGTTCTTTAATTTGAGTATATTAGAATCTGTAGTGCCACTTTCTCCAGCATAAAGTTTTTTTAAGCTCCTTGAAGACAGAAGCCATGCTTGTCTTACTTGGTTTTCTCTCATTAGCATATGGCATGGCACATAGAGGGTGGTCATTGAATGTTACATGGAACCACCTTCCTAAGGAAGGAAAAACTAAGACCCACATTACATCTCTAACCAAAGTCCTACAGAATGACTTAACAATCAGACACTGCTCATTCCAAAGCTTAAAACAATCCACCCTAAATGGATCTTTCACCTTTGAGTTTCATGTTGAACATCTTTTAAAACAAATGTCACAATTCCACAGTTTTCCTCATTTCGAGGCAGTTCAAGACAAATGAAGGCAGTTCTAGTGTACCTATTCAGTGAGGAATTCTGGGCTCTTATAGGTTGTTTGTGATTATTTGCATTTTGTCAGAAGGCATCTTTCAAGCTGTCTCTCAAGCTGCCTGTTGGTCATCGATTCTCAGAATTACTTTTGCCAATAAATAACCCATTCTCTAGTTTTTTTGTTTGTTTGTTTGTTTGTTTGTTTGTTTTTGTTTTTTTTTTTTTTCATTCTCTAGTTTTTAAAATAGAAGTGGTTAAAAAAAATACTGGTGATATGCCAGAAGTGCATTCAGAATCAGTCTGCATAAAAAAAAAAAAAAAAAAGAATCAGTCTGCATATTCCTGAAGTGATAGTAATTTTTCTAAACTGGAGCTATATGTGGGGTCCGCCCTCGAAGCTGTCCTGTTTGGACTGGGCCCAAGGAAGAAAGAGGAGGCATGAGACCAGCAGCATTCTGAAGTTTACTTTGGGGACGGTAGAGGATAAAATGAGACTACAAACAGACATTTCTTTCCGTTATTTTTATCTCCCAGATTAGAGGAGAAAATTGTGATGGAATAAACATGTACTTAATACCTAATTTGGGGATTTTAGAAAACTTAGATCCAAGGGGATGACTGAGGGAAGGGGGAGCAAGGAAGGGGGATGGGATGGCAGGGAAGGAAAAGTTCCTTGGGAGCCATCTTGCGAGGACCCAGATTGTATTCTACTGCTATTGCCTTTGAGAATTCTAGAGAGGTTGGCAAAGAAACATTTAGATAAGAAAAGGCTTTAGCATGAGACATAAGCTGCTTTGATCATTTTGATACTGCGATGGATGGGTAATCCAAAGTGGTTTTTGTAGGGAGTTGCTTTTAAAAAGTCATTGATCAGTAATAAAAGACTGGTTTATCTCTTGATGTTTCCTTGATAAATGATTACTTTCTTAAGGGAGCAAGTTTTCAAACACATCTTATCAGACATGCTGACACACAGAGTGGGTATCGTCCTTTGCTCTTGCTGGCAGAGTGGTATACTGAAGCGTGTGAGGATTATCATGATAGCAACACCATTGTCTCAGTTACTGGAAACTGCAGATCACATGACTCAGTGTTGTCTTCCATAAAAAATTACCTACATTGCTAGCTTTCAAACTTTAATCAAATCACTCTGTCACTTCCTTGGATCTACCATTCAGGCTAAAAAATACGATTCTATGGCACAGAGCCAGATTTCTAAAACTCAAACTCTGAAGGATTGCAAACTCAGTTCTAAAACAGTCTAGGCTTTGGAGTTAGGCATATTTGGTTTTAATTCTGGTACTGTTACTTACTATCATAAGACTCTGAACACAATTCTTTGAAATCTGCTGTTACCCTCTGTAAAATGGAGATATGAATACTTAATTCTCAGGGTTACTGTGAGGATTGCATAAGGAAATTATGTGTAACACACAGGATAGTGCCTGGCACATAGTAGGTCTTCAATACACAAGAACTACTACTATTACTAGTACATCATCATTATAATCACCATGATTATTATACTACCACAGGATAACTCTGTAAGTCAATAAATGAAAAAAATGGTCATAAAAAAAGGTTATTTTTGAGTGAGAGAGAATGAGAGAGAGCATGCACATACTTGTGCAAGTGTGGGGGGCAGAGGGGCAGAGAGAGAGGGAAAGAGAGAAGAATCTCAAGTAGACTCCCTGGTGAGCACAAAGCCTGATGCAGGGCTTGATCTTATGACCCTGAGATCATTACCTGAGCTGAAATCAAGAGTCAGATGCTTAACTGACTGAGCCACCCAGGTGCCCCGACAAAGAAATGATCTTTAGTAAAAACAAAGGATTTACAAGATTGACATCTTACAAGTCAAATCTGTAAAGTTTGGAATTGTAAATTCCTATATTTTTCATCACCAAAGTGTGTCTACAAAGTGCTTCGTTATCACTTAAGAATAAAATGAAAATTACTTTAATGATTAATACTCGAATAGGCATTTTATTACTGAATATTGTATGACAGTATGCAATTCAACACTGTGTGACAATCAGTAATCAATTAAGTAAAAGAATATGACCTTTTGATTTTTAAGAATAAAAAAAAATTCCTGGAATTGACTCCTGAATTCAGATTTGTTCCTGGAGAATTTCAATAAGAGAACTGATGGCTGTTTATAAACAAATATTTAAATAAAAAAGTGGACATATCAAACAGCTACCAGTTGGTGGTCATTCCCTTATGTAGCAGTGGAGACTGACCTGGATGGCTCTTATATTCTAGATTATTTCTACAGCTGGGATTTCAGGAGTTCAGGTGTGATGGTTCATTTTACATGTCAATTTATTTGGGCCTTAAGGAGTGCCCAGATTGCTGGTAGAACATTATTTCTGAGTGTGTCTGTGAGCATGATTTTGGAAGAGATTTAGCATTTGAAATAGCAGACTGAGTAAGGAAGATCATCCTTACCAGTGTGGGTGGGCATCATCCAATTTTTGAGGGTTTGAATAGAACAGAAAGAGGGAAGCAGAGTGAATTTGCTCTCTGCTTTAGCTGGAACGTTTATCTTCTCCTACCCTAGGACACTGACGTTCCTGGTTCTTGGATCTTTGGACTCAGACTGGGAATTACACCGCCGTTGGCTCCCCTGGTTTTCAGGCCTTCTGTTTTGGATTAAAGTGTATCACAGTTGCACCCAAAAGCATAAGATACCTAGGAATGAGCCTAACCAAAGAGGTAAAGGATCTATACCCTCAAAACTATAGAACACTTCTGAAAGAAATTGAGGAAGACACAAAGAGATGGAAAAATATTCCATGCTCATGGATTGGCAGAATTAATATTGTGAAAATGTCAATATTACCCAGGGCAATTTACACGTTTAATGCAATCCCTATCAAAATACCATGGACTTTCTTCAGAGAGTTAGAACAAATTATTTTAAGATTTGTGTGGAATCAGAAAAGACCCCGAATAGCCAGGGGAATTTTAAAAAAGAAAACCATATCTGGGGGCATCACAATGCCAGATTTCAGGTTGTACTACAAAGCTGTGGTCATCAAGACAGTGTGGTACTGGCACAAAAACAGACACATAGATCAATGGAACAGAATAGAGAACCCAGAAGTGGACCCTGAACTTTATGGTCAACTAATATTCAATAAAAGAGGAAAGACTATCCACTGGAAGAAAGACAGTCTCTTCAGTAAATGGTGCTGGGAAAACTGGACATCCACATGCAGAAGAATGAAACTAGACCACTCTCTTGCACCATACACAAAGATAAACTCAAAATGGATGAAAGATCTAAATGTGAGACAAGATTCCATCAAAATCCTAGAGGACAACACAGGCAACACCCTTTTTGAACTCGACCACAGTAACTTCTTGCAAGATAAATCCACGAAGGCAAAAGAAACAAAAGCAAAAATGAACTATTGGGACTTCATCAAGATAAGAAGCTTTTGCACAGCAAAGGATACAGTCAACAAAACTCAAAGACAACCTACAGAATGGGAGAAGATATTTGCAAATGACATATCAGATAAAGGGCTAGTTTCCAAGATCTATAAAGAACTTCTTAAACTCAACACCAAAGAAACAAACAATCCAATCATGAAATGGGCAAAAGACATGAAGAGAAATCTCACAGAGGAGGACATAGACATGGCCAATATGCACATGAGAAAATGCTCTGCACCACTTGCCATCAGGGAAATACAAATCAAAACCACAATGAGATACCACCTCACACCAGTGAGAATGGGGAAAATTAACAAGGCAGGAAACAACAAATGTTGGAGAGGATGCGGAGAAAAGGGAACCCTCTTACACTGTTGGTGGGAATGTGAACTGGTGCAGCCACTCTGGAAAACTGTGTGGAGGTTCCTCAAAGAGTTAAAAATAGATCTGCCCTACGACCCAGCAATTGCACTGCTGGGGATTTACCCCAAAGATACAGATGCAATGAAACGCCGGCTCACCTGCACCCCGATGTTTATAGCAACAATGGCCACAATAGCCAAACTGTGGAAGGAGCCTCGGTGTCCATCGAAAGATGAATGGATAAAGAAGATGTGGTTTATGTATACAATGGCATATTACTCAGCCACTAGAAATGACAAATACCCACCATTTGCTTCGACGTGGATGGAACTGGAGGGTATTATGCTGAGTGAAATAAGTCAATCGGAGAAGGACAAACATTATATAGTCTCATTCATTTGGTGAATATAAAAAATAGTGAAAGGGAATAAAGGGGAAAGGAGAAAAATGAGTAGGAAATATTAGAAAGGGAGACAGAACACGAGAAACTCGTAACTCTGGGAAACGAACTGGGGGGGGGGTGGAAGGGGAGGTGGGCGGGGGGTGGGGGTGACTGGGTGGCGGGCACTGAGGGGGGCACTTGACGGGATGAGCACTGGGTGTTATTCTGTATGTTGGCAAATTGAACACCAATAAAAAATAAATTTATTATTAAAAAAAAGTGTATCACCAGCTTTCCTTGGCCTCCTGCTTGAAGACAGCAGATTGTGGGACTTCTCAGCCTTCATAGTCATGAGAGTCACTCCTCATACTTCTTTCAATCTCTCTTTCCATCCCATTAGTTTTATTTCTCTACAGAACCCTGACTAGCACTAGGAGTAACCCACAAACATTACTGGCATGGTGCACAGAGTAGCCTCCTTCCCCTCAAATAAACTTGAAAATGAACTCACTATATGATTCAAGAAAAATGTGAGTGAAGCTGGGGGCTCTGTTAGCAAAAAAATGTTTTCATCTAAAGCATGTAAATATAGCCTCTGGTAAGTCAAAATATCTAATGAGTAAGAAAGAATTCAGAGTGGGGAGATAAGCTATTAAGAATAAGTGGAATAAAAATTTCATGAGTTAAGAAATAAGTATAGACTCCCCTTCATAACATTCACCTCTTTGTTAATCAGAAAAATTTCAATCTGAAGGAGGGATTAAATCCTCTGCTATGAAAGAATAATCCTTGGTTTAGTTTTCTCTCTATCATGCATTACACTCAACTTTAGATGATGGATTTGAAATTGTAAGTGATCTTTCCTGAGGATGGGTAGTAATAGCACAGAAGGAGGTGGTGACAATGCCTTTCATGCCCCAAAATGGCCAATCGTCGATGGGTACCAATGAGGAGCAGACATGTCTCTCAACAGCTTTGCATGCATGAGTGCACTTAATTCTCACAACCATCACATGAAGTAGGGACTATTATTTACTCCATGTAAATATTCTCAAGGTACATTTTTCAGAGACAAGATTGAACTCAAGCCTGTCTGCCCTTCAAATCCTATAATAATAACTGTGACTTCATTAAACCAGAAGCTAGAATGAGTGGAAGTCTCCTCTTGGGGCTGAATGAATAAATGCACTCAGTCTGAATGAATGCAATTATGTGGAGACCCAGAGCTGAAGGAGGAATCCAGGCAAACTACCAGCCCTAAAAGGACTAGAATGAGGTTATGTTTGGGTCAGAGATTTGGGGGCTCTGTCAAGCTCTTCAGTGTTTCTCCTTGGGTCAGATAAATGGGAGAGTGCATTTGGATCACTCTTGATGGCATACTAACTGTGTGATCTTGGAGCAGCCAAATAAGCTCTCCTAGCCTCAATTTGTTATCTATAAAACTGTGTTTAGTAAGAGTCTGTGCCTGTAGTAGAGTTACTTGCTGCACAATGTCCACTGACACTTCTCCTGACCAGAGTCCCCAGTTTTCTTTATGGTGTGGCCCACTACCCTATTCATAGCTCATGTGTTTTAGATGCTACTATGTGTGAGTAAAATCTGCCCAATAAGAAGTTGCATCACCACAGTTCTAGAAATGTGACCTGGTGAGAGTCAGTGAAATGCAGTAAGACTTTGGCCCCAGCTCTTGGGAACCATTCATTGCTAAGAATGTAGCAGACACAGAAGAAGTCAGAGTAACAAATAGAAAAAGCATCATTTGGGACCTTGAATTAGGCTCTACCCAAAGCCAGACTTATCAGTGTTTTTCAGTTAAATGAGTCAGTTGCTTGGGGTATTATAGTTGGAAAATGTTCTAACCATACTATACATTTGTCATGAGGATAAAAGATAGTTTCACATAAACAACAAAGTTTCTGATACATGTTAAATATACAATATTAGGTACTTTAATTTTTCTGAGTCTAAGCCTATACTTTGGGAACTTAATTATTTTTATACTTTTAGTTTTTTCCTTTATATATTTTTTGACTTCCTTCAGATTTTAGTAACATTCTTTATTTATCAATCTAGTTCCAGCTAACAAACATGAAACAACCCAGTCTAACTTATAATCAATCACATATGTGAATGAAAATAACATATATTTGGGTATAGTATATAATTGTATTCTTTTTTTTAAAAAAAAGATTTATTTATTTCAGAGAGAGAGAGAGACATGCATGTGAGTGTGGGGAGAGGGGCAGAGAGGGAGAGAAAGAATCTCAAGCAGACTTCCCACTGAGGGCAGAGCCTGCGGGAGGGAAGGGTGGCGCTCTATCTCATGACCCTCAGATCATGCCCTGAACTGAAATCAAGAATCTAACACCTAACCAATGGCACCCTTAGTTGTATTCTTGAAATCAATTTAGCAATACTATAAAAGCCCTTAAAATGTCCATTGTTTTTGATCAAAAAATTCATTTCTGCCACTCTTATGAGAACTACATAAAATTCAGGTAAAAATTTATGTATCACAATATTATAAATGATAGTGAAAAACTGAAAGGAAAAGCCTAAACACTGAACAACAGAGGAAAGTCTCAGAAAGGTATGAGCCAGTCATAGAAATGAATATCACATACCCATTAAATAAATATATTTACAGAGAGTTGTTCATAACAAGGTGACTGAACATGTTATAGTATTAAACGAAAAAGGGATACTGAAATATACACATACTAAGAATTCAGTCACGTAAAATATTTTATGTGTATTGTATCATATGAGGAAAAAATGAAGGAGAATACCAAGGAATTCGTCAGAGAGATTCAGAGTGCCAAACTTGTGCACCATGTTCTGTAGGAGTTAGAACTTGCTGTCTTTTGTGTGAAAGTGACAACTCAGGCTGGTAAGATACATTAACAGCTATATCTAGAAAAAAATATTTGTTAAACCAGGGGCCCAATCCAGGCATCATCTATCAGTTTTTCCTGGCAGGGATTTAAAGGAAACAAACCAAAGAACATTTTCCCAGACAGTTGGGAGTTAAATGTGGAATCAGGATCCTTTCTGCAAGATACTGCACTCAGGCCTGGCATTTCCCTCCTTCAGCCTCCAGTTAGAAATGTAGCTGTTGGGTTGGTGGGTGGAAACATTCCCCAGGTCACTCCAGTCTGGAGAAGCACCTGTCCTAATATCATAACAAAACCATGCTTCTCTAGTTCATCATAGGAACTCTTTTACTTCTGCTCCTCCATTTAACTACTACCACGTCTTGAATAGGCTTTTAATACCAAATTCAGTGTTGTTACTTTATATATTTTATGTAAAACAGGAGTCTCTGAGTTAGATATTACCCTAGTTTTTCAAAAGAGGAAACGGGCTCAAAAAGGGTAAATACCTGCCCAAAGACTTTTGGCCATGAATGTCAGTGGTGGGATCTTAGCTGTGCTTCATCTGTTCTGGCTGCATCTCCATGAGCTGCTCAGGTCTCTTGCAGATACCAGGGTTCAACTTGGTCTCTACAGCATCAAGCCTTCCAACAACACTCTAGAGGTTTGAGCCAGCAGTTGCTCCTATGGTCATCTACTTTAGGCTCTGCTGCCTTTCCTGGTCACTGTCATAGCATTTTCCCCAGGGTATTTGTCTGAGAGCAATAAATATTTTTTAAAGAGTTTATTTATTTATTCATGAGAGATACACACAGAGAGAGGCAGAGACATAGGCAGAGGGAGAAGCAGGCTCCCTTAAGGGAGTCCGATGTGGGATTTGATCCCTGAATTCCAGGATCACGCCCTGAGCAGAAAGCAGAGCTTAATCGCTGAGCCATCCAGGCATCCCAAGAGCAATGGATTGATACCACCTTATCCAAGAGAGGCAAGGCTCTTGTAGGTCCTTCCTCCAAGAGCTTCCTTCTGCTGCTCAGGGACTGGGAGGATTCTTGAGGTTATATGTGACTCTGAGTTAAAATATTTGTTAAGAGCATTCATTCATTCAACAAATAATTATTGAGATACTACCCTATGTGAGTTAGGAAGAATGATCTCTGGTCCAGAGCTTACACTCTGGTGGGAGTCAGCAGGACTAATCATATAAACAAAGATGCAATTAAGACAATTTTGGGTGGTGGTAAGTACAATGAAAAAAATGAAACATTAAAGAGCAAGCTAAGGTGGAAGCATCACTGCAGCGGGAGTGATGAGTGAAGAGAGGACTAAAAGAAGAGACAAACAATGAGACGGAACCAGTGGTATGATGACCTGAAGAAAGAACCACCCAGGCTAGGGAACAGCAAATGCAAAGATCCTGGGGTTGAAATGAGCCTCACATGTTCAAGTTGGAGAACAGCAACCATTTGGCTGGAATGGAGTGAATGAGGACGAAAGGGTAGGGACTGAGGTTGGAGGGGCAGGTGAAGCTGGTCCTGAGGAATATTCTGGGTATGGCAAGGAATCTGGATTGTATTCAAAGGGCTCCAGGAAGCCATCTGAAATTTCTAAACCAAATAGGGGTGAGCTCTGATTTTCTATTTTAAATGATTACTTTGGTTTCTCCGGGGTAAAATCTGAGCTGTACAGGGTCAGGAGTAGAAGCAGAGCCATGAGCCAGGAGGCTGTTGGGGAAGTCATCTAGGGAAGGGATGATGGTGGCTAGGACTGCGTGCTTGGTGAACTGGACTCTCTTTCCCTGGAGTGACCATCTCCTCCTGAGCTAGCAATTCTGTAGTTCTTCTGTCCTTCTATCTCTGGAGAATGGACAGGACAGGAAAACCTTCTACCTTCTACCCCAAGTCTATAGCCCTGTTGCTGGTCCTCATGGCAACTGCCTGGGCCTGGCTCTAGGCAAATAGCCCTGCTTTTAGCTTCTCTGGGCTCTCTTAGTGGAGTCCAATTTCTATGGAGCCTGGGAGATTCTGCTCACTAGTGTTGTTCATCTTGGTCTCTAAGCAGACAGGCACCTGCATGCCCACTGGGCTCTTTGGGTTCCCTTTGTCATTTACATGTGCCCAACTCGAGCATGGCCCAACAGCTTACCAGAAGCTTTCAATGACTTATTAAAAAGAGAGAGAAAGACTTCTGGACACCAGATAGCTCTTTCATAATAGAGCTTGATAACTCTAAATGAATCAGAAACATGTGCATTGGATTTCTCTAAGCAGGCACCTTGGTTTAAAAATGAAAGGCAGGGTTTAGGAGAATGTCAGAAGTACATCTGACTTTTCAAGGACCTGAATGAGAACTTCACAGAATAGAGGACCTCAAACATGGTCAGATTTCCCCCTGTTCTAATTTTTTTTATCCCAGGCTGTGAGAGCTGCTTGATATATGTGGCATTCTGCTGCATTTTCCTTGCAGACACTATGTTCCTGGTGTTCCTTGTCTCCTTGCCAAAGGCCTTATTATGTTGTGGGTTAAAACTATGCTTCACCAAAGCCTTTTTGACTTAAATGTCTTAAGAAGTTCACAGACATTGTTCTCATGGGATCCAGGCTTTGGATGGCAAGAACTAACTCTGTTTTACACTGTGCCACGGTCTTGCATAGAAGAGAGAGGGCACTGTCTTGGCATCATTTAGAAACCCATACCAACTCCATGACCTCAAACAAGATGGTAGTTATATATCAACCTTAGCTTTCTCAAAGCTATAAAATGGGGGCAACACCTTATCTGCCTCCAAGACCTGTTTGGGAGGGCTGCCTAAATTGCAGAGTGCATATCAATACAACAGCTAGTTACAGTCAATGTGCCAGAAGGTTGTGAAACGGTCTAAAACGGTACATCCAAAAAAATAAAAAATAAAAAAATAAAACAGTACATCCAATTTATCTGGAAGTGATATTTGGCAGAGGGTCAGTGAAACAAACATGTGTTCCCCTATCTTTTGTGCTAAGGGTGGGTTGGGATGCAATCTAAGCTGGAATGAGACAATTAGGGATGAGCTCAAAAGCAGTGTCTCTTCCTGCCCCTGTTCTATGGCTATCTATGGCTTAGAACCCTAGAATTTTAGAGCTTGGAGAGCTCCTTGCTATCTGTTTGTTTCACAAGAGGAATCTGAAGCACAAAGGGGGAAATGATTTGCCCAAGGTCACATAATTACCTCATCAAAAATGCTACGATGCCAGTGGTCAAGAAAATAAGGTCCATCTTAGCAGTGAGGATGTCATAAGAAATGGGGTTTAGTTATTCATGAAGTATTTTCTGAGTTTCTTGCATTTTTATTTAATTTTAATTTCTAGGGCTTAGTACAGTTCCCGGTGTGTAATAGACATTCAATGGAATTGTGAAGAATGAGGAAAGAGGACTAGGTAGGAGAAGGAGGAAACCAAAAGAAAGCCTGACTTCTGTCCTGGAGGAGCTTAGAGGCCAGCTGGGGAGACAAGGTGTCCATGAAAAAACCTTGAAACACTACAAGTGAGAGCAAAGGGATGCAGTGTAAGTAATTGTAAGAAGAGTGAAATGGGGGTTCTTTTTCTTAAGCAAAACATATTTTTAAACAAAATAATTCATGCCCGTAAAACAAGCAAGACATAAAATGTTGGTATTCACGTAGTAAACAGGCAGTTTTTCTCTGTGGTTATGCCCTCCTGTAAGTGGGCCCATAACTCAAGATAGGCAGTTGCTTCATGGCAACCCTCTGACTTCAGTCCTCGCTACAGGGATGAGAATGGGGCCATGAACATGGGGCCAGCCACAGCATTTCCATGCAGATTGGTATATGAACAATAGCGAGAGGAGGTCTCTTTTCTTTTTGGATTGTTAGTTCACAGCCCTCACACTTGGAGTGGTCAGCGGCTTTCTTTCCCAGCATGTGGAGAGATACTAAGAATGATGTCAATGAGCAGTCATGAGAAGAGCCAAGAGAAGGAGAAAGAAGCAGACATGGTGACTTAATTGAAGTCCCTGGATTCAGCCATGCTTTATGTCTACCTTTGGACTTCCAGTTACAGGAGCCAATAAATTCTTTTTCTCCAAAAGGGTTCCTGTTGCTTTTATTCAAAAAAGTTGAATACAGCTGGTAAGGAGCTCTAAAGGTCTGTGAACATTGGGTGGGGAAGCTATGTGGGTTGATGGAGATAAGTGGATCATTTGTGGAAGCCAGTGGTGTTTGAAAGGCCTCAGTATCTGGGAAGGAGGCTAGGCTTGGGTACTGAGTCATGAAGGAGAGTGGGCAGTTATCTCTGGTCTTCTCCAGGAAGCAGAACAAGTCATCCCTCCAGTTGACCCCATATCACCTCTACTCACTGGCCCCAGTCCCTAAAAGATCCATCAGCAGAATCCACTCTTTAGATTAAGTGAATTGTTCTTAAAATGTGTTATTTTGAGTTCCACATGTAAATAGACTGTGTATTCAAATATATTTATTTTCTTTACTTTAGGACTTTTCAGATTTAATTCTGCTAATATTCTTCGAGGACCCCCAAGAGGCAGTCAGAGCATATAATATTTCTTAACCTTTTGGTTCAAAGAACTCTTTGTTTTGTTTTCTTTTGTTTGGAGGAGACTCTTATAAGAACATTTTTCGATAGGCCTTGGGTTAAAGTGTCCTTTCTCCAGAGGTCCCCTGCAAAGCAACATATTGTTTGGAGAAAGTAACATATTATTTTAACCTCTCTTCCTTCCACAAAGCATTGGAGATAGAGGTGACCAGAGCAAGGACTACATGGCTAGGAGACCAAGAACTGGGTGTTGAAAAGAGGAGAGGAAAAGGAGCGTGTTGGACCAGCTCAGAAACCATGACAAGAGAAGTGATGACAACTTCATAGAAGGCAAGGCTCTGAACTCCTTTATAAGCAAAGCAGAAAGTAGAGGGAATCATGAATCCCTTTCCTAAATTAAGGAACATCCCTCTAATACTCTTGAGTTTCATGGCTTTAATTACCTCTAAAATGCAAGCAAAATAGTTAACTGGGAGGGGCACAGAAAAATTTTCTTTTTAGTACTGAAATCTCAGAACAAATTCATCACACAGCTCTTTATATAGGGAGTATTGAATAACATAATGGATGGTCTTCAACAGCAAATTTGCCAAAGATGCAGGATTATCCCCCATACGGCCATTTCTTCTATTAACATTCAACAAAAACCAAGGATAATCAGTTGTTTGTAGGAATATCTACAGTGAACCAAGGGCATGCAGTCTGATACATTACTTAGTGATCTCAATTCATACAGGATAGATAGGGTTTTAGGATATGGATAGAGCAGCTAACAAATCAATCCAATGGATGCCACCAGTGTGCACAGAGTAGATTATTGGCTTAGTTAACTAATGGAGAAAGTTGAGAATTGGGTTCTGATTGGAAGGTATCTACTTAGAGCAGGGCTATTTTGAAGATGGGTGGGGAGTGCTCAGGTGAAAGAAGCATTCAGACTCATGATGATCAGCAAGCAGGTACTTTAGAGACCACAGAATTAGATTCAAATGTGGGTAAAATTCTCACAGAGTAGATGGCCTAAGATAGTGCTAGTATAATGAGACCTAGCTCTGAAGCCCCAAATCAAAAACCGAAGGAATACATAGTCCAAGGTTCAAAATTATTATACTTCCAAATGGAAGAGAACCCCAACACTCAGATAACTAGTGTTATTTACAAATGCCTCAAGCACAACTGAAAAATGTCAAGAAAACCAAATTACTGATTTTAAGGGTTCCATAGAGAAAAGCCAATAACTTGACACTCCTCATGGTCACACCTATTTTTGAGTGTCCCTCCCTCATCACATACTATGTACTTTGATTGGTTACTTTTTGTATACAGTCCTACATTTGGCCTCCAGGCTGTGATGGTCCTAAGTCAGGTTCTCTAAACCCCTGGCCACAGCCTTTAAAACCTCCCACTTTATTACGTATTGCACCATTTGCTCCATTTGCTCAAATCTTAGGTTTCTTCTAAAAATTTCAGGAAATATTTAATTCCCATAAAACCCATGAGCTACATCAACATTTATTATTAAAAAAATAATATTAGGAGTGCCTAGCCTGGGTGGCTCACTTGGTTGAGCTTCTGACTCTTGGTTTTGGCTCAGGTCATGATCTCTGGGGTGTAAGGTTGAGGCCTGTATTGGGCTCCATGCTCAGAAGGGAGTCTGCTTGGGATTCTCCCTCTCTTGCTGCCCTTCCCCCCCCTCAAATAAATAAATCCTTTTTTTTTAAGGTAATATTAAACTAGCATGGAAATGTAGATGCAGAGCAGAGAAAGAGGCAAAAGAAGCTGCTCAGAGCACCTACAGTTTGATGGGAGCATCATAGAAAAAGTGCTCAGAAGTACTTGATGAGAAGGCCAGAGCTTGAAGACTAGGGGGAGGGCCCTGAGGAAGGCAATGCTGTTTACTCCTAGAGACAATGTCTTTGCAATGGGGAGAGGAGGGTACTAAGTACATTTGACGGGTTCCAAACAAGAGGAACCACAGAAAACAGACTCTGAGTCATGGAAAGGAATTTTGAGGCTATCTCGTTATGTGCCCAGTGTAGTCACTTACAAATGAGACAACTGAAGCCCAAGTGGACTGTCATTTCTCTAAGGTCAGAGAGTGGCATGGCAAAGATTAGGGTCTGAACCTTGAGACACCCAGTCCCAAGTTCTTTTTGTCACACTATGCTGAGGGTTGCAAGTGTGGGAGAGAGCTATCTTGCTATCTTGACAATGGGTTGACTTCATTGTGGCAGGAGCATGCAAGAGAGATTGGACATGCTTGGGAAATTTCCCCAAATCAACAGAAAAAGAATGGAGGAGTGTGTATGTAGACTGTAAACTTTTATTTTTTATTTATTTAAAAAATGTATTTGAGAAAGAGAGAGAGAGAGAGATTGAGTGCAGGAGTGGAAGGGCAGAGGGGGAGGGGGAAAGAATATCAACTTCCCATTAAGCATGGAGCCAGACTCAGGGATTGGTCTCACAGCCCCGAGATCACAACCTGAGCCAAAACCAAGAGTCGGATGCTTAACAGACTGAGCTGCCCAGATACCCCTAGACTGAAAACTTTAAAAATTTACTTCTGGTGTCTTAATGTGCTCCTGACAACCAGAGTTATAGGAAAATACCAAGATTCCTCTAAATTTGGGAGGTCTGAGGGGCAGAAGAGGCTCTGAAAAATACCTGACCCAGGCCAGGCAGGTGTGCAGCCAGCAGCCCCAGCTATTCAAGTTTCAGGAAAAGGGCAGTGATACCGATGGAATCCTTCTGCAGAGGGAAAGAGTTTCCACACACTGAATAAGTTACACAGCTCAGCTTCCTTACAGACAACACAAATCCACTGTGGTCACTTGACCTCACTCTGTGGCTTTCTCCTCATGGATCTGACCTACATGTACCAACCCTCCCACAGAGGAGATGCTCTTCTCCTGGCGTGCCCTGGCCTCTTTCCATTGCTATAATTTGTGGCTCGCTCCTGGAGGAGCCTAGGTCCCTCTCACCATCTTTAGTGAGACTCCAGTATTGCCTGGGCTGGATGCAGGGTCGGGGAAGTCCTCACAAACCATTTCCCCTCCTCCTTTCTTCCTTCTCTCCTCTTTGATCTTTTGACAAAGTGAAATGTCACACAATGGCAGCCTCAGAGGTCAGACTTGCATTGTTGGTTGGTCCCACCGAGGAGTCTTTAAGTTTAGAACTGCTGGCAGCCCTTCAGGATGGAGGCTAAGGTACAACAGCAGGTATCAGAGGGACTGTGACAAATGAGAATGGTGTCAAGAGAGACTATTCAAATAAACAGTTGGATGCTTGGAAGTACAGCCTGAAGACCTCAGATCTTTCTCTCCCCTCTGTTTTTTTTCCCCCCAAAACAGAAGATTAAGTTTGCTGTGAACATGAGCTGATGAAAAGAATTCAAATAGTGCTTTGAATAGGACCCCAGTCAGACCCACAGGAGAGCTACAAATTGCTTTTGGAGACACCAGTCTCCCTTTACAGAAAGTTAGCATAAAGCCCACATATCTTCTTTCTATAAGGTACTAACTTGTAAATTAACCTTTAATGGTGTATAAATGATGTTCTGAAAGAACTGCTTATGCAGCTATATTTATGATCTAGAAAATTGCAAATATTTACAAGATTATAGGTGTTAATGGTCTGTCAAAAATGTTTGTATATTGTACATACATTAAATCCCGGTTTCAGACCACCCTGGTATAAAAGACCACCACTCTCTAGTCCCATATAGTGTTTCACTTTGATTCCATATATGCCAATCCCTATAATTAGCCTGTTCCCTAATATAGATCAAGTCCACTTTATAGGGAATTCTCCCAATAGTTTTCATTTAATTTAAATCCACTGCCTGGGCCGTCTATGTAAACTGTTTGGTAAATGGCCCAGGATGGCCAATCGATCTTATGTCAGCCCTTCAGAGGCTCCTGGGCAATGGCCTGTGAACCTGTCCGTCTTGTTTCTGAGTGGGCCCCACTGTGAGGCCTCAGTGCTGGCTTTGATTGCTTTCCTGAAATAAAATTAAGTATATGTGCGTGTTCCCATGACTCGGCCTTTCTGCTGAGGTTTGGTCATTTGAGCACTAAATGTACATAAGCACAGATATGATTCATTTCTTAGAGCAGCTTATTGTTACAACGGCACCTTAACTCTGGTGCTTGACAACAGGAAAGAATCCTGGGCAAAAGGGGGCAATCTCCTTTTTCCTACAACAGCTAATCCATGGCAGCTCCTTTCTCTGAACAATCTGTGTTACTGTTCCATGTGGGGGTGTGTCAGGAAGAAAACAAAAAAGGTCGCAGGTTGTTTTGAAATGGTTCTTCCATCCTAGCTTATGATCTCATTTGCACATTTTCATTAATGTCAAACTGTTTCCACGGCTGTCTCAAGATGATTGGTCTCCTGAGGCATCTGCCAAGGCTATGTCTGCTTCATGGGAATCGGGAGATCAAGCTTAATTTCAAATGTTACAAAAAAGAACTGCCTTCCCACCTACTCCAATAAAAACAACGCAGGAATATGTTTGCCCAAGTCCCGAAGAGAAAAGATTTAACTTTTGAATTTTTACATAGATCTTCAAATAATCACTCCCTCCCACTCTACTCCCCCATCCCACCCTCAAAAACAGAGCAGGGAAATAATAAAATCAATTTTCCCTTAAGCTCTTCAACGATCGCTGACGACACACACTTAATTTTCTTGAAAATAAAATAGGTGTTTGGGTGGCTTCGACATACTGAAACCATTGCAGTCTCTGCAGAGGTCTTAAATGGGGCCGGCCGGATGACTTCAGGCCCCAAATGAGGAGCAGAATGCCTCCAGAGCAAAGGGGAGAGGCTTGTGGCCACCCTAAGAAATCAAACTCTGTTGGGGAGACAGTGGCTCCACCAGACCTCATCAGCCTCTCTCTGAAGCAATTCTCAGAACTACCAAGTCTTTTGACCTGCCTAGTATTAGGGAAAGATGTATTAATATAATAGTAGGGTTCTTGGGAGGACTTAGATCTAGAGTGTTCCACTGGAGCTGTTTTGGAAATCTCACCACCTTGAAATGCCTGTCAGATTCATTAGACTAATAATTCCCTATCTTGGATCCTGGTCCCTCGGCAACCCAAACAGGGAGAGAAATGAGCTTCTCTGAGATATTCCCAACATGTTGGAAACACTCCCTGGAGTTGTAGAGCTAACTGGGTTTGGACCAAGGGAGAACTAAAATGTATTTCTTTTAACTCAAATTCTATCAGCTCAATATGTTTATGTTGGTTTTCTTACAATGGCAGTTTTTGTTTAATAACAGAAGAAGAAAGTTATTTCTCAATAATTGTATCCGGTATATAGACCTTATCATTCAAAATACGGAATCTGGGAGGGAAGAAGATTACAAGTTCCCTGGAGGTGAAAAGCGGGGAAGCACTGGTTTAGGGGGGCTCTGTGCAGGATACGGAGTACCAGGTCACCACATTTATTCAGGTGCCGAAAAGTAAACACAAAATGCAGATCCCAGTTAGGGACGGATTCCAATATCTGTCCAATTATCTTTTATGTTTACCTAGGAAAGCCAAATGTACATATTCTCTGAAGAGCCAAATGTACTGTATCCGCATGCTCTCACAAGAAGGGAATGAGTTTGCTTTCTCTCCTACTCAGGGAGAAATCCTCTTTAGGATGGAGGCTTACAATTAGGAAGTGACCCAGGCACCAGACAGGTGAGGCTGGATCTTGGCTATTCCATAGTATTGTTTAGGAGGGAGGGGGCTGGAGAAGTCATACAAACAGTCCTGCACCGACTTCTCCCGGTGAGGTTGGCAAAGCCTGGGAGGGATTCATCAATTGTTTCAAACTTATTTCTTTTTTTTAAACATTATGGGTTTGGCAAAACCCCAGACATACTTTACCAAGCACTTTTTCCTTCGTTTTTTAATCCCATGTGTATTTCAAATGCAATCCGTATGTTACTGATTCATTTACACTTAACTCATCAAAAATGCTGGTTGGGATGAATTAGTCCATGCCCAAGGAGAAGTATGGTCCCCTTTTAAAGAGGATGTTAGGAACCTTCCCCCCACCCCACCCCCTGCATTTGCCAAATGTAGTTCAAAGTGAATCAGCACCCTAGCCCCACCCTACCACCACCACCACCAATTTTTAATAACATTAGAAAAGGCAATTCCAAAGAGCACTAAATTTGGGGAAATTTCTTCATTCCACTCTCCCTCATTTAAAAATCCTTGTGTATTTTAAGGGAAATCTAATCCATATGCTTCTGATTCATTTACACTTAAATCATTAAAATGTTGTTTTGAACGAGCCACTTGGTGAACAGAAATGAGTATGAACCTTCTCTTAAAATTATTTCTTCAAGCTCTTTTCTGCAAAACAGGAAGTCACACTGGGGAAGTTGAATACTCAAAAGTTAAAATTTGGTATGATAATTCTTGGGCCACCATGGTTTAGACGAATCTATTTTTGGCAATCCTCACACAAAACCCAGTGCAGTGCTCTGTTTGGATGGCAGATGTATGCTCATAATTGCACATAATCAGCTAAATTGCATCTGTGAGTAAGTTACTTCCTTTAAGTAATTTGAACGGTGTGTGTGTGTGTATGTATGTGAGCACACACAAATCTTTTGGATCTTTATAAGTATACCTGGCAGGATGGCACTAAAAAAGGATTCACAAGCTGAGAAAAAGGAGAGAATCAAACAGTGTATGTATCTGCCACAAGCATTAACCAGGAACACACAGGATACAGTCTTCTTTAGCTAGTCCGACTTAAAGTCTAGTTAAGGTCATTGAACCAGTGTCATCATGCTCATTGACAAACTAGAGGGGCAAATTATTACCATCTCTTTTTCTCTCTTGTCTATAATAACAGATGTCAGGGGACTTCACTCTTTTTTTTTTTTTTTAATCCTTTTTGTCTTCCTTCCCTGAATCTCAATGGTATAAATTATACCTGGAATACTTACTGCAGCCTTCTCAATGGTATAAATTATACTGGGAATACTTACTTACTCAACCTTCTCATTTAACAGAGGAAGAAACAAAAGTCCAAGAGTTGGTGGCAGAACTGGAACAAGGATAGAAAACATCTGACTCCTCGAGTCCCGCTGTGGCTCAACAGTGATTAAAAATGAGGCTCCGTGATGTGCATCAGGATACTGACTCCACCACTCGGGAGTGGGGATTTTAGGCCTGTTTCTGAACCTGGCTGTATCTTTATCCCCTCAGAAATGGTGGGTGATAATAGAAATGACACTACAGAGCTGTCGTGGAAGCTTACATAAGAAACTCCACATAATTGTGTCTAGATTTAATAAGCGCCCAACAAATCATAGATGATATTCTTTCTACTTCTCTGTGCAGTGACCGTATCTCTAATACTTTGGAACTTTCATCAGGCAAAGGAACGTGCCTACCATTTTATGAATAAAGAGACCAGTAGTAGCTGTGGTGGACCAGATCATTTGTGTACATTCTGAGGTCCTCTCTCTCCACCAGCTGTTTATTCCAGATTCTGCCCCATGGTGGGCAGGCTCCACATAGAAAGCACATGGGGTTCTTCTTGACATGGAACTCTAAACAAAATCCTTACACGCTGTGGGAATGTGAAAGCAAAATGGAGCCAATTTAGAGGGGAAAAATAGCATGATGATAATCATTTATTAATGTTATTATTTTAATGTCTACAGCCTAATATTATCTTTAAAATATATTTAAGCCATAGAAGGGCATTATTGTTTCTAGTTTGGACCATGGGTCATGAAAGTTCCTCAAAGTTCACCTGTCAGATAAAGCCATCTAAATCCCATTTGAACTGTGAGTTGCAGGTTTCATGGAAAATAAACACACTGTATCATTTTTAATAAAATCATCATGCCCAAATGAATACAGAGGCAAGAAAGAGTTAAATTTGTAAGCCCTCCCATGGCTCTTCTTACTCTGGCTAAAATTCTAGACTTCCAGAAGAGAACTTTAGCAGCAGCAGCATCAATGTGCTACAGAAGCTGGTGGTAGTGTCAAGATTTTCTCACATCTTAGGTTCAGGAATTGTGGTGAGTTTTCCAGGATGGCATTAGAAGAGGGACAGGGCAAGCAGCTGACAAAGTGGTCTTGGAAGGGGTGGGGGTGTGTTGGGAGGCAAAAAGACAGGTGGGATAACCTGTACATGTTTCTTTCCCTTTTGATTCCAAAGTCCTCTCCTGGAGCTCCAAATGCTGCCTGAGAAAACCTATGGCAACCTGTTTTCTAGGTCCAGGGTGACACATCCTTCAATATTAATTCCTTAAATTGTCTAAAGGAAACTGTGGCTGTGTCTGTTTCCACAGTGCCAAACATCTGGATGAAGGTTGGTAGGGAGGGAGTCCCCTGGATAGTCCTCATGTCCTCATTTGCTTATGGCCTGGAGGGTTGGTGACTGTGAGTAATTGGCAAGATTTCTCAAGAGGGCATCAGATGAATGCTTCTCGGGAGAGAAGCTCAGAGTCGAAGTGGAGGGTTTTACACACTGTTGGAAAATGCTCCCACCATGTCATCTGGGTGTCTGCAGGCCCTGAGCTGTGGGATTTACCCTCTTTTTCCAGAGTCATGAGCAAGAGACAAACTGTTAATGTTTAAGGGCCAGTGAATAAATTAGTTGTGTAGCATGTCATATTAATATAGCCCTGGGGTTTGCAGCTCCATCTGCAGCCAGAAGGAGGGAACAGATGAATCCTGAAGGTCTTTATTTGCTCCAGGACTCAAAGGGCTTATCACAGCCTTTTAGTGTCAACTGTCCCTAGCACAGAAATGGCATCTCTACCTCCAGAACCACCACATTATCATCATCCTCATCATTACCATCCATCAACATAAAGCTAGTGGGTGTTTAAAATATGCAGGCACCAAACCAAGGGCTGGAAGTTATTCAATCTACAAGAGCCCTTTGAATAACCCATCACAATCTCCTATTCATAAATCAGGAACCCAAGGTTAAGTGAGTTGACCAAGCCACCAAGATAGCAAGTGGCATATCTGGTACTTGACCTCAAAGTCTACAATGTTAATCAGTATGTGGTTGGGTAATATGGGCCTCACTTGAATGAATGAATGAATGAATGAATGAATGAATGAATGAATGAGTGAGTGAACAAATGATTACAAAAACACATTCTGACTTGACTCACTTTAGTGACTCTTCATAATCTTAGAAGAAAATATTGGTTTGGCAAAAGAACTAGTTTTAGGATTGAATTCTTGATTTGTCACTTTCTACACGTGTGGTCTTAGGTAGCTAATTATGTCTTTGAGCTTAATTTTGTATCTGTAAAGTAGGGATGATATCAAATACTCTGTAGAGTTATTATTCAAGTTTTTATGTATAATATATAATGTGTCTGATTCATAGTTGATCCTTGATATGTGTTACATATTATTTTTAAACAATTACGATGTTTATATTAATTGATAATTGCATGTCACCTAAAACTATCCATCAAGAAAAGCAAAGTGTGGGCAAGTGGCAGTCAAGGGAGGCTGGCTGCATTTTCTGCTCTCTTCTTCCTACCATTCTTAAACCTTCAGAAAGTGCACTTCCTTGGCTTCTACTTTTAACTTCAAGTTCTCAGCCACAAATGCCTCTCCACCATGAAAAAGCAAACCTCATTAAACTCACCTTTAATAAGGTGAGAGAACTATAGGAGGAAAGGCTTGAGTCTGCTAATAGAAAAATGCCCAGATTTTGAGAGACTAAGAGAAATAGCACATTTTTCTTATTTTGTCATTTGCAAATAGTATTTCTTTTCAACTCACAAATAACGGATTAAAATCAATACTTCTCTGCTCCCCAATAAAATGGCTTGATTTGAGTCTTTGGAAATGCTTTCATTAATCTTTTCTAAGCCCTACCAGGATGTTCCCAGACTAACCCTGGCTCTGGTGATTTACATAGCTGGACAATGAAGGAATTCAGGATGGGAATAGCTACTCTTTGGGCAGGTCTCAGCTCATGACACATTCTTTCTTCAGGCAGAATTATCATCTCCTAATTTTTCTCCATAGTGAATTTACAGTTCTTACATAGATTCCTATTATTAGAGCATAGTGGCTTAACCAGTAATGAGAACATATAACCAAAGTACTCAAATATTTTAGACTTCATTGTCTTGAATGTCTAACATTTAACAAGCTTGCGTAAAAGCTATGTGATATACAACAGTCCAGTGAAAAGTTGACCCATTACAAATCATGATTGGGTTACACTTACCACACTGACCTTTTTGGTTTGTAAACAGACTACTTTTTCACTGGGATAACATAGAGATTATGTTTCCATTACAAATTAGCCACTTCTAAATTTATATGATTAGTTTTGACTTCTTTGGGGGACCAAGGAAATGGTGGAAATGTACTCTTTTCTTTTTACAAGTCAAAAGGAGTATCCCCTTCCACACTGCCTGAACCTAAAGGGCACAGTGTGTGTCTTTTTCTGGGGCAAATATCTATGTCTGGTTGACAGCACTGGCAGAGAGAGCTGAATGCTACATCCCAGGAGTTTGGAGCTGTGCTGTGACCCCAAAGCAGGAAGTCTGAGAACAGCTGGATTTGATTCCTACCTTCTCTACCCTCTCTGTACCCAAGGCACAAATGCTCTTCCTAGTATGATCCATAGCTCCAATCTCAAGAATTTAGGTGACACAAACTATCAGCTATAACCAGCTGTCTCCAGTAAAACAACATCAGTGAGGGTTTGGCACAGAAGACAATCATTGAATCAAATGGCCATAGTCAAAGATAGGTTAGAACCCAGGAGTCACTTTCCTTACTGCCTTTCTTCCCTATTTTCACACCCTCCTCTAAGTGTTCACTGCCTTTTACTGTTCGTTCCTCCTCTCCTTGGCCCTCTCAGACAGTGGTCACTTCAGCCTTAATGTTAGTGGATTTCAAGTCTGGTGGCAACATGTCCAGAAAGTGGTAATGGAGCAGGGTCCTTTGCATCTAAGAGATACCAGACATTTGCAGCCAGAGCCACAGAATTGGACCCCCTCCCAACCAGAGCACAGGTCCCCAGCTCCTTTATTGGCCTCCTTCCTCACCACCTCTTCTCCCCACTTCCTGAATACCCAGGATCCAGGGCTCATGTTCTCACTGTACCCTCTTTATCTCTGTCTTATGTGGGTTCTACCCCAGAGGCTCTGAGATCGGTGGTTTGGGGTTCAGCCTGGATGTGGGGCGTTTTCAGAGCTCCCCTGGCAATTCTGATGTGTAGCAGGGGTGGAAAAGCTCTGCTGTGGAGAAAACCAGGCATGCAATCTAGAGGAAAGCAGATTTTAGAGCTATAACCGAGGTAAAAGAATTACCTAAGAGTTCTGGCTATGGAGAAGGAGTATAGTCACTCATGTGAGCAAAGTAACAGGCTCAACTAACTACCCTTAGCATACTGGTACATATAGAATGTAGTGAGAGAAACTTTGGTTTAATTTTCATTTGATAAAAACACTAACTTTGGTCTGTTGATGCTCAGGTCACATAGTGTTGTCTCACAGCCTTAACTTTGAGATTAGTGAAAACATTTGTACCTTGCATTCTCTCAGGTTCTAGAATGCTTTAAACACTAATAAATTACTAATTACCTGTGCTCATGATGGGGATGAGGCAGTGGTTCAGGAATCCCAATATGCTGAAAATTGTTTTGTTTTCATTCCCCTGGACATCTTTTGGTACATGTTCTAGTGAAATGCTTTAGTTTTCGTAGAAGACTACTGGTTCAGCATGAGAAAAATTATCAGCAACTGTGAACATCTATTCTCCAAGTACTTGACAGAAAATTTGACCTTTCCAACCTTGAATGTTCCATTGCTCAATCCTTATTAAAAATTCAGTTTTAAGAAATAATATTCCATAGGGTTTGCCAGAAGAGCTGAAGATAGCACATAAATGCCAGAATAGTCTGGGCACTTAGTGGGAACCAAGCAAGGTGAACTTCTGTCCTTCTAGGTGCTCTAAGTACTATCCCTGGATGAAGCCAGACCCTCCATGATCTACATGGCCAGGCTGCAGCATTCTTGTGTCTTATCCAGATGCTTCCACTGTCCTGGGCATTGTATTTCTCCTGGCCTCTATGAAGCATGGTTCAAGAATCAGCCTGTTGAAATTTACCATTGAATTGATAGAGGCAGGTGCATTTTCTGAGAACCCACAGGAGAAATGTCACTGAGGCCTCAAGGCCAAAAGCAGTGGTGTTTCTCCTGAGAATCTAGATTTTTTTTTTATTTTAATAAAACTATTATAAGGTTTGGAGCACCTAGGTGGCATAGTCTGTTAAGCCTCTAAATCTTGGTTTTGGCTCAAGTCATAATCTCAAGGTCCTGAGGTCGAGCTCCACATTGGGCTCCATGCTCAGAGCGGTCTGCTTGAGACTCTTTCTCTCTCTGCCCCTCCCCACCTGTACACACACACTCTGTCTCTCAAAAATAAATAAATAAATCTTTTAAAAAAATAACAGCTTTAGGTTCTTTGCAAAATTGAGAGGGAGTGCCAGAGATTTCCCATACTACCCTGCCCCCAATATGTATCTAGACTCCCCCATTACCAACATCCCCCAGCAGAGTGGTACACTGGTTACAATCAGTGAACCTACATGGACTGACACATTACCATCACCAAAAGTCCACAATTTATATTAGATTCCTTCTTGGTAGCATACATTTCCTGGGTTTGGACAAATGTATAATGACATGTATCCATCATTATACTATCATACAAAGTACTTTTATTACCCTAAACCCTCTGTGCTTCAACAATAGTTGAAACCCTTCCATTTTTCCTAGCTCCTTGAAACCACTGATCTTTATACTGTCTCCACCTCTTTGCCTTTTCCAGAATGTGATATAGTTGGAATCACTGGGTCTGTAATCTTTTCAGATTTAGATTGTTTTTACCTGATGCCTACCATGAACTGCGGCTAGGAACTTCAACATTAATCAATGACCCATTGTTGGTAACCATGTAGATACCTTGGAAAGAAATTTCTTTAGTTATTTTTTCCTAATCAGCACCTAAACATCTATTTACTTGTGTTATTATAATTAAAATTAAGTTGTTATGGAAATGTTATGGTGTAAAATCATCCGTTATTTTTACTGATAGCAGCTTTTTGATAAATCATTCTTTTTTTGTTTCTGAGGGAATGCTTCAGATTCTTTATCACATCTTCAAAGGGGTCCGCAGCTCCATACAAAAAAATACAGACTACTGATTCAGAAAAAGGTTTATAACTCTAATCCAGCATCTGAACAGGACTTTCTGGCATTCATTTTAGAAGCTACCCTCACCCTTTGCTTCATTTTTCTCTTTTTAGTCTCTTAATGCTCATATTTCAGGAACTTTTTGTATGGACTCACAGATCTCTTCCTACAGAAGTTAGGAGTCCTGGTTACTTTCTTTCTTTTTCCCCCTTTTAATTCTCCTGATGAAACATACATTTTCATGTTCATGTTCAAGCTTCATCTGGGGTGGGAGTCAAAACAAGTGAGATGAGGTCAAGTGGGTGGTCTTTAGCATCGAAACAGTAAGTGGAAATGAACTGTGTGGTAGTGGGATGGATGTCTCATCTGAAAATTTGGACCTCAGAAGAGATTTTGGGCAGGAGGAGATTTATACTCTGCTAATTCCATTACAAAAGTCTTTCCTGATATAAATGCAACTAAGTCAAATTCTGGCTTAATTAGGATGAAAACTGCTCTAGAAACAGAAACTTCATTTTTTACACACCACCACACACACTTTCATGAGATTCCATTTATTACTTTATCCCTGAATCACAGATCATGCTTTGGGGAGCACCTCTTCTACATTACAATTGAAACATTATCTCACACCATTGCAGTTAACCAAAGGTCCCATGTTAAAGGAGACCAATGAAAAAATACTAAGTATCTGGATTTCTTTGGGAAAAAAATGACCAATTGTTTCGGTTTCATTAACAAGACTATTTGTTTTTATTAGCATGATTGTATATGGCTCTTGTTTTAGGCAGCTTCAAGAATTTTTTGGAAAGAAGTGAAGTATAAATACATTCAGTATAGAAAATGATGCATTGGGTTTAGCTTGCCCTCCAACCTCCCTGCATGAGAAAGTTTGTTAAAATTGTTCAAAAGTAGTAAGGTTTGTTTGTTTTTAAAGTAATAAGGTTTCAAGTAATGCTATACTATTTTAGATACATGATCAGATATAATTATCTATTGTATTTAGGAGGGAAACCCTGGCTGCATACCATATTCCCTAATCAATTGCTGGCTTAATGAAGCCAAGTAACTTAACTCTTGACAGTATGCCTTCCCCTTTCCCTTCAAAAGAGCTGTAAAATATGATGCATAGATCTAGTTTGTGTGGCATATCCCAACCAGATGCTTTAAGAAAAAATATTTTGTGGTCAGAATTGGTATTTATTTATTTGAATAATAATGCCAAGCTCCTTAGTTTAATGATATAAAAATTTTGTTTATATTTCTGGGTAGAAACATGTTAAATAATGATACATTTTTTTTGTCAGCATGTTATCATTATCCTATATTGTGCCCTTGGCAGACATTACTAATCAACTTTGCCATTATTTCTTATGAGTTGGGACTTAGATGAAGACCACTGGAACGACAGTTTCAATAGACTGTACTTCACTGAAAGACGAAACTTATTTGCCTTGCATATTGAAGCAGGCAAAATACATGAGAGAATTATGAAATGTTGTAAATGGGTATATCACAGCACTGCCTAGGATTCTAAATAAAGAGTAAAACTGGGGTTTTTGAACCCTAAATTTTCAAAGGAAGCAGAGAATGGAGGATCCTTGGGTTATGTTGTCTTTTCTGCTCCATTTTTTTTTTTTTTAATGAGAAACTGAGCCTCCTGTTATTGTGGAGGTGCTGAGATTGAGAGTGGGGATTGTTGAGGGGATGCCAAGCAAGTGGGGCTCCAATGTCCTAACTTTGTTTCAACCACTGTATAAATGTATACAATAAAACTATTTCACAGAAGCTTTTTTCTCCTTAGAAAAAATGCTAACAATGGTGTAGCACAAAATCCAGAAGCACTGGAAGCTGCCCCAGTGATTAAATCTCAAAAAGTGCTATGGGACTATTGGCTTTCCATATGGAAAAAAGTAAAATTCCTCTTCTAATTTATTCCCATATGAAAGCCAACAGACCCACAGCACTTACTAAACAGTCTACCCTTCTCCACTGATGTTTCATGATCTCTTTTTTTTTTTTTTATTGATCAGGGCCTTCTATAAGTCCTTTGTGGGGGGATGTCTATTCTTTTTTTTTTTAATTTATTTTTATTGGTGTTCAATTTACTAACATACAGAATAACCCCCAGTGCCCGTCACCCATTCACTCCCACCCCTCGCGTCTATTCTATTCTAGTATCTATTTGTCTATCCCTATGACAATACATACTATCTTAATGACTACAACTTTAGAAGTCTAGCTATCCATTCATGACAAGTTTGCTTAACATTTGTCCCTTTCTAGAATTGTCTTGCATATTCTGGGGCTATTGTTCTTCTATACAGAATTTAGAATCAATTCATCTAGTTCTGTGAATAATTTTGTCGGTATTTTGATCAGATTTCTTTTGGATTTACAAATCAGAAGAGAATTTACATCTTTATAATTTTACATTTTTATAAAGTTGAGGCTTTCCGTGCATGAACATTATATATCTGACCATTTATCAGATCTAATCTTATGTCTTCCAACAACTTTTGCTTATGAAAATCTCAAAGGTTAGGATGATTTTAGCTATAGGTAAGTTACTTGCTTAATGATACCCTGAGCCATTCTAGCAAGACTGGAACATGACTTGGGAATTTTCAGCCCCATTCCATGTTGTTCCCACATGGGCATGCTCTACGCACTGTCAGCCTTTCTCTCTTGGTCCTTATCTCCCCAGTGGGTTTAAGTTCCCATTGTCCACAGCATTAACCTGCTTGAAGGCACCTTTTTGCCTTCCCTTCTGTGACTTACTTCCTCACTCTGTTACTCATGTTTCCTGCAATTGCCTCCTGATAACCATGTATTTGCATCCTTGCCTCAGGGTCTGCTTCTGGGGAATCCTTGACAAGTATTAAATACATTTCCATGCCAAATGTAATAAAATCTAATTCTTGGAACCTAAAGAAGAAACAAACAAAAACCACCCCAAAAAGCAAATCCCCCCAAAACACCACCCATGATAAGCTCCTGATAGAGTCATTTAGGGGAAGAGCATGAGCTTTGGGACCTGACAGTTGGTTGAATTTCAGCTTCTTAATTTTTTTACTGTATGGCCTCAATAAACCTCTGTCTTTCAGCTACACGAAAATAGTAACTTAGGTCTCATAATACTGTTCTGATTATTAAATCTTACATACATTCAACAAATATTTCTTCAGGCATAACTTATGGAAGGAGCATACTTAAGTAGCTGGCACAGACTGCGTGTACAGTTAATGGAAACTGTGGTTATTGCTGTACCCTGACAACTGAATGGCAAAGCAAATTTTGAGCTTGTGACAAACAGTGATATTTGATAGTAGGGGCCTGAATCTTTCATAGGTATTATACACCAGGGCTACTTATGCTCTGTATCATTGGGTGAACCACTGAAGGCACATAGACTAGGGTTCAAATACCCAGTGTATTAGCTGAATGCCCTTGTAAACTTCCCTGGGTCTCTGCAATGGGGATCATGATGCATAGTATACCTAAAAAGCCATGATGCGGAACCAATGAGAAAATGGACATAAAGGTCAGGCCATCCGCAAGCGTATGCTTCTTAATCTCTCTTTACAAAGATCTCCTAGTTGCTGCCTATGGAATACATGGCATCACCTTCTCCTGACATAACATGTCACATCCAAAGGCATTCCAACAAGTTCAATCAGTGGACACTGTTCTGTCCAACTCTCCAAACTTAACAGCAGTTAAAACAGAATATTGCTTTCTATACATTTACTATAGGCAACAAACAGGACCCTGTCATCCATAATCTATGGAGTTTTCTAGAATGCAGCTTGAGAGAAAACATACTGAGCCCAAGTTGGAAGGCAAAGAGGAATGTAATGACTTTATTCAGCCTTAGTGAGCAACCTTAAGAATAGAACAATTAAGGGATCCCTGGGTGGCGCAGCGGTTTGGCGCCTGCCTTTGGCCCAGGGCACGATCCTGGAGACCCGGGATCAAATCCCATGTTGGGCTCCCGGTGCATGGAGCCTGCTTCTCCCTCTGCCTGTGTCTCTGCCTCTCTCTCTCTCTCTGTGACTATCACAAATAAATAAAAAAATTAAAAAAAAAAGAATAGAACAATTAAGAGCGATAAAAATATCATGGGTTTTAGAATCATGTGGACTTAATTTTAATTCTAGTTCTGCCATTTTCTAGTTACATGTGACCTTGAGTAGAATACTTCATATCTGACCTTCAGTTTCTTCAGTGAAATGCTGATACAATCCCATTTTGCATTAACAGGATTAAATCAGGTAATTAGGGAAAACAGCCTTACATGTATAAAATACTCTGTTGGTACCTGGCACATAATGAAAGCTCAGTCAGAGTAAGTGGTAATAATTGTGGTGTTTAACTCTGAAATACTTAGTTTAGTGTTTTCTTACCTATGGTTGCTGGTCTACCATATGGAATATTTGTGGGAAACCTGTGTCTTCCAATACCTGCCATGCTTAACTTTTACAAATTAAACTTTCAAATGACCTGCATTTTTGTGTATCATACATTTAAAAATTCTTAAATGTCTTCCCTGTAGCAAATTCACACTTGTACTTCAGTTCGTCAAAGAGACACGTCAAATTTTCTTTGTGTGGTACTGCTTGCCTGGTGTCTGCTGCAATGCCATCATGGTCTGCAAAGCAACATTTGTCAGTTGTCTGAGTGGTTTATTGTATTTTCTCTTATTATTTTATAAACATGAATGGAAAATGGGAAAATGATAGATACGATTTTAGTGATAAGCATAGATTTAAGAAGGGAACCATTCTACATCCTGAAACAGCAGACCTTTAACTTTGGTTTGATGTTCTATTGACTTAAGCAGATTAACTGTGTGTTTTAAGGTGAAGAAAATTAAACACAACTCTAGAATAAGTAACCGATGCTTGAAGCTTATACCTAAATGGGAAGATAGAGGTAGGGATTTTAAATATCCTTTAAGTTCTCTGAATGGAAGCTCCCTTATAAAATGCATGGCTATCCCTTAACACTCATATATTAGACTTTAGCATAATTTTTAGTGATATATACCAATAGGAAACAGCCTATATTTCTAAAAAGTCTAATGGAAAATGGGAAGTTTTTGTTTCCTTATGAAATTGTAACAACTCATACAGTAACACTGATTGTGTCAACTAAATCAAAGTTCGGACTGGCAATTTCCCATTCTGATTCATAAAAATGGCAACATTTATTATTAATTATTTGTTTAGTAGGCTAAGTTCTTCAAAGCACAAGCTCTATTAGGGAACAAATATGAAAGAGGCTTATAAAGAAAATAATAGAAAAGGATGGAAACCAAATGGATCCAACAAACATAGCTGTGTGTTTTTGTAACTTGAGCTGCAGCCATCGAGCTACAGAGATGGGTCAGAGGCTGACAGATGGTATGTCTCTGGAGGGACTTAATCTTGTTGAGATTGGTTTCTTGGAGACAGAACAGATAAAAAGTCTTGGTTCAGTCCTCACTGAAGCCTCTGCCCATGATGCTATGAATGTGGTACGTTTGCTCCAAATATACACATTAGGAAGCAGACCCCTATCTGGGTAGTCAGTCTATATCTCAAGTTATATTACCAGTGAAATTTGAAATCACCTTGCAACCACTAGTGGCTTTTTCCCTTATCTGATTAGAGAAGGTGGTCGCAGTGTAGAATATAGAAAAAGAGTAACGCTGATTATAGATGCGTCTTTTTGGCTGAATAATATATTCTTCTGCAAAGAGATGCTATCTTGATAGGCAGGACCATTTTAACCTGATTCTGGGGAGGAAATAACCATCTGCTTTTTTTCTCTCTGACCTTTTAGTAGGTTTGTGCTGCCTGTCTTCTCTTAATAAATTGCAACACAGCTCACCTATTCAAAGAATCCATAAAACATGACTTAGTGCTATAGCAAAACTACAGAAATCAATTACTAGCACAGCTCCTGCAGTTTTGTGTTGAAATTTCAGAATAAAAGTAGGGTCCCTCAGTTTCCTAAGAGCATTGTTTTTCTCTTAATAGTGTCCCTTCACCCCCACTTCTATTTAGTCTTCATTTTAATGATATAATTAAAAGGGACTTGAATGTGTTCTCCTTTAAAACATTGCTAAGTAAAATTCTCTCTCATATACAGATAAATTAGTGTTACTTTAAGGATTTGATATCAGCTTTAAAATGTTAACTGATAAAATTTAAGAATCACAGTGGAGTCACAGGACATGTGGGATTTGGATTTTAAAATTGACATGTAAAAGCTGCCAACTGTCAGTTACCAGTGAAAATTTATGGTCACCCATAAACTACACCATGGGACCATCCTTCAATAAGTCCAGTGCAGCAGGAAACACCACTCTTGGGCACCAGGTCAAGTTGTTATCTTGTGTTGAGATGCCAAGATGTTTTTTTAAAAAAGCATCTTGAAATACTAGAATCACTCTCCATTTGGTGAAATCTTCACTAAGACTTGTGCCTGGCAAAGGGCCACCAAGTTTCCTGGAGGCTAGACAACATTTCTCACTCAATTCAAGTGTTCTTAATCTTTTTCTTTGTGATAAATATTATGTAGTTAAATTTGCAGATTACCAAAAAAAGGGACCATTGAATATCAAAATTTAAAATATAAATAGGGACATTTGGAACTCTATCCAGCAAATTTTAAGAGGCTCTGACAAGTAAACAATCAGCAAGTGTTTGGTAATTCAAATATTCATATTATTAAAGCCTTTTTTAAAAAAGAATTGTAATTAGAAAAACTGTAATTGTTATGACTAAGGAAGTATATTGGAATTTTAATGGAATAAAAAGTTAGCTATTTGATCCTTCTCTAAATAAAAAACCTTCCCCAAAGCAAAGCTGTGGCTTAAATGTTTCTTGTACCGAGGAATAAGTTGGGAAAAGCTTCAGAGGGACAAGGTGGGGATCCTAGGAAATTTGATCTCTTTATTAGCCCTCTCCTCACCCCAATACTCATAGAATCACAGGTATAACCATTCTGCTAAGGTCCTCTAGATCCAGCCATGCTTAGCCCAATGTTGCTGGCTGCATGTAGTCTGCCTGCATTCATGAAAGGAGTCGGTATCTAACTTCAGGCATACAAATTCAAAACACATTAAAGATAAGTGGTAATATCACTCACTCCTCCAGCTTTCTCATGACCTGGTATTGAGAAAGCCTCTCAGAGCTTGCCCTTAGGCGGCTGGACTCTGAAGGCTGAGGTTCAGGATCTACTGTAATACAGTAACTTATGAGTAACTGAGAGAGTTGATTCTGGGCAAGTGACTTTGGGTACCAGTTACACAGGGAAGTAGTCTACTAAGGAATCTTGAATCCTATCAGTTCAGGAAAAATGATAAAAAGTGGTCTCTCCTCCATTTGGGGCAAATGTTGTAGAAGAAGCTAGTCCTTTAGAGTCATTCTGCTCTATCTTCACTTTGATGTCTCCAATAGAATATAAGATCCTAACACACAGGTACTGTCTTTATTCATATATCATATCTTCACTTAGCATACCTAGCACAGTGTCTGCTAAATAGTACATACTTGATTAACGTTTTAAAAATTAACGTGTTAAATTTTACAGGTTATGAGTAGAGAAGAGCCCATCACCACTGTTTTAAGTCAACTCCCCCTTCTTGTCTCACTGCCACATTCTAGGTATGCCACTCAGAACTTCCCTCCAAGCAGCATCTCGCTCCCCCTTCTGCTTATGATCCCTGATATTTCGGAATGATCTATGGCTGAACTTAGAGACTAACTGGCTTCTCTGCCATGGTACAATGAAGTTTCATTTAACTGGAAATGTATTCAAAGACAAGAATTACAGAACATGATAATTATGTTTTAAATTGTAATATAAGAAACATTCTTCAAATACCCTTAATGTAATTGGAGGTTGAAAGTCTAATTCCAGGTTTAAGGTGCATATATTTATGTACAATTCTAATAGATGCAGCCCTTTAAACATTTCTCATGAGTTGGTTCTCATGGTGAGAAGGTGGTTCATGACCATCCTAATTCCTTAAATATAATAGTCAGTATATCTACCTGAGAGTTTCTTGGGCTATCTGTAGAGTTTTATGTAAGCTAGTTCCATTTTTGGTTCCCTATAACACCACATCTTCTAATGTTTGGCTTCAGATCTAGATGTTGCCCCTATTTTGCCACTGTTGTGGTCCTTCTCACAAGTATGAAATGATCTTTCTTTCCTGTCTTTGGTTGGTTGAGTATTCAAATGATGACATTAACTTGCTGTAGGATCCCTTCTGATTTGGATTTTCTTATAGGCCCTTAGCGTCTTTGCTCAAGCTTTACTTCTTGTTTGACTCATTCCCATTGGCACAAAGTATCTGGCTAAGACTTGGCCTCATTCATTGAACATTTGGCATTCATGTCCTGTCCTAGCTCATAAACCTCTCAGCTTTGAATCTCTATCTTATAGTCTTTCCAATCACTTAGATTCTGTAAGATGGTCACTTGAAACTGCGCCCATCTGGTGCTGACATGGTAGCATTTGGGGGAAGAAAAGATAAAATGGACAAGTTTCAAGTAGGCAAAAATCTATGAAATTTAGATTAGGTCTATCTGCAAAACTCCCATTATGAGCTCATAATGACTAACAATTACATTAGCACTTTCCATTGTTTGGCTTCTCTCATTTAACATTATTTGTGAGATTTATTCATGTAGTTGGATGTAGCAGTAGACTGTATATTCTCATTGCTATACAGTATTTCACTGTATTAATATGCCACAATGCATTTCTGTTGGATTTATATGTCAGGATGGAATCATTAAATTATAGGGTATACAGGGATCCCTGGGTGGCTCAGCAGTTTAGCGCCTGCCTTTGGCCCAGGGCGCGATCCTGGAGTCCCAGGATCGAGTCCCACGTCGGTCTCCGGCATAGAGCCTACTTCTCCCTCCTCCTGTGTCTCTGCCTCTCTCTCTCTCTATGTCTATAATAAATAAATAAATAAATAAATAAATAAATAAATCTTAAAAAAATTATAGGGTATGCATATGTCCATCTTTAGAAGATAATGCCAATTTTCCACAGTGGTTGTACCAAATGCCTCATCTACCAGCAGTGTATGAGAACTGCCAGTTGTTTTAATTCCTCACCAGCCCTTGGTGTTTTCTGTCTCCTACTATAACTATTTGTTGAATGTTAGCTTATGTTAGTAAAATCTAGATTATATGCTAGAAGTTCCTTGGAGTTACTTTAAACTGGTATCTATTCATGATCTGGGTTGCTAGATTTTACAATGTCTTAAGATGTAGCATTGAGATTCTCTATGGTCTGTCTCTTTCCTTTTAAAAGATAAAGTGCTTTATAAATAAGTAATGAAGTTACTTTAGCCATCAAATTAACTTAACATGGAGACATGATAATGTGGTGACTGTTTTTGGAAGTTAACTAGAATAAACAGTTTTATTCCAAGCCATTTTCTAACTCTCAGACTTTAAGATTATACTGTATCAACAAATTGTTCTGTAACTTCTATAATGCCCACTGATGAAAAGCAATAATAACTAAACTTAAAACAACCTCTCTATGGTCTTTGGTGCCTTGAAATCTGCTGTAACTCCACTGGCGGATCTCTGCTTCTGTGTGTGAAATCATGGACAGAAATAAGAGAAATATAGACTATATATTCGGTATCTTCATTGGTCTTTCAGACCAAAAAAACATGATTAACCTACATATAATAGAATAAAAATCAGTATGTAGTCAATTGTTAAACAGGATGCTCTAATTGTAAGTACTATAGCATTAGTATTCTTATTGTACTATATTGTAAATTTTTATTTCCATACTAGATATAAGTTCCATGAAGACAGGGACATGCCCATATCCTTTATTACCGCATTCTTAGTGCTAATATAATGCCTAATATATTACAGCACCCAATAAATGTTTATGGGATTACATTAAAGTAATATAATACAGAATTTAGAATAAGTAACCAGGGAAAGATGATTCAGATTTAGGTAGGCAAAAAGGAAAAGACAGGCTTTTCCAGGCAGAGACCATGCACCAGTTTTACACTACTGTTTCCTATTACTGCTATTATCCTTTGCACTTAAAAAAATCATAATTATCTCAATTCATTCCACTCCCTCCCCCCAGAAAACTATATAAGTTTATGGGACTCAGTTTAATGAAGTAAATCAAAGTAAAAAGTAAAAAGATATAGCCTGGTTCACAAGCAAAATCAATAACTCTGTAGATAACAAAATAGAAAAATGAAAAAACAAGTACAGGAGTGAAGCTCTCTGGCTGAGCTTCAATCTGGGATCAGGAGGAGGAAGGACTAAAATCAGGGAGGACTAGGAACTCAGTACCTATAGATTACTGGGGTTTACAAATGCTTGATGTCAAGTGGGAATCTAGAGCTAGGCTTACTGCCTGAAACCAGGAGGTAATGTAGGTCTTCCCTATTTGTCAAAGGAGAAAGAAAAAGGTTGATGTCTCCTGTTGCTTGGGACTGGAGGCCTAGGGAGGTTGTATAACATAGACTCAGCTTTATAAACAATAACTGAGCCAAATTTTACTAGTTTGGGGGCTTGGGTCTTGGATATCCCCAGTATCACCATGGGGTAGGAGCATAAACATCTATTAAAGATTTATTTGGACTGGGGGACCTGAGTGGGGGCTGAGTAGAGATAACAGCAAAACTTTTAGACAAGAAGGAGTGAGGAATATAGGATGGAGGAAGGGAGAGAGAGGAAAGTCTTAAGAAAAGTAAGATATATATAACATTTCCAAAGCACAAAGAAACGAAATGCTAGGTAAATGTAAATAACAACGAAAGGAAGGAAGGAAACAAAACTATAGGCATTCTCATGAGTGAACATAAATGAAAATATTTATTTATTTTTAAATGAAAATATTCAAATAGAACACTTCTAAATTGCATATCCACATATTTTTAAAGACCACTACTGAGTAGAATATGCCTGGAATGCAATGATAGTTGAACATCAGAAAATCTATGAATATAACATAACACATGAATCAATTAAAAGGAAAAAAACTATATTGCTATTTCAATAGATGCTGGAAAATACTTGATAAATTTCAGCTTTTCTTTTTTTGTAAACAGGATGGGAAAAAGGTCTTTCTTAACCTAATAGAAATCATCTAGCCAAAACATATAGCAAACATTTTTCTTAATAGTATAATTTCAAATATTTTCTAATTAAGGTCAGAAACAAGCCAAGGATGGGAAACATCCTTGGTATTCAACATAATGGGAAGCCCACAAAAATAAGATAAAACAAACAAACAAAAAATCAAATACACAAAATTTGGAAAGAATGATACCAAATTACTCTTATTTGAAGAGTATATGATTGTCTTTGTAGAAAATCCTTGGATAATCCACAGAGGTATCATTACAACTTTTGGAGAGATTAGTAGGGTTGCTGGATTAAAAACAAAGCATTAAAATAAAATAGAAAAAAGATAAGTCACACAGAAATGAACTTTAGTAATAAGTATACCAAAAGATATGTAAACATTTTATAGGAAAAACAAAATATTTTTGAGGCTCATAAAAACATCAAATATTCTGCACATTATATCATACTCATGGATGGGAAAATATAGTAATAATAACAAAGATGTCAACTTTCCTGATTAATTCATAAATTCAATGCAACTGCAATAAAACTTTTTTTTTAAAGCATGCAACATTTCTTTTTTTTTTTTTTTTTAAGATTTTATTTATTTATTCATGAGAGAGAGAGACAGAGACAGAGACACAGGCAGAGGGAGAAGCAGGCTCCATGCAGGGAGCCTGACGTGGGACTCGATTCTGGGTCTCCATGATCACGCCCTGGGCTGAAGGTGGCGCTAAACCGCTGAGCCACCCGGGCTGCCTGGCAATAAAACTTCTTATAGAAATTTTTGGGGAAACTGATAAAGTGAACTAAAAAATCACTTAAAAAAGTACAAGGCAAAAAATAGGCTACATGATATATTTTTTAAAAGTTTTATTTATTTATTCATGAGAGACACAGAGAGAGAGAGGCAGAGACACAGGCAGAGGGAGAAGCAGGCTCCTTGCAGGGAGCCCAAGGTGGGACTTGACCCTGGGTCTCCAGGATCACACCCCAGGCTGAAGGCGGCGCTAAACCACTGCACCACGGGGGCTGCCCTAGGCTACATAATATTGAAGAAAAAGATGAAGGTATAAAATCTTGCCCTATCAGATACTAAAAGTTAACAGAAAGCTGGAGTATTTAAGATAATGTGTCTTAGGTGCAAGGTTAGATCAATGGACTACTGGGCAGAGTTGGATTTCCCAGAAACAGATCTAGATATACATGGAAACCAAGTTTATGACAGAGATGGTATAACAATTCAATGGGGGAAAATCAGGACTATTTATGAGAGTAAAACTGGTTTTCCATAGAGAAAAATTTGAATTTAGATCCCCACCTCAAACCATATATAATATAAATTCCATATGAATCAAAAACATAAATTGGAAATCAAAACTTTATAACTTTTAAAGCAAAATGCAGAAGAATATGTGTACAATGTTACAATAGGGAGGAAATAAACCCTAAGTGAAATGTTCAATAATTTAGATGCCATTAAAATATAAATATCTCCATAATAAAAATTAGTACACATAAGTAAAAAGATAGGCCAGTGCTTGGGAAAGACATTTATATATAACACCCCAAAATTTACCATCAGAATAAATAATTTCTACAAATCCATAAAAATAGAATAGCAACTAGCTTAAAAATAATGAAGGATGTGAACAGGCAATTCATAAAAGAGGATAACTGAATGAAATATATTTAGCTTCACTAGAAATTAAGAAATTGAATATTAGAAAAATTAGACATCATTTTATACCTATCAGATTGGAAAAATATGAAGTTTGAAAATAACATGTTGGCAAAGATTTGGGAAGCAGAAACTCACAGAAACTGTTCATATGAATGCAAACCATTAGGAGAGCAACTTGGCATTATCTAGCAATGTTTATGAGGTACATACCTTATAACCCAACAATTTCATTTCTAGGTACCCTGGAGAAAAATCTACTCAGGTGTCTAAGGGCTACCAGCATAATCACTGAAGCACTTTTTTAATAGCAAAAATTGGCAACAACCTAATTGTTTATCAATAGGAGAATGAATTAACAAATAGTATTATAATTATACAATGGAATATTATCTAGTGTTTGAGCAACTAATTGGAGCCATGTGTCCACTTGGATAAAACTCAAAAGCATAATGTTGACTGGAAAAAATGTGCAGAATGGCACATCATTTATGAAAACTTAAAAGATTGTGGATATCACTCATCAATAAACAAAACATGGATAAATACCCAGGATTGTGTTTTTTTTTTCTGAAGAATGATAGACCATAATAGGATCAAGAAAGGGGGGGTATATGAAAATGTAATGATATCCATAAAAACCAGGACCAAATATTGGAAAATGTTAAAATTAATTAAATGTGAGAGATAGTATGAGGATGGTCCTTACATTTATTTCCTATTTGTTTGAAATACCACTTTCTCTTTTTAATGAAGGGATTTATAGATATTTCACTAAAAATGCCAACTGTGTCTGTCTGTTCATAGCTTTATGCTGTGGGTGCTATCCTTGCCCATACTCCTTATCTTACCCTGTTCCTTCTCACAACCCTGCTGGAGCCATCGCTAAAGGAACTAGAGATGTTTTCAACTGACAAATCCCATTTATGCTGGCCAGTGGCCTACCGAGGAACAAAGATCTGAACCACATAGATTTCTTGATGTTTGGAATTGATGTGGATTTCCGAGTGGGAAGCAGAGCTAAAATGTCCTCTCTTTGATATCTGTGCCTGCCATTTTGGGCCATATGCCAATCTGAGGAGTAAAATGAACATGGTATACAGAAGTAAGCAATACCATGAAAAGAAGCCTTGGCTCTTGATAGCTCTTCATTTTTTATGGACCTCTCCAATTCAAGTTAGTGTAAAGTCCAATTAAACTTTGTTTTCTGTTTGTGGATTTCATTAAATATCTATCTTCCGACAATTATCTCCTCCTTACTCACTTTTAACTTTAGCTTCTGATTTGTAGTCTACAAAAATTGTTTAGAAAAGCCAGAATAATAGAATCTTGAAGTCAATAATCAATACTAAAGGCGAAAACATATTTTAATGGTGAGGGAGGTAGAAAGTGACTTCTTTTTTTTTTTTTTAAGATTTTTATTTCTTTATTCATGAGAGACACAGAGAAAGAGAGGCAGAGGCACAGGCAGAGGGAGAAGCAGGTTCCTTGGAGGGAGCCTGATGTGGGACTCAATCCTGGATCCCGGAATCATGTCCTGAGCCAAATGCAGAAGCTCAACTGCTGAACCAACCAGGCATCCCTAGAAAGTGACTTCTGAATACATAGGAAACAATTTCTGATCTTTGGTAAAACTCTGAAATAGATTTTTTAAAAAAGAATAATTTATCAGTTGGGAAAAATTTTACCTGTCAATATTCACAACTATACCTCATCATTTCTGTCATTTCCTACCTCCCACTTCTGTCTAAAGAGAAAGGGCCAGTGTATTAGAAATGGCCTGTACCAGTTTACAAGTGGCAGTTAGACTTTGAGGAATTTGTGAGCTATTTGTTAAACATCACCATTCTTAAAAACTGAATTATAAAAACTTATAATAAAATAATTTGTATTAAAACAAAGGTAATACATCAAACTAGCAAGCTTCTGCACAGCAAAGGAAACCACCAACAAAATAAAAAGGCAACTTACTGAATGGGAGAAAATAGTTGCAAATCATATGACTGAAAAGGGGTTAATATCCAAAATATACAAAGAACTCCTGCAACTCAACAGCAACAATAAACAAAAAACCCCAAATAATGGAAAAATGGGCAGAGGATCTGAATAGACATTTTTCTATGTCTGATGGCCAACAGGTACATGACAAGCTACTCAACATCACTAAATATCAGGGAAATGCACATCGAAACCACAGTGCACTATTAGTGGGAATGTAAATGGGTGTAGCCATTGTGTAAAACAGTATGGAGGTTCTTTAGAAAATTAAAAAATAGAACCACCACATGACCCAGTAATTCTACTTCAGGGTATTTATTCAAAGAAAATAAAGATCTAACTTGAAAAGATATATGTATCCTCACATTCATTGCAGCATTATTTATAATAGCCAACATATGAAAACAACCTAAGTGTCCACTGATGGATGGATAAAGAACATGTAAGATGTCTATCTATCATCTATCTATCTATCTATCTATCTATCTATCTATCTATCTGGAATATTACTCAGCCATGAAAAAATATGAAGTCTTGTCATTTGTAACAACATAGATGGGACCTGAAAGCATTATGCTAAGTGAAATAAGCCAGACAGAGAGACAAATACTGTATGATCATATTTACATGTGGAAAAAAAAAAACCTCAGAAACTTGTTGAATAAAAAAAACCCCAAACAAACAGAAACCAACAAAGCATTCATAGATACAGAGACAGGGACTGGGGCTGGTGGGGGGAAAAGGGAAAGGGAATCAAAAAGTACAAACTCGGGGATCCCTGGGTGGCTCAGCGGTTTAGCACCTGCCTTCAGCCCAGGGCGTAATCCTAGAGTCCCGGGATCGAGTCCTGCATTGGGCTCCCTGCATGGAGCTTGCTTCTCCCTCTGCCTGTGTCTCTGCCCCTCTTTCTGTTTCTCTCATGAATAAATAAGTAGAATCTTAAAAAAAAAAAAAAAGATGGAATTGTTAGAGACAGAAAATAGACTAGCAATTTATTAATCCTGGGAACTGGGCATATTTGAAAGAGAAGATGTAAGAGGAAAGAAGCAACACGAGCAAAGGATTAAAAATTTTTTTTCAAGTTTTATTTATTTAAGTAATCCCTACACTCAATGTGGGCTCAAACTCATGACCCTGAGGTCAAGAGTCACATGATCTTCCAACTGAGCCAGCAAGGTATCCTGCCAGCATTTTGTTATAAAGAGCAGAAAGGAGAGAAAAAAGCAAGACTTTTGAGCAGCTACTACGAGAAATTTGGCTAAAGGTCTTTAGAATATTTCACTGTGGAATGTAATACAATTCCCCTTTGAGGGACTTTAATAAAAATTTACATTGTCTTCATTTGTTTAGATTTTTGTGTTTCCTTTAAATATATACCTAAACTTAGAAGGCCATGAAGCAGTTGAGTTATATTTAGGTTACATAAACATTTTGATCATAAAATTATTATTTGGAGTCAATATGGGTTCACTAAATCATGTCAAGTTGCCTTTGTTCCTCTTATGATAGTGTAATTATACTAGCATAGCTTGACAATAACAATAAAAGTAACAATACAACTATTACTACCACTAATTATTGTTTTATATTACTGATAGCTGTTCTACATTCTTTATATGGATTGATTTGCTTAAACATCACAATAGCCTTATGAGGCAGATACAAATAATTTAATATCATCATTTTACATATCAGGACACAGACCTGGAAAGGTAGAGTAACTTGCTCCAAAGCACATAGCTAGCAAAATCTAGTAAGATTAGAATCCAGGCAATCTAGCCCTGAAGATCATACTGTTAGTGAACTATATAATGCTACAAGATTACCCAACATTAGCAAAGTAACGTAAAATTTATCTTATTCTTAGTTTTCAAAGGGCACTGATATCAATCTAAAGATAGCTCTATGTCAGGATGTTGGAAAGCTGCCTGCATCAGATTTTGTTGAGTGATTTCATTAAAGCATTTATTGAGCATCTGGTTGTTTAACAGAATGTCACAGACATTTCAGGAGAGACGAAGATGAAGATGAATAAAACATGATTCCATCTCTGAAAAGCTTAAAACCCAGATAGTCACTGTTTTTATCAATCTCTGGAATGAAGTCAAGAGGCAAATCTAGTATGTCCCAAAACTGAAACAGTTAGGTTTAAATAATTTAAATTCAAAAGGCCCCTAACAGTTTCCACTAGTATTCTGAAACTAGTGTCAAAAGAATAAATGTACAGGTTTGTGTAGTATTCAAAACCGAGTGCATAAATATAGGACTGGAAAAAATCTGTTTTTATGGCAGCTTTTATATAGCACATCTAGAGGCTTCAGGATTAACCTCAGGACTAAAGTGCTATTAAAATTTGTGATGTACTCTTAGGTTATAATAATAGGAATAACATGTTCAGAACGAGAACTTTTATTTTCTTGGAGCTCTGCAATGGGCAGCCATCTTGGCAGTATTTTTTTTTTTTTTTTTTTTTTTATTTCAGGCTGTAACATTTGAAGAGGGACATTGAAAAATGTGACTAGGGCAAATGGAAAGGGTAACTAAACCAAGTCATATGAAGGATGGCTGAAGCAACTGGGGATGTTTAGCCTGGACAAGGAAGGCTCAGAAAGTATATGGGATCAGATTCCAAAATATTTGGAGGGTTGTCATGTGGAAGAAGGAGTCAACTTCTGAGCTGCTCCAGAAGGCAAAACTAGCACAAACCACCTGAAGGTTATCTCAGGTTAGTAAAAGAAAGTTGGAAGCGTCGAGCTATTAAAAATGGGCTGGACTTCCATGGGCTAGGGAGTGGGGTCCTAGAAAGGATGTCCTGGGGGATGGCTTGTGGTGGGCTGTTGAACTGCATCCTGTTGAACCATCTTTCAAAATGAAAATCCCGATATTTATAATGGCACAGCACAAACAATTCCCTAAATTTTTAGAATACATACACGGGAAAATCATCTTTTCCCCCAAATACACGAAAACCACAATTAACATATGAGTAGCAATTATCTTTATATTCCTTCTAGGAGCAAAAGAAGTGGTGACATTAGGGTCATGAAGAGAGAGGAAATAGATGGCCTGCGCAATTGCCTCTGTGCAGAGAAAGCCTGGGAACTAGGAGCAGAAGCCCAGAGAATCTGCTTGGGGGGAAGCAGCGGTGGGGGGGCTGGTTTGATACAAAGTGAACAGAGAAGGAATGGGAGGTTTACTGGATGCAGCTCTAAATCCTTCAGCACAGAGCCTAGCAGTCATAAAAAAGCAAAGTCAGCAAAGCCTTTCCACAGGTGATGAACAGAAATAGAACATAGCCCTCTGGTCTAGATAAACGCTACCTACGCATGCTGCGTCTGCAGTGTGGGCCACAGACCATTCTCTGTGAAGAGTGTTTCAGCCTTGGGGAAGAAGAAGAAAATGCAATTGGAATGAGGGCAAAAATCCTGGCGCATGGATCTTCAGGTAATTTACACAGACCAAGTTATTAATGCAATTAATAACATCTAGGACACCTAGGGACGGAGTATTTCAAGTGAATCCCACCAAGGACAGGGGAAGCCAAAGGGAACCCGTAGAAGGGCCTGTTCCAGGCTAGTAGAATACAGGAAACAAAGAGAAGAGGCTGAGATTGCAATCAGACAAGGCTCAGTGGAGAGTCAAGAAGAGTTAAAGGGAACAGACCTGTGCCCAGCCGACAAAAGCCTCAGATAAAATCCCAACTACACCATGCAATTTAGTAAAAGTTGTTTCTTCCCTGCTAACCAACCAGCTTCCACTAGTCTCGAGCATTCTTTCTGACTTATTTCATTAACATTTCCCTTCTTTTTCTGGAGTGGTCAGAGCCCCAGGGAATCTCTTTCTCTCTCTCCCCTCCCCCTTCCCCCCAACCAGTGGGGCATTGAATGAGAGCCAGAGTGTTGTCTGTGTAAAGAGAAATTGCAAAACCACAAATTGCAGAAAATCGTTACTGCCAAAAATCGAAAGGAACACACAATATCACCATGCCTCTTAAAAAGCAATTGCGCATTTTACAGGCCTCTGGATAATTCAGGTTTGTTTGGCAACTTTCTCACCCATACCACCCAGAAGACAATTCTCTTCCACCAGAGGCAGTGGTCCCAAAGAATATTTGTAGTTAAAAAGAAACAAAAAATGTGGGTGCAAGTCTTTCCAGTGGCCTGTTTCGGCCCAATATGGTTCTATTTTATTCTATTGTGTGGTATTGATTTTAAGGCCCAAAGTGTGCCCCCCCCCCCCCAGAATCCCTGGGATTCCCACTGAGACAAAGAGGGCCTCCAGTAAGGACAGAACAACAATCCCTTAAAGATACAAAGCATTTTTAGATGACGGACTCTGAAATGTTACTTTATGTGCTTATCCCAACAATCCTTTGACAGAGGTAGAAAAAAAGGGCTTTCCTTTTTCTTTCTCCTACTCATAATAAAGATATTTAGAAACTAAGGGGCTAACTAACATTCTCAAAATCGTACCACTTCTAAGGGAGTGATGTGGGACTCAGACATAAACCTTCTGAGTTTTTGTCCTGAGTTCCTTCCATCACCCACCCCCTTTCTCCATGGGGCAAATCTTCCCAACTTGGCTACGGTTGCCCTCCTTCAGCAGAGCTGGGATTTTATGTGGCCCATACACATTTCCAGGCCCTTGACTTGGAAAGCCTCCTGCCATTCACTACAGATCAAGCCTTGTCTGAATGTGTGCTGATTAGGTCGTTTTACGTTTGTATTGGTTGTATAATACAATCATCATTAGGACGCAATGCCAACTCCAGAGGGGCTGATGCGAGCCTGGCTGCCAAAACGAACCCAAGTCACAATTGCTTAGTGATTTTAATGCGTTTCCATGACTCCGTGGGTCAGACCAACTTTCCACCAGTTGCTCAGAGATGACATGGAGAGGTGTGGAGACCTCTTTTTGTCTGGATGGTGTTAAACCCAGGGCAAGGTTACTTCTCAGAGTATTTAATAAAATAGGTCACCAAGAACTTTGTCCTTGAGAGAAAAAAAATTGTGAAACTAAAGCAATCACAAATTAACCTCCTAACATGAAACCGCTATCCATTTTCCCCCTCACATGGGAGATACATGGTGCTCTCAAGCAACATCTTGATAAAGAGATCTGAAAGTAATAGTCACATATGTGTTTATAGTTGCATACTTGCAGTTAATGACTGAAAACGCTATCTTGAATTGCCTTTCATCCAATTTTCACCATGAATAGAAACCGAATATCTTTTAGTATACAACATTAAATCATTTTAAAATCAGTGATAAACCTAAATGGACAGATACAGTTGTGAGAAAGAACTCCTGAATATGAATATGCAAGAAGGTAAATACAGACTGTTCTCCCAAACAATTGGTATGTTCAGCAGAAAGAATACAGTCAAAAGTTAACATTTGTATAAATAAAATCCTCAGGATAGCACATGAAAAGGGAGACAGCTCATAAAATCTAACATGACTTTATAGGTAAGAGCTGCTTAAAACATTCATAACATGCAGGTGTCTTGATAATGCAATAAAGACCAAAGCAATATAATCCAGAAATTGACATTTTAAAAAATTCCAGTGAATGCATAATAAATACTTCAACATGAAATCTGAACAGTTTTAAGGGTGAATGTTGCTTGTGCTGGTGTTTGAATATTTGGTATATAGCAATGGGATCAATTTATTCTAGAGAGCAAACAAAAGAGATCATCCAGGGAAATCAGCAAAAAAGTAAGTTTTTCTTGCAGTTCAGCTGCAATACATAGTTTTCTTAGGGACTGAATGATTCAAAAGAGAATTTATCAGAGCCCATATAATATGTGTAATTAGTGTGAAACCTTTAGATTTTTCTGGGCCCAAGACTGTCTAATTCTGGCTTGACCTTCTACTTTATGGTTGTTGATCTCCTGCTTACTTACCTGCAGTGTCAAGCAACTCACTACCATATAAACGACTTTTGAATAGCTAGTAGTTCAAATACTTTTGAACTACTTTTATATTGAATTCACATCTATCCCGTTTTTTCGAACTCAGGTATTACCAAATTATTTCAGAGACAGATGGAACATTCCTATCTTGAACTCCCGGTTCGGACCTGGTGTAATTTTATTTGGTCTTTTAAACGAGAGGGGGTTCTGTAATTTGGCTGTGGACACTAAGAGTACCAAGAGTGAAGAAACATAATACATGGGAGATTCATTTTAAAAAGAACCCGAGTTTACAGAGGGGCTGCAACGCAGTACACACAGGAAGGCATTATTAAGATAACTACCACACTATTAAATGTGAAACAGTCTGTGACTGTGAAGAACAACTGGGCAAAGAGTAATAAATTAGTCATGTGAGAGAAGCTGAATATTCAAATGTTTGGTGCCACATGATCGTCCCATCTAGAAGACTATCTCATTTCTCCTCCTCACTTCTTTTTTTCTAGCTTTTCAGATGCAATGGAGTAGCAGCCCTGATCGGGATGCACCGAAACGATTGGTGAAATGCTGCACGATGCTAGACAACCCAGCAGTGTGTGAAATGGCAGATTCATTTGCTGAGCCAGACTTTAAAAAGGCAGTAATGTGAGATGGGAGCCGTAAATATGAGGAGGTTTTAGAAATCACAGCTGAGAAATAGATACCATTTCAAGGAGGAAATGTACTTACATTTTGCTGCAAGTAAAATGCCTGTCTTTAAAGGGCAGCCTCTGAAACAAAGAGAACAAAACAAGTGTGTTAAAGAAATGTAGAGTGACCTGTTCCCACTGAGAAAGGCATTGGATTGCCTTTGAAGGTACAGCCAGGTGACTGAAAACACTGTTATTGGGACATGCTTCTTGGAGGTCTGGGGAGAAGTAGCCCACAAATCAAACATGGAAGTCAACTGCCACCTCTCACTGCATGATCAGCAATCGGCCCCAGGACGTCCTAGAGTTTTGTGGGTCTTGATGCTCTCTTGGTATTCTGTGCCTGATCCTGGGGACAGAGAAATATGAGGGGTCTAGTCACCTAGGTCAATGGCTGAGACTCATCATTCTCTTGCTTCTGGTTCATACTGACACTGCACCTCATTCTCGTAGGCCCAGTTCTGACACATTGTTCCATTAAATTAAACTCCTCCTAAAAACTATGATCTTCTCAATTCGTGCTTATTTGGGTAAGTGGATAAGTTTTCTTTTCCAAGAAGTAAAAAGCTTTTCTGGGGAGTATTGGGGTGGGGGACTTGAAATCAGTGCCAGGTTTTTCCTTATTCAAGATGGCAGTAAAAGAAGAAACAATTAGACTGTGCCTATGCTGGGAAGGAGTGTGCCAATTGTGCAGGCAATTTGTTCAGTGTGGCAGCCCACCAGACAATTCAGCTTGCTTCCAAATCCTTTTTTGGGTTTTTTTTTGGGGGGGGGGAGGGGGATGTATTGTGGTTATATCCAAAGGAGTCCTTTTCAGGGTAGTAGATTTAATTGGGAATGGCACGTAAGTCCTGGTGATTGATATGAACAATTTACATGCTGAGATTCACATGATTCTGGGTCATCTCTAAGACTGAACAGTCAAGTTATGGTGTCCTCAGACCTACAGAAAGATCTTGCCATGCCACCCACATGGATCTGGATAAGTCAGATTACTCACTTTCTTGAGAAATATTTTTCCAAGCTCTGCCATTTTTTAGTAATAGTGTGACTTTGGCAAATTGACTCAATGCTCCGGGATTGATAGAAATAATAATGCGGCTAATTCAAAGGGTTGTTGTAAGAATTAAATAAGGTAATACATGTAAAATAGTAACATAAGGCTGGCCTATCTAGTGTTTCACTGGTATTGTTATTAACAGAAGTCCATTTTGGAAAACCATAGTAAGAAGATATAATAAGTCCATGGAATTGGAGCTAGAAAGGTGGCTATGGAGAGAGTTTTGCTTGGGTAAAATGTCTCCTCTCTTGGTAATCTGCACCATACCATTGCCCCATAGCTCTCTCTCACATTGTCTCCCTCCACTCTTCACTTCTCCAACTGCTGAGTACAATGCAAGTTAGATCAACATCCACACTGGAAAATCCCTAAATGTTCTGGTGAGCCACCTAATCCCTTATTTCCTGTTCATGGAGATGGTTGGGGGTGATGGTCTTAGAGTGACACATTGTTAAATTATTGAACTACTGGGCCCAGAAAGATTTGGCATAATTCTTGTTTCACAGTTCTTTATACAAGATAGGGGCTTGATGCATTTTTATTGAGTTGACGTTTTTAGATAGATCCCATAGTGTGACTCAACAAGATGTGCTATGTGTCACTGACTGCCAGAAGTTAGGAACACTGCTCTGACATGTAACACCCACCTTTACCTCTCCTCCAAACGAAAAAGTGTACTGAAAATTCTCCTGAAATTGTGTGCCCTTCAGTTCCTTTGAGGAACTTGTTGCTAGGAAACAAATTTAGACAGCTCTCACCTGCTGAGAAAAGTTTTTACTACTGCTTCAGATAACAGGTTCTTCTTTAGGCACAAAAGTATTAACAAAGAAAACTGTCTGTTACTTCACTGTTCATTGGAGAAGAGCTCTTCATTTGGGCAACAATTTCACAGCGATATCATTGATTACTTTGAAAACTATTCAGAGCTGTCCTTGAGATTATATTATGAAGCTATCTAATGCAATGGTACTGATCAGTTTTCTTGGGGTACAAAATAAATAAAGCCGTCAAGAACAGTGTGGGTGGTGGTGAGGAACACAAAAACTTGCTTTAGCTTTTCCAAGCTTATTTCCACATTAGAAAAAGAAAAACCTGAATTCTTAAGAAGAAAGAGAGCCCTTAAAATTGTTAATTATCTCATTTGCTAAGTGTGTATCAGTGCCTGGGTATATGCAGCACACTGTGCCAGCTCTAAGAATACACTGCCCACCATTACAATAATGCCTGCCTGGTAGGGGAGACAACTAGACATTTTGGAGGGGCTGCATGATGATGTAATGCAAAATTACAGAGTGGTCGGCCAGGAGAGGAGGTGGTCTTTGATGATCCAGTCCAGAAAGAGAAATCAGGGAAGTCTAACTGGGGGAGTGTTGGGATAATATCTGAAGAAAAATTCATATTTAATAAAAATAAAAACTGCTAACATCACTGAGTCTTGGTCAGGAATTGTCCTAGGTGTTTCTGATTCATCTGTTACTCCTAACCACCCTAGGAAGGAACTAGTCCCACCTCACTGTAGGGCACAGGCCCTGGACCGGATAAATTGGCTCCCTTGAAGGATTGGCAGACCAACAACACCATTTGCCTTATTTTGCACACTCTTTAGCAAAATCCATTCTTCTACCATGTAGGAGTCCTTAAAGAATCATAGATGGGGTTCTTTTGATAGCAATACCAGATAACTTAAATCACAGAAACCTTGCTTCTGTGCTCCCACCTCAGGGAGATGCAAGGTCCATCTGGGCTCTCTGCACTGAACCACACCCACATAGTGCTAGGCCAGCACCCCTGGGTCACACTACTGATTCAGTAGTCAAGTCCACATGGAAGGGACCTTGTCCAAAGCTCTTGGACCCCCTTGTTAGGAATCTAGATTCCTAGGCTCTGATGATCACTGAAATCTGTCAACTGATGGTCTTGGAGCAACTAATCTCTAGGCCAAAGTGTTCAACCAAGGGATTCAACTTCTTACCCTGGTTCCTGTGGCTGATCCCATCTGGTTATGATTTGTAACCTACAACTGACACTTTACTAAAAAACAGACTATGTAGTAATTTCAGAATATTCTATGCCGATTGAAGAATCTGGTTTGAGTTGCCTGTTATTTAAAGTTTTTACAAGCCAAAAATTACATCAATGCAAGTATAACTTTTTAAATAATATAACATATAGAATTAAATCTCCTATATATCTATTTCTCTCTATAATGCATGATAAAAATAAAATAGTTCCTACATGTCCAAGATTATATAAATTGAGATGAAGTGGCTACCACTTTGTTATTCTGATATTGAGCAAATTCTATTTTATGTTAATTTTTCCTATTTGCTTATTGCTAAGGTAGGAATACCTATTCTCTATTTCACATTCCCAGGAGTGCTGGGAACCAATATTTTTAAAAATTATCTGGGAAGTTCATTTAAGAATGAACAGATACCAGTACCAACATTCTTATAAATATGTTTTCTTGGGCAAAGGAAATAAGAGTAAAATTAAATTATTGGAACTGCATCAAAATAAAAAGCTTTTGCACAACAAAAGAAATCGTCAACAAAATGAAAAGGCAATCTACTGAATGGGAGAAGACACTTGCAAATGAATATCTGATAAGAAGTTCATACCCAAAATATATAAAGAACTTATACAACTTGACACCACAAAAAAACAAATAACCTGATTAAATAATGGGTAGCAGCCCTGAAGAGATATTTTTCCCAAGAAGACATAGAGTTGGCCAACAAACACATGAAACAATGTTCAACACCACTCATCATCAGGGTAATGCAAATCAAAACAAGGAGATATTACCTTACATTTGTCAGAATACCTAGAATCAAGAAGATAAGAAATAGTTATCTATTTCTTATTTGCCAAGTGTTGGCAAGGATGTAGAGAAAAAGGGACCCTCGTGTGCTGTTCTTGGGAATGTAAATTGGTATGGCCATTGTGGAAAACAGTATGGAGGATCCTCAAAAAATGAAAAATAGAAATACCACATGATCATAAAAAGCCCATAATTCAACGATGGGGTATTTACCAAAGAAAACAAAAATACTAGTTCAAAAAGATATATGGACCCTACAGTGTGTATATACAATATATTGTATATTGTATATATTGTATTGTGTATTGTATACATTGTATATTGTATACAATATATTTATAAACATATATACACACATATATCTATATATACACATCTCTATATAGATATGTGTATATATATGTTTATAAATAAATATAGATGTGTATATATATAGATATATATGTATGTGTATATATATATGTGTGTGTGTATATATATACCTATATATACACACACACAATATATTTATAAACATTTTTTAGCCTGAGAAAGAAGGAAATCCTACTACTTGTGATTTGTGACAACATGGACTGAGTAGGACCTTAAGGGCACTACAGTACATGTAATAAGTCAGAGAAAGTATCCATCAGCAGATGAATGGATAGAGAAGTGGCACACACACATACACACACACAGGAATATTACTCAGCCATAAAAAAGATGCAGTCTTGCCATTTGCAACAACATAGATGGACCTAGGGGGTATTATGCTAAGTGAAATAAGTCAGAGAAAAACAAATACCATATGATCTCATTTATATGTGGAATCTAAAAAAGAAAAGAAATGAACAAAATAAAAAACTAGAAAGAGACCCTTAAATACACAGAACATTCTGATGGTTGCTAGAGGGGAGAGGGTTTGGGGGGGACAGACAAAATGGGTGAAGGGGAGCAGGAGGTACAGGCTTCTAGTTACAGAATAAGTAAGTCGTGAGGATAAATGTTACAGCTTGGGGAATGTAGTCAATGATATTGTAATAGTGCAAAAAAAAAAAAGGAATGAACTGATGCAGGTTTTATGTAAGCTTGTATATACCAATTATCAGGTAATAATAATATAAACAGTGGATCTCCTCCTCACTTTGATCAAATGTTCTTTAAAATTTGAGACTATATGCTATAGCATATACATATATATAGCACAGGGATCTGATGCTGAGGTTGAGAGCCTCTGCCCATGGCTGCCACTCTGGAGGTGGAGGCAATGGTATCAGATGGCCATGAGTTAGAGTCTTGGTTCTTCCACTGATTTCCAGTGACATGCAGCCAGTGACTTAATGTTACGTTTCTTAGGCTTATAAAGCACATATACAAACACCAACGTTTGTGTATCTCAATGCTTTTGTCTACAAAATGCAAATAAAGTAGCACCTGCACCTCCTCTGAGATTGGTGTGCTTTTTAGAGGAATATTCATATAATGTACTTGGCAGAGATTTTGCCCATGTTAACTGTTTCACATATGACAGTTATGATTATCTTTATTGAGTCCAAATTGAAAAATTACAGTACCAAGAATTGCACTTTCCATCTGGATTAAAATATTCTGTACTCTTTCCTTAAATGGTTTATAAGATCATGTCACCTCCAACTTTTGTCGGACTTAAAGTGGGCTTCTCTTTAAAACGTCATAGTTGGGATCCCTGGGTGGCTCAGCAGTTAAGCTTCTACCTTCAGCTCAGGGGTGATCTCAGGGTCCCAGGATTGAGTCCCATATCAGGCTCCCCACAGGAAGCCTGCTTCTCCCTCTGCTGTGTCTCTGCCTCTCAGTCTGTGTCTCTCACAAATAAATAAAACTTTTATAAATAAATAAATAAATAAAACATCATAGTTGTTTTTTTATGATTCTTTTTTTTTTAAAAGATTTATTTATTTATTTGAAAGAGAGAGAGTGTGGTGGGGAGCAGTGGAAGAAGAGGGAGAGAGAATCTCAAGCAGACTCCCTACTGAACATGGAGCCTGATGTGGGGCTCGATCTCATGATCCCAAGATCATGACCTGATCCAAAATTAAGAATTGAACACTTAACCAACTAAGCCATCCAAATGCCCCAGTTTTCATGATTCTTTGTAACTTTGCTAACAGCAGTTTTAAAATTTTTTTCCCACTAGTGTTTTAAGAATTTTGTAAACATTTCTGTCTCTCTTATAGTATTGGAATTCCACTGGTTGTGGAATTTTTTTTTTTTTTCTGTTTCTAGTCTTGATTCTGCCTTTGCCAAGACCTCAGCAAACTCTTCCACAGGCTTGCTGTATTTACTTACAAATGGCTTCTGGTGTTTTGATTTTTTTCTAGCTTTTCAACAGTTAAAAAAATTTAGAGAAGCAATTTTTATTTCAGAAAATTTGGAAAATACACAAGATTACTAAAATGAAGTGAAAGAGTTCACAACCTCACATATTTATTATGCAGTACAGAAAGAAGTGAACATCATGCCTGACTCTCCAGCCCCATTTCCCAGAGATAATTACTGTCAGTAGTGTGTAAGGGTATCATTCTAAACTGTTTTTTAGGCTTATGAAAGCATACACACATAAATCTTTATACACACATGTTGTTAAAATGTTTTCAACAAAGCAAAGTCATGCTGTGTAACTCTTTATACTATCCTTTTGGTTCTCTCACTAGTATTTTTGTGGAGATAATATTCCCAATCAGTATACATAGATCTCATTTTTTTAGTGGCTAAATAGGAATCCGTTTATGGACATGCCCTAACTTATTTAACCGATCACATAGTGACAGATGAACACCTAGATTTCTTGTGATTTTTGCAGTGACGATGAGCTTGCAATGAGAAAATATTTTGAACATTGGTTTTTAGGTTCATACTCTGATACCGTAGGGTAGTTCTTAGAACTGTAAGTACTTTATAATAGGGTATATGCAGCTTGATATTAGATGGAAAATCCCAGATTACTTTTCAAGAAGGTTGAACTTATTCACCCTGTACCAACAATAAGATGTATCCATCATACATATCTTTCACTTTGCACTCTTAATTTCTATTTCTTTGAGTTTTTCTTCTCCACGTGGTAATTTTTCCATCTGAGCTTCAAGATACTTAATTCCATTTTCAGCAACGTTTTTGAGTTCCAAGAACTCTTTCTTTTTCTCAGATTGCTCCTTTGTAATAATTTCCCTAGTCTCCCTAGGAATTTACATTACTGTCTTTTAGAGTTCTTATTTCTTCTTTTAAGGACACCTCACAGAGAGCTACCTATTCTGATTATGTTGTTCTTTTCCCCTTCAAATGCTGAGTCACTTTTAATGTTTTGCATATTTTCTCAACCCCACAAGATCTGCTACTTGTCTGCACACCCAGGCCTTCTGACCCATAAGGGAAGAGGGCCCTCAGCACACATGCAGGTAAACTGTGGGGGTCTCCTAAGTAGTAGAGGCTCTGCAAGTGGTAGCAGGTTAAGGAAGAATCTTGGTGAACAGGTGGTAGGTTAGGACCCCTCGGCTGAGCGGTATGGGGAGATCTCTGAGTCCTCAAGATCCTTCTGGCAAATAGAGAATGTAAGAGTTCTCTTCAAGGGGTGCCTGTGTGGCTCAGGTGGTTAGGCATCTGCCTTCAGCTTGGGTCATGATCCCAGGGTCCTGGGATTGAGCCCTGCGGCAAGCTCCCTGCTCAGTGGAGAGCCCACTAGTCCCTCTCCCTCTGACCCCTCACCTTGCTCACACTCTTGCTCTCTCTCTCTCTCTCAAACGATTAAAAAAAAAGAAAAAAGTTTTCTTCAAGTTATGTACAATTGATGTAATCTTTAGTTATGGTCTTCTTGAAAAACAAAACACAAAGCAACAATAATAAATCAAAAAATGACTTCCAAATAATAAAGAAATTTCTATATTGAAGCCAAGTTGACACGTCAGACCAAGTGCACACTTTCATCTTTAGTATAAGGACATTAAGAGACTCATATAAACATGGTACTTGCAGAAAGCATGCCAATAATATTATGAATTATAGTTTGTCTTGCATATGGGCATATTTTGGCAAAATAATTGTATTACATGCACGATTAAAATAATATATGTTAATTATCAATAGCAATAAAGTAGGTGGTCCTGTTTTTAGTTAACAATGTACTTGTTTATCAAATATATACCAGATGATTTAAAATGTATTCTAGGTATTAGATATAAAACACTGATAAAACAAAGTGATTATTTTATCACCAAGCCATTCACAGTCTGTTACATGAAAGACCTATCAGAAAATGACTCTATAATTATAGTGACATGGGGTAACTACTATGATAGACCTAGGCCTGGGGTACAATATGAGCAAAGGAGATTCTTTCTAAGTCAGATTAAGGCAGATTTTTCCAAAGAAGCGTCGAAAGGGGCTTGTGATAAAGTTAAATGTTAATTAAGTTTGGAAAACACTGGGTTAAAGATAATTAAGTATGTCTTTCTGATGTGGTCTTTTTCATGGCCTTTAATAAATATTTATTATAAATTCCAGGTAGTGGCAATGTCCCAACAGTATAGGGGCTAAAGAACCCTTCTTCCAAGCATTCTGAGGGACACACTTGGCTTAGGTGATCCAAGGGAATCTTCCAAGAGGAGGAAGGTTAGAGTTGAGACTCCAAGATGAGCAGGTGTGAGCCAGAGAGGCCAGAAAGGTCACTTTTGGCAGAAGAACAGCCTGTACAAAGGCTCAGAGACAGGGTATGGGCCGTGTAACACTAAGTAGCTCAAAATAGCTAAGCCAAAGAATTTTATATGAAAAAGTGACTTGGGGCAGCCCTGGTGGCGCAGCGGTTTGGCGCAGCCTGCAGCCTGGTGTGTGATCCTGGAGACAAGGGATTGAGTCCTACGTCGGGCTCCCTGCATGGAGCCTGCTTCTCCCTCTGTCTGTGTCTCTGCCTCTCTCTCTGTGTCTATGAATAAATAAATAAAATCTTAAAAAAAAAAAAAAAGAAAAAGTGACTCAAAGTGGGTAGGGAGATAAACAAGAGTCAGCCAGATCATTCCATCCAGGTAAAGGGTAGAACTTTACCCTGAAAGCAAAAGATGTATTTAAAAGTTTGGACACAGGGGAGAAGTATGAATGGATTTGCTTTGCCAAAACCATCACTCTGGTAGCATGATAGCTGTATACTCCAGCGAAGTCAGTCTGGAGAAAGGAAAAAAAAGAGTCAAGGAGTTCTTGAACTAACCCACATGTCAGTGTTGGGAGAAAGATGGATAGATAGACAGGTGGATGGATAAATAGGAAGGAAGGGAGGCAGAGAGGGAGGGAGAAGAGGGGCTTTAAGGAAGCAGTATCTGCAGGACCCGGTGGCCAGTAGGATGTCTGGTGAATAGCAGGTAAGGGTCAGGGGACTTCTGGGGAACTGAGTGGGTGATACAGTCATACAGAGATGGGGAATATCGGAGGAAGAACAGGTTTGGACTGAACCTACTGACTCACCAGGAGGTCGAATTCAGGTGGACCAAGGCCTGAGCCAAAGCTGTCACCAATATTTAGACGTGTTGAAACTGAAAAGCCATTGGCACATGTAACTGTTAAGATCCTAAGAGGTAAATCTATTAGAGATAGAGATGTTAGAAACCCACAGGTCAAGTAATTATTCCTTGGGAAACACAGATCTCATTTAGGAGTTCTATACCTCAAACTCCTCAATTGCAAAAAGATAGGTATGAATTGTTTTTAAACAAAAATATGGTCAAAATTTTTTTAAACCCCAACTGACCAGCTGCTTCTGCCTTCAATAAGGGGGTGAACTTGCTCATATGGTAGAAAAATAAATCTCTATTTCAGGGTTTCTCAACGTTGGTACTATTAACATTTACGGTCATATAATTGTTGTGGTAACTGTCCTGTGCATTACAGCATGTTTGTTTAGCAGTGTCCCTGGTCTCCACCCACTAGATGCTGGCACTTCTTTCCCCTGGTTGTGACAACAGAAACCTCTGCAAACATTGGCACAGGGCCCCACAGGACAGGGCTGCGATCCCTCTCCATCCCTCTGCCTCCCAGGCGAGAAGCACTGTTCTCTGTTCTTCCTTTGATGCAATGTGGCAGAGTTTGGAAGAACTCTTCTAAATCCTTTATGCCCCTGGAGGGCGAAACCCAGGGGAGCCGGTCTTTTGTTCCACAGAATATATTACTGAGTTTGCAAATGCAAAGCTGGCCTAGATCCTGAGTAGATGGTGTAGTAGTTACACTCTGCTATAGAAGAAAGGGAGGAGAACGGAATTCCTAAGTGAAATGAGGGCACCTTGTGAAGCTGCAGGGGGGCTGATTTACAGAAAAGACAACAGTGAGAAATTCCTGCAGGCTAGGAAGACGGAGGACCTTGAGTGACAGGGATGCTTACTACTCAGTCCTAAACTAGTCCCTGTTCTGCAGGGGTGTGAGATTCCTCCACTGTCCCAAAGTCTTCAAGTGGGACCCCAAGCCAGATGTGGCTCTGTGAATGTCCTCCCCCAGAGCATAGCAGATATTTACAGCATTGGCCTTACATCACTGTCCTCACATTGTTACCTCCTACCCTTTCTTCTTATATTTTCCTTTTTTCCCTCCTCTTCTTTCACCACATGCTACAGCAAAATCTTCCACTCTTTGAGGTTAATTTCTTTGACTGGAATTACCAGTGAGCTTAATTTCCATGTAGGATGCTGGATTCCTTAAGTGCAGGCAGCTAGACCAGGCAGGCTGGACTGCATAGAGGTCAGCATAGAGATCCTCTTGCCTGGTATCTCTCTTTACAGAATGGGTAAACTGAGGTCTGGAGGGCTGCAGTATTTTGTTTTTAGGAACAGAGCTAACTTAGATCTTTTGGCTCTTGGTTCTTCTTTTTCCAGCAGAGCACACTGTCTAAGAAGTCATTTCTCTTTGATTAGCTGACACTAGTCTCTAGAAAGGTCCCCGATTTCTGTGCTGGTGACTTCAAGGTAATAAACCTGCCAGAATAAAAAAGCAGAAAACAAGCTATTTCACTCCAAGAATGTCTTAAAATTCCAGTTACACTCAGATCTTTTCTCCATGACATCATTAAAATATTATCTGGCTTGGAATATTTTCTACTTCTAAACATTTCTTCTCAAATTTTGATTTTCTGCCAGCTGACAATACAGACTCATAGAGCCCTTTCATGTCTCATAGGCTACTGTACAACCTCATAATCATATAATGAATTTCTAAGGATTAATTATTCAAATGTCAAAGAGATGATTTCTTGGTGAGGAATGAAATATCTTTCAAACCTGCCGTAGAGAATATGAAAGCTGATCAATGGCCAGTGTTTACATATCTAGTCATCAATTATAATGAAACATTTTCTTTGAAGTCACTTACAAAACATTGTGAAGTCCACACACATAAAATCTAAAAATCACTCTGAAGTTCTTTCTTATAAAAGTGACCTCAATTGATATTGATCTAAATAAAACTCTTCCAACAGGAGAGCCAGGGCTCAAATTCCTGTGAACTGGAGCACGAACCCAAGCAATTTCTTATTCATCTTTTTATCCTATACAGTGTCTAGCAGAATATTTGACACACGGTGGTTCTTCAGTAGTTAGTGGTTAAAGGGATAAACCCCCAGGCTTTCCCCGCCAGGCTTTTCCCTGTCTGACCAAGCAGTCTCTCACACCCACACTGCCTCTGTCTCCCAAACCTGTGCCCAGGACAAGTTCCATTATGTGTGGGGCTCAGTGCCAAAACGAAAAGGTGGGGCTCCTTATTTTAAAATGATTAAGGACTTCGAGACAGTGGTGAGGGGGCACTATGCTAAGCATGAGGCTCTGTGCTACTGTAGCAGGTGCGGGCCCATGGACCTGGTCCAGTCTAAGCCCAACCAGCTTCTTGGCTCTCTGATGCCTCCATACCTGTAATCGTACCTCCCAGGCCAAGTAAAAACCCGCTCTTGAGCTTCTGAGCCTCTTCTATCCTGTCAGACCCCTCTTTCGGGCCTATGCCCTCTACCCTCCCTATCTTATCCCTTTCCTGGAGGTTTCTGGACCCCTATTGTAAGGTGAGAAAACCCACTTCTGTCTTTGCTTTCTCCGTCCATCTGCCCCCGAGTGGAGACTAGGTTTTCCCACCTCCACACTCGCCTTCAATAGGGGCCACTGTTGCTTCTACTTCCAAAGCAAATTTTTTTCTATCTGCCCTTGGGGTCTAGTGGCTCTTCCAGACCATGTGTTATGCTTCTCTTGCTCTATATAACTGCTTACACTCTGCTTTCCCATCCTGCCCTTTACCTTGGCTGCTCCCCATGTCTCATTTCTGTGTAGCCCAGACTCCAACATGGATCCCCAGCTTTCCCTTGCTTCCCACCTTCCTCAGTGTTTGTAAGGTGTTCATGAATGCCCCACCTGGCTCCCTGACCTGAGTTTAATGAATTCCACAAGGCTGCTGATCTTTCCAGGTACTCACTGGCATATCTCAAACTTCATTATTACCTGGAACTACTTTGCTTGTAAGATGTCTGTGCTAATCACAGGATAACTTGAAAAATACAGAACGTAAAAAGGAAAAACAAATAATATCAAAACCAATCAACCAAATAAAAAACAACCACAGTTCTATCATTCAAAGGCATTCCCTGTTAGAATTTTAGAATCCCTCAACACCAGTCTTTTCTATGCATAAAAAATTGCAAGTGTAAGAGTTGTGTTAAGTCTTGTCTACAAAAATAGAGGATGTTGATCTCATCTGGGGTGCCAGATTAGGGCTGTTAGGAAGGTCTATTGAAGTTGAAATCTGGAAGTTGGGATGGAGCTGTTTATTGAGGGGGAGGAAATGGAAGATCACTGTAGGCAGGGCACTGCTTATACAAAGGTCTTGAGGTAGAAAACGGCATGTCTTGTTTGAGGACCTAAAAGAAAGCCACATAAGAACAGGGTGAGATGGATTACCTGGGTTCAAATTCCAAATTATTTACTTCAGCCTCAATTTTTTTTCTCTATAAACCAGAAATCGGGATGCCCGGGTGGCTCAGCAGCTGAGCATCTGCCTTTGGCCCAGAGCGTGATCCTGGAGTCCCTGGATTGAGTCCCACCTCGGGCTCCCTGCAGGGAGCCTGCTTCTCCCTCTGCCTATGTCTCTGCCTCTCTCTCTCTTTCTCTCTCTCTCTGAGTCTCTCATGAATAAATAAATAAAATCTTAAAAAAAAATTAACCAGAAATTGTATTAGCCTTTCCCTAAGATTAAATGTGTTCCTATCTGGAAAATACTTAAAATAGCACCTGACACATAGTAAAGGTTTCTTAAATCAGATGATTAGTCTAGACAGACTAGTCAATGTGGAGAAGGAGAAATGTCTATTCTGACCCTCCATGTTCTCCTAGAGGAGACTTCTATCCCCATATCCATAAGTGACAGATATTGGAGTAAGCACATCTAGTTTCTCTTCACTCTCTTTCTTCTCTGTGAGGGACAGGTTGACTTATTAGACAGCGGGAAGCTAGAAGTCTACAGGCCATGTATACACAGAGTTCTGGGGTCCTCCGTTAACGCTGCAAGGCAGATGTGTGCTCTCTCAGGGCCAGCTATGACTGGACAGGTGAATTACATAAATCTGACACTGGGTGCCAATCTCTTCAGTTCAGTGGAGGATAGTGGGAAGCCATGGTTTGGCTTCTCCAGTAAAGTTTTCTACTTGCCCTATTTTAGATTTATTGGATATTACCCAACTCTCAATGAAGGTGATACTTTGATACTCATTTAGTGAGAAAGAGGAAGCAAAGGGCTAGAATCCTGACCCCTAGCACATTAGTGCACTATCTGGAAACCAAAAGATGAAATACAAACATCTAGAGAGCAAAGGGCTTAGACACGAGACTATAGATCTTGGTACAGCTATTGTGGTAGGCTGTATGAATGGGCAGTGCCAGCCTTTGTTTCTGACTTGTTTTGGTGGCACTGGCTTGCAGTAAATTGCTGCTGAGGCCAATATTGGATGATTTAGACTTTAAGTATCCAAAACTAAACAAATAGAATAAAATAAAATAAAAATAAATCCAGCTAGATTCCATCCAGGGTAGAGAGAATGAGAGCGTGTGCTCTGGCTTTCAGGTTTAGTGCCAGATACTAGGAAGACTGCTCAGGTGAATGAATCCTTTTTATCCTTTTTATCTTGTTTGGAATTGCACAGGCCCAAGGGGGGACCACGGAAAGACTGGTTTCCTGATTTATATAGTTTGTCCACAGCCTCCTACAACTCTCTACCAATGGTCTCAAATTGAATTTTTTTTCCCATAAAGCTTATGTCTTAAACAAGATATGATTTCTTAAATCCATACCTGACTGTGATATGGATTTAAAAGACCTAGGCCCAGATGATGGTTAAAAGTGTATGGCCCCTGGTTCATTTTTCCAGGTATCTGGCTAGAAAGTTTATTCATTTATTTTTAATTTTTTAAAAGATTAAAAAAAATTTATTTATTCATGAAAGACATACAGAGAGAGAGAGAGGCAGAGACACAGGCAGAGAGAGAAGCAGGCTCCATGCAGGGAGCCCAATGGGGGACTCGATCCCAGGACTCCAGAATCACACCCTGGGCCGAAGGGAGGTGTTCAACCACTGAGCAACCCAGGCATCCCTAGAAAGTTATTTAAACTTTTTCTTGAACCATCTGTGTCTGGGATAGATGAGGTGTAAGGAAGAATGGAATTGGGTTAAAGTACAGGCTTTGATCTTGCATTCAGAACACAAGCTGCTGGAAATGAAAGAAAATGAAGGAAGATGCAATGACTGAGTGGAAGGAAAAGACTTATTTCTTTAGGGGAAAATAAGAGATTTTAGAGGCTGGGTTGGACAAATATGAACCTAAAACATTCTAAATGCTCTTAAAATTGGAAGTTAGAAAAGCGGTAGGACTGAAGCTTTAAAAATCCAACAAAAAATTAAAGAAAGAGAACAAAGGAAGACAAATGCCCCAGAAGATATCCAGATGTGGAGGACTATTAGAAGCTGCTTGAATGGAAGGATGGGCGAGCCATGCTAGATGTGGTTACATGCCATCTGTACAGGACTATGAGAGATGACTAGGATCAGCAGGATGGAATCCTGTAGGGATTATTTCAGTATTGCCAAGTTAACACAGTTGTTGAAGTGATGAAGCAAGTACAGTGGATTGCCATTAGAAATAGAGTGCATCAGTCCTTAATGGATGGTTTAGGGAGAAGGAGAGATCCAGCCTTAAGGGAACTGAACCCTGACCTCCAGGGAAACATCTGGCAATGCCTGGAGATATTTTTGATTATCATGATTTGGGGAGGAGGAGCTACCGGCCACTAGACTTCTTACAATACACAGAACAGCCCCCATAGCAAAGAACTACCCTGTCCAAAGCTTCAGTAGAGCTGAGATTGAGAAACTGCCTTAAAGAAAGCCAGGCTGGGCTACAACATTTGAGTCTGGATGGTGTCAGATGTTGGGCCAATGGGAAGAATTATCCAACTTGGAGAACTAGCCACGAACAAGATTTGTTTGAACTATGGATGTTTTGGCAGCTTCTGAAATCACTGACTTCACATCTCTTATTAAGGAGGATCTCAAAGGGCAAAATCTAGAATAATATCATGAAGAAAACAAATTAATGGGGCTGAAAGCGTACAGAAGGAGAATGGAGGGAAGGCGCCGTGCTCCAGCCAAGGGTATTAGTACCACATATGGAAAAGGTAGGAAGCCAAGTTAGGAAGCATATTACTCTTTTTAAAACAGCTGAGTTTGTTTGAAAAGAGTGGAGAAAGAGAAAGGCAAATGAAACATTAGAAGCATTTGCTACTGCAAGAGGCATAAGGTGACAGAGATGAATGTTCTTGTTACCAACGAAGTAGCATAAATCACTCAAAGTCTGGAGGTTTAAAAATTAAGAAAAAGCAAGTTTTGGGGGAAGAGCACATGGTAAAAGATGTGCTTCCCACTTGAGCATGCAAACTGCAGCTGTATCATCAAGTCTTAGGAGAACTATTGAGGATAAGTGCCTACTAAGAGAAATAGGCAAGCAAGAAAGCTGTATCATTCAGAGATAGGTCAGCAGCAGTGGTTCTTAAACCTGGCATGCATTAGAATCACCTGGAGAGCTTGTCAAAACCAGATTTCTGTGTCCCACTCCCAGAAATGCTGATATAACAGATCTGGGTGGAGCTTGAGAATCTTCATTTCTAAGAAGCTCCTAAGTGATGCACCGATGCTGCCACATTTAGATAACCAGTGGTGTACAGAATTCCAGTGTAGGAAGCAAAGACAGCAGACACTGCTTCCTGGGTTCCTGCAAAGAGGGAGAAATACAAAAAGTAGAACAAAACATTGAGGTCCTGGGGAAGGCATTAGCCCTTGTTTAAACACCTTGTTCCATGAGGGAGAAGATGCTGAGTCATTCTAAGGAGCCCACCCAGTATTCAGCAATGGGGAGAAGGGCCAAGTGTGGGGCTCAAACACAGACTGAAAATTAAAAGGACACACACCATAGAAGAGAGACACAAGAAGACCTGGAGATGAGGGCCATCACTGTAATTTGTTGATTTTATGATTATAGGAGTGTCTCAAATGCCGGTCTCTGAGAGAGGAAACAGGGTATATAAGCAGAGTCCTTCTCTTTCCTTGCCTCCAAGGACACAAGAAGCACGGTGTTTGTTACAAAGAATTTCTTCCCATCTCTTGGCACAAAATTTCTATACTCAACTGTTTATGCTCCCAGGTCATGAATGCTAGATGGGCATTCTTACAAAGCTGAAACCAGAAACATTTCCTTTTTCTCCAAACTTTTCTGCAAACCCTTCTCCCTAGATAACACTTAGCATTCTGCTATGATCCACGGCTGATAACCACAATGTGGATCCTGTACTTTGTATCCCATTGCTCTCTGTGCATATTTTCTTTCTGCAGGAAGAGGGACCAAATAATCAGATTCAGGCATCAAGCTCATTCCTAAGCTTCTCTAATTGATGGTTCAATTAAACCAGAATGCATCTGTCTAGTAAGAGACTATCATGTACCATCAACAAAAACACTCCAACTTCATGAAGACTTATAACTGCATCAAGGAAATATTTATGGTATAACAATAAATAAAATATCATATAATATAATAACAGAATTATTATAATATAATAACAGAATTGAATATATAATATCATAATTATATGAACACATGAAAGCAAATAACATACTATTCACTGAGGAAACTAGATGAAACTATATCAGAAAGCATACTGAAACCATTCTTAAGCAGTAGGATTTTTTTTCAAAGTTTTTCTTTTTTTTTCTTTTTTTTCTTTTTAAAGTTTTTCATTATATTCATTTGAGTGTCACATATAACAGTAATAATAAACTTTATCAATTTTAAGTATTTTAATGCCAGTGCTAGCCTTAGAAAGTCACAGAGAACTTTATTTTTTTTCTTAAGATTTATTTATTTGAGAGAGAGCACACACGAACATAAGTGGGGCATGTAGGGGCAGAGGGATAGGGAAAAGGAGACTACCCATTGAGCAGATACCAGATACAGTGCTCGATCCCAGGATCTCGAGACCATGACCTGAACAGAAGGGAGATGCTTAACTGACTGAGCCACCCAGGTGCCCTGGGAACTTTATTTATTTATTTATTTTTTAAGACAAGCGAAGAAGATAAGTAAATAAATTTCAAAATGATAAGGAAGGTGTGAGTGAAGATGTGCTTTGAGGTGGTTGAAAGGCATGTGACTAGAGAAAGGATTTATGGCGAGGTTGGCGGGGAGGAGGAATACTCCTCTAATAGGTTATTCTTGACATTTTAGGACTAGCATATATTTGATATACAGTCATTTAAAAAAAAAAGTCCAAAAGCTGGGGTGATATTGCTAACGGACTGCCGAAGTGTGAAGGAAAGTTTTAACACTGTAGATAATAATGAAAATCAACAAAGTTAGGAATTGCTTTAATGAATTCCACATGGGAAAACAGAATGAATTGGCTATAAAAAAATTAGAAATCTCCCTTTGAAAGGATGGCTACAGTATCACTTTCCATTACAAATGAGGAATATAAACACATTGTCAAAAATACACATTGTCAAAAGAATTTGAACAAAAATATTTTAGCTTTCTGTCAGTTGACTAGAATAAGTTTAGATTTTAATTTAAGCATCAAGGGACATGATCTAATGGTTTATGAGCAGCTTTGCAGAGAGCAGAAGTGATAAAAATTGCAAACAGATGATATGTAAATAAATATTTGCATCAACTGGTATAAATATTTAGAAGTGCTGACAACTCCCAATTATCTTGTTTTAATTGGTTCACATAGAAACAAATTTTTGACAATTGTATTTGGCCAATTAACACTTCAGTAGCTCAGCTAGTCTTTGATCTTAAGAGTGCTTTTGGGGACAAGTCTCTGGGTAATCACCTCTTTGTATGTTGGAGAAATAAACTCTTCACTCAGTCATGAAAATACAGTGGTCTGTGAGCCTCCTTCTGCAGCCAAAAACATCTTTGTCCAAGAGAATGGAGCCAGAAAGGGTGTAATATTAAATGTCAAAACTAGTGGTGTTGGGATTGTGAGTAGGAAGGCAAGAGAGGGACAAAACTCACAGGAGGTATTAGACAGGGGCTTTGAAACGTCTATGTCATGACAGTGGTTTCCAAAAAGTTATGGATGATCATAAACAGTGCCTGGTTTTCTGAGAGGGATAACTTAGGTATCATTTCAGAGGAGAAATCAGGCATAGGCTGAAAGCTCATCCATTTCTTGCTCCCCTCCCTCCCAATTTATATCTCATATCTTATATCTTTGCAAGTTATATACTTCCACTTAAAAAAATAGATATACCTGGATAGATTGTGTCTGTCTTATATTCTAAACCAATATATTTAACTTTATTATTTATTTTACCCAATAGCTTTTGTTGTGTCCCACAGTACTCATTCATACACTTTGCCAAGTATTTCTAACTCTCCACCTTCTAAGCACTTTGAGAATTGGCTTTCTTGGCTCCTTTGTGAATGAATGAGGTCATATGACTAGTACTAATTTCAGCAGTTTTATCCCTGTGAGACCAATCCCCTCGATTAAATTCCCTGTGTTAAAAATCCTAGACTGGTTTTTCCCTACTCTTGGCTGGTACGAATAAAACATTAAGTCACAACTACCAGAGATGAATAGAGAATTAGATATTCTGGTTAGCTAAATTTTTGTTTTTCACAAATAACTTTTGACTAACCAAAGCACTCATTAACTCTTAATGCTTGGGGCACATCTTTGTAAAAGGTATGAATAATTTTTCCTAGCTCATTTGTAAGTTAATCAACAAATATTTATTAAAGGTATATTACATGTCAGACACTGTGCCGACTTTTCATGGAGTTTACAGTTTGCTAGGGAGGGCAGACACTGATCACATAAGTACACAAACAAGCTATGGAGAGGATATGGAACCTTATGCCAGCTTATGGTAGGATGTTTTCTTCAAAGACCAGGAAGCAGAGCTTTGAAGGATGAGCATGTGTTGACTACAAAAAGAAGAGGACAGTTTTCTAGGCAAAGGAACAACATATGTAAAGGCCTTATGGTAGAGGGGATGTGGGTTTGAGGAGCAGAGAAAGTGCTGAAAGGGATGCAGGACATGGTAGATTTCATTGAGGACTATATACTTTAAGAGCAATGGAGAGTCAAGTTATTGAAGGCATTTAGGCAACAGTAGTGGTGGAAAGGCTGTAATGAGTGTGACACGACCTGGGTACATTTAGGAAAGGTCATTCTGGAGGACGCAGAGAAGTTAATTTATGGGATCCCACAGTGGATAAACAGACCCATTATCAGGTGATTGCAGCAGCCCCTCCCACAGACTGGGGGCTACGCTGGAGAGACACAAGGGGAAGGACAGCATATACAACAGAAGTTAATCTTTTTGCAATGCATCAGAATCTTCTTATGATCTCAGATCACCATTATAACTATCCTCACTAGATAAGAGTATAACTATAGAAAATTGGGATGCCTTCAGACTTGTAGTATTCCTTCTTTTCATCAAAGAATATAGAAATCAACCATTGGTTACTTTCTATATTACTATCCATATATATGTATACTTATTCATTCTCAGGTACTTGGATACTATACTATAGTAACATATACATACATTAGAGCAGGATGGTATGCTGGCCTCCAAGTCTCTCCAACCCAATGGGATCCAGTAATAGAGTTGCTCACAAGACTACTCAGAAGGGCAAGAGGAGTTGAACTGAAGATACTGGACCAGCTATGTCTTCAACCAGAAGAGTTGAACCTCAATATCTAATACAACCTTTACTTGCATCAGATATTGGAGTTCTGTGTATTATTTCATTTTTAAGTGACTTCACCACTAAATAAATAATCTGATAGTCATTTCTATTCTTTTATTCTTAGAATAGAGAAACTGAGGCCCAGGAAAGTGAAGTGACTTGCCTGTGGTCAAATAGTCAATTTGTGGTAGGGTCATAATTAGATCCAGAATCTCCTGACTCTATGCCAGTGCTCATAGCTCTTTCTGATATCAAAAGGAAAGTGATATATTTACTTATCTTCTGGATTAAAAAAATTCCAGGGGAACCTGGGGGGCTGAGTCAGCTGAGCATCCAACTCTTGATATCAGCTCAGGTCATGATCTCAGGGTCAGGAGATCCAGCCCCTCATCAGGCTCTGCACTAGGCATGGAGCCTCCTTAGGATTCTTTCTTCCTAGCCCTCTTTCCCTCAACCCCTGCTTGCACTCATACACACTTTCTCTTTCTCTCACTCTCTCTCTCACAAAAAAAAAAAAAAAAAATTCAGTTCTGGAAATACGGAAAAGTGGCTGTACTTTTTTCTCTTCCTTGGATTCTTTGACACTGAGTAAAACCTCACACCTGTTTGTTCCTCTAAAATTAAAACTTTTTACACTCCACATGTTCCAGTAAGCTCACTAAATGTTTGATGATCTGCTAATCATCATTCATACATTTTTAAAACTCATTTAACAAACATACATTAAATGCTAGGATATGTGAGCTACTACTAGGTTCTAGGGATATGAAGTACCACGTGAGCATATCGTTATAGTAGGATATTAAAGAAATGATCATAGACACCTACACATATGAGCCCAGAGCCATGGGATCACAGAGGTGAACTTGGCTTAATTGGCTGAGCAACTGAAACTGGCACTAGGGTTTCCATATTTACCAAATAAAAACACAGGACTTCCAGTTAAATCTGAATTTCAGATAAATAACAAGTAATTTTCTTACTATAAGTTATCCCATATATTGCATGGGATGTGCTTACACTAAAACTGTATTTGTTGTTTATCTAAAATTCAAATTTAACTGAGTGTCTGTGTTTTATTTGGCTATCTTAGGTAGAGCAGCTGAGCTGACTAGTAGATGAAGTTCCATGGGGTCAGCATGGGAAAGTTACCAAGACATCAAGGGATGTTGAAATTCACTAAGGAGAGTCAAATGAAAATGCCAGAAAAAGTGAGGATATCTGAGGGTAAAGGTGGGGAGAGAGTGCACCAAAGTTGGGGGATCAAAGTTGAGTTTGTGATTTCACATTGTTCTGGAAGATCAAGCCAATGTAATGAGAACCAGAACAGAAGTGAGGTGTATGACCTTTGCCTATTGGAAAAAAAATATCGCTATTTTCAGAAAATATCCTCTTAAGAAACCCATGAGAATCAGCCAAAAAAATACTGGAATAGAGGGGAGTTCAGTAAGGTCATTAAGTATGAAATAAACATTAGAAAGTCAGTAGTTTTCTTTTGTAACAGAAATAACCAGTTAGAAAATATAATGGGAAAAGATTGCATCTGGAAAACCCTCAAAAATATAAAGCAACTGTGAATAAACTACAAAACCATGAAAGGTGTTGGGTTTACATGAAAAACAAATTTAACACTATCAGAGACATAAAAGGAGATTAAAGTCTGAGGAATCATGCCATATTTCTACACGAAAAGACCAAATATTGGAACAATGTAAATTTTCTCAAAGTTTATTTTTAGTGAAATTATAACTAAGATCTCTGCAGGATATATACATAATCATCAAAAATGATTTTAACATTTACTTGGAAGAAAAAACTAATAAAAGCAGCTAGAAAAAATTTAAGAGAAGGTATTAATGAAGGGGATTGCTAAATCTACCTGACATTAAAACACTGCAAAAACTACTTTCCTTCCATCAGAATTGTGTTTGGGAAGAAAGAAACAGAGAAGACAACAGAGTAGAGCTGAGAGCCCAGAAAAGATACCCCAGTGTCTAAAACACTTATTTACACACCATGAGAGAAAACACAGATTAGAAAAAAGAAGGATTGATATAGACAGGGTGCTAGAGAGTTGGATATCTATTTGGCAAAAAACTTTTTTTTTTTCATATCATAGGAAAAACTAATTGCAAGATGCACTAAACAGTTGGATGTGAAAATTCAACCAAACAGAAGAAAATAAGGGCAAATATTTATCTGTTCTTGGGGCTTAAATTATTTTCCATGTGGTTTAAGGGACAGTGAATACTACGTAAATCCAGCCAATCAGGAGACTTCACGGTTTTTTTAAATGTAGATTTGTCCTTTGCAGAGTGTGTGCTGATTGCAGAGAAAAGGGGTACCTGAAAGCAAATTAGAAAACCACTGGAGTAATCTGGACCAGAGACTTCAGGACTCAAGGTTGGCAGTAGGGAAAGAGACCAGAAGGATATGGAAATGAAAAGTAGCCTGCCCTGGTGTACTATACATCTAGACACAAAGGACTATGCTGGGGATATGTCAGATGGTCCATAAAGGGGCAGTTTTTAAAGTAAAACCTATTTTTATTATTCCCACATACAAGACCTCCCCACAATTCAGGTCTTTTAAACTCCCTGCCTAGCATAATCAAATTCAGTGTTTCCCACTTTCTATGTTTTCTTTTCTCAGTCTCTGGAAATATGATATAACTACGTTTCACTGTAATCGATAAAATATTGTACAGTGTGTGTGGAATCAGATATGTCTGTGTTTTTATAAATGCACATTAGAGAGGGACAGGAATGGGACAGAACAAGGCAGACTTGTTCATGCTTTTTAATATAGATATGCTGTACGAAACAGCATGATCTGTCATAAAATGAAAGCTAATATTTGAAAATGAGATTGCAGTCTCTCCATGTTTAAATGGTTTTCCTGGGAGACAAATCTTCTTTCATTTGAACAAACACACACAAGTGTTTTTTATGGAGTACTAGGAAATACCCAGCAGTAAAGTTGGGTGGGAGAAGTATGAATTGCTGGCCGGCAACTTGCATAACTTCCACCAATACAATTCTAATCAAGCCACACTTTGACCTGCTCCCAAAATAATGTCCAGCTGTCAGGTGAGAAAGAGAAATTTGTATGACACAATGTTCATGGCCCTGCTGATTAACCACAACTTTTTCTCTAAATATTTAATATTCTACTAGGCACCAGAATAGCTCTTGGTGGCTCAAAAAGAAAACAGGCATCAGGGATCTCCACCTCAGGGTTGAAAGGCACTTGATCCAGTCTGACTGGATCTGATTTTGATTAAACCTTAAGATCCCACACTTCACTCCCTAGTGCAATTCCTTGAGTGGATATAGAGAGGAAATAATCATTTCTTGCATTTACATGCTCTCCAAATGGAGTCATAATTACAAATTTTGAATTCCCTACTCAATACCATAGACTTTCTGTTAAGTATCCACTTTTATTTTAATAAGAGGTAGTGTTAAAATAGTGAAGGTGGAACTAATTAAAATCTAATATGATATATCTACATACTATTGGTAGGTAATGTTCATGCATTTGTTTCTTCTCTTCATTTTAGTAAGATATGCATGGAAAGATCCATAGGAATGGAGACATATGCCCCATTACTGAATGGGAGGTGATCAAGCTACAGGCACTCACAAAGCAAAGAGAATAGTATGCTGAGTGGGTCACTCTCTCTGAGTCTGGCTCTGCCACAGACCCTATAGTCTACTTCAGAAGAAAGAAATTGGCTCAGAATTATCCTTTTTTGCTTTGAGCGCAGAAGCATCTGCTTCCTCTTGGTCCTGGGTTTTCATACAGAACTAGTTGATTAAGTAAAGACTGGGTGTTTGACAAGAGACAAGCATCATAGATAATGGCACAGCAAAAGTGAGGGACCTGGAGATGAAATCTAGGAAAGGGGAGGTTGGAGGGGGCGGTCAGGGAGGAGCTGAGTTTCTCCTCTGGTACCTTGACTATGTGCAATAAAATTCTCTAAAACAACTCATCCCACAAAGGCTTATCAAGCGCTGACCTCCAGGAGCTAGGTAGATCCTTGAATACACAGAGATAAACTAGACACAGCCTTCAAAAAGCACAGAGGCCAAAGAAAGAGAAGCATGCGATTTCCAGATTACAAATCAATGCTGTGTTCCAAGCACCCAGAAGCACGGGAGAGGGCATTCAACTTCCCAGGAGAGCCGAGGAAGATACCAATCTAGGGGGCAGAGTTTGGAGGCCAAGGGAATATTAGCACCCTCAGGGTGAGCTGTCAATACGTGCTGATGAAATATTCTTTCCTGTACAAAAGGAGAGGCTAAGTGATGCAGTTTATGCAACTTCTCCTCAGCTTCCAAGCTGCTGTCTGTCTCTTCCCTCTTTCTCATTGTGAAATGTCTTCCACTGTCTGCATGATGCTTGTTCACAGAGGACAAAGGTGGACAGTGGGGAAGAGGGGGAAGGACGACTAGTTTATACTGCTGAGCTTTATCATTCTATTTATGAATGACAGAATGATATCTATAAGATACAGATCCAGTCTCAAATGTTGTTAGCCCCAGCTGTGGTAGGCTGAGTAATGGCTTCCCAAACATGTCCAGGCTCTAATCCCTGGAACCTGTGAATGTATTCCCATACATGGTAAAAGGGACTCTGCAGATGGGATTAACTTAAGGAGCTTGAGATGGCTTGATTATGCTGTATTGTGCAAGTGGGTCCTATGTGATCATAAGGGTCCTTGTCAGAGGGACGCAGGAAGGTACGGTAGGAGATGTGATAATGGGATGAGGAAGAGGCCACAAGCCTCATGCTGGTACCTCTAGAAGCTGAAAAAGATAAGCCCCCAGAAGGAATGCAGCCCTGCCTGACACCTTGAGTTTAGACTTATGACCTTCAGAACTATAACAGAATAAACGTGTGCTGTTTTAAATCACTAAGTCTGTGGTATTATGTGACAGCCATAATACGAAACTAATACACCAGGCTCCTCATGAATATGGACAGAAAAGTGGCCTCAAAGCCAGTAGGTTCTTGGGAAGTTTCAACAGATAGAAAAATTTACGTTGGTTTCATGTGATGTTTAATGACACACTCTGGAAGTAGAAGGTCATGCTGTGCATGTGTGTCTTAAGGGGACACACAGCTGGCCTATGTCAGAACTGGGTTGTATGAAACCTTAGTTCCATGCTTTTCTCCTGCTGTAGACTATTTCTTCATGGTCTAGGGAGACAGATGATATGCCCATCTCCTGTGTCAATTATTTTTCTTCTACAGAAAGTAACCTCATAGATCTTTGCTCAGATTCATAGCTCTGCCTGAGAGTGGACAAAGTAGAATGCTCCAGAGCCACAACACTGTTGGAAGTGTTGACTGATTCCTAGTAGCTCCATGATTTGGACAAACCACTTAACCTCTCCTGAACTGTAAAATGGTATAATCACACAGATCATTCCTGACTCACTGGGCCATTGAGGATCAAGCGTGATAATACATGTGAAAGAGCTTTATAAATTCTATAATGCTATTCAGATGTGAAGAATTATTATTTTTATGTGCTCAAAAGGGCTGGCACAGCCCCTCTCCCAGGTGACTAAAAAGCATATGTGATTTTATTTGCTCCAATAATTTTATTCTTATTAGTACTTGTTCAGTATACTACATGGGTATACACAATGCACAAAGCATTTATTCTTCTTCTGGCTGCAATAACTACGCCCCTCTCCCTCCAAATTTACCCTTGTAAAAACAAATAAGACTCATAAAACAAAACAAAAGCAAAAAAGGGGCATGGCGGGTGGCATCATTCATGAGAACTGTGTGTCATTGAAAGCACTCACCTGTCACTTTGCAAATGAGCTGCTTTTGATAGTGGACAGTTCATTCTTTTAACTAAGCGACTCCCTAAAAACATGGATCTATTGCTCTTTCTTCTCTCTCTCTCTCTCTCTCTCTTTTCACTTTAATTTTTAACTTGGTTTCCTAACCTTCCACTTCAAGAGGTAAATACAATTCTGGCAGAGTCCCGGTCTAATTTAGTTTATTAGGGCTTTTACTACAAGTTTTTAAGCACTCGCTGATTTTCAAAAACATATTAAAATGGCCATGGCCAATCTTGTAGATTGGTACAAGTCCACATTTCCCAAACGACTTAATAGTCTGCAACTGTGCCAGACAGAGAATGATTTCACCATTCTCTTTCCCACAACCTAAAGGCTGGATATTGTTTTTTAACTCTGCGGTGAGAAGAAGCAGTTTGCTTTGCCACACTGGTCTCCTCCCTAGAACTCCCTCCTATAAGTTTTATAGGCTTCACTGTCCTGGAGGGCACATTAAGTCCCCAAAGAAGTTTTTTGTAGGGCATTTCTGGGACTACCAGCCCTGCCCTGGCCTGTTCTTGGAAGGTAGAAGTCCTAGGAATTTTTCCAAAGTTTGGTATTTTAGGCAGGGGGATCAGAAAGGTCATGGAGACCTTGTCCTATGGAAAGGTAATTAAAATTGGCATTTATGTCTCCAATTTCTTCCGTCTTTGTCTTTCTCTATATCTTTTCCAATTCTAAAGACAAATTCAGCAAACATTTACGTAAAACAAATAAATGAATGGATAAATATTTGAGTACCTTCTATTGCCAGGCTCTGTGCTGAACACTGCATTATGGAGGCAAATTTATAATCTAATGGTGGGGGAAATGACATCAATATACATGTGCCATGCAGCCCTCTGGGGTGACAATTGGGTTTAGAATTTTGGCCAGGTGCCAAGGAGACATAGTTAGCAACATGGTCAGAAATTGAGGAAAACAATGATGGTAGATTCCTCACTAGAGTGAAACTCTACAAACACTGTGCCTGAGATTCATGTTGCATTTCTGACTCACAGGTTGTTATTTTATTTCCATCTGTTAAGCTTCTGCATAGTCCAGAGAGCTAATGTTTGTCTGATGGTCTATGAAAGGCATCAAAGCACCTTGATATTCTTAACAGCTGGAGTGAGGTTCTAGTTTGAGTTCTGCTGCAAGTAGTGAACTCACTTGGGATCAGTCACTTCATTGCTAACCTAAACCAAACAACACAGGATCTGTCAATCTCTCAGGACTGATCAATCTAAGGATCTACGGATCAAATGAGATCATGAGAACAATGAGTTATATGAAAATGTGTATGAAAGTATCTAAAATGCCACTGAAGTATAGAGGATTATGAAAAATCTAATGAAGTAGTTTCAAATAGCTAAATCAAATTTACTGTTACGTTCTTTCCATGTAGTATATATGAATGCATATAACTATAGACATGCATACCTATGACACACACACACACATATATATATATAATATGTGTTTGTTGAAGCTAAGAAGAGAAAGAAAACCATGGGAAAGGAACAGGCAATGGTCCAAGCACTGGAAGTTCACTTTGCCTAGTGTGTGGCTGAAATAGATGGTTAGGAATTCATTATCAGAAGGCTGGCTGCCTGAGCTACCACTTATGGCTGTGTCATCCTGGGTAAGTCACTGCACCCATCTCAATTTCATCATCTGGGAAATATATAATTGGGTGGCCTCATTAGGTTTTTACAAAGATGAGATCACATAATATGTATATTTTGTAAAAAGTCTGGCACACAGTAAGTGCTCAGTAACTCCTGGCTAGTATTATTACTATGAAATTTTACTTTTTTAACATAAAACTTTGGGGGAAAAATTCTCCAATTTCAGAGACCAGGATACAAAAAAAGATACTATAAAGATGGGTAGTATGGTTCTAAAACCTTCCAGATAAAAAGACATTTACGTAGAAAAGATGAAAATTCCTTGCTGTGTTATGCTAGAGATGCTATCGACATTATACAGAATTAGCATTGTTTTTCTAATAATATAAAAAAGCGTCACTCATTCCCTAGACTAAAATAGCCAACCAGGCAATGGGAAAAGGCATATATTATGTTAGCAAATTGGAATAGAAACTCCTTTGAAAGCTGCTCAATAAAGAGCCCTTAATGTACTATATATAATGTAGGGCAACATATTTTGTAGTTAATGAACCCAGAAGCTAAAGCCAATGGTGTTGCTTAAAATCAGTGCTCGTTCCTTGATGCTACAAGGTAAATTAGCATCAAGTCCTCTGTCGTGAAACTTTCAATAAAGAACCGATTATATAAGGCATTAAGCCTTTCTCTAATTACAGCTATAAATATAGATAATCAAGTCGTTTTGAGTACTAAAATCAATTTCACTGTTTATGCTCTTGCCATGCTATATATTTAGCTGTTGACTTTTAACTTGAAGACATAAGCAGCTGGTGAAAAATATCCTTAGAATACTAATTATGTTGTCATGGGGGATACCGATAAATGTTGCCTGTAGGAGAGTTAATAAGGATTGAAAACAGTATAATTGTTTTACCAACGAAAACACCAAATATGAGGAGAACCTATGATTTCATTTCATAAATTAGATGCTAACTACTTTTCTCTGGCTATTTTCAAAAGTCTCATCTCTGTAGTAAAGTTCTCTTTAAGTACTTAGTTGCAGGTGTAGGTCTGGGTCTGAGATCAAGCTTTTGACCCTGAATCATGGGATCTGCACATTTGGGTGATGTGAAAGATATGAGTGGGGTTACAGAGGAGACTCTGATTCCTCTTTACCCACTTGAAAGCACGGAGAGGACCACAGGCAAGCTCCCTCACCTACTCGCAGGCAGTACACAGAATGGCAGTTGCTGAAGTCAGCTCTGTCTGTTCTCAGATGGTCGGAGGTGGGGAGTGACTGCCCTCTACAAAAATGTTATCCAGAAAACTATTAGAGGGACTATCCTTCTTGGGGAAGATCAATTAAGAGTTGGAAAGACCAAAAGAATTTCCACCGACACTCCATGTATGAGAAAAATAGAGGACTACCTGTTAATCACTTCTTCCTCTGTGGATCTATGGTTCTTTATTTTTTCATTCACACACAACTATTCGGTCACACAAAAATATTTATTGAACACCTTCTCTGGTCAGGTATCATGCCACGGGCTGAGCTCAGTCTACTGGCTTTCATATGTTGGAGTACACAAGGAATGCTTCTTTTTTTTTTTTTTTTTTTTTTTTTTATTGGTGTTCAATTTACTAACATACAGAATAACACCCAGTGCCCGTCACCCATTCACTCCCACCCCCCGCCCTCCTCCCCTTCTACCACCCCTAGTTCGTTTCCCAGAGTTAGCAGTCTTTACGTTCTGTCTCCCTTTCTTGAATTGAAATCAGGTGAAAGGAAGTTGCTTTCATCTCCAGATCTGCAGGAAGGAGGAAGGAATGTTTTATTCTGCTAAGTCTGTCTCTACTAAGCCCTGAGCTCTGAACTGGGTACCTTACAAACATGATTTCATTTTTTTTCTCCCCTCAGAGACTCCTTGTGTAGGTAGGTAACTCAATTTTGAGATTTAGAGTGGCAAAGTGACTTGCCAAAGATCGCACAGCTTGTGTGAAACAGAACAGATCGGAGTCTCAGATGGCCTTTCGTCTTAAGAGTCAGCCTCCAGGTCTCTGTGTTTTCCCAGGCTGGTCTAGTGGCAGAAAAACCCAAAGCCCGTTCTATTATCCCAATAAATGGCTCTTGCCCCAATTTTTGCTTTTTTCTTGGCAATTTGGAAAATGTATTCTCTTCATAAAGTTGTCAGGACCACTGAAAATGCAGCATTTCACATAGGCCAGGGACTCCTCATTCAGCACCCAGGGAACAAGGGTGACCTGGCATATGTCTGGCCTGTTGCTTCTGGGTAAGGAAACACTGGGGGTTTGCTTTCCATTCCCCTATACTACTAAGAGCTAAAGTGTTAACAGAGAAATCTCTCCATTTCAGCTTCTCATTTCCATAGCTTAGAGTTTCCTAAACTATGTTTGAAGGGACACTTGTTTTATGACCGAGAAACATAATTCAAACAGGTTTGGGTATGTTATACTACTGTGATGATTCAGGATGCTCATCAGCATATAAAAGATTCTGAGAAGTTCTGCAGCAAGCAAACAAACAAAACACATTCTCTTTCTTTAGGCCATGCCTTGCAACAAAACCATTATGCTCCTTGGAATGCCCTTCCTCTGGGTTCTGAGGATAAAAACCCTACTCATCCTCCAAGGCTGGATTTGAAAAATATATAGTTTTGCAGCGCCCCCCTCAGCAAGCCTGATTTGGGAGAAGTCCAGAGAATTTTAAGCACCTTCTAAAATACATATTTTAAACAACTCTGTAGGTAATTCTAAGAACCAACCACTGAATTCACAGACAAAACCTCAAATTTCAATCTAGTTTTGCACTCTATTCAGGAATCCAGGGGCTGAAATGTGTTCACACCAGCAAACTTAGCTTATGTTGTCAATTATTTATATTGATAACTTTATATATAGTGGGACATGTTTAAAAATTTTGAAGAAGTTCTGCTGGTTCTCTCCATGCCCTTAATAATATTGGAAGCAGCCCCAAAGTGCAAACTACTGGGTCAGATGGTCCTGGGTCTCATGAGAATGTATCCCAAGCCTACTTTACTTAAGTCTTCATCTTTCCCTTTGAAGACTCTCATAACTTTTTCGGATCTTTTTACTTGGTTACAAAAAGTTGGTGAGGACCTGCAAGGACCAGTGAATGTCATCTGGCCACCCCCAAGAGACCAGTTATCAACTAATGTCAAGGCCTGGTTACATTAACATATAGGAAAAAAGTCTGTAAACAGGAATTTCTTTAGTAGTTGTTCTATTGTTTACAATCAATTCTGTTGTGATTTCCCCTAAGCAACAATGAAATCCCAACTAAATCATGAACTTAACTGGAAAATACTGCCTTGGAACTTTAATATTAATAATGTGCTAAAAAAAAATTCCCAGCAGCTTGAAACCAAAAACAAAACCTGTGCTGGCAGCCCTGGTAAAATTAGGAGCTTAGACAGTTTAAAAAAAAATAACACCAACATCATAGAAAATAGTATTTTCACAACTTTATTCCTGTTGTTATAAACATCATGTGCTGCAGCCTATAAAAGGCATTTGTTTTCTTAAACAAATGTTATATTGGTCTTTTATCTTTTGAGGCAGTTTCTGATTGTAGCAAATAGGTCCAGACAGAATATTGGAGTCGCCCATCATGGGCTTGAGCATCAGCCAAAAGAGAGAAATTAATTGTAGGTGGATTACGAAAGAAACCCTCCTGCAATCTCCTTTTCCAGGGAAGATGGGCCAGGAGTCTCCAACTTACTCTTGGCTTATGCTACTAAGCAGCTAGTCAAGCCCAAGGTGGGATGGTTTTCCACATTACACATACCATCATGAAAAGATGGGAGCTCATTCTCATGCTGGGAAACCAAAACTCCAGCTGCATTGTGGAACAACAGCAGCAGAGTGTGCAAACGGTGGCTCATGGTCATGCCCCCTTGAATATGGGCCCATGTTTGAAAAGGTCATGGAGCTCCAGCACAGGTTTGTGGTTGGATGGGGACCTCCTCAGGAAAACCAGACCAAACCATTAAAGTGGGATTCGTGATGGCCAGTCAGCTGTTCCTTCTGCCAGTCAGTCTGGAATAACGCTGTTATTCACCAAGGAGAGAGGGGCATGCGGGGCATGTCACCTGGGGGCTGAGAGGAAATGTGGCCTTTTCTACAAAGAAGACAAGGGTGGCCTGAGTTCCTGGAAATTCTAATAGAGCCTTCTTGGAATTACCTGGCTTGCTTGTTTTGCTCAAGGTAGGGGAGGGTTGGGGTGGTAGTATGTAGGGGAACATGAAGTGTTCTGACTTGGGCAATAGTGATTGTGTCCTGAGAGAACCATATGTCAAGCAATAAGATGAATCTTTTCTCCTACGATATATAATCACAGCCAAGCTGGTAACCTTACAGGAAAATAGGACATGAGTTTGAGCACACAGATTTTCCCAGCTCTATTCCCGCCTCTGCTCTTTACTGTAGAGCTCCTTCTCTCTCCTCAGGGAAGATTTTCCAGCAAATCGGGCAGGTGATGTAGTTCAAGGCTCCATTTACATGCAAGTTTTGAGAAAGTACTTCGGGCACAAAGTACCCAAATGTCCCCCTTCATCCCTGTCATCCAATGTTTTGTGAAGGCCAACGATGTTCAAAATATGCGATGAAGCACAGACTTTGACACAGTAACCACAAGGAATGGTTAAGACATTCTGCTTTGCTATAAATGGAGTTCTCTTAACTCCTTGTGCGCATTGAACGGGTTCCAACATATAACAAACACTCCAGTCCCATGCATTCCCAAGCGCATATCCATCAAAATCCAAACTTTAAACTTGAGTAAATATATCTGTCTTACAAAGTCCAAGGTATTTATTACAGGGATCACCCACTTCAGGAATTTAAACAATGTTCAGACCAAGGAAAAATTTCTTACCAGGGGTTTTAAACTCCATTTCCCCTCTCTGCAGCTGGCTAGCAGAGCCTGGCATGAAAGCAAGTGATCCAAGCAACCCTCACTCTCCTTTCCTTAGTCCAGGACTCCCTGGTCTCTTTAACCCCTCCCTGCTCAGCCACACGGATTTGCATCATTTGCAAAAAAAATGCAGTGGGTGAGTTGGTGCCAGGCTGGCTGAAGTCCCTCAGGGGATGCAGCAGGGTGGTAAGAACACCCCTTCTTGCACACGCACACACACACACACACACACACATGTCACTTCACACTCCGCAAAATCAAATACATAGATTTAAATGAGATCATAAAAAGATATTTTCTTGTCTCTCCTTCCCCTCCCCCCCACACCATCTAATAATAGGCTATTAATTCCAGCCATTTTAGACTGTCTAAAGTGTGGTGTGTAAACCGTGGCTGCATCAATCAGAGATGTGTGTCTAGTTATTTCAAGCATTCCCTGTTGGCATAAAGAAAGGCTGGTTTGTGCGCTCCAGCCCAACTGCAGCTGAGATCTGCATTGATTGATAACTGAATGCATGAGCTGGAAACTTGTACAGCTGGGGCTGCGGAGCAGGCATAGCTGAGGGATCAGAGGGAGGGAGGGAGAGTTTGGGGCTGGTGCCTGAAGGGTGGGGAAAGGTGGAAATGGACGCTGACAGAGTGTTTTATCCAGTGAGAGTAGGCGGGGGTCTGGGCTTCACTGTTTCACTCTTGCCTACCAGCCTGGCTGGCTCTGGTGTCATGAGCTGAGTTGCCTGTCCCTGATGACAGCCACGTCGCTCTGCAACATGTGTAGCAAATTCCCCAAACAGCTCAACTCCTGAGTGCTCAGCACCAATGTCACAGAAGCATTATCTTCTTGACACCATAAAGTTTCAGCAGGGAATCTATTTATTTTTAAGATTTTATTTACTTATTCATGAGAGACAGAGAGAGAGACAGAGAGAGAGAGAGAGAGAGGCAGAGACATAGGCAGAGGGAGAAGCAGGCTGCATGCAGGGAGCCCGATGTGGGACTCCATCCTGGGTCTCTAGGATCACGCCCTGGGCTGAAGGCAGCGCTTAACGGCTGAGCCACTTGGGCTGCCCCTCAGCAGGGAATTTAAATGTACTAATAGCTGCAAGAGGCAGTGTCTTAACACCCGACAAGTTATAACCAGGGTTTTTTTTCTTAAGTCTCTCCTTATAAAAAGTCTTAATTGACTGGAGCGCAGAGTTTCTAGCCTGTCATATCTTCGCCACCTTTTTTCTAGACTAAAAATGACAACACAAAGGGCAAAAAATGATAGAATATTCGTATTTTGATATCTGGCTATAATCCTGCAGACATCAGAAGACCCCAGTTTTTCCTAAGAGAATAGCAGTAGAATGTAGCCTGGGTGTCAAAATTGGAAAATAACTTTTATATGGATTTGCTTTCTCTTATTACTTTTCACCTTGAAATCTGGATGGAGGCGGGTGATCAGGGTACAAGAGAAGAAATAATGGCACAGAAAGAGGTAATGGACTCCATCCCACTTACTAAAAAAATGAAGAAAATCCATTTAAGTGTATGTGCTTTATAGACTCATTCTGACCTGGGTAAAACCCACCCATGCTACCAACATACTTAAGTCCCCAAGGTTAAGCTTGTCTTTCGAACATAGACATTCAGTTTGAGGGAGGGGAAGGATGAAGTAGGGGGTGTTGATGGGGGAGATCAATCTTTGTTCATCTTTGTTCTCTCATTTGGGATAAATGAATACATTTGAGAGGGGGTAGGCAGGGGTCTGAGTGCTTCTGGAGGCTTCTTTGGGCAAAACACAAGCAAGGAGCTGCAAGTCTTGTGTTTTGTCTAATTACAGGGCCCTTACCAGGAACGAACAGCAGATCTGAAGGGTAGAAATCAACCATGAATCACCAAAGATGATGGTGAGAAGGGGTAAAGGCTGCCCAAGGGCACAGAAAGACCACTAGGGGTAATGCAAATAATTGTATCAGGTCTAGCCAAAGAGGCTTCAAGTAATTCACTAAAAAGATCACTTACTAGGGAGGCAAGCCAAACTCAGTCTCTCCTCCCTCCTCTAATCCAGCTGTCCCAGAACATGACTGCACTGTACACTTGCTGGGCATTCCAAGCACTGTCAGCTCCAGCGTCCCTGGCTGAGCTCCAGAAGATTTCAGACAAATGTCACTAGAGGGCCAAGGGGGCACGCACGCCTTTGAAATAGTGCTGGCAAGGGGTGGCTGCCCTGTGAGCTTCTGCCTTTTCTGGCCAGCCCCGGAAATGAACGAGGGAGGGCAGAGATGACAGTGTCCAGGAAAAGAATGCAGTCGCTTCCCTCCCAAATGCACCGCCCACAATGTCAGAAGGACCCAAGGATTCTTGGAATGCAAGCATGGAGGAACCTAGCAGGCAGCACCGAGAGATAGCAGCTCACCTCCTCTTCCCCCAGACTCAGGCATACCAAGAGAAAAGAGGGGGGGAGTCCACTGTGACCAAGAAGAAGCATTCAGACAGTTTGTGGAGGGTGTCAGACAGGTAATTCATCTTCAGGATGAGAATCTCTATAGTGGGTCCCAGAAATCTGTTATTTCTACAAGCCCCAGTTGATTTTTGTATATTTGTTCATTCACTAAATATTGCTTGAGTACTTTCTCCTAGGCATCGTTCTAGGTGCCTGAGATACAGCAGTAAGGAAAACAGACAAAGATTGCCCTCCTGGGATTGACATTCTAGTGGGGGAGACAGTGAAGTGTGTGGCAAGATGGAACGGGCTGAGTTCCACAGGGAATTACAAAGTGGCAGGAAGTGCAGATATCCGTGCAGCATAAAATAGGGTGGTAGGAAGTCATGGAAAGCCTCATTGACAAGGTGACAGTTAAGCAGAGACTTGAAAATGGTGAGAAAATGAGCCATGCCAGCATCTGGGGGAAATACATTCTGTGCAGAGGGAACAAGCAGAGCAAAGGCTGAATGAAGGCAGGAGCATGCATGAGTCACAGCCAGGTGACAATATGGCAGGGCCCAGGAGCCCCAAGGAGGGTCACAGGTGGGAACCCGGAGGTAGCACAGCGCCAGATTCACTGGCACAGGGACTTCTGAAGAAACTATTCTAAAACTGGGATTCTGAGAGTAGCTGATAAAACATTGACGAATTCCCAGCCTGTTTAAGAATCCAGTTTCACTGATTTTATTCGTGGTTGGACAGAGGCCTTGGGAAATTGGTGGAGTAAGCTGATCAACATTTGTAATTGGAATTCTTGCTGTGGGCCAGGCTATGGGCTAGATGCTGGTTATAGAAACCCCAGTGAGGCAGCTCCTGCCCTCTAGGACCTTTTATCATAGTGGCAGGGGCTGAAAACTAACCACGCAGCACCCTGTTGGTCAAGAGCTAAATGTGTGGTACAGACAACAGATGCTATGAGCGCTCAGAGGGAGGAAGGACTTGTCCCTCTTTGTTGGCCTGGCTATAGACCACTTCCTGAAATGGGCCTTGCCTGACCAGTAGTATCAGGTGTCAGGTGGTGCCGGTAAGATAGCACAGGACAGGGGCCAGTGGAGAAAATGCTCCCTCTCACTCACTCTCCCGAAACCCCAGATGGACCAGCCTGGCTAGTTTTTCCAGCAAATATGCCCATACGGTCCTGCCTCTAATTCTGTGGCAGCTCCCCTGGTTCCTAATTCCGGGCTTGGATTCTGGACTCTCAGTTGGCACCTGTCATGTCCTGCTCTTGGGTTCTCACTACCACCTCCTAGCACCGACCTTGGAGGCTTCCACGGCCCTACGCTTTGTATCTGACCAAGCTGGTCACCTGGTTGTTGCTTCCTGGACCAGAACCTGCTGGATACAGTTCTTCCCAGTGTGATATCTTGACATTTCATTTGGCATGATGATTAAGACTCAGGTAAGTGAAAGGTGGGCGGAAGATACTGCTTACTATCAAGGATGCAGAGGAAGAAAGCTGGAGGAGTTTTGGGGGAGTGAGGAGTACACCACTCTCCCTAAAGTTAAAAAGTAAATAAAGGAATGGTGTATTGTGACATCTTCGGCAGCATCCGTTCTTTCAAGTCAGATCGACATGGTTTTGAATCCCAGTTCTGCTCTGTTGAGGTATCTGCTCAGGAGCTAAGAGGTACTTAATCACATTTAGTTATTCTTCTCACTTGTAAAATAAGGATAATGATGTTCACTTTTTTAGAATAGTGGAGATAAAATAGATAATCAATATAAAATACCATGGATTTGACAAGAACACAGTAAGCATGCAATTAAAACCAGAGTCATTTTAATTTTGTTACTGCCATAGACTGAATGTTCAGCTTCTCCCGAACTTTGTCTGTTAAACCCTAACACACCCAGTGTGACAGTGTTTGGAGACTGAGAATTGAGGGGTGATTTGGTCATAAGGGCGGAGCCCTCATGAATGGAATTAGTGCCTTTTTTTTAATTTATTTTTATTTTTTTTTATTTTTTAATTTTTTTTTTAAATTAGTGCCCTTATAAAGGAGGACCCAGGGAGCTCTCTGGCCACCCCCTTCTGCCCTGTGAGGACACAGCAAAAAGACAGCTGTCTATGAACCCAGAAGGGGTCCTCACCAAACGCCAAATCTGCCAAGTCCTTGATCTCAGACTTCCCCACCCTCCAGAACTGTGAGAAATAAATTTCTGTTGTTTGTAAGTCACTCATCTGTTGTACTTTGTTCCAGCAGTCCAGACGGACTAAGACAACTGTTATGATTATTCCTGGTACTAACTAGTATAAAAGGATGCTGGGGGGTCAAATTCTGGAAGGTCTTGATCAAGGAGATTCAATTTTAGGATGATAAAAAACAAAGCCAGGCAAAGACCCTCCCCCGTCCGTTCCTCTGCTAGCTCTGCTTCCTCCATGTGTCCTCCTCAGGACCTCAGTGCTGGACTGGGTCGAGTCTGCATTTCAATCACATGTTCCCCTGCTGTTTCCTGTCTTCTCCTCTGCGAGGACATCTGTGTGCCTGGACAGTCTTAATAGGTCCGTGTGAAGACCCAGACTGGGAGTGATGTGACCCAGCTGGGGACAACCTCTTGTTTCAAAGACTTGCCCTCTTTTCAGAAGGTTGCCAAAATGAAGAAAATAACTTTTCCTTGCCAGTTTCCACAAAGTGAAATGCCAGTCCCTAGCCTTCAGATTTTTTCCCCCTTCTGTTCACCCACCCTGTTTATGGAAAATGAATCATGCGACTCATTTACACACAAATGGAGAGGTAGTTTGGGGATAAACAACACAACTTCCTGGAATGCCCTGGATGCTCATCACACTGCTGTTATAACCATTGCTGCAAACTCTGGTTTGTAGAGAACCTCCTGGGGTAGAAGGTGCTGCTTAGGTCAGAGGGAAAAACAGGCTCCTGGCCCGTCCACTGGGCTAATTAATGTTGGAGACAGGATTCCTGTCTGCACATGGCTCCTTCCCTGGCACAGAGCAGAACCACTCACTCCAGACTCTCCAGTTCCAGTCCCTCACCTCCGCCAAAGGAGAGAACAAGTACAAAGGCCCGGGGAGGACATAAGACAATGTCTTGGGCTATTTCTACTTTCCAGTGGAGGTCCCACAGGGAGGCCCCGGAGCCCGTTCCCCATCTAGTGGGTTTCCTAGTGCCAGTCCTGCTTCCTTCAGGGACTCTGACTGAGTTTCCCACTTCTGTCAATCTCTTCCTTGGGGTCCAGACCCTATAATGCTTGGTTCTCAGGAACTCCTCCTGCTCTCCATTTCCTTCCAGGTGCAGAAGGTAAGTTTAGAAGTGATTGTTATTTCCAAAGGGACTTATAACAAATGGAAAAACAGAGACATGTGTGGTGGTAGTAGGGGCAGGTGAGAAGAGACATAAATAAGGGGATGTTATGACGACTGGAGGACATTTCATGAGACTGGCCTTGTACAATCCTTGTACCTCCCAATGACCCACCCACTCACACACACTCCTATCAGCCTCCTGCAGACTTTGTCACTTGCTTCTCTAGGTTCTTATAACTCTTACAACTATTTCTGTATTTGCTTTGGTGGCTATTTGCTTAGGTATCTATCTCCCACTCTGCGTAGGTAACCCTATAGGACAGGGTTTGAATAGCTGGCGGCACCTAGGATATAGGAGGAGCTCTACAGATGTCGGCTGAATGAATGGATGGGTGCTTTCACTAATCATTATTTCCTTTGATCTACAAGATCATTTTTTGAAGATACTTCCATTTTTATTTTTTATTTTATGTAATCCCTGAGTCTTAGAACAGAAGCAAACTCTCGGAACCCAGAATGGGGACCTGAAAAGTTTCTTCACCTCTGAATGGCTGACACTGATGTATGTGGATTTTCCAGATTGGTCTGATTGGGCCCTCTCTCCTTATTAACACAATCCCTGCAGTCTAAGCTTCCTGATAGATCATTAGATGGGCCAAAAATCAGTGAGTGACACCATCAGAATTATCCTGGGCTACCTCCCCTGCTGCCTCCCAGCTTAAGCATCTTCAGGAATCACCACCAAGGCTGCCAGCAGGGCACACTCACCACTGCAGCAGGGACAACAGGGCAGCTGTTGATTTGTTATCATTACCTTCAAGCTATGCCCTCAGCATGGCTTGGCATCGTCCCCAGGAACCTCCAGGAGAAGCCTGCTCTGCAACTCCAGCTAATGATTATTTTACCTGTCTGCTCTCCTCTCATCTCTCGTTCACCCTACAATCTCCCCCTTGTTTTCCTTCTTACTCTTTGTGGATACCCCGCCTCACACTTCAAAAAGAAATTAGGAACTGACAGAGGGTCCCACAACTCCTGACCTCTGTACTCTTCTTCTGCTCCTTTCTTTTAGTTCCAGAGGAGAGCACAGCTGGTCCCCCACATAGATTCTGGATGTCCTCCCTTTGCCTGTCTTCAGGAATCATTACTTTGTTTCCACTTTCTCTTGCATCTCCAGAACCCCCATCCCTTTCTCCTGGATAACATTCCCCATATTCAAAGAGGTTCTTTTATCACCCTATTAAGACAAAAAACAAAACAAGACACCTCCCTTGAGACCACTACTCTAGTAGAGTGGAAGGTCTACCTTTATTTTTCTTCATAGTAAAAATTCTAGAAACAGTTCTCTAAAGCCTGCTGTGTCCACTTATCCATTCACTCCTCAACTTCTGCAGATAGTCCTCCATCCCCTGAAAGCAGCGACTCTGGCTACTGTGGCAAGTAAGAGTCATTTCTAGACAAACAGAAAAGCAGTCTGCAGTTAACCACTGGAGAATGATGGAAACTAGCACCAGGATGAGTTACAGTATGAGACATGTGAAGCGGATTAAGTCTGAATAAATTTTGAGAGTGTGGCAAAATGCAGGTATTGAAAGACTCAATACATAATGTAAGAAAAAGAGGAGTCCACGATCACTCCAGGGTTTCTAGGCAGCTCAAATGGAAGACGATGCTGCCTCTTACTAAGACGAGGCTGACGACAGAGGGCACATGATTGTGTCCCTTCAGTACCATAAACTCTGTGAAGGTGGCTGCTGTTTCTCATATATTTACCACTATTTCCCAAACACCCAACCCAGTGGGCTCTTACTTATTTAATGAATAAGTCTGAATATACAATAGTATTAGTTTCAATTAGGATATTTTCAGCTGGAAGTAATGGAAAACCTTGTTTCCAATTAGCTTAAAAAAATAAACAGTTTATCACCTCACCTAACAGGGAGAGCAAGTTCTGGGCCTGACTGATTCATCCCTGCATCTTTCTGCTCTGTGGACCTCAGCCTCAGCCCCAGGTTGGTGTGTGGCAGTTTTCAGGGTCCCATCCAACCCAACCATAGGAGAAAGAGGCAGTTTCTCCCTCTCTCTCTGCCCCCCATCCCTCTGTCTCATGAGTGAGAAAACTTTCCCCACAAGCCATCCAGCACACTACCTCTCTTGTTTTTATACGGCAAATTGGGGCACAACCTCCTTCCCGAGCTAGTCAGAGAAAAGGAAGCACGTTTAAGTCACTCAGGCCCTCCTTGGAAGCTGGGGTTGGGCCTATCTGCCCCGGCACCTGGCTGTAATATGGTTAGGAGGAGACCTGAATCAAGTCTGGATTTTGTTGAAAAGGAAGAAGAGGGGAAATTGGCACCCGTATGACACCAGTGTTGTCATGCTAACAAAATGCCTTATAATAATAATGAAACATAGACTTAGGAGGAAGTTATGTGAATTCTGAAAGTGTTTGTTAAAAAAAAAAACAAAGGCAAGTGCTTTTATGTTTATGGATATTCTAGATATAACAATCATTCAAAATGTTAAATGAGTCTTGTAATTATCACTCTATAACCACAAACCACATTTCCTATGAATTTAAGATAGCTTATGAAAAATAACTTCAAATTGCTTATTAAAGTGATTTAGTAAATATTTCTTGAGCACTATGTGCAAAGACTTGAGTTAGAAACAGAAAAGGAATACAAACATATATACAACTTGTCCCAATTCATCAGGAGGAAAAGAGGAAAGGCGCCAACAGTTGCTGGAGACCTGGACCCACTTGGTGAGGTCATTACATTTAATTCTCCCAAGAGGCCCACATAGTAGTCATTATTATCCTCACCAGACATTTCTAATGGTCATCAGTGTCTGGTTCACTTCTCCTTCTGAGTTCATGAAAGGCTGTACTTCCAAGGCCCACTGAGGTTGACTCTGTGACTAGAAGTCACGTAGGTTACTTCTGTGCTGGGCATTAATTGCTGGTGTGAAAACTTCCCCTCTCCTCCACTGCTACAACACCTGGAGTTCCACATGTCCAGGCTGACACAGTCGTAAGATGCAGAAGCCAGCTTCCACCCCCAAGTCTCTGAATAACTAGCAGAAGCACAGCCTCCCATTTGTCTGCAATGAATGTGTAGCACGAGTGAGACACTTTTGTCAGGTACTACCATGGAGAGATTCTGGAGGTGTCAACTGAATAACAGTGCAGGATAGTTAGTCCTCACAGACAGTGTACCCTAATATAGAAAAATGAAGGTATAGAGGAGTTAGATAACTCAAAGTTATCCAAAGTAGAAAAACAGGGCTATGAGAAAACAGGCTTAGTTGGTTCCGAAGCTTATACTGCTCTACCCACACCATGCCAGCTTCTAAATTATGTATAGTTCTTGTCACAAAATTGGCACTCAATATATGTTTTCATTATTGTTAATGATAGCTTGTATGTTTTTATATGTGTTTAATATTTGAACCAAGGTTTTGAAACATATATATGTGTGTGTGTGTATATATATATGCATATATATACATATATATATATATTTCTTTTTTTTTTCTCATTTAACCCTTACACTAAGCTCATCAGGTAGGTCTTAGTAAATTTCTGTCTCTTCCTCCTGCTAAGCAAATAATTATTGATTTTGTAGGATGACCTAGCAATCTGTTAGTTGCTGGATGTCCAGTAGATGCTATCCAAGAATTAGATTCAATGACTTGTGTGTGGACTTGCAACTAATAGAAAGAACTAGAATTTAAACACAGCTTATCTAGGAGCACCTGGGTGGCTCAGTGGTTGAGCATCTGCCTTCGGTTCAAGTCGTGATACTGGAGTCCTGGGATCGAGTCCCACATCAGGTTCCCTACAGGGAGCCTGCTTCTCTCTCTGCCTATCTGCCTATGTCTCTGCCTCTCTCTCTGTGTCTCTTATGAATAAATAAATAAAAATAAACACAGCTTATCTTAAAATATGAGTTTATTTCTAGTAGAGGGCCAAGAAAGCTACATAAGTATCATTAAATATGGTACTCAAGAAGGCCAGTGAGGTGGTATAGTGTTCTCATGATCAAGTGAAAACCTACTGTGGGGACTCAGGTTTGGAGGGCATGGGGTAACCCCTCCCAGCTGGGGTTACTAACAAAGTTTTCATGAGGCTCACCTGAGCTTTGTAGAATGGGTAAGATTCTGACTAAGGACTGTGACTTGAAATCAAGGGCTTTCCAGTGACCTAAAATGCTGCAAACACATTCAGAGGAAATGTTCAGAGTGCTGTTGGTCATGGTGTAGGCTCTGCATTTTGGCAGTGGATGGATGAGATCAAAAGAAGGGGGTAGGACTGTGGAAAGTTAGCACAGGAAGCAACCTCAGAGATCAAAGCCTTCAGGGAGGTCAAAGGGTTCTGATCTTAAGAGTTAACTCTGGTCTGCTAAGTGTGACTACATGGATGATTCTGAAGCTCCCTGGGGCTCAGTGGGAAAAAGCCAAGGACTGAGGAACATGAATTCCAAGGGCACTATAGGAAAGGAATGGTTCCTGAGTGCCACTCATAAAGCATCTCGGTTCTTGTCTAATCACTTGATTTCATCGTCAAAGGAAATATGATCTAAGAGGGAAAGCCCTTCCAACGTCACAAGACTCCACTGTGGCACAGCTGGGACTGAAACAAAGACCACCTGATTTCTTCCCTTGTGCTTTTTTCTTCTCCAGACTAGGCATCAGATTCTGGAAGACCTTAATGCATTTAACTATTATGTAGGTGAAAGGGAGGCTCTGCATGTTTTTCAGCAGGTAGATTGCACTGAAATGAGAGTAAGAGTGTACCATGCAGAGGCATATGTGGAAGGCAGTGGCAGGGAAAGGGTTAGGTGAGTTCCAGGGTGGAATAAGGAGTCCTGTAAACACACCTGAATTAGGGCAATGGAAAGGAAAAAGGATGGAGGAGTGTGATTATAACAGAGGAGAAAGAATTCTCGTTGGTATTAACAATGCTGACAATGCTGTTCATAAACAGGATCAGGTCACTGTTCTAGAAAGTGATGTTGAAAAGGACATTTCCCCCGAGAAAGCCCAGACTAATCCCATGTTTAAACAATCCTTGGATGTTGTATTCCAGGCTGAAGTGAGCTGTTTCTCTGAGTGCCAAATACCCATATGAAATTAAAAAAATGAGTCCAACATCTGAATGTTTGGGCTATATGACGCCAAGCGTCCCACACAGCTGATTCAGAGGCAACAGGAGGGCATGTGGTGCTGACTGCTGGCACGGGCATTTTATAGATTCCACTAGGACTCTGAAAAGTTTGGGTATGTAGAACACATTATCCAGACAGCACTCATTTGTATTTTCTTGGCAGATCTACTTCACTTGACAAGGAGATGAGACATAGGGAATACCCGATCTCATGCCAATAAACTCCTGCTTAGTGAGAGTGGTCTATATAATATTGGCCTATATACTACAAGACAATAGTCTAGAAGATACAAATTACAACGGCATGGAATGCTCACTCTCTGGGTAATTTTGAAATATTTTCTAAAAAATAGGGCAGCCCCGGTGGCGCAGCAGTTTGGTGCTGCTTGCAGCCCGGGGTGTGATCCTGGAGATCCGGGATCGAGTCCCATGTCGGGTTCCCTGCGTGGAGCCTGCTTCTCCCTCTGCCTGTGTCTCTGCCTCTCTTTCTCTCTCTGTGTGTGTCTCAATAAATAAGTAAAATCTTAAAAAAATATATTTGTAACTGTTAAGTTCTGTGATGGAACAGAAAGAAACAGATCCCATCCGACTTGGAGGAAAATCTGTATTTGCATTTATTCATCTTTAAAATGCTTAACAAGGTGACAGGAACACAGTAGGTACTTAAGCAATATAAATTTTCATTCCATTCCATTGACAGAGAATTTAAACTTCATAAGACAATTCAAGTGAACCCCATTTCATTTGATGAAAATCAAGTTAGGTGGGCCTTGAAACACGAACAGACTTTGCCCAGTGCCACCCAACTAGCAAATGCCGAGGACCAGGCTTGAGTCTATGCCTTTTGGCTCGAAATCCAGTGTACTTTTCACTACAGCATAATAATGAACATATTATGTATATTACCATGTCTTCTTAGCAGGCTATAATTTTGGCAGTCCATACTGGGTTTTATTTTCCACTGTGGCTTGTGCAATAGTTACCACCACTGAGTATTTTTAACTGACAGAACAGATTTCTATTGAGAAACAAATTTATGCATTATCCTGAGAAATGGGCTGAACTCTGTAACATAATGCCCCAAGAATAATGTGGGGATCACAGGCTATTTTCAACTTGGAATCTGAGGGACACTAGTTCATATTATTATTATTATTTTTTAAATTTTTTATTTATTTATTGAGACACAGAAAGAGAGAAAGAGGCAGAGACACAGGCAGAGAGAGAAGCAGGCTCCACGCAGGGAACCTGACGTGGGACTCGATCCTGGATCTCCACCCGGGCTGCAGGCAGCACCAAACCGCTGCACCACCGGGGCTGCCCCCCGAGTCCATATTAAAGGAAGTTTGGTATTACTTTCAAATAAAGATGCTTTCAGAAAGTCCAGATTGTTGATATTAAGAAAGTTGTCTCTCCAATTGTTCATTTATTTTTTCATTTTAATTAATTTGTTCATTTATTCATTCATTCATTTGTCTACCCATTAAGCATTTATTGAGCACCAGGGACAGTGCTAAGGGATGGAGATTAAGAAGTCTACACAGTCCCCACCTCAAGAAGCTTGCAATTTGGGTAGAAACAGACACAATAACAATGTGTTACATGATACAGGATGAGAACAGATAAGTATATGGAGAATGTGCTATGAGATGTTGAGGAGGGACATCTGACTGAGATGAAGAAGCAGGGAAGTGGGGAGGGAAGGATTCCCAGAGGATCTACTGTTTGGGCTGGGATGTAAAAGGCCTTCAGAAGTTATCAGGATTAGAAGTGCATGAGACATGATGGAGGTCTTTGCCAGCAGAAGGGTGGGAAAGCATGGTAAGCGGAATGTGTACCCATAACTAAGGAGAATAAAATGATGTGTGTGTGGGACAAATTATGAGGCCTCAGAGTTCAAATGTTTACTGTTTAATATACACGGGGTACTTTTTATACCAAAGTCATCCCAGCTACTGCTGGTGAATTACACCCAAATTCTGTGATTATGGGTATAAACACCAATACACATACATTCCACAAAATATATCCCATTATGCCAATATGCTGAAGGACAATAATAAACAGAGCTGTTTTAAGTTTCTAGATGATCTCTTCCTCAGAGATGGAGTTGGAACTTTCAATTACATAGCTTATTTGGCTTGCCATCTAAATCCAGTGAACTACTATTCACAGACCCTAGAAGTGAAGGAGGAGGAAGGTAGACACTATCTGGCAAAGTTCACTGGACAAAGTCCTATTGAGGTCCAAGTCCTGATGGCACTCAGATGCCACCTCACCCCTACACAGACATAAATAATACAAACCACCTCTAAACTTTTAGTTCCATCTCTCAGTTCCTGGATTAATGGAGTACATCTTTCCAAGGAAATATGGGTATGGAGGATGAGGGGTCTAGAAAAAGTAGACATTGGTCATGGGAGAAGACCACAAATGCGGGTGTTGAGAAAATATGAATCACAGGACCATAAACTCTGAGAGCTGGGAGTTTTAGGAAGCAAGTTAAATAGCCCAGGATCCAGCCAGGGCTTTCTGCATCGCTACATGAATATTGTTTACTTGATGTATTGCTCCAGGCTGGACAGAGTCAAGTCTGAACAGTGGCCAGAGTCGAAGAGAAAATCTGTATGTGTAGTGGAGGTAATATGAGTCATTTCTGCTTGGCTCTGCTCTCAGAAAAATCTCTGAAAAATTTTATAGGCAAAATTGGCATCTCAGATATAAAGTGGTTACCAGTTCTTGTTTTCAAGATTCAAAAGTGTCTTTATTTCAATTTTAATTTTTTCAAGGTCAGAAAGCTAAGCTTTATTATTACTACTTTTAATTCTTTCCCACATAAATAATTCTTCAATTCTTTCCCAATACCCCCCTCCCCCATTATAGTAGTGCTCAATAGCAACTCTGTAGTTGAGGATCAAATATGTTTTTAAAAGAAAAATAATGGATGGGATAAAACTATTTATCTCTGTTCTAATTAGCTCAGTCAGAAAATCCAGAACATCAAAGATCTTTGTAGACTTTGCTAAACCATTACTCCATTTTCACTAAAAATTGCTACAGACAACACAATGGGTGTTTGTCCACAGACATATCCATTCATTTAATTCAATAAATTAGTGTGTTTAATAGCGTGCAGTTATGGGCTGAATTAGTCACCCCATCCCCACTCCACCAAATTCAAGTGATAAAGTCTTAACTCCCTAACCCCCGTACTTTAGAATGTAATTGGATTTGGAGATAGAGTCTTTAAAGAGGTAATTAAAATGAAGTCACTAGGGCGGGCCCTAATCCAATAGGACTGGTATCCTTATAAGAAGAGGAAATTTGGATATAGACATGTACAGAGGGAAGACAATGTGAAGACATTGGGGAAGATGACTATCTAGAAGCCAAGGAGACAGACCTGGAACAGCAGCTTCCCCCATGGCCTTCAGAAGGAACCAACCCTGCCTACATCTTGGACTTCCAGCTTCCAGAACTGAGAGACAATAAATTTCTGTTTGTTGATGCCAGCCAGTCTATGGTGCTCCATTATAGCAGCCCTAGGAAACTTAATTCAACATGCATATTTATTCTATCTAGATATTAGTAAGTTTATATTATGAACGTTTATTTTTTGCCATCTGTTCCTTTTTAATTTGGCTGCAGCACTCTTTTAGGAGAATCACCTCTCCTCATTTTATGCATTTTTGATGGGAGTATAAATAAGACATTTGGGGATAGGGTAGACATGTGACCCACGTTAGGCCAATAAGACTCTCCTGGGACGTTGACTCTTACAAGAAATCAGGATGAAAATAATGACAGGGGCTTATTCGTGGCGCTGCCAACAGCCTGCTAAATAGTGTCGGCTCCACAAATCATGTTGTTGCCAGCATCCTGGTTTTCCTATAAGCATGGCTATACGGCAGTCTCATGGATTCTAAGAGCTGCTCCAAATGTTCTAATAAATTGTTTTATCCTAGATTACAAAGACATATTTTTCATAGCTTACAAGCAATTATTTTAGTTTGTGCCATTTTTTTTTATTGAAATCTAATTTACTTAAAACCCTTTCCACACGTGGTTCTCTTTTATTCTCCTATGTAGGTTTCATGCATTCATTCATCATCTCATAAATGGTTTGCCAAGCACATATTATGTGGCAGATATTGCCTTAGGTGTTTTCATCAAACTGGGAGCTAGAAAATATTCTGTATGATGTGGGGTATCATCAAATATTTAGAAGTTAGATATTTTACATATTTTGAAACTGCACTTATGCGGAGCCTGTATACATTTTTATCAACAGCTTAAATTGCAGAGGTGGAAAACCCCATCTAAGCTTAGGGGATCTCAGATGCAATGAAACGCCGGGACACCTGCACCCCGATGTTTATAGCAGCAATGTCCACAATAGCCAAACTGTGGAAGGATTCTCGGTGTCCATCGAAAGATGAATGGATAAAGAAGATGTGGTTTATGTATACAATGGAATATTACTCAGCCATTAGAAACGACAAATACCCACCATTTGCTTCAGCGTGGATGGAACTGGAGGGTATTATGCTGAGTGAAGTAAGTCAATCGGAGAAGGACATTGTATGTTCTCATTAATTTGGGGAATATAAATAATAGTGAAAGGGAATATAGGGGAAGGGAGAAGAAATGTGTGGGAAATATCAGAAAGGGAGACAGAACATAAAGACTCCTAACTCTGGGAAACGAACTGGGGGTGGTGGAAGGGGAGGAGGGTGGGGGGTGGGGAAGAATGGGTGACGGGCACTGAGGGGGTCACTTGAAAGGATGAGCACTGGGTGTTATTCTGTATGTTGGTAAATTGAACACCAATAAAAAATAAATTTATTAAAAAAAATAAAAAAATAAACTTAGGGAATCTTATATCAGAAAGAGGTTAGCACCTACTGTATACAAAGATCCATATCAAGTAATACAGGGTGGGGTATAAAAGAAAGGGTAAAGGTTGTCCACCCTAAAGGCACTTACTGGGGCCTCCTCAGATACATTTATCATTAACAAATAGGAACAAGTTCTATATTAAACACCAAACCTTATGAAAAAATGAAAAAAGTCAATCTGAATCCTCTGATAACACTACCATGGGAGAATTTGTTGGGTTTACATCATGTTACATATTTTAATGTCTGATTTCATTTAATATTCATAGCAAACCTGTGAGGTAGGTACTATTATCATCCCATTTCACAGAGACAGAAACAGAATAAATGCTTGAAGCCTCCTTGCATCATTTGTAATTTTTTAAATTGCACACAAATCTCTAATTCTAGAGGCCAAAGGAATCCTTTTTTTTTTTTTTTTTTTTTTTTTTTATTCATGAGACACACACAGAGAGAGAAAGGCAGAGACATAGGTAGAGGGAGAAGCAAGCTCCATGCAGGAAATCTGATGTAGGACTTGATCCTGCTTGATCCTGATCCGGGACTCCGGGATCACGCCCTGCCTGAGCCAAAAGCAGACGTTCAACCACTGAGCCACCCAGACATCCCCCTTTTTCCTCTTAAAATAGTTAACAAAACAGAACAATTTACCACCCCAACATTCAAGGAGCTGGAGTTAGAACCTGTACAACCTTGCCACTGTCTCCTGTTCTCTCCTGGATTCAGAACTTTGTTTTATTTAATAATTCCATCCTCACATCCAGGCCATCACAACTATTTCAGGTCTAAACCCTGGGGATATGAGCTTTGCCCCAAGTTCATTTCTAAGCTTGGAGGTGTAAGCTATAGTAGCAGACTACCAAGACTAGAATTTCAAAATATATCAGCATGCATCTTCTATGGAATTCACTGCGATGGGATTTTATATTTATCATTACTTGGCTCCTAGACTCATTTAACAGAGGCCAATTGGCAGCTCCCATCACTTGTAAAAGTTTCCAGAAGACAAAACATGAAAGCTCAAGTCCATTTTTTCCTGGGATTCTTTATCTTATATGAGCATCAGTAATCAAAGTGGCATTTACTAGCTTGGCAAATGAATAAATCTTTACTTTCCCACAAGCTCAGTTGTAGGCATTAGGCTCTCCTAAAGTTTCCATAGCAGTTAGTCAGTTGAGTGTGTAAAGAAAGAGAGAGAGAGAGAGCGCTCAAGAAAGAGCGAGAGAGAAAGAGAAAAAAAAAAAGAGGAAGAAGAGAAAAGAGGGAGAGAGGAAGAGAAAGAGGAAGGAAAGGAAAGGAAAGGAAAGGAAAGGAAAGGAAAGGAAAGGAAAGGAAAGGAAAGGAAAGGAAAGGAAAGGAAAGGAAAGAAAGGAAAGGAAAGGAAAGGAAAGGAAAGGAAAAGAAAAGAAAAGAGAAAAGAAAAGATAAGAGAAAAGAAAAGAGAAAAGAAAAGAAAAGAAAAAAGAAAAGAAAAAAGAAATAAAATGAAACCTATAAGGACAAAAATCATATAACAAGGACCACACTGATCCTACATCAGTTTTCTAGTGACTTGCAGAGTTTATAATTTTTATCATTTACCTTTCTCTCCACTACACCAATTCCTAAGGGAGGGTTCATTTTTTATTCATTCTGAAAGTTTACCATCAATCATCCTCTTAAAGAGCTTGCCAGAAACTTGGACAGAGCCTCATAATAAAATTGCAGAGACAGAGGACTAATTGATTTCTATAAATAATGTTTAGCTGTAAAGATATGAAAGGTGGTTAGAACCACATGTATTAATCTCCCTTTTGCTCCATCTGTGTCTGCAAAAGCAGACTGTACCTTGACAAAGTACCCTGACTATTTTGCCCTGCAAACACACAGCAGGAGATTAACACCAGATGGCCTACCCCTCCCATTTCCTTGCCCTGCCCTCCGCCCCGCCCCCACCTCCGCTGGCCAAGTCCTCTAATTACTCCTCCCCTCTGGTCCCCACTTGATATCCCATAATTTAAAAATTCTCTTTCCATTAACATCCCCGCACTGACAACTTGCAGAGTTGACAATCCCCCATTTCTCTCCGCCCTTCCACCTTTCTGTACAATAAACACAAATACAACCCAAACCTCAAACACAAAAGCTTTTCATCAGATTGCAAAACCGACAATGTTCAAGAAAAACTGTAACTACCAGTGCTAAAGAATTATTAATGTGTGTGTCTTGGAAAGAGGAGGATTAGAGAGAACTCAGGCCGGAGGACACTCTCACGCACTACTAGCTTTAATCACATGGCACCGAAACACTCAGCAGTTACTACTTGTCAACATCATATAAAACGGGAATACAATTAAATCTGGGGAAATAAATGCTGGCTGGACAAAGATAACGCTATAAATCTCGTGTTGCTGGAGAAAGGCTGAAAACTCACAGAAGCACCATCCGCTCAGGCCAACGGTGATGCACTGAAATAAAAAATGAACTAAAGACAGGGCAGGGCTGTGTGATAGATGCCCAATTCCAAATTATGGACATTAGGTGGTTACACTGCACAGGCTGATTCATAAGGGCACCATCTTAACTGGTTCAGTCAATCAGATGGGTCCAGTCCCAACTAAACACAACACAAAATGTCATGCTTAGCATTGAATATCATTCTTCTGGCTACAGATTAAATACAAAATGAATGATTACTTTCACTTGGGAGACAGGAAAATTGTCACACTAGATAGAATTCAATGAAACTGGCCCATTTTTTCTTCTTTTTCTTTTCTTTTCTTTTTTCTTTTTCTTTTTTTTTTCCTGGCCTGGACTGCTCCTAGATGATGGTAGATAGATATTTTCCATAAATAAGAGTGCTAGGGAGTCTTTTCAGTGGGGTAACACAAATGACTAAATTGGTTCAAACAAAGTGATTCCACGTCGATCTAATTCTGATAGCATTACATATTCTTGGTGATTATCATACTTGAAATATGGTCATAATTTTAAAAGCTTTCACAGATACTTTCCTTTTTCAGTAGCTTTTTATGTGAGGCAGATCAAACTTTCTCAAAGCTTTTATTTTAGGGGGAAAATGCATGCTGTGTTTCGTAATTTTAAGTCTCAGTAAAGCTAACCACGCTTGTAAAAAATCATTTATTTTTAGCGTGGGCTCCTTCTGTAGCATTCACTTCCTTTCTACATACCGTTTAGTTGTCTGTCTTCACCCCCCTTGAATTGGCCTGCTCATGTCATTTCGGCAGTTTCTCATTTCGATGGCAAGCCCCAAGAACGTAGGGGCTGTTCCAGTCTCACCTGCTTCGCAGGGAGCCCCCGGGGGCTTCGGGAAGGCTACCAGCTCTGCTAACAGCCTACAGGGTTCTGGATTTGCTGGACTTTGTGTTATACAGCCACCAGCCACTTTTCCAAAGTTTGTGTTACACAAGTTCCCTTTTACCAAAGATCTACATTAGTACCTGTTTCACTAACTAAGGAAATCCAAAAAGGAATTTTGCCTTTACCAAAAAATGCTGGAAAGCAAAAATAGCACTTAGCATTTGTTTTGCTGCAAGCCATCCTGGAGGCCGCACACACCCTGGGGCAGCCGGGGAGCAGCACTGCCCAGTTCCCCAGTTCCTTCCCTGAGAACTACACTCAGCATCGCAACATCAAGTGCCATAGCTTTGAACTGTGTCTGTGAGCATCTGTGCTTTACTCCCATTTGTTTGGTTGTAATCTGTTAGCAAGATGTGCCCCAAGGTATCAGAAAAGCTTAAGAAAAATTATTTGGGGGCCTGGGAATGTGCAAAAAATTTCCCCTATAAGTGAATTGTATTTGCTTCTTTGGTTTATGCCACTTAGGCTCACAAAAGATTGTGTGGGAATGCTGTGCTTTCTGATAGCTGGGGAAATCTGAGGTGTTGTTAACCATTTCTACGATGACCCTAACCTCATGTAAGCACCAGGGTGGAAGAAGACCCAGGAAGGGAATAGTTGATTGAACCCAACAAACTTTTCTTTCTTCCTCTTCTTTTTAAAAGGTCTTGGATGGGGAGGGCCCATGCTGGAACTGAGCCATCATGCCACTTGATCTCTCATAACTATTGACCTGCTTCTAGGATTTAGGTAAGAATGCCCTTGAGGTGTATGTGAGGGGAGTTGCTCGGTCAGTGAATTAGTGAGGATGTCAAGGCACTGCATGGCTGGTCTAAGTCCTGAGTCCATGATGTTCAAACGACTGACGCATTTTGAGCAAGCAAAAAAATGAGCACATCTGCTCATTGGATCAGTGGAAGGAGCCTACTGAGTTCTGAAACACCATGCCCGATGGGTCTGGTGAATTATTTAGCATTCCAAAAAGCTGGGGTGTTCTCCATGTAGGCTGGTTGGAAAGTTTAAAGTGCCAAGAAATACATGGTACTGTATTTATATTACCTGAAGTTGAAGAACTGTGTAACTCAGTTTCCACTGCTTACGGCAACAGCTGAAGTCTGAAACCAGGAGTCAAGAGGAATCCCTAAGGATGAAGGTCAAACTTGGATTCCACACATCTAACCAAGTGAAGCTATCAATGCTTTCTGACCAATAGGTCCACACCTATAAATGTACCCTCAAACAGAGGGTACCTACCTTGGAGTGAGTAAATAATCACGTGTTGGGATTGAATGCAGAGTCATAGCAGAAAGGTCTACCTAACTAAGTGCATCAGTGGAAACATGGAGGCCAAAGAGAATGAAGCCAATCTATGGCTTTCCTGAGGGCCAGGCAAGGAATGAGTCCCTGACAAGACAACATAGTCCCTACATAGTCCTAAAGTCTTGAGAAGAAAAGAGGACTCTCCACGTAGGCCCATAAGATTCTGAGCTGTGGTATCTGAGAATAAGCAAGCACAGCTTTCAATGCTAGTGATGGTCATCTGTGGTATAAGGGGATGTGCCCTGAGGTCCACAAATACGTCTCCCAGACAGGCCCAGATCTGTGTACATTGATGCTGAGGTGGTCAAATAAATCTGCTGCATCAGCCTATTTCCTGAGCCTTCAAGCTTCCTCTTACCTCGGGTGTAGAGAGCGGCCTTTTTGGTCTGAAATTGCTAAGAGCAAGGATTTAGTGTGCCTTATCTCCTCACCCATGCCCCTTTGGCCAGAGTCCTCATCCTTTCCCTTTGCCACCCTCCCTAGGTGACCAGTGCTCCTTTTCCGGCTCCTAGGGGCCCAACATCACTTGCTGTGTACTCCACCAGGACCATGCCTTCCCCAAGAAAATCTCTCAGTCATGCTGTTTTGAAGACCTGGAGAAGGTGTTCCCTTTCTAGTTGATAATACATAAGCTACTACAATAAAGCCATTTCAATTAAGGGAACAGAATAGTGTAGAATGGGAATGGACAAACTTTATAAAGAGCCAGTAAGTAAATATTTTAGCCTTTGTAGACCATGTGGGCTTTGCTGCAACTACTTATGTCTGCTGTCCTGGTGCTAAAACAGCCATAGTCAGTACATAAAGGAATGAGTATGGCTGTGTTCCAATTAAATGTTCTTTATAAAAATGGGACGAGTTGGATCCAGCCTATGGGACCTTAGTTTGATGAACCCTGGCATAGAAGAAAGAATACTACATGGGAATAAAGACCTGGCCCTGTCACAGCCCTGACCTTACCCAGCTGCATGACTTTAGGCAGGTCACTTCCTTTCTCACCTCTCATTCCTCCCAAAGGAAGCATGGAGTAGAGAGGGTAACTTGTGAGACTGGCCATGAACCTGACATCTTCAGTTGTCCTGCTCATCCATGGAGTTGTTGACAGCTAACAAAGCAAAGGTTACAGTAATGGCTCTCATTTTGAGCATCTGCTATGAGAGAACAAATACAGACTCTCCTTTCATCGTCTCAGCTCATTAAAGTAAGTAATATGATCCCTCTTTAATAGATGAAGAAACAGAAACCAGGAATGTTAAACAACTTGGCCAAATGGCAGGGCGACTAAGTTACAACAATGTCAGGATTCAAATCCAGGTCCATCCAGCTACACCCAAATTTCTGATCCATCATGTGGCCTCCCATGTAGGCTGTTTAGTTTTCAATCCCTTCACTCTAACCATTTTTTCAGATACTGTCTCTGATATACTATGCTCACCACAATTGCTGGAGTGATCAGATATTGTCACTTCCATGTGAAAATCTGCCCAGTGGCTTACCATTGCACTTTGGATAGAATAAAACCATTCCAATTAAGTGGGCAGAATGGCGAAGATCCCAAATCCTTTTGACGGCTTTTGGGGCACCTATAGTCTCTGTGATCTCACTCTACCCCTCTGATGTCTCTTCTCTGCTTCACTTCCTCTGTTCTAGTCCCAGACACTTTGCTTTGCCTTACACATGTTGAACAGACTCCCACATCAAGATTTTCACCATTAAATGTCACCTCAAAGAGAACTTTCTTGACCACTCTACCCCTACAAATACCACCCATCACTCTGTCTCCAGACATTGTTTTTGTTTTCTTTGTGGCACCGAGGCAATAATCACATGAATCTTTTTTCTTATTATTCTCTCTTGTTCATTGATAAATGGTGTCTAGTCTCATAGGCTTTCAATGACTATCTGTTGATTGTTGAATAGATGAGAGAATATATTGGAATGAGGAAAAAGAATGTGACTGGTTCAGGACTAGTTGATCACTAACTGGAGGCAATGATTCAAACCTATCAGCCATGTGAAACCTTGTCCCCTAGGTCCCCTGTAGGAAGGATGGGTTGCTTGCCTTTACCAGAAAAAAATCAGGGTACTACTTCAACTCATCTTTGGAAAGTATCTAATGCAAGAGACGTGCTGCAAAACTGGGAAAGATTAGTCTCATAACTGAATGTCAGAGATTATCTAGGGCCCAGAGTTTTCTGGCCACCAACCTCTGAGCCACTTGTTGCTCTACCTCCTCCACTGTCTTAACCATTCTTTTCTGCAGGAGCTATCCCTGACCAGAATTGCCCTCTCTGACAAATCCTCTTCTCCACAGGCAGGAGGGCAGTTGGAAAACTTCAGCTAATTACTTTTGGTGGAAAAACACTATTCTTACCCAAACACCATCACTTGATGGATGGAGAAACCAAGAGTTAGAGAACTGAAATAGCTTGACCACGGTCCTACTGCTTATTAATGTCACATGCGAGTCTATAGGCTGTGTTTCTTGATCAGGAGACTGGCTCTTGCTCCACACTCCATGCAAATGGTAGAAGTAAACAACCAACCAGATCCCAGGTTGCTCATTCAAGAATCCATTCAATGATTGAGCATCCAAAATGTGGCTGGTCTTATAATTGTTAGAATCTGGAGGGCAACAATGAAAACAGTAGAGTCCCTGTCTCAAAAGAGTTTACTGGAAGTTTGAACACAGAATGAAAGAAATAGGACTTGAATCCCTGTCACCAACCCATGTTGTTCCAGAAGACCTCTAATGTGTCTTGAAAACCTTCCAGAGCTTCCTCAAACAGTTATGCTTAGGCCTCATATGATTTTTAAAAAGAGAGCAAGAGAGAGGGAGGGAGGCAGGGAGGGAGGGGGGGAAGGGAAAGACAGTGAGAGAGAAAAGGGACAGGAGGAAGGGAAAAGGAAAGGAAAGGAAGGTTGAATGGTGCTCTGCCTGCTTCCTTCGATCCCTCACTTAGGCATATTTCTGCTTCTCTCAAAGACCTTAAGCTGGGTGTGTGTGTGGGGGGGCTCACTCTCCAGAAGTTCTTTGAGCACAGTTCTCACCCCCTATGAAGTCCTGGAGTACACGGAAGAGCTGAATTATTTCTCCCACTCAGTGTCTTCTACCCAGCCCTCAGCCCAGACTTCTACATTATTGTAGCAACTTTTGATAAGAGAGTGAAGAAACTTTTGCTTACTATTAACCCAGTCAATAACTGACATTCCCTCCTTCAATCAATGACACATTCGAGGTCTTCTGAAACAACATGGGTTGGTGACAGGGATTCAAGTATTCATACAACCTGCAAGATCAGTAGGGGGAACTTTAGAGCAGGGAGTCTTAACTGTGCCAATCCCCGGCCCAGCCGTTCAGGTTCAGAGATGACTTTCTATGAGAAAAATTCACCCTTGACTTTAGAACAAATCTTTCTTCTCCGTCACCCTAACAATAAAGTCCAAAGAGAATGAAAAGCAGGGGCGGGAGGGGTGGGGAGGGTGAGCCACAAGTGCACTGGCAGAAATAATGGGCAAGAGTTGACGTTGACATGGGAACGCACCATTCCTGATTGCCTTGTGTTTATGTAAATAAAAAGCCAAAGATAAAAGAGAAACCAGAGACCAAGGTACATACTTGCCTCTAGAAGCTTCCCTCCTCCCATCCTTCCCCATTCTCCCGCCTCCCAAAAGATAAAGAGATTATTACAGCCCCAAACTACTTGGGATCAAGACTTGCCAGCGTACAGAAATGAAACCAGCTTTCCCTCTGTCTGACCCAGGATGCTACCCCGCCCGTCGAGTTCACTCACCCACTCTCCCCACATTTTCCTGCCTGTTGCATGCAAAGCAATTGTCTCCAAACGCCAATTACTGATATTCAAAATTGCTGTTTTCCTACCCTGGTTAGAGACGCCTCCATGAGAGACCCGGGGTGAGCTCTTGAGTTGAAAGAGAACCTGTGGGGTGGAGGGAAACCCCTTCTCGAACCTCCACACAGTTCCCGTTGCCAAGGGAACCCTCTTTGTCGGGGAGGCTAAGAATGGCTGCCTCTCCCACGGCCTGGCTCCAGGAGTGGCCAAATCGCTGCACAGGGTCAAGAGCAGAGGGAGGGGAAGTCCTGCACATACTTCTCACAAAGCACTTTCAAAGAATGAAAGAAATGGCGAAAATATGGTTTTAGGAGGCACCCGGTGGGAGGGAGTAAGTTTATCTATAGCTCTGTGATCACATTTGAGTTGGCTTTTGTACCCCTAAAAGAAGGATTCAAAATTGTATCAAAGAGGAGACAGGGTAGGTAGGACAGAGACAGGGAGATAGGGACGGGAAGGTTGCAAAGGGTATATCCCAGTCTACTTTGGCAGATGCCGAACATTGATCAGATACACAATTTATTCGTTAAAACGTTTAGCTGAAGCTTTGGGCTGGATTATTTTGGCTCCTGGGTTGGTCGGAGGCGCTATCTGCCCATTTTCTAGAAGCCTGATGGGGCCTGGCCTGGAGACAGTAGTGTCATTTTGATGGTGAAGCACATTCTTACTTGCCCTGCATTTTAGGGACCAGGGTTGGCTTTCCTTTTCAGAATACTCTTAGGAAAGATGCCAAAGGAGGAACATTTTGTACATGCTTATTTTGAAACCCATTTGTCAAAGGGAAGACTAGACTTAACAGTAGTTTGGAAAGTTTGGATCGACCTCAAATAGAAGTCCTAGTGCGTGGCACAGGGCAGGTGCTCAATAAAACATCAGCTGCCTGAATAGTCGTTGAAGGACAACTTTCCAGCACCTTGTCTTTCTAGCAAGGTAGGAGGATGAATTCTTACCACATGGAGCAGCCAAGGCTCAAGGATGTGGCTTACCTGAGGACCCACGAATGAATGGTAGTAGGGGAGAGACTCAGACTGAGGGCCCATTACCTCTGATCATGATGTGTAATTGCCTTTTTTTTTTTTTTAATAGAGAACTTGAAGGAATTCTCTATCCAAATGTTGCTGAATAACTTTAAGCAAAAAAGGCAAATGAATAAAGAAAAACAGAAACTGAATACCTCTGCATCTGATCTGAGCTGAACATGGGGTGAAGTTATTCACACTGAGCTACAATGAAGTACCAAGAAAAATTTATACACACACACACACACACACACACGTGCACATACAACATATGCATATACATGTTTCCCTGCAAGATGGTCAGAGTCTTATATTACTCATTTTCTAAGTCTCAGCTCTGGCAACAGTTATTCTGGGAACTTTCCATCACTAACCCCAAGCTCAGCTTCCATAGCACTTTTTAAAGATTCTCCTCATAATACTTACCATACTGATGTACTCATTGGTGCTGTGTATATGATCATAGGGACTTCCCCTACCAAAATATAATCTCTCTGAAGGAAAGCACCGTGCTTCATTCCTCCTCCTCCTTTTTTTTTTTTTTTTTGGCCTCTTAAATTCTAGTAATATGCCTATTGCATAGCAGGTGCATGACATATATACTCAAGAACTGAAGAGCAAGGAGTCCATTTGTGAATGTTTTATTGAGTGTCAACTACATTAGGCCCCAGGGAGGACTCAAAAGATGTTGACGGTATAGTATCTGCCTGTGAAATTTAAGATTTATGTAAAATGAAGGACGTGGTCCTTAAATATTACTTAAGCCGATTGCAGTAAGTATAGCTGAGAGTAATAGAAGTAATGCATTTATATAATGGATGAAAACCAGCTCTCTCGGTGGTTTTGTCTGTCAGGCTGTGGCTATAAAATCCCAGGAGCGCTTGGGCTGCAATAGGCCCAATTAGGCTTTCAGAGTCCATGCTTCTTTCTTCTTGTCAATACCCTTGGCTTTTTCAGCCTGCCAGCTCAAAGAAACCCTGGGTAAAGCAGATGACCTAGTAGAAGGGCTGAAGATAGCTCCATCATGGCACTTTCTGTATTCTATGATGTTACTTCTCCTTTACAAAAAGATAAAAACCTACTACCAAAACCTACTACCAAATTACACAAGTTCCAATTCATGCATAGCCAGAAGAGAATAGCATTCTGGACCTTCTTATCGGGTGAGATATCTGGGAACCATATTTCCCTTTCATCTTCTCTAGGGGACACTGACACAAGGCATATTTTGCATAGCTAACAGCACTACATTATCAACCAGAGGAAGATTCCAGCCAAAGGGATCAGGGTCCTGTCCTCATTGCACCTTTATGATGGAAACAGCAGGTAGAAAGTGTTAGGTGCCAGAGTCTCTGCCAAAAAGACTAAATGCTTTCAGGTCATCTGAAGGTCACAGATGAAGACTGAGGTCCAGAGTTACATACTGAGTGAGGAGAGGTTGGACTTGACTCCATGCCTGGAAACACCCCCTCACATCTCTTCAAGTGGCCTCTGACCTCAGGGCCCCTCCTGCAGGCAGCATGCTTCCCACCCTGACCCTCCTTTTGGGTCATGTCACTCTTCAGCATAAGATGCTGCTGCATCTATCCACTGCCCTCTGACCAAGTCCAGTATCTCAAGCTTTCTGTCATCTGCCCTTCCCAGCTCTGCCTCAGAGACTCCACTCCCTCACCCAGTGTCTTACATCTTCTCTGAAATACTCAGGTCGTCTCCTTTCACCACATTATTTCTCTTGCATTTTAGTCTGCTGGAAATGTAATGCAACCAAAGGCAATGTCACAGATGGCACCCCCAAATCAACTTGCCAGACCTCTCTGCCTGTGCCAGGGAGCTGTGAGTAAGGTGCCATGGAAGGAGGGTTTTGGTGGAAGGATGCTCACTTGGAATTATGCTATGCTTCACCGGGAGAAAGGAGCAGTGTCTTATACTCAGCACTCATCATGAGGTGCTGTGCATTTTGGGGAGAGAGTGGAGGAAGGAGATGGAGGGGGGAAGGAATTAGAATTCAGCCGTGCTTACCACTCAAGTGCATTCATAGTGTCTGCTCACCAACTAACTTCTGTTTGAACTAATACCATTATCTTACAGTATAATCTCAAAGTTAAATGCCTCCAGGGGCCAAGTAAGTGAGGTAAATGAGGGCAGTGGGCTTTGTGTCAGATAATAGGGAGTGGTGGAGATTGTGGTAAAACAGAGACCAAATGCTATATGTAAAGGGAGCAATAGTAACTCCAGCCACTTCCTAACGGGAAGGATTACAGCCCAGGATTGCCAGAGTTTTTCACTTCTTAAAGAAAAGCTGAAAATGGGAAAATATGTGAAATTTCCTAATTTAAAAATGTTGATTCAAAATGTTAACAGACACTGTGTAGGACAAACAAAATATATCTGGCTCGTGTGCTGCCACTTTGTGACCTTTGTTTGCCCTATATGGAACTTGCCAGAGTTAAGTACAGGCGTCAGGGATGGATAGTTATTGTCAATAATCCAGATCACAAAACTAATGTGAAAACATCCAGGAGGTAATAAGGTAGAGACATAAATGATTTCAACATGATACTTCATGAAGTAGAGGGTACTACCATGATTGGATATAAAATAGTGAGATAAAATCATGGAAAACCTACCTCTTTCTCAGGAGTTGTGGCTTTGTTTGAAGTGGCGATGGGATTGGTTAGCACTCCCATCCAACTCTGGGAGCTGGACAGCTCCAGAGGTGGTCCTCCCCAGTCTTCCCATGGCCCAGGAAGGCTAGGCTCACACATCGGTGGAAAAAGGGTGGGGGTGTATGTGTATCATTGTGGCAACCAGAATGCCATACCAGGTGTAGACATATGCATGGCTCAATGCAAGTCCTTTTTCTCACTGGCCTTAAGCATCCTTTTTCCAGCTCTTAGCCAGCATAAACTCAAGGCATCACATCTGGGGAGAGTCTGGCAATGGGGAGATCCCCCTCTTTGGGAAGATCTTTCTTCACCTTTGAATACCTGTAGAGGCACTGGTATGACCATGTGGTCCAATTATTTACAATGGCTGCCCTGCTTCTTGTTCCTTCTGCTTAACCTTGAGGAGGAAACCACTCCTGCACTTCAAATCCTTTTACATCACCACCAGTCTTCTTTCTCAGGGCCATAATAACATGCCCCTCCTTCTCAAAAATTTGCCTTCTGTATCCATTTTAGCTCTTCCCTTCCCTTTGGTTATGATTCAAATCTCACCAATTATTTTTCTATAAAGTCTGCTGGTCCTGAGATACCATCTCCTATTTCTTTGGCCAGCAACCTTATCCAGGTGCTGCTCAACATTCCAAACTCCTGTTGCTATTCATGGCTTCTGAGGAAGGTTTTTCTTGCCTCCAACTCCCCTCACCTGCCCTAAGCATCATTTCCATCATGTCATCCCCTTCCCTATTATTTATTATCTTAAATTAAAATACACAAACATGACCTTAAAAGACTTTTCCCCCACTGCCTCCACGTAGAGCCTATCCAATTACCTTCAGGCAATGGAAAGAGCATGAATTTTGGAATCACACAGACCCAAGTTCACATTCTGGCTTTGCTCCCTGTGGGATCTGAACAAATTATGTAAACTCTCCTGCCTTCAGTTTCCTCATCTCAAAATCGGAATAAACAATACCTACCTTGCACAGTTGTGAGAATTATATAAGCTAACGTAGGCTATCTCTTGTATATGGAGTTAAAAAATGGTAGAGACCATTAGTATTATTCTCCACGAATAATAGAGGGAATTAGAGAGGGAAAGTAGGAGGGTATTTGCATCTGTCAGAAAGATGACAGATATGTTAAAAGAATGTGAATTGAACTAAATAAATAATGGAAATGCATACAGCTCCGTATAGTGCAGAAGACAATTAAAAAAAAAAAACTATCAAGAAGGAAAACGGAAAGCTAGTGCCACTAAGTCCCAGGAATTTTGTGCCCTGAACATCCTTGCTACATCTCCTACGTTCTCTAACACAAATATGTGGCTTCCGTCCAGGAAAGCCCCTGTGGGTCCCCTGGAAACAAATGGATTGTACCCAACCTTATGGATTCCACATGCGGTGTGCATGGCCTGTGGTCGCCACCTGCCTTCACAGTGCCATTAAGCACAGGGGATACCTGCAAGTCATTGGGGGTCAGACAAACCAGAATGTGAATCCTGACTCTGTCAAGGTCCTAGCTGTGGAACCGTGAGCAGAATACCTGATCTCTCCAAGCCTCAGTCCTTTACCCCTAAGATTAGGAGAACCATGCTGTCTGTGTTGGGAGCTAATGACATGAATAGCTCTTCCAAAGGTCCTCACCTATTTTAACTGTTTGAGATATAATTCTTCTTATTCTCTTGAATAGACCCAATGTTCACATCCTTTAAGAAATTCCCTTGATCAAGTCCTTCTGATGCTTACTGCTTTTGCTGTATCCTCTCAGCAAATGGAATCTTAAAATTTGTATAGTTACAAAGATGAGTTTTTGAGTGAGACAGACTTGTTTTTTAATTCTGGTTTTACTATTAGCTAGCTCTGTTACCAGGATAAGTCTCAGTTTCTTTTTCTGTTAAGACAGAAATAATTGTCCTTCCTTTAGAGGATCTTATAAAGATTTAATGAGACAATGTTCAGAAGAGGACCTAACCAAGAGAAGACATCCAAAAGAGGTTAGCTGTTCTTATTAAGGTGGAAACTACCAGAAGTGTAAACAAGCAGGATGGCATTTGGGTCCTATCTTGACCAAAATATATGATTTTGGTCCATTCATATAACCTCTCTGTTTCCATATATATAAAATGAAAGTCATACCATTTGCCTTATATCCCAGGAATTTCATAAAGATGAAATAATGTCACAGATCTGAAGATTCTTTGAAAAGTGAAAAACACAAGTTTTACACATCTGTTGGCTGAAAAGGTATTTGTTGTCAACCTTGTGTGTGTGTCTGTCTGGAAGCTCCTCAAAAGTAGGGAGGAATCTTCTACTTCTTTTGCACCCATTCCATGGTTTCTAATTTAATTCTGTTGCCTGCTCACTGTCCAGTTAGGGCTTGTTCCTCACCCATGCCTGCCTTGTAGACCATGCTCACATAAAACCACCTACCCCTTATGTGTCGGCAGCACTCCTGCCAAGGCAAAGATTCAGCTTCTAGGTCTGAAGGCCTGAGCTGCCCCAAGGAGAGAGGAAAGATTAAGCATCTGTAATAAATGTTCTCCAGGCAGGGAGGGAAAAATCACCTAACACCCTTGTGGCTTTTAGAAAAAAAAAAAAGAGAGAGAGTAAGAAAGGAGAAGGAGGAAAAAGAAAACGCTGAGCTTTAAACAAGTGGCCGGGCTGTTTGTCATCTGTAAAATGAGGCGATGGAAAAGCACGGAAGGGCAGTGGTCACTGGGTCTGCTTCAGGGATTCGTGCCTTAGACGTCTGCTCCAATGCTCCCGGGCTGCCCATCTGCAATTTCTTTTTCTTTAACAAAAACAGAGAATTCTCACTGGGCTGAAGTTCCCACCTGGCTCAGGAGTTTTCAGACCTGGCCTAGGTGGTCTCTAAGTAAATATTTTCATCCTCACTCACCTCCTCCTGAGGAAAAAAAATCAACTCTTTGCTCAGCTAGAGAAGAAAGCACCCAAACCAAACAGCAGATTATTTGCACCATTGGAACCCTCATTCCAGGGACTCCCGGGAGGGCATGTGGTTTAATTCAGAGTGTCCGGGCTACTTGTCCATCTTCTAGATGAACCTGGTTAACATGGACCTGGAGAAAAAGCTGGGATGTGTGCCAGAGCACTTTAGTGCCTATACAGATTGGCTCGGGGACTCTCACCACCACCCAGTAATTCTAGAAATCCACCTGCAGGCAAAACATAAAGAAACAGTCTAACCTAAAGGGGAAACAATACTGCATCCTTGACTGGACATAAAGATTGAGACCCTTGTGATTTCTCCATAGCTAGCAGATTCAGTGGAGATATTCCTGCTTAGAGCTAATTTCAAGGGCTCTTTTCCTCTTGCATTCATTTGGTGTAAGCTCAGTAGTTTTTTATTTCCCCAGAAAACATTTTAGGTGTTCCTCTATTTGTGCCAGACACTGTGCCAGGCTGCAGGGTTCTAAAGATGCACAAAACACAACCTCTGCCCTCCAGCTCACAGCTCTTATAATGAAGATAAAAAATCCAGATATACAATTATTAAAATAATAGTTTCCTAGGGTTATTATAGCAAATTATCAGAAACGGGGTATTTAAAACAACAGAATTTTTTTCTCACGGTTCTGGAGGCCAGAAGTCTGAAAGGTAGGTGGCAATAAAGTTGGTTTCTTGCAGGGCTTTGAAGAAGCATCCATCCCTTGCCCTTCTCCTAGCTTCTGGTGGCCACTGGAAATGTGTGATGGTCCTCAGTTCGTAGCTGCAGAGCTCCATTCTCTGTCTGCATCTTCACATGGCCCTCCTGATGCATCTCTGTGTCATGTTTCCTCTCCTTTCTAAATCCACTGGATTTGGGGCCCACTCTAAAACCAGGATGACCTCATCCTGAGATCCTTCACTAAATTACATCTGCAAAGACCCTATTTCCAAATAAAGTCATGTTCATAAGTGCTGGGAGTTAGGACTTAACCATATATTTTTGGGGATGCACTTCAATTTGCTACAAAGATCCTATGTGATAAGTGCTATAAATATAGAGACAAGCATGGGCTATGACTACAACAGAAAGTATCATGGTCTAATGCAGCTGTAGGGGGCATCAGGGAGACTTTCTGGAGGAGGTGATTCCCAAGGGGAGTTTCAAGGATAGGTTGGAATCTACCTACAGGAAGACCTACTTGTGTGAAGCCTTGGAGGTTTCAAAGTGTCATGAAGGTGACCCTATGTTTGACATTTGAATGTCAGTGGGCTCCTCGAATCCCTTTGCTGCTTATCCCTCCTCTCCATCACTATCTATGTGACCCAATAAGGAAGATCAGCATGCAGAGGTGCATTGGCTGTAATTTCAAATAGTACAGCCTCTAGACCACCATGCAGAGAGCTCCTCATTTTGGCCCCACAACCAAACAACACACAGAAAAACAACAGCCCAAAGCCACCTCTGCCTTAGCCTCTTTTGCTCTCCTTCTCATCTTCAGACTCTTGTGTGTCTTATTCTCTTCCTGGGAATCCCAGATTGTTGTACTAAGTAAACATTCATTCATACTCGTTGGTGGGTGTCGTCTGTTTAAACACCTAGATGCATTCCAGGGTAGGTGATCACAGCCTGCCTCTGGGCAGGCTGATCAAACAGAAGAGATGGTGGGAATGGGGAGTCATGCGGAGTTTGTATGAATGGGGTATGTGGAGTATGAGCAGGGTGGAGGGGAAGTGGCTTCATGCTGGAGAGATAGGCAGGAGACAGATCACAGAGAGTCTGAGAAAGCAGATGTGCTACAGTGAAACACAAACTGAATAAAGTATGTCAAAATCAAACATCTCTTGTCCATTGGTGAAAACCAGGAAGAATGTGCTGTTTGGGGACCATTTTGACTCACAAGGAGTTAAGATGTCAGTATCAGAAAAATAGGTAAGGATGGATGGACAAATGGAAAACCAGAAGGACAGAGAGCCTTCCTGAGGTGTGGCTGGCTGTCATTAAAGGCAAAGTTTTCCAGGGTGTGAATTTTATTCTGGAAAGCTGTCTGCAGGTGGATTCAGCTTTCAGACATAAGGCAGAAATGAGTAGGGTTCTTATGCAGTGTCCTTTGAGTCCATTACTGGTTTATAAAGGTTATGTGCTTCCAAAAGCACCTCCCATCTGGCCAGAGGAATGATTTACTCTTCACAGAGTGAACTTGGTCAACAGTTAACCTTTGATGTAAGCTATAAGGGGAAACCTGGTAAGGATATTTTCAACATGTCATTTCCATCCAGTCAATGGAATTATCAGAGCTGCATCTGTGTAGCTTTTTTTTTTTTTTTAATTCCTATTAAATTGCCTGTACCATGAAATTAGACCCAGCAGCACCCTGGTTATAAAGAAGTGGGAAGACATGGGATTGGTAATGCTTTTTGGATAAGGATATCAGAGCTTTCTTTGGTATGAAGCAGTTCATGAATCTGTGGACATTAACTACCTCTACCCTCAAGTACTGTGCTTAAATGATTATCACAGCACAGCAGTGGGGACATGATGTAGAAACACAAAGTGCATTGGAAGTATTTACTGAAAGAAAGCTTTTCCCCACCACACCCTGATAAATGTTTTTCAAATGGTCCTTTATCCGAAATAGCCCACCACTCCAAGAACACTATATGGCTGACTCAGGAGGCCACATCCCATGCATTCTTGTTGCCATTCCAAGCTCATTATTTATGTGTGGCTTTGGATGGTCTTCAGAAGATTTGCTGAAGCATTCACACCAATTCAATCCAAAACTTCACTCTTTTGCTGGACCATTCTTTCTGTGATAGCCTTGGCATCCCAGGTCATTTTAGAGTAAAACATCAGGCATATGATCTCCCAAAGAAAAAAAGTGGAGATAAAATAGCCAGCAGCCCCAATCTTCAACTATTCCTCCTTAAAGACCCTATGGTATTCCATATTAGAGGCTTGGAAAACAACCACACAACTGTCAGCAAACTGCAGGAATTGTACTGGCAAGTTTGGCTTGCGGTAGCTCTGTCTACAGATTGTGTTTCTTGTCTGCCTGCCAAGCCCCAATGTCCCTGATAAATGTAGCACTCAGAGATGGCCTACAAGAGAGGTAGATTGTACCATTCAAACCAGAACTCTGGAGAAGATCAGTGAGGCCAGATCTAGAAATAAAGCAAAGATGGATTGAGAATTGGAGAATCAAGAGGATCACTTTGGAAAATCAGGGGCATATCAGTCTGTGATCATTACTTGCACAAAACACAACAGGTAAGCTAATACTAGGGATTGTGGAGATATGAAAAGATATATTATGTGGCCTTTGCCCTCAAACTTTCAGTTGATGTGGGGAGCTAACGGACATCATATGGAGGATCATAAAGTGAAAATATGGTTTAAAAATAGGGCAGAGCTCTCTGGGCTTGGACCTGGTTGGTGGGGACATGGCCAAATGCACCAAGAAGGTCAGAATCGTGGGTAAATATGGGACCCATTATGGGGCCTCCCTCAGGAAGATGGTGAAGAAGATTGAGATTAGCCAGCATGTCAAGTACACCTGCTCCTTCTGTGGCAAAACCAAGATGAAAAGGCAAGCAGTGGGCATCTGTCACTGTGGCTCCTGCATGAAGACCATAACCGGTGGCATCTGGACCTACAACACCACTTCTGCTGTCACAGTAAAGTCGGCCATCAGAAGATTGAAGGAGTTGAAAGACCAGTAGAAGCTCTACCATTTGAGACATTGCTAGCCTATAATAAATGGGTTAATTTATATAATAAAAATTTTAAAAATAGGGCAGATAAAGGGTTATAATTGTCTATATATATATGTATATATATAATTGTAATATATTAATGATGAGAATAAGGGAAGAGATCATTTCCAAAATGGAATAGCTAGAGAAAATACAAATTTTAATTTATTTATTGTTGTGTATAGCATTTATTAGTTCTGAGTGCTTGAATGATACTAACTCATTTAATCCTCCTTCGTTGTCCCATGATGTAAATACTATTAGCATTCTCTTTTTAGATGAGGAAACCAGCACAGAAAAGTTAAGTTGCTTCCCCAAGGTCATACAGCTAGTAAGTAGCAGAGCTGGGATTCAAAACCTCCATCACAGGAGGAAAAAGAACTTAGATTGGACTTTGAAGGTAGGTTAGGAAAGCAAGAAGTTAAGAAGGCCTTCCTGTTGGATGGAAATGGCAGGCCATTCCAGGAAGGGAGTGGTATGATGAAAGATTCATCTTCCTCACTCTGGGATGGTTGGTCTTACAGTAAAATGCAGGAGATGTTAGAAAAGGAGGCTTAGAAATAAACTGAAAGTGCAATGATTTGGTCAATACCTGGCTTAGTTGTGGCTGTGAAAAATGGAAATGAATGGATGAATTAAAAAGAATCTATAAATGATGAATTAACACAAATTGATAATCAAGTAGATATGAGAAAAAAAAACGTGGGAAGTCAAAGAATTCTCTCAAATGTTAACCTAAAAAATGATGGTACCATTAATAGAATAAGGAAGTCGAGATGAAGCTTGGGGTTTAAAAGACCAGTTATGTTTTAGACATTTTGTTTTGAGATGATTGCAGGATTCCTAAACACATGCATCTATTGAGCAATTGCTCAAGTGGGACTTGAGCTTAGGAAAGTGGTCAGGCTTGCGTTTATCAACCAAGGAACCATTAATGCAGAGATGGGTGCATAAAAGTACTCCAAGGGAAGAATACAAGAGCAGAAGTGAAGGACTGAACTTTGTCCCAATCTAGTTGCTGGAGGAAACGAATTAATTAATAATGAAATGGATAAAGAGGATTAAAGAAGAAAGTTACAAAAGTTACCACTGTGGAAATCAAGAGAAGAACATTGTAAGAGAGGCGATAGTAATGTGTAATGTTGCGATGAGGTAATGGAGAATGGAGAGTGAGACAAGAAAAAAAAAACATGGTGACTTCTGAGCAGCCAGTATAAATGGGGTGGTCCGTTTCTTCCTTTTCTGGGCTGAGTGTTGCCTGTTCTGTCAACATTTCCTGATACAGGATGATTTTAAACCTTTCATCCTCAGCAACACAGCATAATGAGAAGAAGATGGCATGGACTCAAATTCAAAGGCTCTGCTGATAAACACAAAGTTGGCAGTGAATAGAGCAGGTCATAGCCAAGGGTAGAGCCCTGGTTTCTCATGGTACAAAATTTCCTCCAGGATGTCACAGTCTTTGAGCACAGTTTTTAACCCATTGTGAATCCACTATGGAGACTGTTGAATGTCTGGCTGAAATTAGTAAGTACTCTGTTTGGGAGTGGTCTTAACTTGCCAACACAGTAAATTTTAGCTTAAAGGTGAATGAAGTTACCATGTTGTGATTTGTTCTTGATGAATAAATGTGGGGTTTTGGTGATCACTTTATTTTTTCAAAGTGTTGGTACCTACAATTTAATCATCTTTTCCAGAATTTTGCCAAGAATTTTAATAAAGATATAAGTTTAAGGAATTAAGTTTTGGTGAACTTGGATATCTTCTGATCACTACTCTTCTGAGGACACTCTCATTCATTATATAGCATCTCACAGGTAAACAATAAGATTGCTAAGAGGATATGTGGATTTGTATTTTCAGCAAAATAAAAAAACTTTGCAAAATAAAACTTCTCAAGGCCTGAAAACTTGAACTTGAACTTACAGATGCCTAATAATTCTCTCTCAATCCTGGCCTGAATTCCCTTCTTTATACTGTTTAATCTGTTCTTTTTGATGTGAAGATAATTCTTGCTAGAAAATCTGAATACCTAATACGAGTTGGGAGGTTTTCCTTTTCTGTTACCCAGCACTGTGGTTCATTTTGACAACTGTTAAATGCCTACTCTGTATGGCTTCTATGGCAGGCTTTGGTGACGTGAAGATCTTATCCAAGACTTACTCCATTCTGGTTTTCAGCTTTCCCAGCAATCAGAAAGTAAATGGTACTAATAATGCATCTTCTGATCCAAATCCATTTTCTGAATTGAATCTTTGGAGATCCAAATGCAAAAAGCCCCCCTAACCACTGAAACTTCTCCCTCCCTCCCCATGGATCCACACAGGTTTTATGAGCTGCTCATCCTCTTTTGTTTTCATTGGGATCATTCCAAACTGAATCACAAATGTCAACTACTGGCATTCCTCAAACTTAGAAATCCCCCTTCACTTTAGGAATCCTCTAAATACAGAGTTTTTTCTATTAATTTTCTTAATTTCTTGAAGCCTTGGGTACATGTCCAGAAACCCTCATTGTACCTTTAACCTTTCTGAGACAGTTCTCTCAAAATTCCTGCTAATTCAACATCACTTTGAAGGCCAATATGAAGTAGAACGGCAATATTATCTTTTTCCTTCTACTTTCTAAAAAATGATATAGTCAATGAGGTAAAGGATTATGAGATATTCTAGTTTTAATAGAATCAGACTTCCAGTGAATTTATGAGGAGATAAAGTCCCTCATTGTACTGAGATCACTTCTGTACTCTTTGTTACAGTTCTTTTTTAGAAAATAATGTTTAATATAATCTGTATTAAGAAAATATCATCTTCAAACACTATCTGGCTAGCTAGCCTATAGTATAATGGCACCAAAATAGAACTTTGGATTCTTTTCCTTTATCGCAACTGAAATGCTTTTTACTTTACTTCCCCTCTCAAATCTGTAAGTTTTTGTACAAGCCTGTAACTCCACTATATACAGGCATAAATTCCTCTCCTTTTCCTACCCTTGAAGGCAACATGCCACCCATTTCCTCTAGTCAGAATTAAAAAAAAAAAAAAAAAAAAAAAAGACTCACAACATGTAGGTGAAACTAACTACAAGCCAGCATCAAGCAAGAAAAGCTTGAAATGGATAGATAGGAGGTTTCTGCAAGTGCTCATCACAGCTGTAGTAACAGAAGACAAGCTCTGGAAAGGCATTTGCCTAACAAGGAACTTCCACAGTGCTGAAATGGATTCTGCATACAGCCACCTATGTTCTTTTTTTTTTTTTTTTTTTTTTTTTTTTTTTTTATTTAAAACAGATAACTTTAATACCATAATAACACCTTTATTATTATTTTTTTTTATTGGTGTTCTTAAGGTATTGTGTCTTCTAGAGCCCAATCCCCTAAAGGAATAAATCCAGCCACAAACTTCTATGCTATGTATTCAAAGAGAGGGCCATTTCTTCTGCTACGAAACCCACTCCCTTCTCAACGCTCCAGAATTTTTTTTTTTAATATTTATTGATTTTACGGGGGTGGGGCTGCAGGTAGAAGGAAAGGGAATTGCCACCTCAAGCAGAATTGCCACTGAGCTCAGAGCCCAATGCAGAGCTTGAATCTCATGACCCTGAGATCATGACCTGAGCTAAAACCAGGAGTTGGACACTCAACCCATTGAGCCACCCAGGGGTCCCCCCAGATTTTCTTTTTTTACCTCCACGATACCTACAGATATATCCAGCTGGCTGGATCTTAAATATTTAATTTTTATATCTGTCTTCCCCATCAGACTGTAACCTCTTAGAGGGCAGACTGTGCCTGATTTATCTATATAGTTCCATCACCCACCACATTATTGATGCTTCTTGAATAAATGGTCTGGTTTCTTTTGTGGGCACAGTTGTGGGAGATGCCCGGTAAAGGTGTCTGGACTTATCAAGAGTGATGCTACTCTTTCAGAGCAACAGAATGATAATATTTGGTGCTTTAACCAGGGCAAGAATTCTGGTCATAAGGATCTGACAATCAGATAGGGTTAATATTGTTATTTTGCCTTTCTCCAAAGGTTAATTTATTGTTCAATCTATCCATAGGCTTCACTATGCAAGTAAATAAATATCTAGGAAATTGGATATATGCCTTTTGTATCTCTTAGCATCTTAGATTGAACTGCTTGTTCCTGCTACTGTAGATTTGGCATATAAATGCCACTTGTCATCACCTAAGAAATACTAGGGGCCCGTCCCCTTGTTCTGTTGTTTCTTGCCATGTCAGACATGACATTGTCCATATAATCTGTTTTGCAGTTTATTTGCACTTTCTTTTCCTCTGTCTAACAAAAATCCTATTTCAACTCTGTTGGTCAGCTTAGAATTGTGCCAAATACATACTTCCGAGTCTCTGTGCAGTATACCCAGAATCTAGCCAGGTCCTTTTTTCTAGTATTACGGGCCACAGCCCAGGAAACTAACATCTCTTCCACACCATCTTTGGCCTTCACATTCCTTATTCATCTTTCTTTTTCCAAAGACCTCCAGCTGGAAGAAGAGATGAAAGCATCACTTGTGTCTTGAGAGTCCCTCTATGATTCTTTATCCAAATCCCTGAGTGTCTCTAGGGACCCATCTGACCACTCATTCTTTTTTTTTTTTTTTAATTTTATTTACTTATTCATGAGAGACACACACAGAGAGAGGCAGGCAGAGACATAGGCAGAGGGAGAAGTAGGCTCCATGCAGGGAGCCCGATGTGGGACTCAATCCCTGGACCGTGGGATCACGCCCTGAGCCAAAGGCAGACTCTCAACCGCTGAGCCACCCAGGCATCCCCTGGGTGCCATTAATTCTTATAGGAGCCAGGAGAAGAGGACAATGGGGTTCAAGAGTGGCTTATGCTCTCCACTGTGGTCTCTTGACCAGCTGTAGGTGCCTCTAAAGGGCAAAGTCCAAACTTTACCTGACAGATCATTTCTTCTGAGGGTAGTAATAGGGTTCTTCTATGCAATGGTTCCTACAAATCTCCTGCATTGCTCTTAGAGCCAGTGTAAGGTAATGCCTCTTTATCAGAATGTCTTATAGCATGCTTCACCACAAGAATCTCTTTGGGGGGGTTCCCCTTTTCTTCTCATTCATATAACTTTGACACCTATTTCCATTCATAAACTCAGCTTATTTTTCTACCTGGTTGCTTTCTTCCTGAATTATTTTTGTACTTTCTATTATGTCCCTTGTTTAATAAACTGGAATGTAACAAAGTGATCCCCAAACTTTTTCCTTCACTTTCAGCAATCACTGAAGCTTGAAAATAGAGCAAGTAGAACTCTTCATCAATAACCTCAGGGAAAGAGAAACACAAAATAGATTCAGAAGGTCAAAATATTCTTCTAATCAGTGTGAGTCACTTCCCAGACTCCAGAACAAAAGCATCTGTGGGTCGCAGGGAACAACCGCTTTCAAGTCTTGCTAACTAAAACAAGTTAATCTCCTGCTCATTTATTTTCTCTTAAAAAATAACCTATTTATTTGAGAATCTCCAGCTACCTTCCCAGTAGATGATACTGAGATCTCAGAAGCCTAATAATAGCTTTGTGATATAGAAAAAAAAATAGGCAAGGAATCCAGAGAACTGGGTTCTAATTCAAACTCCATCATTGTGTGGTTTTAGGCCATTCATCTGAACTCTGAATCTTGTTTCCTGATCTATTAAACTGATGTAGAAAACAGTTCCTGCTTTTCACTGGGTATTTGTAGAGGTCAGGTATGCACACATACACACATGTATGTATACATGTATAAATACATACATGTTTTGCAAACCACATACTGCTCCACAAATATTACACTTTAGGTAATTATCATTGCATTTTGAAGTTAGCATGGCATCCTGGAACCCTTATAAAAAAGGAACAAGCTAGAATGAACAATCCTAGACTCTAATTTTTGTAGCAGAGCTGGCTATATGAAATTGAGCAAATCATTCAAGCTGTTTGAGAAATTCCCCATTATATGAAATAGGAATGATGAGACTCCCTGGCCTTCCTCCAGAAAGTTTTGCTTCTGGCCCAAGGCTCCACCTCTTTCCCTAAAGAATGATACCAGGAAGATTCACTCTTCAGGTAGCAAAGCACCCCATCCACTTTTCAGCTCACTACTTACCCTAAAAATGCATCCAGACAACATATTAGAAGACAAAACAGTAACACTAATACCTAGGCAAGACACACCTTACATAACAGTTGACTGAGGTGGGGGTAGGAGGAGTTGACATTTCCTTACACTAGGATATTTTACACTAGGGTGTACAATTTGATACTCTAGTATTTTATAATAGGGTATAGAATAACTTGAAGTAGAACCTAATATATGTTCAGCTTAGAACTCTGGAAAGCCATACCAGCACTTATTAATTAATTGATTTTTCTACCTACAATTTTTTCTATTACACAATTCAGCCAGGACTGTAGATTTAATCACCATCCACACTGACAAAGCTTGAGAGTCAAGAGAGAAGATCATTGATGGGTAGAGGTACGTTACGTTAGGATACATAGCAATGCAATGGAACCCAGAGCTCAAATCTGTGAACACAAAGGAGGCAACGCAGATATGTGTGTGCATACACCCGTACACACACACACACACACACACACACACAAAGGTGTACATATCCAAAATAGCATCAGGGCCGAGAACAAATATTGCCACAAATATTACCTTTCCCAGTGACCTCCTCCACCTATGGTATATTGATGTATTCTGATTTTAGGAAACCCCATTAGAGGGGGGCCTTGCTTTATAAAATTGCTTCATAAAATTGAAAACTTCTGAGTAAATATTGATTGACTGAATCTTTTATGAAGTGCACTAGGAAACTCATTACAGTGGAGCTTTCCTGGTTGTCAGAGGTGTACCCTTGAGTGCAGGGCCACAGAGGACCCTGCAGAAGAGCATCCCCCATTGCCAGGACACATCCTCAGCAAGACCTCAGTATGGAGTGGCAGAGGGTGGTAGCCCACCCTGAGATCTCCAGAAAACCCTAAAGTTTCTCTAATTCCATGTTTTCTGATTCATCAAATGGGGAGAGCAAATGTTTTCCCACTGAGGTGAGAGGATTAAAATATATCTTTTAATTAACTGGGCAAAACAAGACTGGACAGAGATACAGGTTTTCGTTTACAGAGAATGAGCAACTTCTTGCACACTATCCCCACAGCTCAGAAGACTCAAACTAAAAAGTAATGACAAACTACCCATTATGGGTCTCCTGCAAAGAGCTCTGACTATGGATGGTAAATGAAGACACAGATCTGCGTCAACATGGATCCACGGTTACATTTTGAGTCTGAGGAATCACATACTTAGATTCCTAAAAGTTAGAATACAGATCAGTAGATTTGAGTATAATAATTTGTATCAGAGGAAACTTCACATAGCATTTCCTTAACAGAGTTTCCCACCTAACTTTCTATCTCTAAATCACCTGCATTTGTAGAACCACTACTGTCGTTGACTCTTCTTATATCCCTGTCCTAGAGGAACATATTATTGATCATATAATGAGGCAGTTCTAAACTCTTTAGTAACTAATGCCCTTGAGACAGGTCCAAGACTAGAATCCACTGAAACAGGTCTAGTTCTAAAGAGACACTAGTGCATTTTATAACAGGTTGGGGAGGGGAGATAGACAGCTAGAGTCAGAGATTGAGGGCTTTTTGTTTTGTTTTGTTTTGTTTTGTTTTTTACTAACTGAAGCAACTATAATAACTTGAGAGGAGACTTCTGATTCAGTGGCCTATGTGTTCCATGCAAATTTTTATTTGGACAGTCCTCAGACCTCCAGGGCATCCTAAATGTAGTAATGGACTATTTCAAAAGATACTTCTAGAAACCTCCTGAAAATTCTACATGCCAAGTCCATGCAGATGCTGCTTATTTCAAGACAGGGGGAACAAACTAACAAATAGCATTGTGGATGATGAATTGGGAATCAGTATCTTATGCTCTAAGCTATGTACACAGTCAAAATAGTCAAATGCAAAGTGAAAACTTCCTTCTGTCCTTTACCTGTCTGAATTTTTTGACAGTTCCCTCTGGTTCCTTGAGTTCTCTGGTACTGTGTAGATTTAACCTTTAGAGAACAGAGCTGGATTCGTTTTAAACTGCCCCCCATCTCAGATGCTACATTCAATTTCAATTTCAGATAGATGCCTTCCTGCTTCTGTGAATATGCAGTCCTCTAAGTGGCTCACAGAATAAGAAAAAAAAAAATGGAGTTAGAAGTCTGACAAACACCCAGATCGGCCAGGCTCACCCGATTCAATCCAAGGTTTGACAAGTCGCTGTACAGAAAAGCAGTCTTTGGGAGGCGACACTGCTTGCCAGCACGCACATCCACTTTGGAAGAGGACAGAACACCAGCTGCCTACAGACTCACTCAGGCTGCATCTCCAAGAGCAAACAGACCTCTTCAGTTTTGGTGAAATGAACTTTTCCCCAGCTAATCAAAATGCCACTTGCTTGGCTGACTGAAATATCCTCCAACCCAGTAAGGCTGCACACCTTTTTCACAGCTATCCTCTGCCCAGGGAGAAGTCAATAAAGAAACAAAATGCAAATAAATTAGCATTCATCGCTGCTGATCTAGTATAAATATTTATAAGGGAAAGATGCGGCGATTTTGAGTGATACCATGATCTTGGCCCCACATAAACAGTTAAAAACAGCCATACTTGTGAGATCGCACTTTGCCTTTTTTTTTTCTTCATTTCACATCACCATAATCACCTAATAAATATTTAAATGGACCCATTTGCTGTAACTATAAAAGAACCGTGTAAACTTGTTGTCATCTAGACACATTAGCCGTGGTGGAGTCAATGAATTTCAACAGTCACTTAATATTGCAGCCACTAGCTACCTTAAAACTGCCAGCTACGGCCTGCCAGGAAGCTACTGTAACAGTCCTGCTCACTAACTCCGGAGCAAGACACGAGCTTCATTATGAATGCGAGCATTGCCGCTCTAATTAGGCCTGGGAGAAGTTTAACAACCATCCTACAGTCTTGCTGCTGACAAATATAAAAATAAAGCCTTGTTCGAATTAGCAATGTGAAGTGAGAAGGTCTAGAAGCACCAACTGTCTGACCGGCCCTGGAACAGCTCTAATCTATAGTGGGGTTATTTCGGTTCATAAACTGCTAGTATGTTACCTGCAGGAGGTCTCCCCTGTAAAATGAATTATAGTAAGCTATATGTGATAATTAACCATGCATTAGCAAATATCTTGAAACAGGGAGGCTCTGTTTTCTCTGTATTTTGACTAATAAAAGCATGAATTTGTTCAACAAATGATCATTTAGGTTGTGGGATTCTAACCATATTGGAAGGACACAGTGAGTAATACAACATTGTGCTGGTCTAAAGGGTTTCCTTACCCAAACAGGCTGCTTAATAGACTGGCTCCATACTATGATGCTATTCACAGACCTAAAAACCACAGCGTTGAGAAGACAAATACAATATACATTTAAAATAATATGAACCTTGTGCTCTTATTTACTTTAAAATCACCCTATATGTGACAATTAAAAAAGAAAAAAAAAAAAAAACCACGGCTGAAGTTCTATTTCAGAAAACGACGTTTATATTTTATTTAAAATAATTTAAAAACAACCCCGGTAACTTTGCAACAATTAAAATGTATATATAATTGAACGATTTTTTACGAAGCTGTTTTCTGAGAATTTTCTTTAGAAGGCTTCAAAGACGCTCTGCAAATGAAAATTAAATCACAACACAGGAAAAAAAAAAACCCATTAATTTTTGAACTAATCCATCATCCGAAAGGATGTACATGAGCACAGCTAATGGGTATCAATGACTGGGGAAGAAGTGTTTTGGGTGTTGGATTGGCTGGGCGCTGGGAGGGTTCTGAGAAGGGGTGTCCTCTCTAATCATCAGCGTGTTCAGTGAGAAGAGGAGCCCAGGTGTTTCCACCATTACAGAAAGCTGTGAACAGACACTGCCAGCATAAGGAGATGGCAATAATGCTTTTGAATTTACAGACCTTCCCCTTGTCTTGCAGGACACCAACTGCTTTTTTATAAAAGGTAATATTCTTTCTTTTTTTCCTCCCCTCATCTTCTAACCTCACAGTTAAAATGCATATTTATATGTAGTATATATAAACACACGCACACATACTTACACAGATCTAAAAATAATCCAGACAGACCGCTAAGGCAGCTTCAGATTTTATCCCAAATATGTGACCAATAGTTCTGCTTTAAATAGTCTATCCAAACCCATCAATAAGTTGAGGTTATCCTGTCTAAGCAGTTTCAAGAGCTTATGTGTTTATACCTAAATTGGTTCCATGGGATAGTAATAGATGTTATGCTAAAGAGGTTCTGTGGTCAGATATATATGAGAATCTCTGGATTAAGTAAAGTGACATAGGTTTCTTTACTACAGGACTTCTCAGAGCCTTTACTGCTGCCTTGGGAAATACTGGCTCAGTGTAAACGTTAGGTACACATAGCCAGTCCTCATTGGAAAGAGTATCCAGTGTTACAAAAAGTTTCCCAATGATGCAGAGAGATGAAAAGAGATGTCGATTCTGAAGACTCCCTGAAGGACCTGGTGGGCTGAGGGATAGTCTCCAGCAAATCTGTCCTGCCAGTAAAAGGACAGAACTCTCTAAATTCAACTAGAGAACACCTAATCCTAAGTGGGGCCAAGGGCTTTCCTGGTTTGGCTAAGGAATTATTCTTTTGATAATCAAAACACCCTTCAGCTGCAATCCACTCACCCACTCCAGGTTCTGCAGGAAAGTCACAAGGCAAACATGCTTCATCATCCCAGCAAAGAATCTTTCTTTTCCATGTTAAATTAAAGCATTTCTACTCTTTGATCACTAAGAACCTATGAGGAAGGAGCAGGTGGATGGTCAATAAGCCTTCATGAGGGAGGTTAAAAGACACCTCATTCCACACAGTCTTTCTAGCTCAGACCATCCTCACAGCCTGGCTTGATGTATGAGGATTGCTCTTCTGAGCAAGAGCTCTCTCTCTGTTCACGTCCCGGTATACTGAGTGGCTAGAACCCAGACTACAAACTCCTATGAAAACAGAAATCAGCACATTGAGTGAAGATCCTGGAAGGGGAAATGGAAGAACAGTGGTGTTCAAAGAAGCTCCAGACTCGGTTCTGTGAAGTCTGCTGGCTTGAAGGTTGGTGTAGGAGCCTGGAGAGACCCAGGGAGAATAAATATGGATCCTGCAGGTACCAACAGATATGCTTGAGGGCTGGTGGCATGGGAATGATCTCCATTATCTAGTTCCTCAGTAGTGCCTCTGCATCTCTCCACAAACACATTTTGCTGAAATTTCTAAGAATTTTACTTGGTGTCTTTAAGATTGGAATTATATCTATAGGTGACTGGAAGTCTTCAATGCTGGGCTTCAAGTTTTCATAAAGTGTTTGCGGGAGTCTGAGACTACATGAGAAAATACTGTGATAAGTTGGTCTTGAGTTATGTTCCCTTGTCTAGTGGAAAAGGCTCAGATTTAGAATCAATCAGACAGACGCAGGTTCAAATCCTGCCTCTGCCACATACCAGGGCAGTATAACTGGCCTCCCTGAGCCTCAAGTTCCTTATCTATAAAGTCATGATAACAAGATAGTGCATGTAAAGCACCCAGCACACAGGAGCAGCTGAGTAAATAATGGTTATCCCTCACCCCCCTGTCTAATGCTGCCCAATACAGAGACTCATTCTACAATTACACTCCAGTGCTCTGAGCCAGTCTAGACCTAGGTAGAAATAGGTAGAGAAATCCCTGAGCATATGCTTAAATAGTAGCTGGTCTTTCTGAGTATTTATAATAGATGTGCCAAGGCTTTGTGCAAAGCAGGGTTTTTTTTTTTGTTCGTTTATCCTATTTAATCTTAACAACCTCCCTAAGATTTGGAGATTCCATTTCTAGTAATGAAAGTCAAAGATTTAAAAAAAATAAATCCCTGGTGATGAGAGTGGTTTCTTTCACTCCATTCTGCTGCCATCAAGACCGATCTTAAAGCCCTGCACTGTTTCTGCACTATTTATTCATCAGAATGGTATTATTGACTGGCCTTGGGAGCGAGTGCTAAGAGTGCCCCCTTTTGGTCCTTGAAAGCCTTACGCCCATCTGGGAGAATTAGGTGTGAAGCGTCCTTAGGCTCTTTGCAAGCGCATTCAGGGTTATTTGTGTCTCATACTGTTGTGTCCCCCAGCCGGTCTGTATGTGGCTTTTACATTCCTTAATAAAGTAATAGACATGAAAGAATTCTGTGGCTGACGCCAGCAGCCACAGAGAACACCAAGTCTAAAGTCAGCTAAAGGTAAACATATGGAGCCATCCAAGGAATGTGGCAATAAAAATTGGAACATATGACAGAGCCTCCCCTCCCCCCCTCTATTTTTCTGGGATAATTGTGTCAAGGGATGGGGGGAAGCAGCTCTTTGCAGACAGCAAGCCTTCATTGTGATCTGCTGTCCTCTGGCAGGGGGAGCCAGTCAAAGAATCTTTCAAGAAATAGCTTTTCTTTTTTTCCCTGACTTGAGTGTTCAACTACCAAAAATCTTTCAAATCAAATCCAAAGACAATTATTTATTTTCCAGACTTAATTTAATAGCAAAAACACCCCTGGAGGACTGAATGTGGTATTTGACTTTTATTTGGGCCACTCTGGGCATCACCAGCGGCTTTATTCTCCAAAGTGTGACTTTGCAGTGAGCTCCATGGCCCACAGAGCTGTCCAGGGGCGCTGGCTCGGCTCCTCACTCCCCTCGCAACAGCAGCCGCGGGGGCCAGGCCAGAGACAGCACATAAATAATGCTTCTCAGTGCAAGTTTGACTCGGTATTTCTTCTCCATGGCTCGTACTCTTCATGCTCATGGAGGGAAAACATGACCCCAGACTGTCCCCAGACCACCTTCCCAGCCTTGTCTGACACTGTAGTGGCCCCACTGTGGGCTCATTCTGCCCCTGTCACGTGGGATTAAGTGATGCTTGCCCCCTTGTCCTGCTTTCACTTCTGCTGTGCGATCACCTCTATCTGCCGCTTCCCTATCTCTACAAATTGCATTGATTTTAAAACATGTGCTGTGGAGTTCAAGTGATGGATTCAAACCCTGACTTCATTATTTACCACCTATATGTTCTGGATAAAGTGAACTGGCCTCCTAGTACCTCCCAGTGTGTTTCTTCATATGTAAAATGAACACTATACAGGACCAACTCGCTTTATAGGACTATTGAGGATAAAATGAGCAGATGATTCAGCCAATATCTGGCACAGTACACAAAGCACTGTGTAACCTTCAGTTATTATTATAATTATTATTAACCCCACTATGGAAATCCCACTCACTGTTCAAGAGACACATCAACCTCATTTCCTCCATGAACCCCCCCCCCCCCAGGGAGTTTCCCTTTCCAGTCTCCTTTTATTCAATTGTTCTATCTCCTAGGTTTTCATTCCTTTATTACACTATTTATTAGTCCGACTTGAAATAATTTCATTCAGTTAGTAGCCATTTATTAAACACACACAATGTAATGTGCACAGCACATTGCTAGAGATACAATGATTGACCAAACACAGGATGTCCTTCCAAGGAGACAATGATACAAGGGATATCATGGCCAAGGCTGACTTTGGTGTGAGGTTGAAAGTGCTGAGTGCTATGAGGCACATGCAAAAAAGATGCCTTTGGTTAGGGAGGGGTATGGAGGAAAGTGAAGTCAATTGTAAGTTGAGGTGATCAGGAAATGCTTTATGGAAAAGATGGTGTTTGCAGTGGATCCTTCAGGCTTTGAATGTTTAAAGAAGGGGAAGGAGGTAGGGAAGGGCAAAAGTAGTGAGACAAGTGATTATTCGCATCTGTCACTCCAAGTACGGTGTTAGTCCCAAGAAACCAGAAACTATTCCAGAAACTGCGCCACCTTGCCATTAGGCATGTTAAGAAGTCATAGGTTGGGAAAGGGAAACGAGAGTAGCATGGGGTAAATGCTAGGGAGACCTGACAAGATGAGAAGAAAAGGGATAGCTCCTGGAGGATGGGACTGGGAAGGGCAACCCATTAATCTCAGTGGGAGATTTGGTACTCTAGAACATTCCAGGTGGTGTTCTAACACATGTAGTCCAATCCAAGGGGCACAGTAAGGACATATTCTTGAGTGCTAATCTACTCACTTCAACAGAAGTGAAGAGAGTTTTCCTGAGCTTCTGCTTGAAAGAGAAGGTGGGCTCCACCCTGGGTCAGAAGCTGGCAGAGGTTTTGGACAAGACAGGTAGGGTGGGCTTAGAACTCTACACTCAGAATGCATCCCAGGAACCCTGGAAGTAGTGGGCTGAGTAAACTAGCTCCTTGCAGGCAGGGATGCCTGGCCCTCTACTGTGCCCTGGTGCTAGGGTCGGATTTGTAGGCTACCATGTTAAGTCTCAGGGAAGCTGCAGCTTGAATGTGTGTGTGGATTATAGTGGTGTATAACAGAAGCATGGATTTTTGGAATCATCAGACCTGGACTGAGCTCATTAGCTCTGTGCCTGAGCAAATCATTCAGTATTCTCAGCTGTGTTGCTTTCATTTCGTCAAATGTGGCAATTCATACATAATACATCAGGGTCAAAAGAGAGGACTATGTAAAGAGTTGAGAGTGTGGTTCACAGACCAGCCATACTGACATCAATTGGGAACCTGTTAGAAATGCAGAGTCTCAGGTCCCATTCCAGAACTGCTGAGTCAGAATCTGAATTTTAACTGGACCCCCAGGTGATTCACACATCCCTCAGAGATTGTTAAACATCAGATGACAAGAATAGATGACTAAGGTAGATGCTCCAAGTGGGCATGCCTGCTGTTGTTTTCATGGCTCTGTGGATTCCTGGGCTGCTGGTCACTAGATGTGACTAATTGCAGCCTAGATTCAGGGCAGTAGAGATGTTTCCAGAGGGGTTCTTACTGGTTAAAGGTCTGAGTGGGGACGACCCCGCCAGGGAATACCTCTCATAAATTCTTGTAGATTCAGAGTGATTCGCACAGTGCCCCATGCGACACGCACGCTCACACATTATGCGCACCAAGCTTTCTGGAAAAGCCAAACATGAATTTGTTAATCCATGAGCAGTGAGGTCTCTCTCTTTATGCCTAATTACTCCTCGCTTCTTGCCTCATTCCTTTGGTTTCCAACCTAGCACACCTTGCAATTTCACACTTATAAATTTGCTTTCCACTCACTGTACTGGTAGCTATTAAACACGGCTGTCTTGATTCTCACTGGATAAAGGCCCATACTTCCTGCTACAGTGAAAATCCTCTGTGTCCTGTTGGGAAGCCTGGGAGAGGCTTTGCTCTAAACCAGAAGAAAACAGGTCACCGGACATCCTCCTCCCCCCTTTCAGCTCTGGCCCACCAGGTGGTTCTGGCATATCATGGCCTCACACCCCTCCCCCCATACCATAATCCTCAAACCAATCCATTAAAATCCCATTTTGTGTAGTATTGGCTCCAAACTCCCTGTGCTACATTCCCAGAGTTCATTGACTGAAGGGGCAGTCCCCCCAAGCCATACAGGATAGGTTGAAAGAATTAAAACATGGGCTATAGAATGCTGCTGGCAGATTTAGTACAAGCTAAAAGGTCTTGGACCACATATGTAGCCACTTACTGTGTGACCTTGAGTAAGTTACTTAGCCTACCCAAGCCTCAGTTTCCTTGTGTATAAAGTGGGGGAATAATTGTACATGATTCAATGATATCATCCATGTAAAATGCTTAGTATAGTTCCTGGCACATAATGAGTACTCCATAAATGTTTGCTATTAATATTAGGCTCACCTTATACAAAGAGGTTACTCTCTGCCCTCCTTTTCCCATTTAATAAGCAAACAGACAGCTCAGACTTGGAACAGAGTTCTGGTGAGCTCCACCCAAATGGAAGCCAAGTGGTGCCTCATAATCCCTGAAAAAACAACAGGTAACCTCCAAACTACACACCCAAAGGAGCCAAGACCAATGCTTTAGTGCCCATTAGTCCTCGTCTGGCTTTCTATAGGAAATATGACCACTTTTTTTCAGCAACTATAATTTGTGGATTAATTAGACTATTTGATTTTCTTTCTCTTTCTTTCTGATGGCCAGAGGGCCTCATTAGCACCTCCATTAGCATTTGGTCAGGGAAGGAAGAAGCAGTGGTCAGTTCCAATAGTCTGAAGCAGGAGAAAGGAGCAGAGGATGAATTAAGTTTTCTCTTTGGGATCCTGAGTTTGAAATGCGGATAGGGATGAGCAATTATCCATGCACACATCACATGTTTATTAAACCCCTGCTGCATGCACAGTATGCTTCTAGTCATGGTAGGGGGTAGAAGAAGCAAGGTACATTTGGGGATGACAACAAATATACACAGAAAACCAAATCGATGATATGGAAGTAAAACCGCAATAATAAAGCAGATCTCATTCACATTTCCTCTCGGAGTTTGTTCCTTCATGCATCAAATGAAGAATTTCAACTATAGTACAATAACAGACTTCCAAGGTTGAAAGGAACAATGGTGGTCTTCTGTGCCAAAATTATTTTCTTTCATAAAATAATGGCCTATCAGAATCTGACACACCTCCAGAGACAGGGCTCTCACTATCAAGAAATAGCTCATAATCATATTTATATTTTGTTGAAACTCTATCTCCCTGTAACCTCCTCACATTGGTATTATTTCTGAAAGTTGGCCAATTCTCAGCCAGTACTCAGAGTGGCCAATTCTCCTAATGGTGGATGCCTTCTATGCCAATTTGCAGAAAGCCAGTGTGTTAAATGTCCAGGCCTGATCTTCAGCTGGCAGGGTCCAGAAAGGCTGTGTCAGTTGTTAGTGCAGTTTTTTTATCAGTGATGGACAACCACTGCTCAACTTAAAGCCTCCTTGAGTCTCCACTATGACCCCAATATCTTGGTATCTTCCCCCAAATTTCCTTAACCTTCCCATGATCCAGAAACCAAAGGCTTGATGCCTAGTACAGCAAGGAGGTCCTCTAGGGCTTTAGGAGGGCCCTACAGCTAATATCCCTCTGACTGGTCCTTGCTTGCACTAAACTGATTACCAGTATTTTCACATCATCCCTGTAATATCATTATTCTCTGGGCCAAATGTATTAAACCTAAATATCTTTCTATAAATGTTTGGAGATAACCGTCTAACTTAGTAACTGAATATTCCTCTTTCTTGTCACTTTCCACCTGAATGTGTTCCAATTGGCTACTATCCCTCCTTGGGGTGACATTCTTGGTGAAGGCTGAACCATACAGAATGGAGAAGTCCCACTGCCCTTGCAATGTATACTTTACCTCTGGCTATATAGCCATAGATAGTGTCATCTCCAAGAGGCTTATCACATATAATTCTAAGATACCAAAGACAAAGACAAACGTAAGACATTACAAGACAAATGTCCAGTTCAGGATTAGGCTACTAAGTGCCCTCAGCTCATGGGAGTAGAGATCGTTAACAGCTAAAGTGCTGATTCTTTGGAGGATGTTTAATTTGAAAGTCTTGAAGAGGAGCAGAGGAAGGTAGTTACAAGTGGGAACAACTACATCAGCAAAGGAGAGAAAGGGTAGCACTGAGGAAAAGGGAATAGAACAGTTTGGAATAAGATCTTCCTAAAGGAAGGAGGGAGAAATGGGAAAAGTGGAGGGATCTGGTGGGGTTGTGGGTCTGGATGTTCATTTGCAAGTAATATGGAGTCACAGAAAATTTTAGCTGGACAAGTCATAGTGCAGTTCTAGAAGAATAATCACTTAATGTTATGACAAAGGAACCAGAGAGGCAGGGATACAGGTTAAAATGTTAGGGGATTAGGAAAGAAAGAGATACATTCGAAAAGCATGAAAAAGTTAGAGTAAGTGTGATGGATGACCAAATAGATTATAGTAGAGGGAGCAAGTGGGGCAAGGGTTGGAGGAATAAAGAAAATACTATATATTTGAGTGTGAGGGACCTGAAGAATAAATAGCACACGAGGAGGGACAGGACATTCACGAAAGGGAGGCTGCTAATGGCAAGTTAATACACAAATCTCCTGAATTCCACGTAATGGTACAATTCCCTATGGAGGCATCAAGAAGACAGCTAGAATTATGAAACAAGTAGTACATTCTAGAAAGTTGCCTATCAGAGTAAATTATTAATTTTATAAATTAGACTTCCGATTTTATTTTCATGCTTGACCAAGTGTTACCTGACAGGGCTGGGATAAGCAAGTGGGAGTATTTCCTGAGTTGGCAAGGGGTGGTCTCAAGGATTGGATTCAATTGTAAATGGCAGATCTCAAGACTGTCAAAAGCCATTAGAAACACTCTGATAGGAATCAAGGTCAACACCAGGAAGAAAATGCCATGAATCAAGTAAAAAAAAAAAAAAAGAGGGTGGAGAAAGACTGACTTTGTGGAAGAGCAGAATAGAGTGAGACATAGAAACAGATTAAATCGAGTGGTGTAAGCCCAAGGCCATCTGTGAATGGCACGCTGATGCTGGAGAATTCCTTTTTATGAATGATAATGGCAATGATGACAACTGTAGGTGATAATAAACACAGGTGAGAAAGGGGATAGAAATGGTAAACCTGTGTTGCAAGAATGAATGTGTGTTGATGATGGAAGGATGCAGCATTATTTGCACATTAGGCTTGGGCACAGGAAACCTAGGTGGCTATTTGAAATGTCAGCTCATGGTCACAACATCCCTTCCAGCAGTGAAGACATGATGAAGAAGGATCTGACTACTACAAACTGCTCAGCTGTGTGCAGTGACATAGGAAATGCTACCATTTATCGGGAGCTAACTGCCAAGTGTGATGATGATGCCTTTTTTTTTTTTTTTTTTTTTTTGATGATGCCTTTTCATCTCTTAGTTTTCATCATTGCAATAATCTTGAAAAGGAAGATGAGGACACTGAAGCTGAAAGCAATGAAAAAACTCAACTCTAAGTCACAGGTCTGGATGTAGTTCAGGTTTTTCTGTTCCTCCATGTTTAGTGAAATGCTCATTTGTTCAAATCTAATAACTTAGCCCACACCCTTTAAGCATAAAGTGTGGCTGAACTTAGAGCATTAAGTCCTTACTCTTGTATTTTACTGAATTCACATCAACGTCTCTCAAATAGGCTTTAACGTTCTCCGTCAAAGACTAAAAAACACATCCTACATGTCCTTCCCCAGCTGGTTAATGCCCTACCTCTGGACTCTTCTCTACTAAGTTTCTCAAAAGAGTTGAACCCTTCTGCCTCCGTTCCATTATTTTCCACTGGCCTAGTGCACTTCCCCACACCACTGCACCACAGAGCTTTCTGGAAGGTCACCAATGACCACCAAGACTCTCAATCCAAAGCGACTTCACCCTCTTTGACCTCTGAGTGACATTCAAAACTGCTGACTGCCTGCTCCCATCCTTGAAATGCACTCTTCCTTTGGCTTCAGAAACCTTACAAACTCCTGGTATTCTTCTTACTTATTTGGCTGCTTCTTTGCTGTCTCATCTCTCTTTATTTTGCCTTTAATGTTGAAGTTCCTCAAGGTGCAGTCCTAGAAGGTCTTCTCATATCACTTTTTAAAACTCTTCCTCCAGGCAATTGTGTCCAGGATTTCATTTATGATCTATGTGACACCCCTCTCCCCAAATTTATACCTCTAGCTCAGATCTGTTCTGCACTCCAGATCCATATACTTGATTGTTTATTATAGATCTTACAGTTCCCTGTGGATCAACGTGTTCAAAACTGAAATCATCTTTTTCTGTCTTACACAGACCTCTTTCACCTCTCCAAATCATGTCCATGTTTCTTATCTCAGGAAATGCACAACTCTCCTCCAGTTGCCAAGGCTTGACATCTTTATCTACACCACTTTATGTATCACGTCAAACAATAAGTTCTCTTGATTTTATTTCTTAAATAGCTCTCAAACCAATAGATTATAAATTTCTTGAGGAAAAAGATGAAATCTCTTTTGCTCACTGTAGTAAACTTAATATATCATATGGTACTTAGCAAGGAGTAGACTACATAAATAAATGATGCAATCTTGTCACTTCTTACCATATCTACTACTGCTCTTCTAATATAAGCTGCTATCATTTCTGAGCTGGGCTACCCATCTCAGAGGGTTGCTTGGAGGATTAAATGTATCTTAATACATGCAAAACACTTGGACAGTGTTTGGTATATTGTATGTCCTCAGAAAATGCTAGCTGTCATCATCAGTAGTCATAGCAGTAGCTGCAGTACTAGATACTATAAGGAACATAAGTAAATTCATTGTCATAGACTCTGAGGAATAAATGCATCTATTTGATTTTATAACAAAGATATTTCCATGTAAATCAGCATTTTAAAAAGCGTTTGAAAAGTAAAGGACTTTATGGGAAAACTGAAAAGCTCATACATTATTAGTAGGAATATTGGTGTGACCCCTTTGGAAAGGAGTTTGGAGAACAGTTCCTCAAAGGATTAAACACAGAGTTACTATATGACCTAGCAAGTCCATTCCTAGGTATTTATCCAAGAGAAATGAAAACATATAGTCTCATAAAAATGTTTGTATGAATGTTCACTGTAGCATTGTTCATGATAGCCAATAAGGGTCAGTAATCCAAATGTCCAGCAATTGATAGATACAAATAATGTGATATATCCATACAATGAAATGTTATTCAAGAATAAGAGTAATGACACATGCAATAGCATGAATGAACCCTGAAAACACTATGCCAAATCAAAAAATCCAGTTATGAAAGACCACACTTTGTATGATCCCATTTATAGGAAATATGGCAAATAGGCAAATCTCTAGAGATAGAAAGTGGGTTACCAGGTTGCCAGAGCTGGGGAATTGGGGCAAATGGGAAGTGACTGCCAATGGATACAGGGTTTCTTTGGGGGCGATAAAATGTTTTAAAATTGATTGTGGTGATGATTGTATAACTTTGTGAATATACTAAAAGCAACTGGATATTACACTTTAAATGGGTGAATCGTACTGTATGTGAAATATATCTCAAAACAAGAAAAAAACTAAAGGCCTACACGATGAAGGGAGAATCTGAGAAAACTGCTGTTCTGGGACATCATTTTTCTTGGGGCCATTCCTTTTCCAATTCCCATTTTGGTTATCTCTGGTGTGACTGAAGAACAGAGAGTCTTTCTAATTTGTTAAAAGTAAATTACCATTTAAAATCTTCTCTAGGCAAACTTAGCAAAATCTTCTCTAGAAGATAACTAGATTTTGCAAATGCCTTGGGTAGCATTTCTCTGGCCTGTTCCTTTGAAGGGAAAACTTGAGGTCATACATCTTAAGTATTTTTGTAGTCTGCTAATGATTCCTGAGAGCTCATAATCTGCCTCTTTCTTTCTCCTCTATTAGATAAGAATAGTCCCATAATGATGTAACTAAAATCAGGCACCCCTTGTGATGTTACTGAAAGAAAGCCAATCACTCCATTCCTTATGATCATATCCATTCATTTAAAACCCAACAAGTAAAAATTGGGAGCAAAACTGAGTAGTGCCAGGCCCTCCTGAAGGCCTAGGGGACACAGTGGTAAATAAGATAGAAAAAAATCCTGTTCTTATGGAGTTTACAAATCGAGGAAAGGTGATGAAAATAAGACAAGGTAAGGTGATATTTTAGATAGTGGTCAAGATGAGCCCATTGGAGGACTTGAAAAATGTTTTCTTTGAAGTAGAACATATATTAAAGAAAATGGATGAATTTTCACAAAATAGGCACATCTGTATCACTAGCATTCAGATCAAGGAATAGAATATGACGAGCATCCTAAAAGCTATCTTCATGCTCCCTCCCAACAATACGTTGTATTAATTTAAAATATACACCATGTCTTATTTTAGGTTGTGAATCCCTTGAGTACAAAAAAGTATGTCTTTTTTACATTAATTCAATAGATGTTAAATAAGGACCCAATATGTATTGGGTAATGAATACTATAAAGAATAAAACATTATTCCTGAATTCGAAATACTTACAATATCATTATTATATATACCCTCCACAATATAGTATATATATCCTCCCAAACAACATGTATTATATGGCCGTATATTACATATATATAACAATAAATGGAATCTAATGTTCAGCACAGATACATATATAATCAATGAGACTGAAAAAAGAAGAGTGGTCAGTTCTACCAGGGAAGGGGACTGAGCAATGTCAAGAAAGGCTTCAGAGAGGAGATGATGTTTGAACAGAGTTTTGAGAGATTTCCATTCCTCACAGGCCTAGTGTTCTCTGAACAAAGTAGTTAGTGAGTTAATATGTATTTGGGAAACTGAACTTTCCATCTTGGCCTTGAAAACGCAACAGGGTGGTTAGCAGAAAAGATGGTAGAGAGTCAGACTGTGTACTTCCGACTCCTGCCTTCCCTTCCAGGGGCCCAAGACCATTCAGATTTTCAAAAAAATTATCCTTTCCTTTCTTAGGCTGGAACACTTAACTTCCCAGATACTAAATCTTTAAGTATTAATACTGAGTCCTTTCACTATAAAAGGGACCAAACCAAAGGAGGATTGTATGTGAGTTAGGTTGGGATGAGCCTTCAGATGATCCTTTGCTATTATTTTTCAAAGAAATTTTATTTTAAAATTATATAAGAAATAAGCTTTTTCAAACTCAATGCCTCCCTAGTGGTTAAAATCAATTTATTTGGCTATCTATTTTATTGGATATTTAAAATCCTTTGATTCATATATATGGATCATTAAAAATATATAATTTTGTTCTGTGAGAGTGCAACTTGCTTTTTCTTATTCTTTGTTTTAGAGAACTTGGTGTATCAGTCACTTTAACTTCTGCTTCCCATTCACTCTTAGGGATAACATGCTCAAATCCTTGAGATTGTCCATTGTTTATAGAAGTGCTGCAGCAGACATCCTTGTCTGTGGCTCTTTGTACATATATGCATGCTAGTGGCCCTCTAAGGTAATAACAGGACAGGAATTGCTGAGTCAAAGAGCACAATGTTTTAAATTTTAATAAAGCTGTATCCATTTTCTATTGTTGCTGTAACAAATTAGGGGAACTTGCACTCCAAAATAACACAAACTTACTAAGAGTTCTGTAAGTTCTAAGTCTGTGGGTCTCACAGGGGACAAATCAAGGTGTTGCTAGGACTGCATTCCTTTCTGGGGGCTCTGGGCTAAAAAATCTGTTTCCTTACCTTTTCCAGTTTCTAGAGGCTGCTGCACCCCTTGGCTCATGTCTGCCTTCCTCCAGCTCTAAAGCTCTTCCTTCTCTCATCACTCTGATGTTGCTGATGCAGTCCTTTTTCCACCTCTGACTCTGACTCTTCTGCCTTTCTCTTCACATCTTTTAGAGACTCTTGAGATTACATTGGCTCCACCTGGATAATCTAGGAAATTCTCCCAATATTAAAAACAGCTGATTGGTGACCTTAACTCCATCTGTGACCTTAATTTCCTCCTTGCCATGTAACCTAACATACTCACAGGTTCTGGGGATCAGAGCATGGGCATCTTTAGAGAGGGGGCATAATTTTGCCAAAAGCCATTCAAATTGCCTTCCAAATGTGTTATTAACTCCCCCAACCCCTCGTGCAGTGTAAGAGAGTGCCACTTTCCTTACACTTTCACCAATACTTGGTGTTACTGTGCTTTAAATTTTTTGCCAATCTGTAGATGACAATGAACCACTGCTAGCCCACGGTAGGCACTCAAACTTTTTGACTGAATAAATGAATGAATGCTATTGTAAGTCGTCTCTCCCCTTTTACTAGCCAAGCTGAGCATCTTCTCACATGTATTGTGGCCACTTGTACTTCCTTTTCTGTAAATTACCTGGTCTTCACTCTTGCCCATTTTTCCTGGGAGGTGTTATTAATATGCAGGAGTTCTTAATTTGATTTTTTTTATGATAGTCACACAGAGAGAGAGAGAGAGAGAGAGAGAGAGGCAGAGACACAGGCAGGGGGAGAAGCAGGCTCCATGCACCGGGAGCCCGACGTGGGATTCGATCCCGGGTCTCCAGGATCGCGCCCTGGGCCAAAGGCAGGCGCTAAACCGCTGCGCCACCCAGGGATCCCAATTTGGTTGTTTTTTTAAAAAAATATTTTATTTATTTATTCATGAGAGACACAGAAAGAGAGAGGCAGAGACACAGGCAGAGGGAGAAGCAGGTTCCATGCAGGAAGCCCGATGTGGGACTTGATCCCGGGACTCCAGGATCACGCCCTGGGCTGAAGGTAGATGTTCGACTGCTGAGCCACCCAGGTGTCCCAAATTTGGCTGTTTTTTTTAAAGTCATAATCCAAAATCAGAAAGAAAAAAATAAAATATGTTTCCACAGACTGATTCCTCATTATAGTTTTCTCTGTTGAACTAAAATGCGGAGAATAAAGCAGAAAGTATGAATATGGAGGACACATGAACTTGCAGTTGAAGATGCAGTTCCTGGGTTCAACTCTGTTGCTTGGACAGCTATGTCATCTTAGGTAAGGTCTCTCTCTCTTTTTTTTTTTTTTTTTTTTTTTCAGGATCTGATTCTCATCCATATAAAGAAATTTTTGTACTAAAAAGCCTCTAAGACCCCATCCTGCTCTGATAGCCAATTATTCCGCAATTAGGAAATAATTCATCATTTCTCTAGTTTAACTGGATCCTGCTCTACAAAGGGTCAATGAGCTACCTACCACATTCTTCCCAGGTCTGTATCCATTTGACCAGCTTAGATACCACCTAGTCACTACTCAGGGATTCTGTTCTACCTCGAGGGTACATGACTGTCTCTCTTTAACTTATGATGACAATAACAGTTGGCATGCATTCTTTGATTCATATATATGGATCATTAAAAATATATAATTTTGCAGGGCCTAGCATTTATCTTCTAGGCACTATGCCAAAGAGTAAATGTGCACTGTCTCATTAGGGTTCCTATTTGACCAAGGAGAATGTTGAGACATATGGAGGTTGTGTAATTCATCCTTTGTCCCCCAATACACACACGCATGCACTTGAAGCTTGTGCAGCCTGGCTCCCCAGGCTGATTTCTAAATAGTATAGGCCAACCTGAAGAGAGCCCTTTCTATGCTTCTATCTTGCTCTCCTTTCACATAATTAGCTCTGCTCATTAAAGAAGTCAACTTGGGGCTCTTTTTTCACTGTGTATGCAAAACTTAAATTTCCTCATTTTCTTGTATTTTGAGGGCTTGACACAAGTTCTCACTTGTGTATTGGCTTAGGCTGAAGATTCATTATGCAAAATGCCTAAAGATAAGGTTAAGGCCACCTTACTTCCAACCACTCAAAAATGCAAATTACATCAACCATGGCATATAATTTTCTACCCACAACATTGGCAAAAATGAAATGATGGGTAACATCCAGTGATGGTGAAGGTACATTGAAAAGGGTACCATCATACATGCCATCCCTGAGTGTAAACTAGCACAGTACTTTTCCGAGGACTATGTCACAGTGGCTTGAATAGTATCAAAGTTTCAACTGCACATACAACTTAGGTCCATTAATTTCTCTTTGGGGCAATCATCCTAAAGAAATATCAGAATGCCATATACATACACACACATATATATGTTATACACACATATTTGTATATTTGGTGTATACAGCTGGTACAGGTCTGTCACAGTACAGAAATGGAACAATCTAAATTCTAGCAGTAAGAGAAAAATGAAATAAACTATTGTAACTATAGAATGGAATGCCATGCAATAGCTTAAAAGAATTAGGTATATCCATACACACCAGCTCCCCAACATATTCTTAAGTGAAAAAAGGCTAGCTGTAGACTAAAATGTACAGTGTGAATCTATTTACAAGTTTAAAATAATACAATGCCATCATGTGCATTTATTTTGTATATATAATCCATATCCTGTGTATGTATTCCTGTACATTTTAGAAAAAAGTTATCTGCAGGATATACACCATTAATGGTGGTTGTTGCCGGAAAGGGAGGGAATGGATTTGGCTTGGGGGTATGAATTAAAAAGAGAATTTCACTTTTGTGAACATTTGTTCTGCTTGGCTATTTTACAATCATGTATTACTTGAGTAATTAAAAAAAATTAAAATGGGAGCAAAAAGAAAGGACCAGAGGCTGTAGAAAATTGATTTTTGTAGAAACCAGACTAGCTCCTCATATTAATGATTCATATAAACAGTAAATCAGATCAAAGTAACAACCACAGCTAAACTTCTGTCTTCACCATTCTGGAGGGAGGCCACCTTTTAGGAAGTCAGCTCCCCCAGGAAGGAGCTTACAGTGTTCTTTAGCCCACGAAGGAGCTCTAGAATTATACAATGCGTAACTCTTCCTGGCTTAGTAAAAATTACTCCTTGCTGTGATAAAAGACACTAGCCTGCACTGTAATAACGATTGCTCTAAATGTCTGTATAATTCATATGACACTATAACCATTTTTTGTCAACAAAACCCTGCATGAACAAATTTAATCTACGAGGCAAAGATGATTTCATCTGTAGTTTGCCGCTTGAAGGTTTTGCCATACATTTAAGTCAAAATATATGGCCCACAACACCATACCCTTGATTCAGGCCACAGACTCCCCTCCAATTACCACGTTTATCCTTAGTTCACAGTGGCCTTGCGATGGAGCAGCAACCATTCTGCTTATAATGATTTCAAGTGCTCTTCAGATTTAATGGAATAAACTAGATGAATTATGTCACCAGGGTTTTGCCATCTTTTAAGCCTCACAGGCTTGCTATCACCATACCCAGAGCAGAACCAAAAGGTATTTCTCTATTTGTTAGAGGTGGCTGATTCCTCGTTTTCCTCCTCATCTATTTTTGTTTGCTTGTCTGTTTTGTTTCTCCTCCTGTATATAACTGTATCGAGGGATTTGTTCCTAATAATCCAGCTTTCCAACAACAAATCTTTTTGTCAATGATGAGGAGTTGGGGTTTAAATATTTACTTGTATTACTTTAAGGTATGTCACGCCTGGCCTCAGCAAAAAGTAATATGATCATATTTCAAAGCAAGGAGACTCACAGGTGCACAGGGAGGCTGTGAGCCGCAACTGAGTGGCGATTGAGGGGGTCTGATGGATACATGCCTAGCAGAGACTCAGAAGAGAAGCACACCAGCTTCTTCATAGACCAGGGTCCACTTAACCAGAAAGAAACCACTGTGGGGTGGAGAACATGGGGTGGGAATAAGCAACTAACCAGGAGTGCAGAGATTTGGATTCCCTCCAAGTCAAAGGAAGAAAGAAAATGGATTCCCATTCAAGTTCAAAAGGCCAGCAGCCAGGCTGCCAAGGGGTAGGGGGAGTGGGCCCAGAAGAATGAAACCAAGAGCTAACCCAAATCCTGAGGAAGAAGGATAGACTTACCACTAACAGCTCAGGGGTGGCCAGTTGGCACCCCAAGGCCTCCAGGCTATTCCCCCGAGCTCCAGATTGAGGCTGCCCAGCTCTGTTTAGACTCTTCACCATGGTTCCCAACCAGGAACTGGAAGCTTTGTGCTTCCTCGGCAAACACAGCCTGGCTGTGGCAGGCCAGAATGAGGCACCCAGTCACTATGTGTGCAGGTGGTATACTTTCTGCTGGGACTCACCTGACAAGAGGTGAGGAATCTGACATTTTAGGCTGAGATTTCTTTCCCTTTGCCTTTCCTGGGGAATGTGTTGGGGCCAGTACTTTGTTGCCTGCATCATGGTTTGAAGGAAAGAGTTCAAAGCAAATATCAGCAAACCCAGATTTTAGCCTTGGCATTCATTCATTCATTCAACATGTATTTATTAAGTGCCTATGATTCACCAGGGCCTCAGGCCCTGGGATTGTAAGGTGAGAAAGAGAGAAAGTCATGACTGAATTTGCAACCCAGTAGTGGAGACAGACATTAATCAACCAGTTCCACAAATAAATATGTAATCACATATTGTGATGTGTGATGAAGGAAAGACCACAGGGCTATAAGCATTTATTAGAATGTGGGCAGAGGAAGGAATACCTAGTTTGAGAAGCCAGAAAGCATTCCCTGTAAATTGAAAACGTTAGTAATAATTAACCAGATGAATGGGAAAGGAACGTTTTAGACAGAAGGGATAGCATGTGCAAAGATCCTGGGGTAGGAAAGGTGGTATGGGATGTTTAGGGAAGAAGGCACAAGTGATCAGAACATGAGGGTAAGAGGCAGACTAGATTAATAGGAGGTTGGAGTGGCAGGCAGGGGTCAGCCTTTCTTTCTTTTCTTTCTTTTTTCTTTTTTTTTTTAAGTAACAGAAAACTTCAATTGGCCAACAGTATTGTTAATAAGAGCATTCCATGAAAACAAGCACCACAAACTAACATCTACTGGTCCTTAGATAAAGGAAATTTCAAACAGGTGAGGAGGCAATTTTGTACTCCTATAATGGGGCTGTTAATGGAGCCATGTCAGCTCACGACTGTCTAATCTCCTCACGGTAGCCAGCTGCATACTTGTCTTCCAATGTTAACAGCCTTCAAGTAGTGAACACTTCTTATCCGTCAGGCACTGTACGTAGCACCTTACACATATTATTTCATTTAATCCTTTCAACAACGCTGTGGGTTGTTAAATAGCACTGTTCACAGATATTCCAGGTCTCTCCCTTAATAGGGACAGGACTAACATGATAGGACCGTACCTCCTACTTCCTTGAAGTTAGGTATGGCCTTATGATGAGTTTTAGTCAATAAAACATGAGGGAAACTGAGTTATGTTATTTTTATATAGAAGCATTTAATTGCTGGTGTCCTTATTCAAAGTTTCCTTTTTTTCTGATTATGAAAACATGTGTCTATGATCAGTGATTCTCCCAACTGGGAGTAATTTTGCCTCTTAGGTGACATATGGTAATGTCTGCAGATAGTTTTGGCTGTTACAGTGCGGGAGGGTATTTTGTTTTTGGTGGTTTGGGTTTGTTTGTTTTTAAACAGAGAGGGGTGTTTATTGTCTCCGAGGGCTCAGAGGGAAAGAGCTGAGGGAGAGTTGCAAAACTACTTCCCCTATGCCCAAGGACACACACACACACACACACACACACATACTCTCCTCCTGGGCCATGGCTCTGTGGGATACCCACAGAAGGGCAAAGAGGCTTACACTGACCTAAAGCTTCTCAGGGAGGGACACAAAAGTGATGACATGATTCTCGGACATGTCATGTAACATGTAACATTGCTGAGGGCATCTAGTTAATAAAGACCAGGGATGCTGCTAAGTACCCTACACTACTCTGGACAGCCCCCTCACAACAATGAATTACCCATTCCCAAATGTCAAAGTGCCAAAGTGGAGAAATCCCGGTTTAGAACGGAGTCTCAGCCTGTGTCTCTGAGTCAAAGACAATGATTAATGAGCAAATCTCCTCTGCGGGTGACACCGAACATAAGCTTGATGGAAAACAAAACTTTGTTGTATTGAGCCACTGATAAATGCAAGACGCTTAATATTCCAGCGTAAGCTCCTAATTCCAGCACCCTGCCTACTACAGTGGTAGATACAATGATTACTTCCATTTAATAAATCAGGAATCTGAAACTCAGAGATGCCAAATAAGTTGCCTGATACCACATAGCTATGCAGAACTGGGAATTTTACCCCAAACATCTGGACACTAAAACCTATATCTTAACCACTCTGTTAATGGCTAACCAAATATTAGTCATTAAGGATCCTGTTCACAGACCCCAGGGTTTGAAAATGGGACCATGACCAAGAGCCACTGAACCCGCCCACGGGAAGAAGGTGGCCTACAAAATTGCTCCTATTTGTCTGATAGCTGTTTGTTGAGGTAATTCAGAAAGATGTTGAGAAACAGGTTTAACTTATAGAGGAAGATAGTATCTCAAATTTTAATATTTTGCTTTTGTTCCTCATACTTCCTTGTACATACAGGAACATTTTTTTCCTAGTCAATTTTGGTACCCTAGGGTTTCTCAGTACTTCCAGAAAAATTAGGATTCTTAGACCACTATCCATTTTCCAGGACTCTAGAGTTTGGGCTCAAGTGCCAGTTCTGTCCCATACCAGCTGTATTATTAAGTTACTTAATTTCTTCATGGCTCAGTTTCCTCATTTGTTAAATTAGATGGAGTAGTAATAGTACTACTCTCAGGGTTGTCAGAGCAATCAAACTATCTAATATTTGCAGTGGTTGGCATATAGTAAGTGTGACTTTAGCATTTATTAAACAAATGAAATTTGAGGCAGAGAAATGGAAGGAGAAAAGAAAAGTTAAAGGAAGAGAAGTCCTAATTGTCATTTAGGACAACACAGTTCTAAGCATAAAATCAAAGTACTATGGGAATATATCTGCAGTCAATCTACTGGGGGTGGGTGGGTAAGTCAGAGAATGCTCTGCAAAGGAGCTACTGCTTGGGCCAGGTCTTGGGGAGAGAGTGGGAGTTACCAGGTAGACACAGTGCAAAGGGCACATTTTGGCAATGCAGAGTAATTACCCTGAGGTGACCAGCTTAGAGGTGTGACAGGAGACAACACTAGTAAGCTCTTTGGTGATCTGATAATAAAGAATTTTGATGTAGTTTCAAAGTTGCCCAATAAAAATGGAGAAAACAGAGCCCAGCACTGAAGCTGTGGAGCACTGGAACAAGCAATGAATAATCGCGCTGAGTTCACCTGGATCCCACCTTACATGATCTGCCATTGCAAAATTCATTGTTGTGATTCTTTAAAAACAAAACAACAATTAAAAAAACTGGTAGTTAGCCATTTACCTTTTTGGGGGACTATGGACAGAGAGATTTTGACAAGATCTGAAACTATCAAGCTTCAGGGGAACAAGGGGAGGGTGAAAATCCCCAGTCTCCATTTATTTCCTAAACTCTAGGCATCCTGAGTCTTCATTTAGGACTTCAAGTGACTCAGGGCTAGTCACACAAGCCCAGCCTCCCTGCTCATTGCTGCCAGCACAGCCAGTGCCCAGGCTCCCGAGTCTCTGCGGTAGCGAGCTGCCCTCTGCCAAGGCTTCTGAGGTGAGAGGAAATCAACACTTCCCAAATTTGATGCAGAAATGAGGTACTTGATCCCTGACACTGAAGAAAAGAACTTTGCCCCTGGGTTTTATTTTGGTTATTTTCTCTGGAGCAGGACCTGAGGCACAAGCAAAATCAAAGTTTCATGTGATGCTCTTGGGACAGCCCAAGAGAGAAGTGTATTTCAACTCCAAAAATCTCTCAGCTTCATCCCTCCCAGTGGATTCCTGGGAGAACGCCCAATGCTTCAGTTCCCCCACCAGACCTCCAGTGATAATCCTGGTTATACTGAGATGTAACCAACCTTTGCATTTCACAGTATATATTCTCAGGTGTCCTCTCTTGAATTTTCTATTACTTTACCCCAAAATCCAGAGAGAGGAGTTGGTAGGGCTATATGGCCTTAAAAGAAGGTTTTTGAGGAACAAGAAATATTATTCACCCTAAGTGAAGAGATGAGGAAACTGAGGAATATAAAAAACATGTTTGCCCAAAGCCCCATGATAAAATTATAATAGTTTTGGAATGAGAAATGGAGATTAAAGAGTCAACCAGCTACCCAAGATGCTAAAACAAAACAAAACAAAACAAAAAACCAATTGTTTAATTAGGTGTTATCCTTAATCTAGCAGTTAAATTGGTCCACAAGACTCCATATCACATGTAATCAGGGAAATACAAATTAAAACAACAGTGAGGTTACACTACACACCTATTACAGTGGCCAAAATCCAGAACACTGGCAACACCAAATGCTGGTGAGGATGTGGAACAATAGGAATTCTCATTTCTTGTGGGAAGGAATACAAAATGGTATAGCCGTGTTGGAAGACAGTTTGGCAGTTTCTTAGCATATGATCCAGCAATTGTGCTCCTTGGCGTTTTCCCCAAATGGGTTGAAAACTTACATCTGCACAAAACCTGCGTGTGATGTTTATAGCAGCTTTCTTTACAATTGTCAAAAGTTGGAAGCAACCGAGATGAAGGAGGTAAGTGAATGGATAAGTACCCTGGTCCATCCAGACAAGGAGATATTATTGCTAAAAAGAAATGAGCTATCAAGCCATGAGAAGACACAGAGGAATCTTAAAAGTATATTGTTAAACAAAAGAAGCCAATATGAAAGGCTACATACTGTATGATTCTAACAATATGACATTTTTAAAAAGGCAAAACTATGGAGACAATAAAAAGATAAGTGATTTCCAGGAGTTGGGGGGAAAGAAGGATAAATATGTGGGCCCAGACAACTTTTTAGGGCCGTGAAACTATTCTGTATGATATTGCAATGGGGGATCCATGTCATTATACATTTGTCAAAACCTAGAGAATGTACACCACCCAAGCGGGAACCATAATGTAAGCTATAGACCTTGGGTGATAATGATGTGTCCATGTAGATGCATCAATTGTAACAAATGCGCCACTCTGGTTCAGGATGTTGATAATGGGTAAGGCTGAGCATATGTGAGTACAGTGGGGATATGGAAAATCTCTGTATCTTCCACTCAGTATTGCTGTGAACCTAAAATTGCTCTAAAAAATAAAGTCAGCTTTTTAAAAAGGAAATAGAATAGAAAAGAAACTATTGTAATGCCTCTCACTTCATAAAGGCAAGTGTATTTTCGAAAACTGTTTCCTGTGCATATGTGTATAAAATCCGTATCTTACTATGGGTTGTAGTAGAGTTCAAATAGTAGGTTATATGATTTCTAAATGTTGGTTCAACTCTAGCCCTTTAATTTTGTTAATGAGCCAAGAGGAAGACAAAGGGGCATCCTGAGAACTAGTAGGGTTCCCAGCTGAGGATCTCAATGGCCTGTTCTGTGCACAACTCTATTTTATATTGGAGCCATCTCAAAGGATGTTTTCAACTGCAGAGTAGGTCATGAACAGCTGATCTATTTTCCCTGCCAAGAATATCCCTCCTTTCCACTCCTACCTCTATCTCCTTTGTGTACCTGGTAAATTCCCACATATCCTTGAAGACCCAGTTCAAATATCACTTTCTTTCTGTAAATTTCCCTGGGGACCTAAGTAGAAGGAGCTGCTGTTTCCTGGGTATGCCCCACAAGTTTGTGCAGACTCCTCCACTAGCTCTTCCTGTTTTATTTTAGGCAGCTATTTACACGTCTGCCTCTCTCTGGATGTGAACTCTATGCGAGAAGGAGCTGTTTGTTTCATTTCATTTCCATATCCTCAGCTTGGGACACAGGGTTTAGAACAGAGCAGACACTTGATTGTGCTGGTTGAATTAAACTAAATTCTCTTTTCAGCGCATCCTACACCTGCTGAGCCATTCAGGAAAAGAAACCACTTTCATCTCATGGAATGACCAACCCCTGTGATGGGCCTGGGCCAAGCCCTGTTGCCCATCTCTCAGTGAGCCCCTTGGCCATCCTACTGAGGACAAGCCACTGAAGGAATTCCCTCCAGCCTGCTGCATGCTGCTCGCTGGCCTTCTGCCAGCAGATACTCTCCGGGGAAGCTGCTTCCACTTTCCTACTGCCTTTGGCTTTAGCCTTTTCCAGACTTGATAACTAGACATTGACTATGTCCTGTGCCTTTGATCCTGCTCAGCTCTGTTCCTCCCCACCCTGCCAGGGATACAACCTGCAGAACTCTGGGGTGGACAACTCCATTCAAGAAGATGCAGCATGGCAAGAAGCAAGATTCTTTTTTTGGTCACTCATTACCTGAATTCCTTCACTCTCTACTTCAGTGTTGACTGACTTTACAAAGGCTACTGAAGTTGGCATTTTTGCTTATTTTACTGATGTCCATCAGATGCATGTAGTACCCAGGATCATCATCGTAGCAGCCCATCTCAAAGGGCCTACGTTGTTAATTATCAATTAGCGAAGGCTCATTTGCATATTTTGTGTACTACTTATGTAATATTTAATTATCTTTTTAAAAAATATATTTTATTTATTTATTCATGAGAGAGGCAGAGAACACAGAGAGAGGGAGAAGTAGGCTCCTTGCAAGGAGCCCGATGTGGGACTTAAGTTCCCCGGACCCAGGATCATGCTCTGAGCTGAAGTCAGATGCTCAACCACTGAGCTATCTGGGTGTCCCAATATTTAATTCTCAAACATACACTTTCCCCAGAGCTTTGATTTTTCTTCCACCTAGACCCAATTCTCTCCTTAGCACTTCCCTGCTTAGGTTATAACATTATAGCATACTGCCATTAAAACAGTGATTCCCAAATTCCGCCTGCACACCCAAATCATGCGTATACTTGAAAAGACAGATTCCTGGGAGCTCATTTCCACATGCCTAAGGATGGGCTCAGGGATTTTTATTTTTTCAAAAGCTCCCCAGGAGATCCTAATGTTTGTCCATGTTTGAGAGGTACCACTTGATATGAATCCATCAGGAAATAAGATGTTCAATATTCAAGAACTCCCCAGATGAACAGAATTTACAAATTTAAAAATCTAAACAATTTGCTGAACTATTCATCACTCCCTCCCCACATTTTCCTAAAATCTATTAAATATAAGCAAAAGGTAGAACACATAATTAGCCATTATATTTATAATGAGTGAACTCTTGGATATTAAGCCCTACACTGTAGTCTAGTGATGTGCTCATGCAAATTCATTGTTTGCCCCTTGTCTAAGTGGCCCCAGATATTTTTTTAAATATTTTATTTATTTATTCATGAGAGACAAAGTGAGAGAGAGGCAGAGACACAGGCAGAGGAAGAAGCAGGTTCCATGCATATAGCCTGAGGTGGGATTCGATCCCAGGACTCCAGGATCATGCCCTGGGCTGAAGGTGGCACTAAACCCCTGAGCCACTGGGGCTACCCAGCCCCAGATATTTGGCTTCTCTTTTCAGTGCTTTTCTTCTCAGTTTATGTTCCAGAGAGCTGATGTTAAAAGAAGTAGGATCTCCAGGTTTGGGGGGTGGAGGGTGTGTAAATATGTACAGATTATCTTCAATGATTTCTTTTTTTACACATCACTATGATGTGACTTCCACTAGAATATAGTGTTTGGTGCATTTCTTGGGTTCTGGTGATGGGCTTCCAGGAGTACACCTTGATGATGAATGCAACCTTTGCCCCAAAGGACAATAATTGGCTTATACAGCAATATAAATGGCTGACATGGGAAGAGAATCTTTTAAAACTATATTTTAATCAACATAGGGGCACTTGGGTGGCTCAGTCAGTTACGTGTCTGTCTTCGGTTCAGGTCATCATCTCAGTGTCCTGGGATTGAGCCCTGTGTCAAGTTCCTTGCTCAGTGGGGAGACTGCTTCTCCCTCTTTCACTACTCCTCCCCGTTGCTCGTGCTCTCTCTCCCATTCTCTCTCTAAAATAAATAAATAAATAAATAAATAAATAAATAAATAAATAAATAAATAAATAAAACTTTAATAAAATTATATTCTAATCGACATAGGTAATTGCTGAATGTTTGTAGTACTTCTCAAACTTGAGTATGAAAGAGCAGCCAGGTTGCTTGCTTAAAATGTGGATTTTAATAAAATAAAACAAAATGAAATGCAGATTTTACAGCCCAACTCCCAGAGATTCTGAAACATTAAACCATAGGGTAAGGGCCAAGAATCTGCATTGTAAACTAGGTTCCTAAGTATTCTAATGTGAGTGGCCAATCAACCAGTGCTATTTGAACTATTTCTGGTGAACAACCCATTTTGTTTTTGTATCCCAATGTTCTACTGACTACCTGGAGATACACAGTTCAGCACAAACTTGACTTGTTTATGTCTCATTCCATGAGAAATATCCACTGAACATATTGGAGGTTGTAGCGATGACAGTTTGCTATAAAAGTTTCTAAACACTTACTCTTGAGGCCTGGCACTCATCCATGGACTACACTTTGAGTATCACTATCATTTAGCACCAGGTAGGAAATAATTTCATTAAATTGTAAATTGTTAGAAGGTCCCTACCCCTGATAATCTTAGACTCCTAAGATTGGTTTTAGGAAAAATGAATATCTGGTTGGTTAAAGTGTAAGTTGTGAGGAGGCAAGTTTTATAGTACGCAGTCTAGCCCTAGGAGAACAGAATGGGAGAAGTCATTTGTGACACTGATTCCTTTCCTATCCCGTGAAGGAGTAGATAGGAAGGGATTGTTATGAGAACACAGTGGTACATAGCCCCCTCTGAAGAGTTCTGTGTTCTTAATCCAGAAAGACCTAGGTAGGATCCAAATCATGGCTGGATTTGGAGAAGCCTCAACTGACAGATTGGCCAAATCCTAAATTTTGGAAATTGGGATGGACTGGGAGTGAAACTAGATGGAACTAGAAAGCTGGGCTTGGTGAAGGGAAAAGATACTAACTCTTGGTTACTCTATTGCCTCCTAGATCTCCTCTCTCACTAGGTGACTGCAAAAATATTTGAATTAGCTTTACAAGTAGAAATGTCAAGAGCTATCATTACAGCAACTATTTACTATGACTTAGTTAACATACTATAAAATAATTATCACGTGGTTCACTAGATGTATGCCGCACTAACTTTGCCACACTAAGTTATCCCTCTGTGCTATAGTCTGTTCATGTAATATAACTGTCCACAACCTGAGAGGAATTATTGCCTGTAAACCCAATGTGTTTCCAGAGGTAATGCTCACTGGTTGGTTCTGAGAGATTTTTCCCACTCCATTTTATCAACTAAAATGATCACTGGAGGGGCCTCTGGGTGGCTCAGTTGGTTAAGCATCTGCCTTTGGCTCAGGTCATGATCCCAGGGTCCTGGGATCCAGTCCCATATTGGGCTCCCTGCTCCGCGGGGAGCCTGTTTCTCCCTCTCCCTCTGCCCATCCCTCATGCCTCGCTCATGTTCTCTAGCACTCTGCTCTTGCTCTCTCTCTCTCTCTCTCAAATAAATAAATCTTAAAATAAAAATGATCACCAGAAAAGCTGAATGGCACAGGCATGAACCTCAGAATCCTAGAACTCCTTGTACACTACTTCCATAATCTTGTTTTCCGTATCTGCTTAATCTCTAAATCCTATTACTACTTCCTTAATGTCTCTCGGATGTGTCTCTTCTTTGTGTTTACAGCCACTTTCTCTGCTAAAGTTTCATATTTCTTTCTGAATATTGCTACAGTCACCTTGTCGGGACCCGTTTCCCTATCTACCACACACTCTCAGAAAGGTGACATGACCACGTAACTCTTCATTTGATGCCCTTCTGTAACATCACCCACAGGCAGGAATCCAGATCTCTTAAGGGGCTGGGATCCCTCATGAACTGGCCTTGTGCTGCTTCTCAGGCAACACCCCTACCTCTTCTCATCCCACCACACTCCAGCCAGGTGGAACTATTTGCACAAATGGAGCAAAGACTTTCCTCGCTCTTGTTGACCCTTTACCAGAAATCTCTTTCTCCTTTTATCCTGTTTGGTGAATTTCTACCTCATCCTGTAAGGCTGAGGTCCAAACTCTCCTCCTATGTACTTATTACAATGTTGTAGTGATTTGTCTAAATTTCTGGCTTCTGCAGGGTAACAAGAGGTGTCTGGCAAATGGAGACCCGGTCAGCTCAAACTCCGCATCCTCAGAGTATAGCACCAGGTGGCACAACCCCAGTAGGCAGCCAATCCACACTTGTTCGACCCCATCAGAGGCATAATGGAAGAACTAGAAGCCAGACTGGTGGATCAAGAAGAAGGGAAAGAAAGACAGGAGGCTTGGAAATCCAAATTTTACCAACACCTCCCAATATAAAATCACCATTCACTTGAGATTTTAAAAATGTGCTAAATGAAACACCGGTGAAGGAATAAAGCCAGAAAATTAAGCACTTAAGTAACTTGCGATCTGATCCATCACTCCCTTCCCATGTTCTCTAAGTGAAAGGCTCAGTCATGTCCTGTTTGACTAACAAGCCTCAGCATTTAAATAGAAACCACTTAATCCACTGCTCATAAATGCTCCCAGGGTAGAAAATTGGTGCACGGAAAAATAGCATATCACTTTTGAGTTGTGACAAGGTAAGACTATCCATCCATTACTATTCCTTTTCCAAACCTGCTGGGCAAATTGCAAAATGGCAAAGAACATCTTGGCAGGTGTGGACAGGCTGGAAAGCAGCAGTTTTCCTTCCTCTTAACCTCAAGGGCATGTGAGCTTGGCACCGCTTAATATAGATGTAACTGGGAAGACACTTTGTCCTTCTCTTCTCCCATTCATCACCCAACACACACACACACACACACACACACACACACACTCACATACCTTCTCATCTCTAGAGATTTGCTCTAAACAGCAGTACATATATTTGTCATTGCTACTTTTTTGACTACAGAGATGGGGATGAGGTTGAGGATTTGCTATGAGGTGTTAAAATATAAATTATAATTTCAGAGCTTATGCTGGTTCTTTATGCAATGAAAGTTGAAGCCCTTCATTCATTTATTCAATAACTTAGAGCGTTTTCACTTCAAGCCAGGTACTTCTCTAGGTTCTAGACACATTAAGTAATAAAACCAATTCCCCACCCTTATCTTACATTATAGACTAGACTAGGAGACACATAATAAATAGATAAAGAGGAAAGTATATGGTATGTCAGAAAGTGATAAATGCTACAAACCATGAAGCTGGCTGATGTAATGGAGATAAAGTATGGTATAGACATATGTGTACATGTGAGCACATGGGTTCAGGGGCTCTCTTGAATGGGTTGGTTTTAGGACATCTCTCTGAATATATGAAATCTGATCAGAGTCTATATTGGTTTCCTGTCCCTGTTGTAGCAAATGACCACAAACTGGGTAGCTTCAAACAACAGAAATGTATGCTCTCACAGTTCTAGAAGTCAGAAATCCAAAACTAAGGTTTTGGCAGGACCATCGTCCCTTCAAAGCACTAGGAAATCTGTATTTTCCCACCTTCTGGTGCTTATCACCACTTTTTGACTTGTGACTGTACCCCTCTAATCTCTGCTCTGTGGTCATGTTACCTACTTTTCTGTGTATGTCTTTTTTCCCTCTGCCTCTCTCTTACAAGGTGCTTGTGATACATTTAGGGTCCACCCAGAGAATCCAGGATAACTCTTTAAGACACTTAACAAAAATACCCTTTCCCCCCCAAAAAAGGAACATTCAAAGATTCTAGAGATTAGGCCATGTATATCTCTTTTGTGGGGGAGCATGATTTATCCCACAACAGAGACCCAAATAATGTAAGTAATAAATAGGAAATCTGGAGGAATAGTGTTTCAGTCAGAGAGAACACCATGTATGACGGCTCTGAGCCTAGAGCATGTCTATCATGCTAAAAGGAGGACAAGCAATCCAGTGTGGCTGGGTTGAAGATAATGAGAATAAGAAGGTGCAAGAAGAAGCTGAGAAATATCTAGTGGCAAGATCATGTGGGGCCAGAAAGGATTTCTGCCATTCTGCTGAGATGAGAAGTCACTGGAAGATTCTGAGTATAAGAATAATATGATCTGTCTTGTGTTTCAATATGAGGACAGTGCTTAGGTGGCAGGGGTTGGGCACAAGCTCCAACTTACCAGACCATTGATGGATTTTGAGGGAGGTGCAGATATGCCTATAAACAGCCTTATGGGATGTGCCATACTAAAATTCTCTAGTAAAAAATATACAAGCAGGGGTACCTAGGTGCCTCGGTTGGTTAAGTGCCTGCCTTCGGCTCAGGTCATGATTCCAGAGTCCTGGGATAAAGCCCTGTGTCAAGGCTGCCTGCTCAGTGGGAAGTCTGTTTCTCCCTCTCCCTCTGCCTCTCTCTCCACTCCTACTTGCTCTCTCTCTCTTTAAATAAATGAAAGAAAGAAAGAAAGAAAGAAAGAAAGAAAGAAAGAAAGAAAGAGAAAGAAAGAAAGAAGAGAAAGAAAGAAAGAAAGAAAGAAAGAAAGAAAGAAAGAAAGAAAGAAAGAAAGAAAGAAAGAAAGAAACAGACAGGTGGGAGGTTCCATGCTGGTGGCAGGGTAGGGGGAGGATGAAACAAGTGTGGTAAGAGGAAGACGAGCTGGGATCTAAGGCAGGATGAGGAGCTGGGGGCATGTGGCAGGGATAGTTCATTTTTAATTTTCAGTTATTTCTACACAGTTCCTATAATACCTCCTTTCCATTCCATCTCCATATGCAACTCATCTTTCTGGGCCCTCTTAAGGTCAGCTGGGTCCTCTTCCCCAGCACTGTCTGAGAGCTCATTCAAGTCCTTCTTTTCCTCCTTCACAGCAAACTTGCCCCTCTTAGACCTCTCTTTCTTCCTCTCAGCCTCTTCCTCGGCTTCTTCCTCATCAGAGACCCCAAGAGTCTGCTTCCAACTAGGAGTGGTTGGGGAGAGTTTACTGGGTGGCTCTGGCTTCTTGACCACTGGGGTCTTGATGGCTCTGGGAGCAGGGACCTCCCGAGGGCTCTTGGAGTTGGGTAGCAGAGATGGTGACAGTGGCTGCACCATAGGAGTGGGCTGGGGCGCAGTCTTAACTGGTGTGTTAGCAGGCTTTCTGGGTGCTTCAAGTGGTTGCAGCAGCCTGGATGTACTGGCCTCCTCCCAAACTGCAAGGGTAGAAGGCTTTGGGGGTATTGCTGATAACAGGAGCCTTTTGGGGCTGGCTAGCTGGCCTGGGAGCCTGCAGGGAAGGAGGTCTGCTTGAGGCATTCTTGATCACAGCAAGTAAAGGAGGCGACCAAGGTCGTTGAGGTCTATGTGCAGGTTCCTCTGTAGAAGGTCTGGTGGTCACTTCCAAACCTTCCATTCCAAACCTTCAGTCAAGATCTGCTACCAAACATACCGATCTTGGCTTAGGTTCCTTTGGATGAAAGCAGTCCTGACTGTTCAAAGTACTGTGGGACTATTATTTGGAATCTGAACAAAAGTCAGGTCAATGTGAATTCAAAGTTCAGTTCCAGGGTCATTTGGGGTGGATGTAGGAGAGCAAAAGATACTATGAAATGAGTTACACATAAAATAATAATAACCAACCATCTAGAGCATGGGACAATGCAGTCACAGTCACAGGGCAGAACCTTGCATCCCTTATTGGACAACCACATCCTACTTTCCAGCTGGCATGGGAAGAGCAGTGCCTGGTGGAAAAGTAGCTCATGGTAGTTGTGAAGAAGGGACAGATATAGTCCATCTTTTGGGGGCCACTTAGTATGAGCCAGGCTTTTTCCATAAATTTCACTTAATTTAGTGCTAAGTACAACCTCAGAAACCAACTGTTATTGTGGCCATCTTATAGGCAAGGAAACTGAGGCCTGGGGAAATAATGTAAACTCTCCAAAATCACATAGCTAATAAACAACATAGTTGGAATTTGCACTGGGCCTTTCTGATTCCAAAAAGCCCATGTTCTTTCATTTATATGAGGCTGGTATCCTGAGGCCTGGTTAAGAAATTCCAGTCCAAGAATATCTTACTTCTCTGGGCATCTAGTGACTTAGTTCAGACATTGAACAAAACCAGCATTTTGGATTCCCTGAGGTAGGCACAGTCCCAAGCTACCCCCAGCTTACGACTGCCTGCCCTGACCCCCCAGGACAGTGCCTAGGATGAGATCTCACGCTGGGCTTATGTCATTTTGCAGATGTGAGCGAGGTTACTAATGGGTTAATTCTGAGGTAATCAAAACAGATGTCATCCAGGTGGAACTGATTTAACCACACAAGTCCTTTAAAAGCACTGTTCTTCCTAGCTGGAAGCAGAGAGATTCTAAGCATGAGAAGACTTGAAGTACCTTTGCTGGCTCTGAAGATGGAGAAGAGCCATACATAAGGAATGGAGGAGAGCGGCCTCTGGTCGTTGAGCCCCAGTCAACAGCCAGCAAAGAAACAGGATCTTCAGATCCACAACCACATGGAACTGAATTCTACCGACAACCTGAATTAGCTTGGAAGTGGATTCTTCCCTAGACCCTCCAAATAAGAAGCCATCTGGCCAATAAAATTAGACTTTGGCTTTGAGACCTTACACAGAGAACTCAGTGGAGCCTACCTGGCTTCATACTGTGGAGCTGTGAGATGATAGATGGGTGTTGGTTTAAGCTGCTACATTCATGTGTAATTTGTTACACAGATTGGAAGATCAACACACCACCTTGGTCTCTGCCTGTGCTGTGATGCTGACAAGGAAAAGGAGAGGAGAGAAAGAAGCCCTTATCAGTTCCTCTGGGCAGGCAGAGGAACAGCCCAGACCATTTTAAATTTGTATCAACCCTTTCTCCCAGCCAGGCTGGGGCACTTGTTCAGAAAAAGCTGCATTATTTTTCTTTTGTAAACATATGCTTTATATTAATATCTTCTTTTGTCATCTTTTCTTCCTTTATGTATCCTGCTGCAAAGCTTTAAAGGTAAAGCACTATTTGGAAATGTCATCATACAAGGTTGGGTGCCATCAATGACATATTTCAATTGCAGTTCCAGAAATTATCTGAAGGGACAGGGAAACTACCCCCTCCATGTGCCCACATGAAAGTTACATACACACTGCAAGATTATTTACCAACTAAGGTGGTCAATATATTTATCTCTGAAGCCCTGGTTGGAGTCATAATACTCTGAAATAAGTAGTTTTCTTTTGAAAATTAACCACATATCCTGTGGCTGCTTTGGCTTAGACCATCTCCTGAGCATCTCCCTCTTTGGTTGAAATAATTCAAATCTGGATGTTATCAACATGGATAAATGACCTTGCTCCCAATTTGCTTTCTAAGGAAATCAGTTCTTTGAACTCCGTGTTCACTTCCCTTCAGCAAATGTCTCTTGATAACTGTAAATATTTTTTCAATAAAGAACCTGCTGCTCCAGATTTGTTAAAACTGGTTTAACAATGTGTTTCTATTCCTGTATCAAATGTTAAAGTAGAAAGAATGTTGAGTATTATGGGTAATTTGTGTTAGTGAAAAGTATATGTGTGTATGTGTGTGTGTGGGGGGGAGAACGTGAGTGTATCTGTGTGTGTGTGTGTGTGTGTGTGTGTTTCATTTGTTTGGAAGAAAAATGAAGTGTTTGAAAAATAAATTTTAATTCATAAGTAAATCCTATTTATTTAAAATATATGCTGCAAAATCATTTGCGCAATTTTACTCAATGGCTTTGCTGTATCATATCAACACAGTTACATTTTGTTCTGTGATTTCAATTAGCACATTTTTATGTGTGTTTGTCATTTTTGTTGAACCATGTGCCAACTTCTTTAATTATATTTCCTCTTTTTGATGCTACCATTAGCTATGGAGTTGAGTATTTTATTTACTTCAAAAAACATGTTTTTGAGCAGCTACTACATTCCAAGCTCTTAACCAGCTGTCAGGGAGGTAGGAATGAATAACGCAGTCTGTGCCCTGAAGATGCTCATAATTTATAACAATGGTTCTCCGTGTGTCCCAGGGATAAAGACCCAGAATTCCTCATGCTCAATGCAATTACCACAAAGTGCTCGTATTGTATACTGAAATAAAACAAACACTATAATATTTTATGATAAACGAGACATGATTTTATATCAGAGTCTACTGTAGACAAGTGTTTGTGGGTACCAAAAACTTGAAAGAAAGAAAAAAAGAAAGAGAATAGGAGAAAAAACAAAGCACAAGGGACAATTATACAACTGAATTTTTTTTCTTGTAAATTTAAAAAGAGCCATTGCTATTTTAGTTCATAATGGTTTGGGGGGTCACTGTTTCATTTAGGAGAAGTTAGTATGTAAATAAATTGAAGATGGCGTGTTAGAAACCCTTATGAAGTTTAGCTTTCAGGTGAAACACTGCTTTCTGCCTGTGTTTTTCTCCTTCTCCAAAAGTTTCAGTTCCTCTCTATTGCATATAGGTCAGAAACTAAGCTTCTCACTCCCACCTGGTATCCAGCTATCCATATTCCGGCCCATACCCTCTACGGTCTCCCAGTTCACTCCCTGCATTCTCTGCTTCTGCTGCACAACTGCCTCTGATACCCATTCCCACTGCAACATGCTCAGTGTTCTCCACCATGCCTTTTTAAATGATGGGCCTTCCCTGGTTGCCCCATCTGATCAAGAAGCAAGCCCAACTCGAATCCATGAGTCTTCCTGGATTTCTTTACCTTTTCAACAACCAGAGTAAATCCTTTCACTCCTAATTTTACATTTCATTGTTAACACTTATAAAATTGTCCCCTGCAGTAGCAGTAGTAGCTGCCAATTACTAGCCAATATGCACCAAGCACAATTCTATAATCATACACATATTGGGAGGAAAAAACACAGACTCAGGAGGTACTGCTGGAGGTACCCTGCATGGTAAGTAGCAAAGCCACAACTGGATTCCCAATCTCTCTGCTTCCAAACAGCACTGGCATTATACTCACAGACTCCCTTCACGATCTAATCTTCATGAGAAGGTAGGCAGAAATGTCTTCTTCCTACCATTGTGCCATATACCTGGCAGCTACTCAAAATACATCTGTTGAATTGAATTTACATTAGAGCGAAGATAAAAGGTAATACCCACTTTCCCCAACTGTTACTAGCAAAGTTTAAAATGACTGATACTATTCAGTACTGGCAAGTAAAAGAAAAATTTTAAACTCATTAATTCATTATTAATGGGAGTGCTGATTAACACATCCAGTTTAGGACTATATATTAGAATAAAAATGTACATGCCCTGATATGCAATTCCACTTTTAGAAATCTCTTCCAGGAAAATCAATCAAGTGCAAGGATATCTGCATAAGTCTATTTATTGAAGTATCATTTATGGTAGTAAAAACTTATAGGCAATCTAGGTGTATATTAATAAGGAATAGAAAAATCTATTAAGGGATGGTGTATGATGAAGTATTCTGTAGATATTAACAATGTTAACATATACAAATATTGAATCATCATGTTGTGTACCTGAAACTAATATGTTATATGTCAGTTATACCTCAATAAAAATAAGAGGTTAATGTAGATCTACATGTGAAAAGGTGGAAGGGTGTTCACAATCTATTGCTGAATTGACAGAAGCAAGTGTCAGCATAATGAATAGAGCATTATCCTGTTATTCTCAAAAAGAAAAAAAACCCCACAACTTTGTTCTGTTTTTTTTTAACCCCTACCCCCACCCATACACAAAAGGTAAACATGAATTTCTCAAGATTGCAACTAGTATTGTTTTTCTTCTTAGAATAGTGGTTATGGTCCAACAATGATGACTACTAAGTACCCTACATTCTAAAGAGAGCCACCAGCATCTGGTCATGGCCACCTCTCTCTAAGCCATGCAAGAAACAGCCAGAATGCCCTACTACTATTAGCCATTTGCCTCCTTTCTCGCCTCCTCCAGCCAGATTAAGAAGAGTTGCTAAGAGATTATTAGCCTTGGGATGTATACAAGGGTTGAAATGAGAGCTTTGTTGTTCTTCTCCCTAAAGGTGAGAGGTGTCCAAGGGAAGATAAAACTTTAAGAGAGTCCATCTTAAGATAACCAATGTCTGCATAAAGGGGAGACTGGTGTGATTTTTCTTGCTGAATGTCAGTCAGGGGAAGGGAGAACAAGAGGAACAGATGCAGGGAATCATGTCCCTAGAGAGGGTTGGGGAGAGTGGATGAGGGTAGAGGCTACAGTCAGGACCTATGCAGCATCCAGGGATAAAGATGCAGACAGAGACATATCAGAGAGATGTGAGGTGACGGTCACCAGCTGGGAATCAACTGGAAGAAGTGGCCAGATGCCTTAAGGGGCTGTCAGTGCTGAGGAATCAACTTATTGCCCACATTGCCTGTAGGAACCACTACTTATCCTCAGGGGGCTGGACACAGCTACATCAGTGAGTTTGTCTAACCAAAGAGAGGAATGTAACCTCACCCTGTAAGGTAAGGAGTTTTTAGATTGTTCCAGCTCTCCCTCCACTTCTTCCCCAAACCGTGGAAGTTTTGTGATGAGGAAAGAGAGTTGGGGAAGTATCTTGCACCCAAGTTATTTGCTTTCCTCAAGTACCTAGTGCTACTGCTAGGGTGAAGAGAGAAGTGCTTTAAATTGAGTTTGAAAGTAAAATTAAAAATAACAAACAGGGGCACCTGGTGGCTTAGGTGGTTGGGCATCTGACTCTTGATTTAGGCTCAGGTCATGATCTCAGGGTTGTAAGATCAAGCCCTCTGTTGGGCTCTCTCTCTTTTCCTCTCTCCGTCCCCCTCTCCCCTAACCCCCACTTGTATGCCTTCTCTCTCTCTCTCTCTCTAAGACAAAAAACAAACAAACAAAAAACAGAACTTCTTTTATCCATTTACCAGACTGAAATTTTTAGTGACTCAAAGTGGCTGAAAATTATAGGAGTGGACCAATATATCACTAAAGGAGCCCGTACCCAGAGGTGAAGTAAGAACAACATAATCTAGTTAGAGATGATTACTGGAATTAATAAAACCTTTCATGCCTATGCCTAATGGATCAATAAACTGGGTTTGTGTGTGCACACACACGTATACACAGTGGTATGTGCCTAGCAAATGGACTATAGCATAAGAGCAAGCTTTTCTGTAAAGGGCTTTGTGGCCATACTGGCTGAGTCACAATTACTCAACTCCACCATTGTAGTGCTAAAGTAGCCGCAATAATATGTTCAGTAAGGAGTGTGGTGATATTCCAATAAAACTTTATTTATAAAAAGAAGCAACAGGCTGGATGCGGTTCACAGCTCTGGTTGGATGCAGTTCACAGCTGTGGTTTGCAAACTTTTGCCTAGAAGAACTGGTATGATACCCATCAAAGTGTTCATCTTTAAGGAGTGGGGCGGGTGGTTCCACACAAATGGCTTTTAACAGCTGGGTCAATGGGACTCCTTTGAAAGATTTTCTTGGGGATGAGAATGGAAATGGATGTTACTACCTAGTGCAGGGGAACCAGCTTGTTATTCCACTGGTGTTAAACAGCACCAAAGGGCAAAGGGGGCAGTATGGACAGAGAGCTGAAGGTAGGGGTTTTAGCAGGTGATAACAGATAACACCAAGGTAAAAACAAAACAAAAACAAAAACAAAAAAAAAAAAACGTGGCCTCTCAGGGAGGCAGCAAGGCCTTTCAGGGGACGCCATGTACTTGCCAATGTCAAGCAAGGGGTCATGGTCAGTGCTTTCCATATGAGCTGGTCACTTCCCCAATGGCTATGAGAAGCCCTGTGTGGCCCACAGTGTCCCCTTCCAGGGAAACCCACATCACATCAGTAGATTCATCCATGACTAAGGCACGGTAGTAGCAGCAGCAGCAATGGACACTGAAATGTTTTCTGTATGCCATTTTAGGCAATTTTTCTATGATGCCCACAATCTTGCAGCAGATAAATATTGTTAAGAATTTCTAAAAAGGGAGATCATAATTCCCTTTGACATGATTCTTGTGAGGATCAGAGATAATTCACTAACTCCCCACTATGGCACTTGACGTGATGCTGGTGTTGACTAAGTGATAGTTGTTGAATTAGGACACTTTTTATTTATCAGAATCCAGGAAAAGTTTGAACCAGGGCACAGAGATAGAACAGACAGACATGTACTGCAGGCCTTTTTATTTTATTTTTTTTATATATTGCAAGTCTTGATAAAGCCTCTATAAGACAATGTGCACGTCCTCCAGCTGGGAAAAGGGAGAAGATATTTGTGGGCTGGGCCAATTCTCATCTCTATTTCATGGTGCAAAGCCTAATGCCCAGGACATGAACATCCTTAACACTGGTCCAGGTGAGAAGCCCAAAGAGAAGAATTTGGGTATAGTCCCTGGGTAGCCTGATAAGGGCCTTAAATGGAGAAATTAAAAAATGTATTAACAAATGCAGAGAGAGGTAAGTAGACTTTGAAAATTCAAACTTGGAAGCAAACTGTTTTTACTAGTGGAAACCAGTCCACTTCCAATCCTAACGAATTTATTTTTAAAAGCATATGTATACTTTCTTTATCTGATAGCTTCAGCTTACCTAAAGCCTTTGTAGCTTATAATTCTAGATGTTTGTATTTCCCACTGTCTCGTGGGTTCTTCATGTTGCTTTCTTTTGCATCTTCTCACAACTAATATCCTCTTCTTTGTGCCTTTGCTTCAAACTCTCCAAGGGGAAGAATATGACTGGTCCAATATGTTCACTCATAGACCTATTAGGCAAAGCATTCCTCCAGGCTCCCTCATTGCTATCTTGCAACCTTGAGTTAGATTTTTCTAGTAAACCAGTGGCCCCACAGATGGCATGGTCATGTGGCAGAGACTGTAGGAACCCAAGCAGAAAGAAATATCTTGGATTACTCTCCTTGCAGGGAGCTTTGAGTGGAACCAAATGATGCTGGGGTTTCATGAAAGCCCTGTCAGCATCCATAGATGGTCGTCCCACAAAAAAAGAAGCAAGCTGCCAGATGTTTGGCCCGAATCCATCTGTATTAGTTTCCTAAAGCTGCCATAACAACTTATCATGGCTTACAACAACAGAAATTAATTTTATCACACTTATGGAAACCAAAGTCCAAAATCAAGGTGTTGGCAGGGCCATGTTCTAGCAGAAAGCTCTGGAGGAGAATTCCTCTTTGCCTTTTCCAGCTTTTGGTGGCTGGGAAAGTTCCTTGGCTTATGGCTGCATAACTCCAATCTCTGCCTCCATCTTTGCATGGCCTCCTTCTCTGTGATCTCTTCTCTATATGTCTTTTATAAGGACACCTGTTTTAGGATGTAGGAGCCAGCTAGATAATCCAGGATAATCTCATTTCAAAATCTTTAAGTCAGTTACATCCGCAAAGACTTTTGTTTCACAGATAAGGTCACATTCACACGTTCCAGGGATTAGGATATGGACACATCTTTTGGAGGTCAATATTCAACCTACTTAAATCAACAAAGGCTAAGACATAACTATGAAATATTCAACATTAGTCCAACCTCTAAACAGCCTGGCACATGTTAGGAGCTCAACAAATTTGTTGAATGAATGAACTAAGGAGCACCTTTATTTTGCCAGTTAGGAAACTGAGACCTGGAGACGTGATCTAGCCAAGATCATACATCTAGGTTAAGTCAAAGCTTGAACTGAGCCTAGCTCTTTGTCCTCATTCTGAGGCTCCTGAAACCCTGGTAATCTCCTGCCTTATTACTGCTGCCTTACAAGTGAGTATAACTGAGGTTCAGAGAGGCTTGTCCAAAGTCATTTGTTAGCTTGTATCACAGTCCACCTAGTTCTCCAGAATCCCAGGCCAAGCAATTTCCACTTCGTTCTACAACCTTGAAGGATTTCTGTCACCAAGTCTGGAAAAGAAGTCTGAGGAAGTAAAATGAAGTTCCAGAAGATAAAAGGAGAAGACAAAGGATAGCATTCAGTATATTTTATCAGGACTATAAAAGACTGATGACAGTATCATATTTACTTCTCCACCTTTTCCTATCAAGTCCCCAAATATACACTGTTAACATATCAGGAAGGGCTAGGCCCTTGCTCAGTGGAAAAACTTCTGGAAAACTGCTTGATTTATGCTCAGATACACAGCCTGCCCACAAGTGGGGTAGCAAAGTTACCTTGGAGCCATGACAATACCTCCTGAACTCTCAAAGTTTCCCCAAAGCCTGGAAAGCAGTGTGAGAGAAAAATCAAACTTGTTTTACAGGTAAATTAAGGCCTTTTATTCACATGGTACCTTTCTTGGTTTTTCTCTGAATGCCAAATTTAAAAAGAAAAAAGAAGGAAAGAAGTTTGCTGCCTTGGCATCATCAGTACCCATACTTGGTTGCCATGACAACCTCTGACTGCTGTGCATTCTATTCATCTACTCTTTTCCCTCTCCACCAGGGAAATGGTGACCATGGGGACCATTTGCCTTCAGGAGCGTCCCATTGGTGAAACCCAACCAATACATGTGTCTAGATGGTGCCTATTTAAAAAAAATATATACTGAGGATTTCAATCAAAGTCAAGATTTCCTGATTTTCTTGAAACTGGACAAGTTAGAACACCCTAGGTCCTGAACTTCCCACAAGGCTATAATGGGCTCGAATTTAGTATCTGATGATACCTTCCTGGAGCACAGGTACTCTGAACTGCCCCTGTTTCTACCTGACTGCTCCTATCCTTCCTGGTACCTCGCTGAGCACACTGGAATTTGAATCCCCCACATTTTTGGTCAACTAGTATCCAATCAGTGAGATTTCACCCAAGGGTGTCACTCCTGTCACTGTCAGATGACAATTTGAAAATAAGCAAAGGTATTCAGGCCTACATACATTTAAACCTTCCAAGGTAACTCCTGCTAACTAAGGGCCCATCTGACTTATAATAGCTTGAGCTTGAATGTCAGACTAGATTTCCCTTTAGCAACCCACTGATCTCAGTTTCCATAATGCCAGAGGTTCCTGGTCCCTGACTGCCCGTCTTTTCGTCCTCCTGGACAGCTCCACTTTCAAGGTCTGCTGCAAGTCAGAATATGGGAATCTAAAAATATCTCCGTCATCACTGCGCTGACATAGTGCTTCTGTTGTTCCAAGAGCAGATTCTCTGTCAAAAGAGTAGTTTCAAAAGCCAGTTAGGTTTAGGTTCAAAAACTGCATGTGAAAGGACTTTGAGCTTTCATTGTTTCTCTCTCCCTCTTTCTCTCTCTCTGGTCATAGAAGCACTTTTTAGATGGTCTGGTTATGGCAGAAGAGTAGGAAGGCATGTGGGCTACAGTTCGGCTTAGAATGAGAAATCTTGTTTTGACTTAATGTGTGTGAAGGCATCGGTGCCTGGCATAGTTTAACGCGAAGTAGGTGCTCAAAACATGCTGAAGGGAAGACAAAGAGGCAGCACATGACATAGCAGATGTGCTTTAGTTTCTCCAGTTTGTTCTAGTGGCCACTGTTGAGTGCCACTAGGTATAAAGCATTTTTCTAGGCACAATTGAGTTTCATTCATTTGCTTATTCATGTATTGATTTCCTGATGCCTTCCTGAAGTTCCCATTCACAGTGTGATTTTAGCTCTCTGATTATCACCTTATAATCTCATCACTCACCCAAATATTCTTCAAGAGCAAAGGGCTGCTTTTACTGTTAGTAATCATCACAATGTCCTTCATGTTGAAAGGACTTCTGTTTCACATGGTATAATATAGAATCTCTTCAATCACCCAGGAAAAACCATTCCCCAGTAGCTTTTTCTGTAGGTGAGAGCAATTTACATCCTCTCAAATTTACCTAAACCCTAGAGAACTCTCTGGGACAGGTACAATGGCAGGTTATCCTCCTCTGGACTAAGGTCACTGAATGGCACTTTCTTATATCCAATAAGTCAGCATTGTGTCATCAGATCATGATCAGGCCAGCACAACTCCCAAGAGCATAATCCATGGCATGAAATCAGCCCTCAATAAGCTTTTGATAAGTGAATGAATGAATAAAGGAATGAATGCACAGAGAATGAATGAACAAACTGGGCCCCAATTTCATAAGTTAAAATGGATCCCTGAAAACTACCGGACTTCTGTTCTAGCTATTATACTAACCTCCTTCCCATCAGCAAATCTTTCTTTCTCTCAATGACCTAACTGGCACAGCTCCTCTATTTTGCTTTTATACAATAAATTTGGAATTCTGACAAGGTTCAATGCCTCCCATTCTCTGTGGCAGGGATTTGAGAGAAAATGCAGCAGGCTTCCTTCACCCTCTGACAGTGGAGCCCATGGAGACTCAAAAATATCAAATCTTCCAGACAAAATTTGGAGAAACAAGGGGGAAAATACTTTTTGTTGTTGTTTGGTTTTATCAGGAGAAAAAAACCCCAGGCACAGGGAAAGAAAGGCATTTTATTTTTCAGGTAAGAACTCTGAAAAATAACAGTGACTAACAGGTACTCTCCATCACCAGAGCCCTGGAAGAGTGAAGGAAGCAGGACGGGGTGGACGGAGAAGCTGAGCCTGTGATGTAGTTTCCCTAGAGGGGAACTGGTCCATCTGGGAGCTGAGATGGACCACCAGAATTGTCCTAAAAGAGGGCCAGGCCCTTACCACTCTTCGCTGATGAGTTGCCCCTCATCCCCTGCAGAAGGCAGTTCCAGGGGAGAGACTGAGCTATGAGCCACCAGTAGCTAACGCTTTGGGCCTTTGGGAGAATACATGCCTTGTTTTTCAAAGAAGAATTGGGTGGCACACCACAGAAATACACTGTATTGTTATCTTTATAAAGCCCAAATATTTTCTACGTCGCTATGAGCACATAAAACACACATACACGTGCACACACACACACAAATGACAGGCAGCATAACATAATAGTTAAGGACATGCATTGTGGAGCCAACCTTGGAAATTTACTTAGTCTTTCTGGGCCTTGGGTGCTTCCTTGGCTAAAATGGGGGAATGGTGACAATAATGCCAATCATAGAGGCATTTACTCATAGAGGATTAGATGTGCCAATTAATGTAAAGTTCTGAGAACAGAGTCTGAAAGACAGGTTTAGTTACTCGCTTGTGCCATTCAATAATGATTTTGGACAAGCTTCTCTGTTACTCATATAGATGTAATTCATTCTTTTTTAGTGACTGAATGGTATTCCTGAATACTGAATCCTGGATACTGGATGGTGTATAGTTGCCATAATTTCTTTAACAACCCTCTTATTGTTGTGTGTTTAGGTTGTCTCTGATTTTTTTCCCCACTACAAGTTACGTAGTGTGAACATCCTTGTACATCAACATTATACACGTGAAGACTGCTAGAAGACAGATGCTTGAGGGTGGAATGGTTTGTCAAAGGGTTAACCTGTTTAAAATTTGAGAGGCACTGTTAATCACCCTCTGAAAAGCCTGTGTAATTCTGACTTGGACTTTAGGTAGCATCAGGAGATGAATGTCCTTCCCCTACTTCTACTACTTGCCTCATTCACTAGACAGCAACACTGGATATTTAAAATTGTTTATACTTTTGCTAGTCTAATAGGTGAAAAAATTTTTTCCTTGTTTTAATTTGCATTTCAATCAATTCTTGATAAATAAGCCTTTTTTTCTTATGTTTCTTAGCCACATCTGCATTTGTGACTTGCCTAACTTTTGTTCTTTATGTCTAGGTTATCTTTGTTGATGTATTTTTTAATCTATGTATTGTAAATAGTTTATATAGCTCTCTCACTTGTCTTTTTACCTTTTGAGTTACCTCTCAACTTACAAGGGTTACATTTCCATGTCTAAAATCTGCCAGTCTTCCTTCAAGCATCTAGATTTGAAGTTCTGTGCCTGTAGGAGGTGTGAAGGGAGAGCCACCACTCAGTCAGGTTCAGACACAAGCCCATTTTATTCTCAGAACTGCAAGCTCTATTACTGGCCTTGAACTCTCCATCTGCCTGGAGGAGTCAATTTCTTTTTGTGTCATTCCTGTTTTTCTTTTTTTAGCCCAGCCCTGGTTATTAAAATCTTAAACAAGGGCTAGTCCCAAATCCCATCTCACAGCATCTTCCTCATGATCTTCCCCTCCTCTTCTGTCTAATTCCACTTCCTCTTTTCACTTTTGACTATGCCCATCTTGGCAGAGATAGGCCCCAGGAATGACAGTCCCTTGTGCCATCATCTGGCTTGTGATCATTCCTCTGCCAGCTTCCACTGCTGGTGTCATCCCTATTTGCCCTAGAACTGATGATAACAGTTATATTGGTATGTGTTGAGGTCTGCACAGTGGGGAGGTGGAAAGGAAGTGTCCCTACGGTCAAACTGGCACAGTGAATTGTGAGTGGTTTCTGCTGATGTGGAGGCACCTGAGGAGTGCATGATTGTTAAACAGCATCAATTCCTGCTGCCCTCTGGCATGGAGGGCCTCCTCAGTGGCAGCTACATCTCCCTTTGGCCCTTGTCAGGGGGTACATGCCACACTCCTCATAGGTTACACATCATGGCTCCTGTCTCACAGATAAACTCAAAGCTCCATCAGCAAGGGTTATAAGAGTGAGGTGGCCCTCTTCTGTGACCCCTTAAGGTCTATAAGGAACTTGGACAGGGTGCTACTGCCTCCTCACTCACTCTGAGCCACCATCCTATCATGTCTCACTGGTTGGGATACTCTGGCAAGCCTCCTGTCTCCAAAGTAAAAGCCCTTTGCGATGTGTCTTGGAGGGAGATGTAGGGGAAGGGAGAACAAACAACTCACCAACTGTTCTTTACTCATGAAAATTAGACTCTTCCACATTCTCCCCACATATATATGGGGTTTGGGGAGGGTGAACTGTCCCACACAGTTCTGAAGTTCTGCAGAGGTGTGCAAATCCTACATTCCAGAGATCGGTCAGCTCTACAGCACTGGTCCAGGATATCTGTGATTCTGTGACTTAGCAAGAGAAGACTGATCATGAGAATAATGGTAAAGATAGTAATGATTGATAGTAGTTGTCGAACATTTTCTGGAGTTCGGCTTTTGGTGTGATAGAATAAGTGGCCAACAGACCAATCTCCACAAACAACAGCTATAAACATTAGACAAAATATAAAAAAGCCAAAATAATTTCAAAGGCTCTACAGAGTTCACAAAGGCAGGTGGATTTGAGACAGGAGCTAAAATTTGAAAGAAGAGACTGACAGAAGGTAAGTACCCCATTTTGTTGTAACTTTATCCTAAGGGGGAGATCACAATTATATTGTAGACATAGGCCAGCTGAAGGAATAAGGGAAAACCCACTACCATTCTGGTATGAGAACATCAGAAATAGCACCCAGGGTGACCACAGTCTTTGGAAAGGAAAGAGGGAAGCCCAGGAAGAAGAATGACAGAGTAGAGGAGCCCTAATTTCTATGTGTCAACTCTGCCCAAACCTTTGGTTCATTCCTGAACTGTAGTATGAGGCAAACTGCAAACCACCCAGATAAAGGAAAAAAGGGTTCAACTGAGATTTGTGCTGCTATCTACCATAATCAAGACAGGGTGTGCAACTTTAGTCTAAGTATGTTATTGCCTGCTAAAAACAAAAATAAAAAATGAACAACAACAAAACACTCTTTAGAGAAATATAACAGAATCCAGAATCTCTACAACAATATAATGGCTAAAACACAATTCAAAATTTCCCTATGAAATAAAATTTCTTCTTAGGGGTTGCTGTAAAATTTACACAAGATGATGTATTTAATGCAGTATTTGCAAAGTGCCTGGCATGCAGCTAATGGATGAATAACAATTTAGATCTGCTGGGATGTGGAGGAGGTATCACAGGAAACACTGCCAGGAGACTGCCTGATGTAGTAAACACTCTAAGCTGGAAGAGAAGGCACATCTATCATTACCAGTGCATTTAGGCTCTAGAACTCTAGGGGGTTAGGGAGAGTTGTAAATTGAGAAGGAGATCAGCATTTAAGTTATCTGTCAAGGTTGCCAGTGAGTTTGGCAGAGGAGAAAAATTTTTTTTTGTTTTTTAGATTTTGTTTATTTATTTGAGAGAGAGAGAGTGAGTGAGCATAAGCAGGTGGCAGGGCAAAGGGAGAAGGAGAAACTGACTCCCTGCTAAGCAAGGGGCCTGACATGGGGCTCAATCCCAGGATCCTGGGATCATGACCTGAGCCAAAGGCAGATACTTAACTAACTTAGCCACCCAGGTGCCCCAGGAGAGGAAACAAGTTTTAAGAAAGTGCATTTAAAAAACCAAATGGGGCAGCCCACTGGCTCAGTGGTTTAGCGCTGCCTTTGGCCCAGGGCGTGATCCTGGAGACCCAGGATTGAGTCCCACATCAGGATCCCTGCATGGAGCCTACTTCTCCCTCTGCTTGTGTCTCTGCACCTCTGTGTGTGTGTGTGTGTGTGTGTGTGTGTGTGTGTGTGTGTGTCTCATGAACAAATAAATAAAATCTTAAAAAAAAGAAAAGCCAAATGTGGAAATGATAGCAACCAGGAGGCCAGTCCAAAGAGTACAAGGAAAGTAAAAACTATATACAGGTACATGGTAAGGCTAGAATAAAGACAAGAGCAGGGCCAACCGTGAGGAAGTAGGCTAGAGGCAAGGATTTGAGAGATCTGAAAAACAGGTTTGGGTCAGATTCATAAGCTGTAGTTCTATAGGTTTCCCCTGTGATGATGGGGAACAGTCCGCTTTTTCATGAAGGCCTCCTAGCCCTGCAACCTCAGGTTCTTTATTCCTTTATCCTTTTAAGGAGAGAACACTGAACAGGCTGATATGAGACTTACCACTACCCTCAATGGGTAAAACAAAAATAATCCAATGGTTGGCCAATAGAGTGGGGATGTCTTATTCTAGGTAAGGAAGGATCATCTGTCCAGTTCAAGATCAAAGCCAGCTCAAGGCAAAGTTTAACCCTCTCTAACATGACCCACCCTATATTCTGTCAAATAAAAAATATATTGACATAATTTGGTCTGTGTGGATAAATCTCCTTGTCTGGATACTCCCTATCAGTGTTAGATTAATGTTCTACTTTCATATTGAGAAGAAAGAGACGCCATAAAAATGCCGAATCTTAGCAAAGATTCTTCTGTCTCCATTGACTGTGATATCATGACCCTGGAGAAATATCCCCAAAATCAAATCTCTCATTTGGGACTAACAAAATTCTTAATATTGTCATCATAAGTTGGTAACAGACTGAAGAGAAATGTTACCTGATGGTGTTTACTCAACAGGATTTTAGTTTTTTCTTGTCTCCCTGCTTTCTCCCACCAAACTACCTATCTAGTATAATTGAGCAGGAATACAACTTCAATATGTGGCACTGACTCAAAAATTTCCCAAGGTATCCCCATTGTTATAAGACTAAAGAGAAAATTCTCCATCAGATTAACTTTCACTGGACTCAAACTCTAGAAATTCCTTGTAAAAACCAAGGGAATCTTGTTGGTCCGCAGCCTTGCACAGCTCCTTTTAAACAACCAAGCCCCCAGGCACCAAAGGCAATTGGATGTGCCGCTTTCCACCAGTATGCTCAGACTATATGGAGCTGCCACCCCACTTCACCCCATGCTTTGCTCTCTGATTCTGATGCCCATTTGTCCCAGGTTCAGCTTGACCTTCCTTCCATTTTACTTCCTTGATCTTCAGAATGGACACTTTATACTGGTTCTTAGCTTGACTGTTGGTTCCCTCTGACTGCATTTCTCCTCATCACAGTGACTGTCTTGGCTTTGGTGATGCCAATTTAAAACCCTCATCGTGTCCAGTCTAGCCCAGCTCCAGGGATTTTCTACAGACCACAGACCCTCGAAGCCATGTTATTTTTAATAATGGTTGTGGAGTGACACCTGGAGACATTGACCTTTTGGAACACAACTCTGAGGTTAAATTTCTTTCCTTAGAGTGGTAACTCAAGAAGTACATTAGCAATGGAATCTCTTTGAATTCCTTTGTCAGAGTCCTTGCACATTGAGGCAGAGACTGTTCTTCTGGAAATGGTTACTCTTTCCAGCTACATGAAAGATGGGATAGTGTCAATGTTATAGACATGGTCTTTCCGGGTAAGGAGGCACGGGAAGGCTCTGCCTTATTATTACAACATATAGTGAAGGAAGAGGACACTGCCATCCCCTGAACATCATCTGTGGGGCCTCCAGGGTTAGCATACTATGTTCATTACCAAGCTACAGCTGGCCTTGTGAAAGGAGAATATACTTGGAGTAAGACCAACCTGTGTGCTCCTGAAGCTTTGAGACTCAAATTCCTCATGTGTAAAATGAGTATGTCACCCAGTAGGTGTGTGTGTGTGTGTGTGTGTGTGTGTACTCACCCACATACAGACGCATTAGTATTATTGTTTTGTGACATTGTGCCAAGTACTCTTCCAATCATGTTATAAATGTTACTTCATTTAGTCTCTATAATATTATAAGGCAGGTACCATTGTTACCACCTCACTCTACAGATGAAGCAACTGAATAACACAAGGAAATCAGGCTGCTTTTGAAGGATATACAGCTAGTAAGTAGCAGAGTCTGGATTTGAACACAGCAATGCAGCTCCCGAGTTGGTGCTCTTAACCACTGCCCTCTGTTGTCCCCCATGTGGTACCCCCAATAGTTGGTACTCAGCGAATGAGGGCAATTATAACAATCACTGTAATTATATCCTCACCACATACTAAAGGCAATTTCACAATGCGTTGTCTGTTCATTCAACTAGCAGATTATGTAAATGTGCTGAGTGCTTGTATAATGCAAATGTGCTTACAAAATGTGAAATATAAATTAAATCATTTATCTCTCCATGCAATTCTGCAATATCTATGCCCATTGTAGCAGCAGCACCTGGTGCCCCGTGGGTGTTATGCGAATGCTTATTAATTTGTGGCTCATACTGGTTGTAGAACATAATGATATAAATATTATCATTAATATTACTATTGTCAAAAATAAGAATTCCATACTAAAAAGATCAAGTGCCACTGGAACACAAGTGTATAAAAGCCCAGACTTAATGACCTTTCCAAAGTCTGGCAAGTTCTAAATTCTGAAGCAGACACTGGGTCGTCAGCTTTGTTCTGCCCTGTAATGGTCTAAGAGGTTTGTTTTTGTCTTTGAGAACTCATATTTTCTGAGAAATTTGACATTTCTCCCTCTCAGTCTTGCTCTTAATTTTGGCCACTTCAGAAATTTGACAAGGGGATGCAAAGTCATCACTTGCCCATACCTGCCATTAACACTTGATACAGTTCACCTTCAGCATCTGGGTTAACCTCTATTAGAGAAAGCTTGCAGAACTAGGACCCTAATAATCACTAATGCACAATGTACCAGGCCGCAATGTACTAGCTCACCCTTCCCTTTCATGTTAAAATCACCACCCTAACTAAGTGGCCCTTTGCAAAGCCAACCTTGTGACTAATGGGCCTTTGATCAGTTTGCTTCCTGACAGCTGTTCATATAAATGAATGTTTATTCCAATTAAGTAATGAACATTGATTCTTCTTACCCTCTGACTGCAAAGTGTCCCCTCATCTCAAAGCACCCCCATCATTCTTATGTCAAGGATAATATCTTCTCATTTGAAAAAACTCTGCTTGGGGGCTAGAGCATGTGCACTCTAGGACCTTTTGGAGAAAAAGAGCAAGGGTTGAAAAAGTAGTGGGAATAGATTTTCTAAAATCTGCTAGCATGATCTAGTGTGGTCAGGAAAGCTACAGTTTTTTGAGCACCTGCAATTGCTAGTATGTAAATTACATACATTATTTCATTTTAATTTTGCATTAATCTTCTAAGTATCATAAGATCCACTGCACAGAGGAAGAAAATGAAAATGAAGCCAGGAATTGGGAGGAATAGCTAAATGTCTTGCTTGTGGTTATGTGGCTGGTCAGTGACTGAGTAATGTTCAAATGGCCTGATTCTAGGTTCTATGTGACTCCCAAGTTTTATTTCCCCAACACCTAGGATGATCATTGTATCTTTCTTATACACTAGAAATAGTACTGAGTTTGAGATCTGGCTCCATTTCCTGTTAACTCCATGGCTGTGAATAAGTTGCATATCCTTTCTGATCTAGAGCTCTTCATCTGCAAAGCAAAATCTACCAGAGCCCATTCTGCTTACCTGACTAAATGCCTATGAACGCGACTTGCAAATAATTGTGAGCTGTCCCAAGTCACAATTATTGGTGGGCTATTGGCAGGCTTATAAAACAGGCTTTTGTTAAACTGTTGCAGTCTCTGGGCCACTCTGACACTTTGTTGCTTCTTCTCCCTGATTCTCCAAAAGCAACACTTGGGTTCACTTTGCCAAAAACAGATTTGTTTTCATTATTAGGGATGATTCTGTCTTGAAGTTGGAACAGAAGTGGCAACTGAATGTGCTTTCATGGGAATTTCAAAGATTACCTTTTTCTTGGGGAAAGAGGAAATAGGAGCCAAAGGAACAGCAATTAAATCCGTAGTTTCAAAACAAATGCTACTAAGGCACAGATGATATCATGCAATAGTTGGAATTTCTCCTGTTTTCTCAGGCTAACAGAGCAGGGGCAGGCCTCTGAAATCTCACACCAGCTGTCAGCATCTGTTCCAGAGGTTGCCACTCCCATGCATCTCTTTGTCAAATTCCGCTCTCTCTAACCCAAATCTGTTGTACTTAGCTCCTAGCAAAACTCAGGAAATCATGAAGGAGTCTGGAGCAGATTTGGCCACGTGGGGCTCATGTGGCATCAGAAGGGTCTTACTCTATGTGGTAGTTTTCTAGGATGGAAACTCATTGATTACATAACAGTAACCATTAACTGAGGAGTCTATGTCCTGACAGATTATCCACCCAGCCCCTGCAACACCAGGTGAGTTGACACATCCTACAGGAGACAAGAGGAAATAGTCGCCTATGCAGTCAGCATCTCTTCTCAAGTGCACTGAAATCCCTGTGTATTTTATACAGAAAGTAGACTCATCAAGAAACATCAGGCTAGAGCTAAGTGACTGTTAATAGCTGGCCATGGAGATATAACATCTGATCTAATATCCACTTTGAGCAAAATATTTCCTGGGATTTAAAAACCAATAAGACAGCTTGATGGTTCCACAAAACATTACACATAGAATGACCATAGGACTCAGCAATTCCAATCCTGGCATATACCCTCCAATCGAAAACAAATATTTAAACAAATCCTAATACACAAATGTCTAAATACACAATAGCCAAAAGATGAAGACAACCCAAATGTTCACCAACAGAAGAATGGATATACAAATTGTAGTGTACTCATATGAGGGAATATCATTCAGCCACAAAGAGCATTAAAGTACTAACACATGCTACAACGTGGATGAACTTTAAAAACATGTTACGTGAAAGAAGCCAGCCACCAAAGGTCACATATTGAATGATTCCATTTGCATGGAATATCCAGAATCCACAGAAACAGAGAGAAGTTTGCTAGTCACCAGGGACTGAAAGGAAGAGGAACAGGGACTAAGTGCTTAATTGGGAAGGGGCTTTTGATATTTGGAGTAGACTGATGAAAATGTCTTGGAACTAGGTAGATGTGGTTGTACAACTTTACGAATGTTGTACATTCAGAATTATTCATTTCACAATGGCTAATTTTATGTTATATGAATTTCATCTCAATTTTTAAAAATCCTACTACTAAGGATTTTTTAGTAGTAACTTCCTCTGACATGCACAAGAATAAAGATGGGTTGATGAATGGATAGACATAAGTATGTGACAAAGCACAAAGAGCAAAAAATTAATTGTAGAATCCAGGTGGTGGGGCCATGGGTGATCACTATCAAATTCAATATTTCAATGTATTTGAAATTTTTATAATAAAATATTAGGAAAATAATAAAACCTGGAACTTAAGATTCCATCAGGCAAGTTGGAAAGGAGGTACCAAAATCCTGCTCTCCAACATAGGTTTTCCTTGTCTTGCTCCTGGCCAGGACATGTTGGGAATTTGTCAGGATAAATTAGCTGGGCTTTTTCTACTATATGCATTCCTCACTTCCCCTTCTTACCCCTACTTCATTCATCTGCAGATAAGGCCATCATTTCATGATAATAACAGCTACTTACACACATCTGCTACAGCCAGACCCTCTGCCAAGAGACTTACATTCATTGTTTCCAATGCTCTTACCACTCAGAGTTGGTTACAGTTGAGAAACCTCCCATAATAATGAGTAAAACCAGACACAATAAAAATACACACATTCTATACAAGTACATTATATAGGAAGTAGAAAACAGACTAAATGACTTTATGCTGTTTAGAGGAGGATAATGCTACCCTTGATGGGTACTTGATTAGAAGGCTCGGGGCAATGTTGGGGGAAGGTGGTAGTACAGGCAGCGCTCATGGCACAATTTTGCTTCTTGATGCAATGTTGATTACAAGAGTAGATTCACTTTGTAAAGATCACTGGACTGTACTATGTTTTGCCTTTTGTGTTATACTATATATTAATAAATGTTTAATAAAACTGAATCAATGAAACATAAGTAAAATTAACTAGTAAAACCAAAAGTCGATCTGTTGAAAGATTAGTTTAAAAAATCAAAAGTCAGAAGAGAAGGACACCTGGGTGGCTCAGTCAGTTGAGTGTCCAACTCTTGATTTCAACTTGGGTCATGATTTCATGGTCATGAGATTGAGCCCTGCATTGGGCTCTGCACTGGATATGGACGCTGCTTGAGATTTTCTCTCTCTCCCCCCTCCCTCTGCTCCTCCTTACCCCTACCTCTCTCCCTGCTTGTACTGTCTCTCTCTCTCTCTCTCTCTCTCACAAAAAAACAAAAAACAAACACACACACACACACACACACAATCAAAAACTACTACAAGTAACTTTCGGAATAAGAAGAAACATAACTGCCAATATGTAGGGAGTTGTAATTTTATGGTAGCAAACTATATAGCAGGTTTATTCCAATAGCCTTCAAATGCTTGATGAAATAGATGCTTGTCTAAGAAAAGAACTAAAACTAGGATTATAAGAGAGAGCAGCCAATCACATACTTTGCTGCTGTCTGGAATCCAAACAATAGCTGAATTCACAAGTCCCTCTTCTCTTATTAACATGTGAAGGGGCCAGAGCAACACATCCACAGACTGGCCAATTAGTGAACAGCTAGGGGCCACTATGAATTGCAGGCCCCTTATTCTGCAGAAGCTATAAAACCTCACCAGAAAAAGAAGGTGGTAGGGGGGTCACTGCGGTCAGAGTCTAAATCTATTTCTTATGAAACTGGAGCTCTGGGCCGTGTCCTTTTTACCTTCTTGAGGCCAGGTGATCACTAAGTAAGAGTAGATGGCTCAAACCTATTGAATGGATGCAGCACTATATTGCGGATGAGAATAGTATTTTTGTTGTAATAAATGTCCTTTCCTATTTAAAAATAGGAAACTATCTTTTCATTACTTGACAGGTAGCTGGAAATGTTACTTTTGCTGTAAGTAGATTTTCAAAGAAAAGTCAACTCATATGGCATGGAGGGGAAAGAATTCAACAAATGTTAAGTTTAGGTAATAATCCATTAGCAGCTGGGCAGGATGTAGTTGAGGAAATGTTTTCTCTGCAAGCTCTAACCTTGAGATAGCAAAGAAACTTCAAGCAGCAAGAGATGGGCAAGAGAATGAGATGTTGCCAACAGGATCAGAGGGACCAAAAGGAACCAGAGTTTATGATGTTGGACAACCTGAATTCCTTGTCACTTGAGAAAGGCAGTTTTTGTAATGATAGCAAAAGTCAGCACAGAAATAACTGAGACATGAGTGGAGGAGGGGTTCTTTCTTGGAGTGGTGGGGGGAGGGGTTAGGAGTTATGAGGTTGTTAAAAGGGGTTTCAATTTTGTAAATGCATATACTTATATCAAAAAGTTTTACCATACTGTATGGGGGCTTCAATTTTAAAGGTAGAATCATGGAGAAGAAGGTGGTTTTTGCTTGTGATTAGGAGGAAACTAAGCATATTTGTAGGCTGAAGGGAAGGATCAAGCTGAAAATGTTAAAGATACAAAAGAGAAAGTGGAAAAAATGGATGAAGCAAGATCCTAGATTCAAGAGGATGAGACTGTGTAAACTCAAGGGAAAGGTTTGGCTTTAGAAAGGAGGCTGCTAACATCTAGCATAATCTCTGTCATTGTTGAATATTGGCCCCTGAAAAGTTATGAATATGACCTTACTTGGAAACAAGGTTTTTGCAGATACAATTAAGGATTGACATATGAGATCAATCCAGTAACTGGTGTCTTCATATGAGAAAAGAGACACACGGTCACAGAGGAGACCCATAGGGAAAAAGGTCAGGTGAAGATAGAGACAGAGACTGGAGTTGTGAGCCCCAAGCTAATGAAGCCACCAGGAGCTGAAAGAGGCAAGGAAAGATTCTACCCTAGAGCCTTCAAGGGGGAGGCTAGTCCTGCCAACACCTTGGCTTCAGGCTTCTGGCCTCCAGAAAACTGTGAGGGAATGAACTTCTGTTGTTTAATGCCACCCGGTCTGTGGGCATTTGCTATGGCAGTCCTGAGAAACTAATACAACCACCAAACTCCAGGTTAAAAATGCACCCATAAAATGAGCAAACCCAAGATACACTGACTTAGTTCAGTGTCCTCACTCACTGGTTGTGTTAGGAGGCCAGTCAGCTTAGTAAAACTTTGTCCCTGGAACCGCCATGGCTGTGTCAACCTCAGCCTTGAATGCGTCCTTCCTAGTTGACATCCAGCCTCCATTTAGCTTCAGGCTTTCAAATGCTCTAGGGCATTTCGCAGTGTGTCCTCGAAACTCATCCTGGGTGCTTCCGGTTCAAAGCATTAAATCCTCCAGTCTCTCTCTCTGCAAATCATGTAGATTTGTATGAAAAATCCAATTAAGGAGGCCATGAAGAAAAAGCATGTGATATTCTCTGTGTGTGTGTATGTGTTTTCTCTGATTTTAATTCAGGCAGCTGCTCAGTTTCTCCTGGGCACCTATACAAACACTTATCTTCATGGATGGTCTAACTTAGTGCTGATGCCACTTAAGTTCAAGTTCCTCCATTCTTCATGACTAAATGTGCCATTAATTACCGCACAACAAAACACTGAGAATCACTTATCTGAACCATTTTAGCTGTCTAGCTGGGATTCAAAGAAAGAGGACATTAATTCTATATATCCACCTCATTGAAAAATTCCCAACCTAGAATCATTATGGCTCATCCAGATTCCAAAGGGGACTTTAGAAAAAAAAAAGTGTGACAGAGGAACACATTCATTAAATCCATATTTATTTAGTAGCTACTCACCACCAGGTAGTTTGCTAGGTATTAGCAATATATGTATGAATGAGAGGAATGAGTCTGAGCTTCATAGAACTCACTGTCTCCATGTGTAGCTGGAAAAAGACATTTGATTGAACAATACAAGTACAATAAGATAAGCATTATCTTATTGTATAAATGGTATAAACTGCTTAGGAATCTTGGGAAGGGAATGTTTCTGGAGATGAGGTAGGGGCTCATACTAGATATTCTCCGTATACCCCTCTAGATCCACCGTCCACTTTCTCCTACGTGTTCTGTGCTCTTGGAGGTGACCTCTATGTATCTACCTTCTGGCTTCCAGACGGGGTTCAGTCAATGGGAGGACATGAGAGGGTGGAGGAGAGAACTACCTCCCATTTATAACGCATGCTGTCAGGGACTGTACTGCTCTAGGAAAGGCCACAGCTTCTGTCAAGAGGTCACTCTTATGAGTCTGGCCATGTTCCAGTAACTACTTCCTCATTCTTGTTTCCAGTGGTTACTAGAGGTCAAGAGGTCACTCTTATGAGTCTGGCCATGTTCCAGTAACTACTTCCTCATTCTTGTTTCCAGTGGTTACTAGCCTTGGTCTGCTTTCCCATCAGGGTTTCCCTTAACTTTGCCTGTACCATTGTAAAGAGTCCTGACACGCAACTCCCTGCAGCCACTCATTGGGGTGTGCCACCTATTTCCTCTGATCAGTGCTGGGGTCAAGAGATGCTTCCCAGAGAGGGTGACCTTTAAACTATGTTCTGAAGAGGGAGTAAGGTTTTGCAGATGCAAAGGTGGGGTGGAGTGTCCTAGGCTGAAGTGAGAACATTATTGAGACAGGGAGGCCTGGGAGAGTACAGCACATTTGGGGGTACATAAGCAATACTGACCTTTTTAGAGAAAGGTCTAGAGGGAGTAGGGAAAGGAAACTGGAAAGATGAAAGGCCTTAGGCTTTTGGACTTTATCCTGTTACATGATGAGAACTTTGGAAAATGCTAACAATATTCCGATATCTTGAACCTCCAGATATCCAGGTCTTTCCACAAAACCTGTATTTTAGAAATGATGGCTGATATAGATCTCTGCTCTGAATTTATGCTTTATTGGTTTTGTGCTCTGTCCTGTATTGGTTCATAAAATTCACCCTTTTAAAAACACCAAATCACTTTAAGACTTTTCCTTCTCAGTCCCAATTTATGGGACCTTCTACTTAGTATTAGGGAAAAAGGGAATATTCCTCTTGAGAAATGTCATAGTTTCATTCAATTACAGAAAACTTTGCTTAACAGGACAATCTTTCACTCCGTTCTTATAGAAAGGAGTGATTGATCAGGGCTAAGATTCTTGGTTCAATCTTAGGAAGGGGGAAGAGGGAGGCCAGAGTAACATCTGGTAAACGCTAGCAGAGGCCTTGTGTGTATGGCGGGGGGAGGGTGAGAAGATGGAAGCAGCAAGGAAGAGAGAAAAGTTCAGAGCAGCAAGGCCTAACAGGGGAGTTGTTTAATGGGATGTGGAAAATGGGAAGTAGTTTAATGGATATAGATGATCAGTTTTCCAAGGTAAAAGGAATTCCAGGACTAGTGTTTTTCTGACATTCTCAAGTGCAGAGAGATTTGTTTCTTCCCTCAGTATCTCCTCTACCCTCACCTTCCCCCGATCCCCACACACAGGGCTCCATCTACCCTCCAGCATAACCTCCTTGTCTCTCAATTTTAACATCTGCAAAATGGGAATAATAAGAGGGAACATCGCATAGGACTGCTGTGAGTATCGAGGGCAGTAATGTAGATGGAGCATTTAACACATGTCCTGGCACACAGCAAACCTTAGCGACGTGGAAGCTGCTACTGCTGGGGGAAAGACTGGAGACATGGCAGCGAATAAAGCAGACACCATACTTGCCTCTCAGAGTATGAACTTGCAGGGAGCTAGCCCTTAATTTGGTAATACAAATAAAGACTGAGGAGTGTCCTATTGGAAGTGCAGAATGTTATCATACGGGAAGTGCTTACTAATGTCTTTCTGAAATACTTGTGCTATGATTTAAAAGCCTGTTGTCCTCTCCTTGATAGACGAAAGCTCTCCTCTCACTGGCAGATCATGAGCACACCATTTCTCTTGGTTTGTCCGTCATCTGAAGCAGCAAGACCTCTGTTCCTTCTTAGACTCCTGCCCCATCACTGCCACTTGAATTCAGACACACCAGTGGCCCGCCAGTTTTGTGAAGCAGTAATTCTTCGATGAAGCCCTTGCAGACTGAGTCAATAGCACTTTTCAAAAACTCACATTTATCAAACCCGCTTGTGTGTGGTAAGAAAATCTTGTTCCCAAGACACAAGTCATTTCCTATCTGTGTAGGTTAGAGCAGGAAAATGCATACCGAGTTTCTGTGTGGCTCCTACTGGGCATTCTTGGCCTTTGCACAAATAATTACAGAATGAACAAGAGATTAGCACTGAAGCAATTTATGGTGAGCCACACAGGAGGTGAGAAGGGCACAGATTAATCTCCAAATTGACGAGGTATAGGGGAAGAGGAAATAAAAGAAATAATAAATTGTTGATAAAACTATCTTTACAGGAGGTAGGAACCGAAAAAGAAGCATTCTACAGTTCTTATTTGGTAAGAATTGGCATTCAGCCACCTGCATCGTTAAAGCACCTGTATTTGGGAGGACACATGGCAGTGAGCCTCTACAATAGGTTCCTTTTGTCCCCGACACGCTTAACTGGTCCTCACTTTCTGCAGGATCCCACTCCCATCTACTGTCAGGCCTTAGGCTCAAATCCTGCCCAGGGAGTGAGTTCCCCTCTATGCTGGCTCTGTCAGGGTCAGGGAGGAAGACGAAGGGCCAAGGGGCCTACAGGGACTGAGCTCCAGGGCTTGGAGATCATTCTAAACTGGCTTCCCCTCCTGTGATCCCTGTTGATCTTTCTCAGGTGGTCTGGTACAGGATGGAGAGCTTCTGTCCCTTCCTTCTTTACTCCTTACACAGATGGAAAGAGGAGGCTGCTGCACTTGGATTCTTCATGGGAATTCTTAACAAAGTGAGGGAACCTGAGGAGCTATAGGCTTGTCCCGGGAAGGATGATACTGCCTGGCTTAACTGGACTCAAAACCAGCTTTAAAAAAGTGACCAGTCCTAATTTAGAGAAAGAGAGAGAAAAAACAAGAATCTAATGTGCATAAGTCTCTAGCTAAATCTACATTTATCCAGACTATATTACTGATGGTTTTGGACCGTGAAAATATGTTACAGAGAACAGTTTGGTAACAGGCATGAAAAGCTACAAAAATGTTCATACTTTTTACCTCACTAATATCAATGCTGAGAATTCATCCCCACCCCAATGTTCTTATAAAGAAAGAGAAATAAAACTGCTTTATGCACAGAAATATTCACAGTGGCATAACAATCATGGGAAAACTAGAAGCAATTTAAATAGCCAACAATTGCTAAACAGATTATGGCATAGCCACTTAAGGGATTAATCCACTTAATCCAGCCATAATTAACCATCTACATGAAAATTGGCTGGAAGATGGGAAAGCGCTTATGGAATAATACTGGGAAAAGAAACAGAGCAAATAAATATATCTAGACTGTAGTTACAATTGTGTCAAAAAGACTTGGACAAAGGCTAGGACAGAGCACAGAGAAGAAATGGAAATACTAAAAGGGCATTATTAGGAGAAAAATCTTAAAAAAAAAAAAACAAAAAACAGTTTGTAATGTGTCCACAATGCACCCCTACCAGTAATAGCAAAATAAATCATAACAAAGCATAGGCAACAGATTACTGATCTTGCCTCATTTCTTTGACTTTCCCTGGGTTGCTTAAATTAGATCCTTCCAACCCATGTGGTAAGGCTCCCCACATGCAATGGATGGAGCCCAGACAGCATGATGTTGCAAATATTGAACCCTTTCCACTGAGATAGCCACTCATTCCCAACTTTGAGCAGCCTCATCTCTTGACCCTGGAGTGCTGTGGTATGAGAAAAGGTTGGAAAGCACTCCCTCAGTGAGAGGATTCCCTGTGAATCCAATCCGCTGCTTCATGTGTCATGTACCACCATAACAACTTGGGAGCAGGGACCTTGGCCCTCCAGCATAATAGCATTCAGTTCTGCACCCAAGCATCGGCTGGCTGCTCTCCCACCAGCCAAGTCCCAGGGTGAAGTGTCTCCGACTCTTCCAACTTCATTATGCACAGCTGTTCAAAGGCTGCTCTTAGGACAGGGAAGTATCCTTCCTTGGCCCCCTCCTCCTCCCTGTTTTTCTTTTCTCCTGGAGAAGATAAACTTGTGGTTCATTTACTGCACAGGTTCATGCACATAAACATTCAGTCCAACATACTCAGCCACATCAAAGCTTCTAAAGAGAGAAGGAAGGAATAAAGGGCGGGAAAACAAACAAACAAAAGCAACCATGTCTCCAGAAACACAGAATCCAAGGAAGTTGATGACCAGGTGTACTTTTGCTCAGCTCATTATTTAGCATCAGTAACAGTAACCCAAAGATGCTAACCAGCTCCCTATGCTAAGCCAACCTGCTGCTAGCTGTACTAGTGGTTTAAACAAAAACACTCTCTCCTGCCCTTTTGCAGCTTCAATCTACCCAATGTACACAGTAAATTCCAGAGCTTGATTAAAAACAATAACAACATAAAAAAAAAAAAACTTTCCCCAAGTTCAAGAAGGCATCAATGCTATCAACCCTGAGAGACCTACTTATTTCATCCTGGGCTGAGCAGATGCATGAAATACAGCCCAGGCTTTTCCATGCCCAGGATGTGCCCACTGCGCTCTTTGAATGGTGAGAACAGAGAGATTAAAGTGTGTGGATTTGAGGCTGTTCACTATAGACAACTTGAGCTGAGAACCAGAGATACAAAAGTCACCCTCAGCCCTTCGTGGCTAGCAGGATTGTAAACACCCCTGCAGGGAAGCAGCTCTGTGGCAAAGAATCTCCGTGAGAGCTACACATCTGCAAAAGAAAACTTGGGAAAGAAACCCTCTGAAAGAGTCCTTCCACTCAGGAAAGCTCTCTCGGGCTCAGGTGTCTTTCTGCCACCCAGCCCACACTCAAGGATGAAGGGGAAGAAGAAGAAGAAAAAGAAGAAGAAGGAGAAGGAGAAGAAGAAGAAGAAGGAGAAGAAGAAGAAGGAGAAGGAGGAGGAGGAGAAGAAAGAGAAGAAGAAGAGGAAGGAGGAGGAGGAGGAGAAGGAGGAGGAGGAGGAGGAGGAGGAGGAGGAGGAGGAGGAGGAGGAGGAGGAGAAAAAGAAAAAGAAAACAAAAAGAAAATATTCTCCACCTGCTGCTTATTCATATTACAATCAGCGGAGAAAATGCAAGTGCGTGTGGGCATACTCTTGCACCTCCTGTGAAAGAGGAGGGCAGATCCCAAATGCACTAGTTAATAGTGTAAACCATCCTTCCCATCTCAAAGCCACACAGAAAGCTCCAACCCACACACGCACGCCCACCTCCAGCCAAGCCCCCTCCCCAGCATTCCTTTCCCAGCTTTAGAGAAACCATAAGATGTTACTCACATGTGGCAGCTTCAGCCTCCCTCTACCTCTCCCCAGCCTGTGCACGGGCTCCAGTCGTGGCGGCGGCTGCTGCTGCTGCTGCTGCTGCTGCTGCTGCTGCTGCTTTTTCTGTTGCAAGTGAAACGAACCTTCATCGACAGAGATGGTTTTCCTCTGGGCTGCTTTGTCTGAGATTCCCCAGATGAACACCGACTCGTTTATGTCATTATCTGAGTTCGATAGCTCCCCTAACACAGGCAAGGCTTTGGGGCTGTCATCTTCCACCGGCTGGGCTTCTGGTGAGAGAAACAACAGACCTGAAACTGACAACTGATCACATCAAAACACTCCAGGGGATGGCAACCCAAGACTACAGAAGTAGCACATTAGCTTGCAATGATACCAGGCACAGGCATAGATCATCTGTCTTCTCCTGGCACTGTGAGCCTAACCAAGTTGAAGAGGCATTACGGCTTCCAGAATGACTCCAGGTGAAGCCATATGGGCATTACAGAGCATAGTGTCACAGAAGGATTCTGCTCCCCTCAGACACATCCAGCGTCAATAAGGGAGGTAATACCATTTGGTAGTCAAGAGTTCAAGGCTTTTAGACAGACCAAGGTTTACATACACTGAAGTAGACTTAGGTTCAAATGTGAGCTTCATCATTTAGTAGCTGTGTAAATTTGGGCAAAATCCTTATTTTCTCTGAGTCTCTCTTGTCATCTGCACATTAGAGATACTAAATCTTACCCTATGGAAGAGCTGCAGGAGGTAAGCGCAATGGTGTGTATAAACTATCGCGTTCAATGCGTGTCTCATAGTAGGCACCCCATAGGACAAAGACCCCTCACCTTGTAGTAGTATTTGCTTACTATGGGGACTCTTCATCTCTTAATGAAGAATCTCGTGGTTTTATAATATAAAACATAGGGATCATTTCAGTGGTCTATGTAATTAATTGTTTCCTCAGAGGAAACAAATAATAATACTTTACATATTTGGATAAGCCCGAATTTTTAGCTCTTAAGCATGTAAAAAAATGCCAGGATGGCCATTTCTCAGATATGGGAAACAGAGCCACTGGTTTATCGAAGTTGAGCAATTGCAACTCCTATTGCTTTCTCTTGAAAAGAGACTTGTGAGAACAGAATATAAATCTACGGTCACTGAAGACTTTCATTCAGGAGGGCTGGATTTTTCATGACTGACAGATTTTGACAAGGGGATCCTCAGTAGGGAAGTTCGTACTCGTTTCACAAAGTAAAAGAGTCCAAGTGATGAAAAAAAAAGTCAAAATGTTAATGCTGGGTAGACCTCTGAGTCACTCTACCTAACTTCACTTTCCCCAACTGAACTGATGTTCAGGAGCTGGTCATTACTGCCGCATCCCCCATTTCCCACCCTCCCCAAAACAGAGGAGGAAGGTTTGAGCAAATGCTAGTTGTGGTTTGGGGGGTTTCTACCCTGTGGATGTAGTTGCAGTGGAACCAACACAAACTAGACCCAGGGTTGGCAAATGGCTTACCCCATCTACCACATCCCATCTTAGCCCACAAAGGATGTTAGACGGAAAATATGCTTCTGGGTCACAGCCATATGCCATGCTCTCCAGGTGAATCAGAGTGAATGAACAATTGTTAAAGACCTGGACCAGAGAAGTTGCTGATAAAGGAAAGACTGAGGAGGAAAAGAAACAACCAAATCATCAACCAAATCCCAAATAGGTTCCTTGTAAGAGTTCAGAAAGCCTCAGTAAGGTCCCACAAAAATGGAAGGAACATTCTCTGAGGAATGTATGACCAGTAAGTACATGGCACAGTGTCTACTATCCTGTAAATGTTCACTGAATGTTAGTAATTTATAATTAAAGAAACCACAAAATAATAACCCATAGAGAGGGAGATGAAGGAATTTCTCATAAGTAACGTGAGCTCATAAATTACACAAGGCTTGACACTAACATTTACCATGTTATCTCATTCAATTCTCACAGAAACTTCAAAAGAGACATATAAATCCCCAATTAATAAGGAAATTGAGGCACAGGTACTTAAACAATAAGGAAGTGTTCACAAAATCCCACCACCATATTTGCCCAACTACCAGCATCTGTGACTACAGACTCTGCTTCCCTCCCGTTACTGTGGATGAACTGTCCATTTCCTCAAAAGTCACCTCTTGCCTCTCAAGGACCTCACTGCAGCCATGTGTTCTTGTTTTTCCTCCACCATCAATTTTTCCTTAGATACCATAATGTTCTCAACACCTGTATGCTATTTGTTATCTTATGTGTAAAAGATACCTTTAGTTGATCCCATGTCCCCCTCCAGCAACTCCCCACTTACATGGCCCCCTATATAGTAAAAATCCTCTCAAGAATGGTCAAAACTCATTGTCTTCTCTCTTGAACTCATTCCCATCTGGCTTTTACTGCTTCAACTCTATCTGCCCTTGTAATGCTAAACCACCACTCTAAATTGCTCTTGTCAGAGTCATTGCCATCCTGCCTGCCAACAACACCAGACACAAGTAAGTAATCTCCTCCTTGAAACTTTCTTCAGTTGGCTTGCGGGGCCCCACAAGCTTTTCGTTTTACCTCACTGGCGGTCCCTCCTCAGTCATCCCTATTGGTAGCAACTCTTTTCTAGTTACTGGAAAGGTAGTGTTAGGAGGGAGTTAGAAGCCCAGATTCTGAAGCCAGATTCTGAAGCCAGACAGCCCAGGTTGAAATTCTGGCTGCATAACTCAGCAGGTGTATGACCTCGGGTATGTTACTTAACCTCTTTCTCCCAGTTTCCAAATCTATAAAATAAGAGTAATAATAGTAACCACCTTATGAGGTTGTCATGAAAATTAAATGAGTTTATATATGAAAACACTCAGAACAGGGTCTAGTATGCAGTAAGTATTAAAGGAGCATTAACTCTTTTTAGTACCTAGTTTTTACAATCAAGTGCCTAAGGGCTCTTCTCTGGGTGATCTTATTATTTCCCAGTGCTCTGAATAACATCTAGAAGCATATTTAAATCTACAGTCTAGACCTCTCCTCTACAAGGTGCAGTGGCCTAATTAGTATCTTCTTTTACATGTTTAATAAGCATCTCAAACTTGATATATCCAAAACCAAACACCTGACTTTCTCAACTACCCTGTTCCTCCCATTGTTCTCTTCATCCCAGTTGACAGCTCCATCTTTCCAATGCTCAGGTAAAAAACCTGAAGTTATTCTTGGCTTTTCTTTCTCTCATGCCCAACATGCAGTCTGTCAGCAAATTCTGATGGCACTACCTTTAAATATATCCATTGCCCACTTCTCACTCTCTCTATGGCTACTCACCTGATCAGGGACACCATAATCTCCTTCATGGATCATTACAATAGCATCTTTACCATTCTGCATGCTTCTACCCCTTCCCTCCCATAGTCTGTTATCACCTCAGTATCACCTTTTAAAACCTGGAGCCAGATCATACAACTCTCCATAAGCCTCCCTTCTCACTTAGGAAAAAAGGTCATGTCTCTATTGGCCTACAAAGTCTGTCCCTCTGCTTCCCCTTTTCTTATACCTCTTTGAACTCATCTCTTATTATTCTCCCCATACTCCAATGCCCCAGACATGCTGCAATTTAAGCACACCATGAGACCCACCCCAGGGCATTTGAACTTGCCATTTTCTGTGCCTAGAAAACTCCACTCCCACATACTTGATTCTTTACTCCTTCAACCTTCTTGCCAGTGTCACTATCTTGATGACACCTCCTCTGATCATTCTATTTAAAACTGTTCTCCTCTCAGCACTCCCTTTCCCCGACCTGTGCTGTTCTCCATAATACTAATCACTAAATAACATACTATGCATTTCCTATTCTTGTGCGTTTTGTCTCCCGAAGTCTCCCCCATGAGAATGTAAGCTTTGTGAGAATTAGACTTTTTAAAAAACTCTTTTTGTCACTGCTGTTCAATGCTCATTATATATTTCTTGAATTGATGGATGGAAACAAGGGGATTGAATCTCTTATCAAAGGGGGATCCCTGGGTGGCTCAGCAGTTTAGCTCCTGCCTTTGGCCCAGGGCATGATCCTGGAGTCCCAGCATCGAGTCCCACGTTGGGCTCCCTGCATGGAGCCTGCTTCTCCCTCTGCCTGTGTCTCTGCCTCTCTCTCTCTCTCTCTCTTTGTCTCTCATGAATAAATAAATAAAATCTTGAAAAAATCTCTTATCAAAAGTTGCAGAATGAGTACATGATAAAATTAAGCAGATACGTCTGCTTCTATAGCCCATATTATTTCCAATGCACAGTCAGTGTCTCTATCAACGTGTCATGCAAACCATTCTAGATGTACTGCATACAGAAGCAATGTTTTAATTTCTAGTTACTGATGGGGCTTATGCTACATTTCGGTGGCTTCAGACTGCATGCCTGTCATTGCTTGCTAACATTTCTATCAACAAAATACTTTGTGAGCTACGAGTGTATTTTACCAAAGGGAAGAGCAGCCACTTTATTCCTTTGAATAGATTTATTGAAATCAACGTTCTGGCTGAAATGAGAATTTTTCTTATGGCAGATGTCCTTGACTATCCATTCAGAGATAAGAAACAATCTCTAACACCTTTTCAATTTCTTTCATGCACCAAATTATTGGAGAAAAAAATAAACAATGCCCTGGAATAACTGAATTCTTGAAACATGTTTCAGTAGTGGTGGTTGAGCACTATAAGGGACTAGATGCTCTGTGAGTTGTTTTTGACAATATGTAGGAAAATAAATTCATTTTTCTTTTGTAACTTTTCATGTGTTACTTTGACGATCTCTTAATGTAGATGAATATATCCAGCAGGAAAAAATGCTGTCCACATGGGGCAGAATACAAAGAGACTCTCCATTGTGGGAGAACACCAGTGAAGTGGCAAAGATCTCTGGCTTAAGAGTCAGAAATTTAGGTTCCATTCCCAGTCTATCCCTGAAATGTGGGTGACCTTTGGGAAAGCTCTTTAGTCCACTTGGCCTCCAACTTTTTATCTATATACAGAAGGGTATGGACTAGCTTATCCCCGTTACCCCATATGATGCTTAAATTTGTTAAACCATGGGTTCTATTTCCAGTTGTGAGGGTAGCCATATTCCATACTACAACCAAGTGACTAATAACTAGTTTAAGAGAGCTGACTCTGGTTATAAGCAGACCAAACCTACCTGGTCTATGTCAAAATGCATTATTTTATTCATTTAAAAAGTACCTACCATAAATTTACCACTCTCTTACATGTTGAGTATACAAAGAGGAGTAAAACACAGTCCTTGTAATAAAGGGTTTCATAGCCTAATATAGAATCTAACAAAGCACACAGACAATATGGTGCTGTGATGGTGAGGGAAAAAGAGGAGGGCCACTTGATTAAGTCTGGGATTTTGAATGGCGTTTTTGGAGGAAGTGATCCTTAAGTAGAATCTTGAAGAGTAAGAAGACGTTGTCTAGCAGGAGAAACGTAGAAAGGGATGAAATGGATGATCCAGATGAAGAAACATCAGCCCTAAAGGTGAGAAAGCTTCCATAATTGGACTGTGTTTAACTAATTGAAATTTTGGGGTAGAAATTCGACTTCATATCTTATTTCTCCTGCTATCCTCTGAAAATTTAAAAGGCCTTATACTTGTTCATCACAAGGACAGGAAAAGAGATTTAGGTCTCAGAATCTGTTCAACAGCACTGTATACATGAAAAGGAACTGACCAAAGTAAGGTTTGGAAGTTATCTTTACATCTCTTTGCTAACGTTGCGCTTATGTCCTGTTATCTCCCACCCTCTGACCCTCACTAAGCTGAATAATTTTGCAGGGCCATTGTGCATCTATGCTATCAAGTCACCATTACAGAATGTGTGGTCAGTGCAGCAAGATGGCACCTAGGTGTATACCAAGACATTGAACCCTGAACCCAGATATGTATCATTGAGATAAGGCTTGCAAAGGCAGCTTTTGCAACCACTAGGGAATCTTGTTAAAGTTTCAAGATCCATGTTGAGAGTTTGAGAGGCTTGGTAAGGCTTACTCATGGCTCTTTAAGATCTAGCAGAAGCTCATGATGGGCAAGGCAAAACTCCATGACCACTGATCTGAGCACATTCTTCATAAGGAACAGGGGAGACTCAAAGCCACACTCACTAAACTGTCCGTAGGCCATATCTCCTAATATTCTTCCCAGAGAAAACATTCTTTCACTTGATTCCTGATAATTATGACTTCCATAAGATGCATATGTCAAATTGTTCATTTGCATCACACTTTTAACCCAGTGCTCTACTGGACAACTTCAGACACTTAATACTTCTCTGTGGTATCAGTAAAAGCATGCATAAAAGAACGTTTTTATCCCCATGATTAAACAGGGGTCATTTTCTCTCTGTCTCTCCAAGAAAACAAAGCAGAAGCCACTTGCTGATGCCTTTTGGGCAGGAGGGGCTATTGGCTCTCAGATTTCAGGGCTGCTGTGTGGTGCCTCCGGTTTCATCAGGATGTCACGTTCTTGGTAACAGCATCTGCTGTGCTTCTAATGAACACCCAGTGACAAATACAGAGCCTCTGCTTCTCCCCAGGCCCTGCAGAGAATGGAGGGGCCGCAGCTGGGAGAGATAGAACAAGCCCATATTTCATAACAATTACTCTGGATTATCAGGAAAGGTGGCAAGAAAAACTATTAGCAAGTTGGTGGAAAGAAGATTTATGGCTTGGCAGCTCAAAGGTGTGACAGATTTTACTTCTGATGAAAAATCACTTCTTTGGAGGTGAGAAAAGGGCAGGCACCCTGCTCAGCAGATGGGAATCCATCAAGTTAGCTTCACTTTTGAGCAACTCTTAGTGTCATCTAAAAATGTCCCTTCAACTCTCTAGGGCAAATAATTTATTTCTCCCAGGGAACATCGCAGGAGTCACAAAGCTTAACTACCACACTGTTGACATCGCATAGTCAATTCTCAGTCTTCATCTGACCCACCGCCTTGGACATTGCTGAACTACTTCTTCCTTCTTGAATGATTTCCTTCACTTTTAGGACTTCATTCTGTTTTGTTCTAATTCCCCACAAGCCACTCTCCGTTTCCTTTGTTAATTCTTATTTCTGCCCAATCTTTCACACTAGGGTTCTCCGGTTCTCTCTTCTCTGTCTACAGCCACTCTCTTACATGCTCATCCAAACCTGGGCTGTCACACCATCTGAACTCTGTGGAATATCCTCCTGACTTTAACATAGACCTCTTCTCTGAACGCCAGACTAATTTGTAAAATTGTCTACTCACTCTCTATATAGATGTTTGATGCATTTCTCCAGGTTAACATGGCTTAAACTGAATGTCTAACCTAGCCTGGCTCCCAGTGCCAAGCCCACTGCCTCTTGAGTCATCCTCATCTTAGATTGACAGATTCTGAATCTTGCAGTTATCTTGATCTTCTTGTTTCTTTCACATCTCACATCTAACCCATCGTTTAAAACATGATTGGCTCTACCTTCAAAATATAAATGGTACCTTACCATAACCCCCTTACTCTTACCTCTTGTACTGTTGCCCCTGGTGTGAGTCTTGCTAGGATGTGAACAAGCCTCCTAACTGGGGATTTCTGTTTCTACCTTAGCCCCTATACAGCTAGGGCGAAGGGCTTAAAAGGTGATTCTGATTCTTCACACAAAGTCAGAGCAAGCCTTATAAAATTTAAGTTCCACTTCCCAAATCACTCAGAATAAAAGCCTCAGTCCCTAGCTTGACTTTGAGGACATGCCAGCTCTCATCCCTATGACCTCTCTGCCCATCAGTCTTCTACTTTACTTCACCCAGCCATACTGACCTTTCTCTTTCTTAGAAACTCAAAGGAAGGCTCCACCTCAGGGCTTAGGCACTTGCTCTCTCACTGGCTTATCTTCATGTTTATATTCATGACTAATTCTCTCACTTTCTTCAGATTTATCCTCTAATATTCCCCACTCAAAGGAATCTTCCTTGGTCACCCTATATAAAATAGCTTCCCTTCTCCTACAGCAGAAGACCCCCAACTTCTGCTTTTCTTCCTAGTTTAGAAAGAACTGAGTATTCATTGGGAAAAGGGGAAGGGAAAGAAAAATAAAAAAATACAAGAGGGGGAGGGGTACTCATTAATATTTCAAAATATCATCCAATCACAACAGCAACCAGGAAATGAGGAGGGAGAGGAGCCAATTTCATGATGAGTTTTGGGTACACTGAGAGCCAGGGGCTGGTAGGGTTCCAAAGTGGAAATGTCCAATGGACAGTTATTTCACAAGGTAGAAATCCTCAGATTACTGTGGCAGAACTGGACAGGTGGCAAGTCAAGACTGAACATGAAAGGGCATGAAGGGAGGCATTTCGATCACAGTGCTAAGGATGGTGTGAACCTGGAAGGCAGCCCCTTAAGGTTAATATTACATCATCATGATCCTCTGGGTACGTATAGCACTTCAGAGTTTGCAATTTGCTTTTGTACATAGGACCTCATGTGACTTTCACCCCCCTATGAATTTATCCAGGCAAGTACCCACGGCCTTAACACAGAGGAGGAACTACCCTTCATGTGAGCCCACCAGGAGAGGAAAGGACAGGTGACAGCTATCAGAGGTGTAGAATTCAAATGCTCCTATCAGTGTTCTCACACACTTTATTTTTCATCCATTATTTTAGGATGGTTCTTAACTTGGGGTTCTTAACAATGGGCTTAGAGAATCTAGCTGTAGGAAATATTGGGTGTTTCTACATACATACATTGTATTTTTTCTCTTGACCAAAATTTCCATTGCTTTTATAAGATTCTCACAGTCTGCGACTGCAGAATGATTAAGATCACAGCACCAGGGCACTGTTTCATAAGGTGTTCTACCTAGGTCACCAACATCAACAACAAAACCAGTAATACTTGTTAAAAAAAAAAAATAACAGTGCTTCCTGGCCCTTACTCCAAGTTTTTCAACTGGGACTCTCTGGGTATAGGAATCTACATTATTAGCAGGTATCCCAGGGAATTCTTAGTCACCCTAATAATTGCCAATCAACCTCCATCTTTGGGGCACCTGGGTGACTCAGTGGTTGAGCATCTGCTTTTGGCTCAGGTTCTGGGATTGAGTCCCGCATCAAGCTTCCTGCAGGGAGCCTGCTTCTCCCTCTGCCTATGTCTCTGCCTCTCTCTGTGTGTCTCTTATGAATAAATAAATAAGATCTTAAAAAATAAACCCTCCATCTTTGTCATATACAGGTGACATAAAGTGAACCTCCAAGTACATTTTTTAAATTATTTATTTATTTATTTGAGGGAGACCAAGAGAGAAAGCAAGGAGGGGAGATGGCAAGTGTGGAGAGGCAGAAGGAGAAGGAGAGAGAGAATCTTAAGCAGGTTCCATCTCCAGCCTGACACGGAGCTTGATCTCATGAACTTGGGATTATGATTCGAGCCAAAATTAAGAGTCAGATACTCAACCAACTGAGCCACCCAGATGCCCCTCCAAGTACATTTTTAAACATAGGCCCCTAAGTCTGTGAGTTATAGAACTGTAGCCACTGTCAGCAGGGAGATTATCCAGCCACAAAGCTGCTTTCCCACAACAAGGATTGCATCAGCTCTAAGGTAGCCCCGCAGAGCATGCAGGACCCAGCAGGTCTTCCCTGGGCTCCTATTCATTGGAACAAATGAGCACAGGGAAATCCAGGAAGGCTATGTACAGCCCTTGACCTACTAGGTGTCTTCATCATCTGCTAGGTTATTTCATGAGCCCAAGTACCCATTCTTGTAAAGCCCCAGCCACCTGCTCAACTTGGGGGGCAAGTGCTGGTTATCAGTGTTGCGTAGAAGAAGACTCTTCTTGGGCTATTCTGGAGGCTGTCTTGCTTAACTGATACCCTGGAACAAGGGTCAGCAAACTATACCTATAAAGAGCCAGACAGTAAACATTTTAAGCTTTGTGGGCCATCTGATCTTCTCTGCCATTGAGGCTCAAAGGCAGCCATCAACAATATGTATGTGAAGAAGCATGACCATGTCCTAATGAAGACTGATGCAAAAATAAGCAGTGGGTTGGATTGGGCAAGCCAGCCCTACTTTGCCAACTCCCACCCTGAAACCTACATAAATGCTCAATTGTCTTGACTTTTTCATAGTAGGGACACATAGAGGGAAGCAGTGATGTGAATAAAAGCAAATAAAAATGTCAAGGAAAGAAGTATAAACACCAACATTCTACTTATCCAATGTATGACTTTGGAAAGCATTACACTCTTCTTGTGGCTCCTGATTTAGTTTTCTAATTATGTTTTGCTCAAGATGGAATTAATATGGACTTACACTCTCTGAGTAGATCCCACCTGGGGCTCAGGAGGAGGCTGAGGGTGAATGCAGAGAACAAAGTGAGCAAAGCTGGCCTTGTGTTAAAATTAGCCACAGGTAATTGAGAAAAGACTGTCTATAACCTGCCAGTGGGAATGAGAGATGCCCCTGTGAGTGGCTGTGTGTTTATTAAATTTGAAAATGGTATCTCTTGCCTTCATTTACCTGGCTCCCAAAGGCCTATGCTCAAGCAGGTATAAGTCATGAAGGCAGGGAGGCCTCTGCTAAACTAGGGAGGATGCCTGTTTTCTTGACTTACACATTCTACAGGAGGGGAACCTGTGGTGGTGGAGAGGATTGACAGTTACTAATTGTCTATTATGTGTTAGGCATATTGTGAACTTTACAGATAATAACAGCTGCCATTTTTCAGCACTTCCTCTTTACTGTTTTATATGAGTTACATCCTTTAAACTTCCCAGGGTCCCACAAATTAAGTACTTTGATTATGTCTTTTTTACAGAGACTTAGGTTAAGTAACTTTCTCAAAGTCACAGAATCATTTAATACATGCAGTAAGACTCAACAGTGTACACTTTTAAGCATTTCGTTAGATTGCTCCCCACACTGCTTCAAAGGCAACCTCTTCTTAAGGAGATATCATCACCTGCACTTTATAGATGAGAACGCTGAGAACATAAGTGACTTCCCCACAGCTACACCCAGAGTTAAAGGCAGCTCCAGACCAAGTCTGTCTGACTCCAAAGTCCATATTCCCTTCACCATCGACTGCTACCTGGGAGCCCAGGTGGGGTCATCCACCCACCTAAATCTCCACGTACTCTCCTGCCAGGTTGAGATACCCAAGTCTGCCCTGTCTCACTCATAGAACTGATAGTAATCTCCAAAAATAATCCTACACTTTCCAAATGATGTACATTAAAAATAATAAAGCACTTTGACTAGAGATATAAGCTTTGGAGTTTGATAAATCTGAATTCAGGTTCTGAATCTGCCACTTACCAGCTGAGTGTCCTTGAGCAAGTTCCTGAGTCTCTGGTTTTAAATGTTTTTATCTGTACAGTTGGTAGAAAAATAATACCTATCCTACAAGATTGTTGTGAGGATAAATTAGACACTGTTATAGCTTGACACCCAAAGACCAAAACTGTGTCATCTTTTTTTAATTTAATAATGGTTAAAGAAATTAAAGAATCCAGAGGTATTAGAATAAGGAATCAAGGACTCTGGGAGTATAACTGCAATAGAGAAAGAGACTGAATAGAGGCCATGTCACAACCTTGCCTCCTAACTGGATGGCTCCTTCCTTCTTGTTCCAGATGCATCCACAGCTATGGTAGTTTGAATATGCTGGCAGACTCCATCACACTCTATGCAAATAACTCCCCTGGGCTCTACAGAATGATCCCCTTGCATTATTTTAGAAAAGTATATAGCCATAAAGACTAGGTATACAGTATTTGCAGCAAGCTTTGCAGTGAATGGGAAAGCCCAGACTTAGTTTCCCAGTACCAGGGGAGAAGAAGACAATAGACCCAAGTCCCTTGCCTCCTAGTCAGCAGGCAGCCTACCCAAATATGAAAAGATCTGGGGTTCTTGTTAACTTAGGCAGTCTTTGTTGAAGGTGAAGTAATCAGTCTGAAGACAGAGACCCTAACCTGCACAGTGTGTTCCAAAGACTTCTTGCATTGAAACTTATAACACATTCCACCCCTATAGAAATAAGATGGTGGTCTGCTTACCAGACCAGCTCTTATATGACCAAACTGAGAAATGGTGGCCCTGGAGGACTAAGCACATCATTAAGGAGGGCCATATCACTAGGACTAACAGTAGAATTTCAGCCTTTGTTTCTGTAGGAAAATGCATTTCATATCACATAGCAGAACAGTGACATGAAGGTGCAGGAAAGAACTGAGTCACCAACTGCAGCAAGATCAGCTACTCTGGGCTATGCTTTAGGGAGACAGGGAAATTAGAGAGTTGGAGAACCTGAGATAATACTTAAGAAAGCACTAAATAGATATGAGGTACTTTTATTATTGCTGCTCTAATGGTGATGACGATGGAGATTGCTGGTGATAAGAACTATGACACTGACCTTCCACTGCAAACACTGAACCTACCCTGTGTGCTTTGAGAACAGAGGAGGAGAATAGTAATGTGGCACATCCTTCTCCCTTTTGAAGACTTGGGAAGACTTTCCCATATACAAACTCTTTGGTAGCACTGCTGTTGGAAGATGAGCACTTTTCTCAAATACAGACCACAATTATAGTGGCCACCTTCACTGAATACTAATATGTGCCAGGCATTGTGATTTATTCTTATTGTTTTGAGCATTTAGAACTCTGGAAAGTAAATATGGCCTAGTCCCATTTTACTGATGATGAAATTTAGACTGGATTAGGTTTACTAACTGGCCCAAAGTCACATAAATTATGTGACTGAGTTGGTAATAGAGCACAAGATATTTGACTCCAATACAAACCTTTTTCTACTATATCATAACTCTCTTTCACTAGCCTTTCTCCGTTATGTTTTCTTTTTCTATGGGTCAATTGGAAGAGCCATTTGTCCTGTGCTGAATTTAGAGACTGCTGAGTTGTGCTGAAACCTGGTTCTCTTTGACCGATATTCAAGTGTCATCATATGGCCCCTCACACATTCTATTCTGTCAAAGAACTTGAGGAAAGGATTGCAACATGAGTGTGTTTTATGATAGTCCCTGGTGAAATTAGTGGCCTTGGATAGTGTTACAGGATAATCCTTTAGGTCATTGTTCTATACCCACTTCCTTTACCAGCTGTCAAGGTAGTTCATATCAAATTCTTCTTAATGGGAGGATCCATTTCTACCTCCACTTTTTCCCCACACCCATGCATATTTTCATATTGCTTTCGAATGATCCCTTATCAATTAGACCTTTTGGTTCCCCTTATAATGAAGTAGAAATAGATCCGCACAGGGAAAATGAAAGAGATGTAGTTTATAATGCATAGATTATGTCACAGCTGCCTCTGACTGCAATGTGCTCCCTCTGGTTTTGAAAATTCACAGAAAAAAAATCAATCGATCAATAAATCAATAAAGTGGACACCTCATTTCCTCCTATCCCAGAACCCTGCAGTGGCTAAAATTATTTTCCTAAATGCAAAAGGCAGTAGAAGTGTCTCTCTTACTATAAAAGTATTTGTATAACCAATTCCAGTTTATGCACCTGTTATTCTAGCAGTGCACCTATTTATCCCATTTTTCTATAGAGAAAACATGTTCTGTTCAGAGTCTGGTTCTGGTCTGCCTAGGGGCACATGACATCAACTTCTCCCAGTAGGAATACCATTTTAGCCTCAGTTTGATGTAGTTCTCTGTTTCTTGTGCTCTTCTGTTCTTAGGCAACATGTCTTGTATTGAAATATTTTTGTTGTTTGTTTTGTTTTGGTGTGGTGCCTTTGAAACAGTATTTTTACTTTTAAAAAACAGTAAAATTAGCTCTCAAATTCACCAGGAGTGGTTTACCAATTTGCACTAATTTTGAAAGCTTCCTTAACAAGGCAGAATGGAGGGTACTGATTTTGCTGCTGCTCCCAACTTCCGGGTTGTTACAGGAATGTTCTGAAAGGTGAAGTGGTTTGCTATGGAGAGTTGAGTTAATAATTTTCCTCAGTTCCATGGTCATTGGCAAACTTAAAGACTCTCATTCTTGTTTGATTTTCAAATTTAGCCATCCATCCATCCATCTATCCACCAATCCACTCACCCACTGCATTTCAGTCTAATCCTACTGCACTAATCCCACCATCCTAATGTGTTGAGTATGCAATTTTAAAATTTTATGTATTCTTGTAAAACATAGTGTCCTTATTGTGTGAGTGTTTTACATTTACTTAAATGGCACTGTGCTAATGGCCTCATTCTGTTTTTATATTCTCTAGCTGCAACTGGTAAACAACCTAGTTTGTTGCTTCTTCCTGCTAAATGGTATCCAGATGAATATCCTCCCCACTGGTTTACTGGTTCCTCAGTGATGGGCACCTATGCTCTTTCCAATCTAAACCCCTGCCAGCAATGTGGTGATGAATAATTCAAAAATTTTAACATTTTTTGAGTGTAGAATCCCATGAACAGTCATTGTTCCTGCCTCAAAACCAACTTTTTTGGGGAAGGACCCAGCACTTTCCTTTAACAAATTCAAGAACTAGGTTCAAGTCTACAAGGGCTCAAGAAAAAAACTGAATATTTTAATAAGGATTCTATGCAAAGACAAAGGTAAGGATGAGCCACTAATTTCTTGTTTGTTGCTCTCTCAAGGCCCCCTCACAACAGCTCTTAGTCTCTTTCCTCTTCTATTGTTCTAATATTTACATGCTTTTTCACATGTAAAGTGATTTAGGCTGTGGACTCCCCAATAAACCTCTTCACATTCCTCCCCCCTGATCTGCAAACAGAAGATCCTCTTAGGGAATGTCTCATTTCTAGAGTACATGTGTGTTGGGGGATGGAATTACACATGGGATCACAGTTATGACTCTTACACGTTTTATGCTTTAGCTTATTTCTTGCAATAAGAGAAATACACTAAAATTTTAAGATGCAATGAGCACACAATTAAAAAGCATCAGCATGCTGAGCACTTGTAATTATTATTTATGCTACTTTTGTCATGCTTTGCATAAATTAGCATAGATTCTTCTCTAATCAACCCAAAGAGGAAAATAATATTAATTTCATCTTTTATGTGTATTGTGTTTATAAATATTTATTATGTGCCTAGCACCTCTATGTTCTGATGATTTGCATGCAGTGTTTTATTTAATCCTTAGATGAGCCCTTTGAAATTTTTGAAAATCCTGTTTTGTAAATGAAGAGCCTTAGTTCCAGACTGGTGACATACTTGCCCAATCATGGAGGCATTGTGCCAGAAATAAGTTGGCCTTCAGATGTGCCTGGGTCTCCTTTGCTGCATACTGGTTACAAAGTTTAAAGGGGAATAATCCATTCAGAGTGAAGGAAAGCATCCCACCCCACTCCCTTTGACACTTGGTAGAATTCAGAATCAAGTGGGTACAAATTTTGAGAGCCAAAGGGCACCTTTACCTTATACCAGTGGGATGTTATTGGCAACTTGGGCAAGAAAATTCTTCCTCGGGGGAAAAAAAAAAGAAAGAAAAGACAGAAAATTCTTCCCTGGGCAATACTGTTTCTAGCATCACTTGACATTTAGCATTCCCAGACACTGCCCACAAAAATACTAGTAAGCCTCTTAATTTACTGTGACATCTCAATGTATCCTCACAGTTCTATACTCCACCTCTCCCGTATTTCTCACAAGAAAGCTCAGGCTCAGAAGCTGGAATCACTGGTTCATATAGGATTTCAAGTCTAGTTGCTCTTTAGACTCATTCTCTGGTGGTTTTTTTTTTTTTTTTTTAAATACAAGTGCCAGACACTGGCATCTTTTAAGAGCTTCCAGGTGGTTGAAATGACTTGGGCTTTCGTACCATCCTTTCTGGGTTCAAATCCCCAGCTCTTCCATTTACTATCTGTGCAACTGTGGACAAGTTGCATCATATCTGACTGGCTCAGCTTTAAAATAGTAATAGTATTTATTTCATAAGAATGTTGTCAGGATTATATGAATTGATATATGGAAAAGTGGTCAGCAAATAGTAATAGGAAATGTCAGCTGGTATTATTACTGTTACTTTTATCACAATCTGATCCTGAGGCTCCTTATCTTTTTACTGATGCTCTATCCCCTAAGATTTCACATGTTATGGCCAGTACAACCCATGGATATACAAATTGAGCCCAAATTCCACATGGAGAATAGGAGGAAGGAGCAGATATGAAAAGGTCTCCATTAGGTGCAGAAGATGGAATGGGAAGCCTTCAGGTACTGAACTTCTCTGGCTATTACCAACCTTCCCCAGTGGGACAGAGGGTTTGGTGAGCTGCCCTATGAAGAATGAGGAAGAAGGGTCATTGACACCCATCTGGATGGAGTTGCTTTGTGAAGGACACAGCCTAGAAGCATGAAAGAAAGAGGAACCTGGAAGTCAGACTAGCCTTCGAATTTTGGTTCTTTGCAGCTTCCTAGATGTCGGATCCTAGGTTACCTAAATTCTTTGAATCTCAGTTTCTTTGGTGGAAAATAAAACAGCCTGCAATGCAGTATTATTGCGAGGATAAAATAAGGGAGTGTGTGTAATGCCCCTGGCATAGAGAAACTGCTCATCAACATTAGTTCCTTTTCTTTGAATGCTTCTCGAAAGCTGTTCCCACCTGCTCCTCACTCCTTTCCTAGCCACCCTGGGGGCTTGGAAACAGAATAGAGTTAAAACATGCCATATTGGACTAAGAAATGCATAAGGATTGAAGTGGCCTAGGAGAACTGTTTAAGAGATAATGAGACTCTCCCAGATACCAAGAGGGAAAAAAGCAAGGAGAAAAAAAAATACGTAACTCATAAAAGCAATTTTGCTTCATTTACTTGTTAAACTCAATTATTCATTCCACTGCCAGTTTTTAACTAGGCCCACACTGTGCAATATTGAAGAGAATAGAAAAGAAGAATTTTTGACTTCAGCTCTGGAGCCTGAGCAAAAGTCTTGGAAGAGGCCATCATTCTGGACATAGACCTTGGAACTCAGAGTGTCCCAATGCTCAGGGCTTTGTGGGTGGGTATAAAGGCTATGTTAAGAACAGCTGAAAACTGGGTCCAATTAGGCAAAAGGCATAAAAGCAAATAATAACAGCATGAATCTTTGATGTTTAGCTTCCAAAAATCCCTTTTTCTTCTAATACCCTATTTGATCCTGAAATAGTTCTAAGGACACAGAGATTATCATCTTCACATTATAGAAGAGATACTGACACTCCAAGAAGTTAAATTTATTTGCCCTGGTCATCAAAGACTACTGAGTAACTTCAGATTTAACATTCAAATGTAAGGTATCTGACTTTAAACCCTAACTTCTAATATTCCCACTTATGCCAAGCTTTATAAAGCTGCATGGATAATGTGCAGATATTAATACCACTCCTAAATACTTTCTTATTTCTCCTCTGAAAACATGGGAAAATTGTACTTTCCTGGCTCTTGAAGTCATGGCCATGTGACTTGCTTTAGCAAATAAAATGTGAGCAAAATGTTATGCATCATATCCAGGCACAGCATTTAATTGCCAGTGAAAGATTCTAGACCAGGAGTCAGCAAACTATGACTGCAAACTATGTCTACAGACCAAATCCAACTCACTACTTGTTTTTGTAAATTAAATTTTATTGTGCATAGCCATACTCATTCGTTTATGTATTATCTATGGCTGTTTTCATGCTACATCAGGAAGAGTTGCATAGTTGTGACAGATATTTCATGGTCTGAAAAGGCAAGAATATTTACTTTCTGGCCCTTTGAGAAAAGGTTTACCAACCTCTGTTCTAGACAGTTCTTCCTTGCCAGGTCAACTGAAGAGTCTGAGCATCCCAGCGTAAGGTGGTGGAGACTCCTTTAAACTAGATTGCTTAAATGCTGCATGAAGACTAGTAGCTCTAGAGAGTTGTCCAAACCCATTATAGACTTTTCACATAAGTTAAAAAGAAGCCTCTGTTATATTAAGCAAATGAAATTTCAGACTTTTAAGTTTTTTTTAGCTTGGTGTAATCTGGTTTCATTTGCCTGATACACAAGTTAGTGAATGTGGGGGATAAAGGAAAAATACATTGATTAAAGTCTGCTAGGGTCAGGATGCATTGAAAAAGTTGGATATTGGATGATAGAAATGGATATGGTAGGGGCAGATGGGTATTCCTGCTTTTGGGACTGGTATATCCTGCGATTTTGATATAGAAACTTCTAGGCCAGAGATCGTGGGTAAGTCTGCATTGTTGATAACTCTGCCTACCAGGTGTAAAGTCAAAGAAGTTTCCAGGTGAAACTCTTTGGTTAGAATTAGTCATGTTTCCCTAAAAAGTTTTACAAGTCAAATTTCTGCTTTTTGAGTATTGATACATTCAAGACAGAATGGGCTCCCAGTTATGAGCTATTATATAAGGTAATCACCCTGCAGGAATGTTCTGCTTCTCAAGATCAACTATTTAACTTCTTACAATGGCTGATGCTCAATACTGAGTGACAGGTTAACCCAGATTGAGGTTAATGTGTCTTTGTTGGAAGTCTGGCCCCTCTGACCAGATTTAGTTGATATTTACATATAATTCTTAGTTCCAAGGCAGCAAAATAGATAAGGGCTGCATTTGTGGTTTTAGAATTCTTGCAAGTGAATAAAAAGGCTCACTCAACAAAGAAATGAGCATCTCTTTGCTGACTTCTAAGTTCAGCAAATCTCCAACTCAAAGGAATTTCTGCCAGGATACCAGAAGTGGATTTCTATACAGTCTGAAGTAAATTCATTAGTTTTCCAGGGACAGAGAGCACCTACATGGAGGAATGATTTTAATAATAATGTGTCCTGTCCTATTGCATATAACACACGAAGACCTAAAATTCAGCCAAGGGCAAGGGGATTTAGACTTAAGATCCTGAAGGAAGCCTGACTAATGAAAGACTCCAGATGTGCTCAATGACAGTAGGAATGGGTACCATTTTCCTGGGTTACTCAGTAGGTAAAACAAAATATATGTGACACAACTAGATAGTGGCCTTCCTGGGGGCATTAAATTTACTAGATTCAAAATATTCACCTTCTTTAACATATACTCTCAGTCACTGTCCTGTCTCTGATGTTGGTCTTAGAATGTTCTGGTCTCAGAAAGTGCAGAATAGCTAAGAGGAGGGAGAAGATGTGACTATATTCTATGTGTAAAGTTTAGATGGGGATATATAAACAGCAGGAGGAATAAAATTGGCTCTGAATGGATTCTGAAGAGGAGTCATTCTTAATCAGTAGAAAAGGTGGTGACAGGGACTCTGAACAATATAGTTCAGAAACCCTACAGCCAACACCCTTTCCCTACCTCCACTGGTTTGTAAAGAGAAGTGCTCCTTACTACCTATCATCCTAGAAATGAGAAAGAAAATGGCTCACTAAATAATTCTTTATAAAATGCTACAATTTTATCCTAGTCTTAACAATGGAGAACAGCAAAGAATCAAGTAAATATCTTGTGTCTTCAAAAACTCTTCTTTACAGAAAAAAAAAACATTAATAAACATTTCAGAAGAGATGGAGGAATAGGATTAAGGATACTATCAGGGAATAAGACTAGAGACACAAATTCTTGTCAAGAGAACAAATGAGATATCTTATAAATATAGTGGTTTATTAAACTCAGTTTGATACAGAGGGCTGCTTTTCTTTTTCTCCAATTAGGGTCATCTTCCTAATTATTATAGAACATCACGGACCCACTTTGGGTCAACAGAATGTTCTCCCTACTTTCTTATATTTTATTAATCTGCTCTCTCTTCCTGTACCTGATCTGAGAATCTAAAATTAACTCATGTGTTTGAACTTGTAAATTGCTCTTATCAGATCATAACTGCTGAAGCCAAGTGGAGAGCAGACTCAGGACAGTGGAATGAGGAGACCAAGGGTCTCCCACAGCATCTACTTGTTTCATGATGCACAAGACAATTCTTGAACTGCTTTGATTTGGGAGGGGCAGGTTCATGTAGAAGGGAGTGTGCGCACTTCACTGCATACTTAATTTCATTAGAAAATGGAAACCAAACACACAGCAAAGTGGATGAAGTCAGGACGAAAGATCCAGTTTCTATGGCAACTGGAGGAGCACAAGCATCATCACAGTGAGAGGTCTGAGCTGGGGCAGAAGTGCTGACAGCTTCACCTAAGGCCCATTACCAGGTTTTTTTCCCCCTTACCCAGTGGTGTCTTTACCAGCTGCCATCTCCCTAAAGTCTCAGAGTGAATGAGGACCATGTACACTCCTGCTAACAGATAGGGACGACTGGCCAGTATCAGTTGGCTTCTACTATTGCAGAAGAAGATAGAAGGTAAGAGTTTTCTTCAGAAATATCTGGATTAGACTCCCAGGCTGTCACTTCTGTGGCCCTGGGGACCCCTTTCCTCATTCTCATCTCCTAAATGCTTAAAAACACACACAATCTGTCTCCACTGTGTGTACATCTATAAGCAGCTGCAGCCAAAGGCTTCACCCTGACTTGCATACCTTCCTGTATCCCTCAAAGGAAGTACCCAATTCCTTACAAGAAAAACTTTTCAGGCCTCAGCTCATTATTCCAAAAACTTACCCTTCTGAGTCAGATTCTTTAAGTCTGAAACCTCAACTCAGGCTGCACATTAGAATTATCTATTATAGTTTAAAAAATTGGTCTGATGCTCATATTCCACTCTAGATTTGATTTGGTTGGTGCCTAAGCATCAGTATTTTCCACAACATACTCCCTCCCACAGTGTGATTCTAATATGTAACCAGAGTTGAGTATATTATGGTAATTCACTCAGCATCAATGTACATATCACTATCTGTAGGGTGGGCACTGGGCTGGATCTTAGGGATCTAAAAATGAAAAAGGCGTAAGAGTTCCCAGTCCACTGGTAGAAGATAGATGTAGAGACAAATAATTGCATGAAGTGTTGTGTGGGTCCTAGGCTGGTCTGTATGAGTTAAATGGGGGAAATGTGAGTGGCTGATTCTATAGGAGTGTCAAGAAAAACATTATGAAATAAAGGATGATGCCAGACATCAATATTAAAAGATGGATAGAAAAGCAGTATGACAAGAGGCACAGAGAGCATGATATGACAATTAAAATAAGTTGAATTTCTTCAACTGGCATGCAGGTTTGAGGGGCGTTTTATGGGGAAAGATGAATCTGGATTAGTGAAATGTAAAACAGATCAGAAGAAAAGATACAGGTTAAATATGGACAGAGAAATATATTTTAAAAAATACACAAAGAAAACAAAACAAACTCAGCTCAAGAGATATAGGGATATGGTATAAAAGTCTAACATAAGTGTAACTGGAATCCCAAAAAGAAGGAAAAGAGAGAATAGGGGAGAAGCAATATTTGAAGAGATGATGGCTAAGACTTATGAAACTGATAAAAAAAATCAAGCCACAGATTCAAATATTATGAATCCCAAACAGAATAAATACAAAGAAAATAATCTATGTAAATAAAACGGTTGGGAGCTAAAAGTGGGGAAAAATATTACAAACCAGACAAGGGAAAAATAGATATCTTCTTGAAATGAGTAAAAATAAAACTGGCAGCTGATTCAACATAAAACAAAACAAAACAAACAAACAAAAAAACCCAGAGGCCCGAAGATTATGGAGTGAGATGTGCCATGAGTTAAAAGAAAATCACTGTCTAACAGAGCCCCCCTAAAGATAATAATAAAGTTCTTCAGAGAGAAGAAAAATGATTCCAGAAAGAAGCACAGAAATGCAAAAAGTAAGAACAATAGAAAAGACAAATATGTGGATGAAAACTAATAATGTAAAACAATAATAACACAGAATTTCAAACATACATTGAATCAAAATGCACTAATAAAAGCACATTAGTTGGAAGGGACTAAGGTTAAATGGTGTTAATATGTTTAAAGCTTCCTACATTGTCTGGAAAGTAGTACTAATTTATATTGGATATTTATTGATTGATTGATAATTTTATTAATTATGATTGATTAATTAAATTATGATTGATTGAAATGATTGATTAATATTTATTGATTGCCAGGGGAGGGGCAGAGGGAGAGAGAGGATCCCCCAACTGACTCCACACCAAGCACAGAGCCCCACATGGGGCTAGATCCCATGACCCCAAGATCATGACCGGAGCTGAAATCAAGAGTTGGACGCTTAACTGACTAAGGTGCCCCATATGTACTGGATATTTAAAAATCAAGGCTGTGTGTTGCAAAATGAAAGTAAACACTAAAGAAAAAAAAAAGAGTAGCTTGCAAGCTGACGTGGAGAGAAGATGAAATAAAAATTTAAAAATAAATCCATGAATAGGCAAGAAAAAAAAGGAAAAATAGATAACATGCAGCAGATAATGATAAATTTAAACTCAAATGTATCTGTAATTATATTAATTCTGAACTAAGTTTTTCAATTAAAAGACAAATACAATTGGACCGAATGAGAAAAATAGAATGGCTTTTATGTGGCTTACAAGAGAAACATCTTAAATATAAGGATAAAAAAGTTTGAGAGTAAAAGGAAAAACTCCATTCCTAGATGTTGTCCTAAGAAAAATGAAAAGATATATTCACAAAAAACCTTGCATAAAAGTGTCCATAATGCTTCATTCACAATAGCCCCAAACTAGAAATGATAAAGATCCTCATCAATAGGAGAATCAATAAAGAACTATGTATGCATAATAGTATACTTCTTAGCAATAAAAAAGAACAGACAACTGATACATGTAAGAAAAGAAGAATGAATCTCTAAAACATTATGTTAAAGAAATCAGACATAAAAGATTAAAAGAAAAATAAATATATGATAATTTCAGCAGATGCAAGAGCATTCAATAAAATTCAACATCCATTCATGATAAAAACTTATAGTGGACTAGGAATAAAGGTAAATATCTTTAATCTGACACAGAACATCTATAATGGCCTACTACATATTTAAAGGACACATAATGAAAGCTTGCCCTCTGAGATGCTGAGCAAGACAAAGTATTTACTCTTCTAGAAGTCCTAGACAGCTAAAAAAAAAAAAAGCAAGAGAATAAAAGTATTAGATTCAGAGAATAACAAATAGTCATTATTTGCAGATGGTTTGATTATGTATATAGAACATACACAAGAATCACTATTAGATTAAATGAATCATTTTGCACAAGTAGTCAGAAAATGAAGTCCAAATGAAGTCATATTGTTATTCATGATAGTATTAATGAGATCAAATAATAGGGCTAAATGTAACCAAAAATGAGTGAGATTTCTACACAGAATGCTATACATTTTGGGGGCACCTGGGTGACTCAATAGGTTAAATGTCAGCCTTCGGCTCAGGTCATGATTCCAGGGTCCTGGTGCTGAGCAGGGAGCCTGCTTCTCCCTCTGTCCCTCCTCCCGCTTCTGCTCTCTCTCTCTCTCTCAAATAAATAAATAATCTTAAAAAAAGAATGCTATACATTTTTTGCTAAGAGAAAATAAAGAATACATAAAAGAAGAATAAACCATTTTCATGGATTAGAATATTTAATATTGTAATGACATCAATTCTTCACAAATGGATCTACAGACTCAATGCAATCTTTATTGAAATCTTAAAAAGTTTTGTTGTTTGTTTTGGACAAACTGATCCAAAAAATTCTCTTGGGAATTAAAAGGCCCAAGAATATCCAAGAAAAATTTTTTTGGTGGCAACTGACAAAGTAATTCAATTTTCATATAAAAACCCAATGAGCCATGAATAGCCAAGCCAATTTTGAAGAAGAAGAAAGTGGAAAGCGTTACTATATCTGGTATCAGATTGATTGAAAAACCACAGTAATTACCACAGTGCATGTGAGTACAAAGACCAAAAATTAAGCCAGTGGAACAAAAAAGAGATTTCACAAAGAGAACCAGCACTATCAATACTTGATTTTTGGTGAAAATGGTACTGCAGAGCAACAGGGACAAGGATAGGCTGTTCAATAAATGATGTGCTATCAATTGAATATCCACAAGAGAAAAAAGTCGAACTTAACCCCTTTCTCAGACTATGTACAAGAACAGATCTCAGATGAACTGCAGATCTTATTGTGCAAAGTAACATAATAAAGTTTCTAGAAGATAGAGCAAAATATTTTCATGACCTTGGGATAGAGTGGATTTCTAAAGATTGATATTAAACTGATAAAATTATTAACTTCTTGAGTTGTTACTGAAAATTTTGCAGTTATGATAACAGCAGAAAAATGATGGGTGAACCAAGCATGCCAACATCTACTACATTCTATTAATATTTTCAATTTTGACTTTTAAAATTTATTTTGGTTTTATAATGATATATGAGCTATAAGCACAATGATTACAGTAGATCTATGGTGGGGCTCAAGAATTTATATTTCTGGGGCGTCTGGATGGCTCTGTTGTTTAAGTATCCAACTTTTGATTTTGGCTCAGGTCATGATCTCAGGGTCATGGCATCAAGCCCAACGTCAGTCTGCACTCAGTGGGGTCTGCTTGAAGAATCTCTCCCTCTGCTCCTCCCTCCTTCCTTGCTTTCTCTCTCTCTCTCTCTCTCAGGAAGGAAGGAAGGATGGATTTACATTTCTAACAAGTTCCCAAGTGATTCTGCTGGTCTGGTGATCACATTTTGAGAACCACTGCTCACACTGAACTACTAAATTATCTTTGATTTATTCACCTCCAGACTGATGTGAGGCAATCTACAAAATGATTTATTTCTAAGATCCCAAATATTAAATGGGGCTATGTCCTCTCCACCCCTGTCCCTTCTCCCAGATCTCCCTTCTTTCCACAATTTCTGAGGGCTAGCTAGATAGGCTGGGTTTTATTAATGATGATGGTTTTGCTCTTTTGCTCCTTTTTTTTTCCTTTTTCTTCTCTATCTGTGGCTTCTGTGAGTATTGCTAAAGCCAGAAGAGATTGATCTTGGGTGGTCCTTGTTCTCCTACCTTATATCCTCCTTCTTGTAAATTGGAGTGGGAAGAAGCCACAGAGAAGATTTGTCTCTTCAGGGGAGAGGTTGGTAATTCAAGACCAAATCTGAATGGTGGCAGAGCAGATTCTATTCTGGGTTGATGAGCACTGGGAGTCCAAAGAGCTATCCATCCTCTGGGGACTCTGTCCCAGCTAAGATATACAGACCCAGAGCCAGTTCCAGGCACTGAGCTGAATGGCTCCATATGTTCCATAGTGCTTAGGCGCCAAGAGCAGAAGAAACCCCCACCCCAGACACCTGAGGACTGTCATGAGCCAAATGTAGAGTAAAACCCAGGAAGCTGGCACCTGTTGAAGATATTATATGGGATTCCCTTTGACAACCAGTGCCTAGGAAGGGGGGTAGGAGAATGCATGGCACCTGTTGACCCCAGAGAAAAGGCACCAGGTAACAGCTGAGCTGTCTCAGAGTATTCAGATGGGGCCGTCCCTCTGTTATGGCCAGTAATAAGTTCTGACACCACCGGCCCATTCTGACTCCCATCATCTCGGGAAAGGGTTGAACACATTCTAGCTATAGGAGAGGAACATGGCAGACAGGTGCAGTGGGGCTCAGATAAGGGTAGGGATTGCTATGAGAAGCAGAGGGCCAACAGTGGATATCACCTCTTTCCTCTGACATCTCAACCAGGAGGAGGAGTGTCATAAAAATGAGAAATGGGAACTCCTGGTCCTCCTCTACAGCCCTAGGAACGTGGCAGCTTCTCAATTCTGCCATGGTTATCGTTTACTGTGGCTACTAATCTCTTTACCCGTCTATTTCACAGGACCTCCATTTGAATCCAAATGCAATGACACAGGTAAGAACACTCATTAATCTACTATACAAATGTAAGATAGGAGATGCTGGAGATGATCACATTTATTCTGTAAGCCAGCTTTGATCTTTTGGCTCAAGTAAATACTAGAACAGAAAAATCAGAGCTCCTAGAGCTTTTCAGTTGAATCTCACATCAGCGACTCCAGTGAGGCTTCCTACACTTCTGTATTCAGCTTCCTCTTGAGTCAGATCCATCTCGAATCATTTCCTCTTTTCAAATGAGAGATCAGGATAATAATAGTGTCTTGGATTTAAGCATGGAAACCTCATATTTTTTGTTTGTTTGTTTGGAGTGGGAGCAACACAACCTCCTGGGCTTTTGGTTTAACACTGTGTGTGACTGTTCCCATAGGGTTAGATGCTGAAACTGGATTGTTAGCTAATACAGGAAAGCATTTGTGAGGAGACAGTATACTTGAGGCAGCTACAGCTTCACTCTCTGAGCTGGTACTGCAGAAGGAGAGGGCCTTGGACATGTAACACAGTGCATGCTGTTTGGCCCTGGCTCCCAGTCTTAAAACTGGGCAGACTCCCCATCCACCATGTCCCTGGGGCTCAACAAAAGTGACTTCTTGTTATTGTCTGAAAATGTTCTGGATTTTATCCCTTAATTTCAGGCTCTGTTGCTCATCTTTCTTCCTGGTTATAGTCATTTCTTGACCTTTTGGCTTTGTTACCTGTCTTATTTCTGCACATACTCTTTGAGCTTGATGGTAGACAGGCTTTCTTGGTGGTTTCAGTCTTTCCTACTCCCCTTCCAGCCATGTGCTCTTTCCAGCTCTGACACCTGGGACCCAGCCATGGAATTACCCAGCTTTGCTAATGCAGCGAGAGGCATGCTTCAGTCTCATACAGTGGGACTGAGTAGTATCCCGCAGGACCATTCAATCTGAGGTCAAAATGAAAAGATCCAGGCCATAAGGTGAATGCTGCCAACTTATGATATATCAAATGAGAATTGTGGTAGAGAGAGTTCCGCTTATTCATTTCCCTGCTGTTTAAATCTCACCCCTGTCCAACCACATGGTTACTCTTCACTAACTCATAGATCATGGAGAGCTGGTCCCAGCTGGGATCCTTGAAGGAACTAAAGGAGTTCCAGGAAGCACCAATGTTCAAGACTTCAAAAAATCCTAACAGGAATTGAATATTTATCAAAGATTGGTCTGCCCAGGCAAATGGGAACTCAAGTTTATTTGCTTTCGATAGGGGAGATGTTAGTTATTACTGATGGGTATATTATAGGGTTAATATATAGAATGGAAAAATGAATGACATATACTTAGTTAATACTATTTGAGAAATAAGATGTTTCAAAATATGAGAACATGACAATTACGGTCAAAAGCCCTTTGAAAAGGCAGTAATCTACTGGTTATTGTTATATCAATAACAATATAGACAGTTGGGTCTCTTGTGTGCAACGCTAGAGTTCTTCGTGCTTTTATATGACCAATGGCTAAAGAAATCTTTGGGGAACCTCTGATTTAGTGATCATAATGGAAGATGTGAGCACTCTGGGTGAACATATAAGAAATCCAATAAAACTCTCTTTCCATCCCAAGAAAGTACCAAAACATCTCTCAAGCAGCAGGGTTGATTATTTTATTTTATTTTATTTTATTTTATTTTATTTTATTTTATTTTATTTTATTTTTATTTATTTTTTTATTTTTTAAAGATTTTATTTATTTAATCATGAGAGACACACACAGAGAGAGAGGCAGAGACACAGGCAGAGGGAGAAGCAGGCTCCATGCAGGGAGCCCGACGTGGGACTCGATCCCAGGTCTCCAGGATCATGCCCTGGGCCGAGGGCAGGCACTCAACCGTTGAGCCACCCAGGCGTCCCTAATTGATTTTTTTTAATAGTTGATGAATTTATATCAAATTTCATTGTCATTTCTTCCCAAGTTTTAAGAAAGAGAAGATCTACAGATTTACAATTTCTTACCTATAAGTGGTGTTTACTAATTTACAAGCTCTATTTACATAAGTGGTTTTGTTTCAAATCACTATCATGTGGTAGGTAGCTTTATTAGGTCTATTCTGGAGATGCGAATATTGAAGTTGCAAGTAACAAAGTGGCTCTTTACTCCAAGTAGGCATATAACTATTTCCTATTAAGCATGAGACATTTTTAGCTTAAAGGCACTGTGGAATCTTGCTCCCGAAAGTAAATTTGGCCATTTCAGAATGATTTAAAGCTCTAATGATTTTGTTGAGGTAAGTAGAAGGATAGTTACTAAATATGACTCAAGCCAATGAACAAAGCAGGTAAAGAAAACACTTAAGCACCTAAGGCTTTTCAAAAGGCAGGAGGCAAGTTTTTATTCCAGCGTTTTCTAAACTATGCCTCAGGAACATTAGTGTCCTAAGTTATATTAAGAAGAGTTCTAGAGAAAAGAGGGATTTTGAGGTGAAATACATTTTTTTGTGTGTGTGAAATACATTTTGAAAACACTACTCACTATATCTTTTTCTTAAAGGTTAATGCATTAAGAGCTCTGAGCACTTCTGCAGTCAAGAAATCCTCTCAATTTCGTCAGTACTTCCCAAACTTACTTGACCATGGAAAAACTTTTTGTCCTATAATTCCTATTACCAAACTGTGATATTCATGTGTTCCAGCATAAGGGTTAAGCATTTTGGTTTAGCCAGATAAAAAGAGGAAACTTACCTTGGATTTACAATAAGGAACAGGGCCAGACAGAGAAATTAGTAGCTATTATATTTTGTTATGACAGCCCTAGAAAACCAATAGAATTACTAGCTCCACATTCACATCTCTAGATCACAGTGATTTCCAATCATCAGATGGGATACAGCCTCTTGGAATAAAGTATTTTGGGGGGATTTTCTCCAGTATAGTTGTGTTGAAGCTCTCCAAGACTGCTCCTGGGTTTAATGATTCATTAGAAAGACTTACTGGACTCAGCATATGGTTGTACTCACAGCTAACATCTATTACAGTAAAAGGATACAAAGGAAAATCAGGAAAGGGGAAGATGTATGGGGTGAAGTCCAGAGAAAACTAGGAATAAGCTTCCAAGAGTCCTTTCCCAGTGGAATTACACAGGATGCATTTACTTCCCTCAACAATGAGTTATGACAACATCTGTGGAATGTTGTCTACCAGGGAAGCTAATTACAGATTCAGTGCCCAGAGTTTTTATTGGAGACTGATCATGTAGGCTCTCTCTGCCTAGCATGAACTAAAATTCCAGAATCCCAGAAGGAAAGCAGGTGTTCAACATAAACTGCATCGCTTGTGAAAAACAGTCTTAGGTATAGGAAACTACTCTTATCAGTTTTAGGAATGGTGGGGTAGCCAACAGACACCAGCCAAAGGCCAATCTTACAAACAGGTCTTTATAAGAAGGGCAGGTTCAGGCTTGCTCATTAACTCTCTTCATGATGGTAGATGATTAAAACAAATGAAATGCAGGATAAACTGTAAAAACACCTTTTAAAGTACACCACCAGTCTGAAACTCTAAGAAAGTATTTGTGGAGACCAAAAACTAAGTGAAAGTAGAACCTAGAAGGTAAGGAAGAGACAAAAACAGCTTTTGTGCTAAAGGTTTCTACTGGACCTAGGAGAATGGACACCTTCACTCTGACAAACCTACACAGTGCAGGGAACAGGAGATAAGTCCAGGGGCTACTCCAGATGGATTACCTAGTAGAATATTGCTACAAAAAGGTAGTACCTGAAAAGACTACATCCTCTTGTTTAAGATAAAGGAGGGAAAAACCTGCTGGCCACAAGGGAACTGCCAGAAAACTTGCTGGTTTCTACCTCAGCATTGAATGGAAAGGGAAAAAAAAATTCCTCCTGGAATTGGAAACTTCAAGCCAGAACTCATGTACATTCTTGGTCCAAATTAACATTACCTATGTGATATATAAATCCTTGAGGATATAACTGTATTTAGAGTTGGTACAGGTTGATGGTGTTGCCAGGCAAGCAGCTAAATATATATATAATATATCATATTATTAAATTATTAATACTTAAATTATAAATAATTTATATAATTATAAAATTATAAACATTAGTATTTAATAATATTGAATATAATATTGAATATATAAAAATTCTCTTTAGAGAAACAATTTCAATCTAGTCTTTAGTTTTTTTTAAGATTTTATTCATTCATGACAGACACAGAAAGAGAGAGAGAGAGAGAGGCAGAGACACAGGCAGAGGGAGAAGCAGGTTCTATGCAGGGAGCCCAATGCAGGACTCGATCCCGGGACCCCAGGGTCAGGCCCTGGGCTGAAGGCGACGCTAAACCGTTGAGCCACCCAGGCTGCCCTCAATCTAATCTTTAAAGTTAAATAATCCCACATAAGTTCCAAGGAAAATGAGCAACTTCCAGTCAATGATCACAAAAGGCACATAGAAATAAAGCATTATGTGAATGTCAGCAGATGCAATAATAATTGGATCAGACCCACAGATAGATTAGACATTGGAATTATCAGGCACAGAATATAAGTTTCAAACTTAAAGGAATAAAAGAGAAGCTTGAAATATGAACAAGATATAAAAGACTTAAAATATGATGCAGCATAATTGAAAAATAGCTAAATAGAAATTTTAGAAATGAAAACCATGGCAATTGAAACTAAAACCTTAACAGAAAATTAGCCAGCCAAATGGAAAGTTAGTGAATGGAAAGATAGATACAAAGAAAGTATCCTAAATGCAACACTGAGAAACAAATGTTTGGAAAATGTGAATCGAACATTAAGAGAAATGGTATAGAAAGCAAGAAGTTGAATAAATACTTAAATTAGAATTCCAGAAAGAAATATGATTCCAGAAGGAATTTATGAAAGAGAATGGGGTAAAGGCAATACTTAAAATAATAGTAATAATAATGTATTAGAATTTTCCAGAATTATTTAAAGACATCAAGCTTCAGCTCCAGGAATGGCAATAAATCTCAAGCAGGACAGCCTTTACAAAACAAAATGGAATGACAGAAAAAAAAACAAAACAAAATAATAATAATAAAATAAAATAAAAGAGGATCTGTTAAAAGCAACCAAATTATTAAAATGAATATACAACTTAACAAAAATTGTGGGCTGCAGTAAAAGCAGTGCTTACAGGAAAATTCATAGCATTGAATACATTTACTAGAAAAGAAAGTATTTCCAATAATCAGTAGCAAAGTAAAATAAATTTTTCTAAACTATCAATAATGTTACCCTGCTAGAAGACTGATTTATGTTTGCTGTTCTCTCTATAGAAAATAATATTGCAAAATCACTATCATATGAATAATTGATCAAAAAATATCTGCTAGGGTACCTGGGTGGCCTCAGTCAGTTAAGTGTCTGACTTCTGGTTTCTGTTCAGGTCATGATTCAGGGTTGCGGGATCAATTCCTGCTTCAGGCTACATGCTCAGCAGGGAGTCTACCTGAGATTCTCTTCCCCTCCCTCTCCCTCTCCCTCTCCCCTCCCCACTCCTCTCTCTCTCAAAAAATAAATAAGGGGCACCTGGATGGCTCAGTCAGTTAAGTGTCTGACTCTTGATTTTGGCTCAGGTCATGAACTCAGGGTCATTAGATCAAGCCCCCACATCGGGTTCTATGCTGAGTATGGAGCCTGTTTAAAATTTTCTCTCCCTCTCTCTCTCTCCATCCCCTTCCCCCTGGATCACAGGGAGAATGAATGAATGAATGAATGAATGAATGAATAAATAAATAAATAAATAAATAAATAAATATATCTTAAAAAAATATTCTACCAAAGTGTAGGAGAAATTATTATATTCAGTTGATTGAAACAAATATTAAGTTATCATAATATATATGGTATTTCTCAGATTTTTTAAAGTTTATAATTTTTGTGATTTCTAAATAAATACTGATTTGCCAACTTAATTTGGCACTCATAATTTTGTATGATTTTTCTTAAAGAGAGACTCTCCTCTCAAATTGTATGAGCTACAGGTTTTTCAAAGTTTGAGTTCACCCTTGACTAACACAAGCATTCCTCTGTAGAAATTATACACACTTATGCCTGACACCAGTGGTCATATTAATGTGCAGCCACCAGGAGATAATGCTGGCAAGCTGTGTCTTGAGAAACTAAACAGTGTAAAAAAAATACCTTGGTTGAATTTACTATTCTAGCGTACTAATCTAGCCTCTGACTTTCAATCCTACAGGCTCAGATCTGATTTTGTTGTCATGAATGGACCCATCTCACATTAGCTATTCTCATGAGACAGATATATATGACAATTAATTTATTTATAGGGTTGAATTAGTGTCATAGGCATAAAAAATACTTGCAATACATATATTTCATACTTTTTTTCTGCAGAAAACTGATTGGGAAGCCAATATATTAATTTGTAATGAGTGATTTCTTATAGAAGGGCTAGAAATACTTGAAATTGCAGGAAGGGCATGTTCTTTCCCTAAAGGCAGAGTTGCATGGAAAACCGAATTCTAATCAGAAATTCACATAAGCATGAAATCAATACAGAGAGCTAGAAAAATTGAATATTTAATGATAAAAGACTAAAATTATCTTTTGAAGGTGTTTGTCATTGGGATGTAGATATTCAAAGACCACTTCACTGCAAAGCCCTATGCCCATTTCCACTTCAATGGTGGCCCTGATAGTGAGGTTGAAACCACCCAAATCTTTTTTTTTTTTTAAGATTTTATTTATTTATTCATGAGAGACACACACACACACACACAGAGGCAGAGACATAGGCAAAAGGAGAAGCAGGCTCCACGTAGGGAGCCCGATGTGGGACTCGATCCCGAGACCGTGGGATCACGCCTTGAGCTGAAGGCAGAAGCTCAACTGCTGAGCCACCCAGGCGTCCCGAAACCACCCAAATCTTATTGTTGAAGGCACCTCTTCCATCTAGTGCTTGGATGGAACTTTCCTTTTCTGTAAGTTTTCAGAGGCCTTTTTCAACTGATAAATAATACTGTTACCCAAGTTAAGATGCTGACACATCTTTGGTCAAATCTATTACACATCTTAATGTTCACGCTCAGAAAAACACAGTTTGCTCTAAACCTGCTAGGACTGTCTCTCTAGGAAACGTTACTTACCACATTATTTATTATAATGAAGTCCAAAAATGGCTTATTGTATGAAAAGATCATGATCAAGAACATTCTGGTTTACTTCCTCAATATACTATTATACAATTAGTAAGAGTTAACATGGTAGAAACTATATTGCCAAACAAAATGGTTATGTTAAACAGGTGAAAAAAGGCACAATGTATATATCTTTTTTTTTAAATATTTTATTTATTTATTCATGAAAGAGAGAGAGAGAGAGGCAGAGACACAGGCAGAGGGAGAAGCAGGCTCCATGCAGGGAGACCAACGTGGGACTCGATCCTGGATCTCCAGGATCACACCCTGGGCTAAAGGCGGCACTAAATCGCTGAGCCACCCGGGCTGCCCACAATGTATATATCTAATGAAAACAATTAGGCAAGTTTTAGAACTTCATGTGGACAAGAAATGAAAAGAAAGATTTTCTTTTACTAGAGTTCTACTAATATGGTTATAATGCTATTTTGCTATTTATGCAAAGAAACCATTTTCTAAAATTTCCACTTCCTCCTAATACTTCTTTCATTAGTAAAAGCAGTGCTTATCTGAATTTCAAAGGTATAAAATATAATGGAGCTTCCAACTGTTCCAAATATTTGGCAACAAGGTTTTCATGGATATCCATCCATTCATTTGGTCATTTATTAGATATTTTTAGTGAAGACCTACTATGGGTCCAGTATGGTTTTAGATTTCTATCTTATAGATTAAAAATGTACATTCTCCTAAAGCAGAAAAGGGCAGATTTATTTAGTCCCAGAGGCAACTGATTGGAATAAACAGAAAATTGCCAGAGGTGGAGAAATAAGATAAAGGACTTTGAAATGTGGCCATCAAGTGGTTAAAGTTCATTATTGCATCTGAAGATGTTCCAAGAACTTTGATCCCGATTAATGAAAAACCCAAGCCCCAAAAGCCAAAAATAAAAATCTGACAATGTAATATCTCCAAAATTTGAGAGACTGTTGGTCTCATTACAAAGAACCTCAACTAACAAAATGGTTGATTTTTAAAAAATAAACCTGTTAAATATACAATCCATATTTTCCAATATCGGTCAGCCTTTACTAGTAGTTAATAAGAAAATGTGGAGGCTACATTCTAATTGATAATTGGACAACAATTCGACAGATTCTAAAATACTACTTCCCTACTCCCAAATCTAATCAATCACAGGTTCTATAGGTTCTCCTGAAGCATGCCTAGAATCTGTTTTACCTGAGCCAACAGCCACCATCAACTTCTTCTGGGATTACTGCACCAGCCTCCTGCCTAGAGTCCTTGCCTCTGCTTTTATACTCCGTGGTTCTTCACCGAGCTATCAGAGTAAGTTTCCTACAACAGACTGGTGGAAAAGTAGGGGAAAGTAGTAGGGGAAAATTAAAGCAGGGGAAATTGTAGGGGAAATTGTAAAGTAGGGGAAATTGTAAACAGTAGTAGGGGAAAGTAGGGGAAATTGTAAACAGCATCACTTGGCTTTATGTGAACTGGCCCCTACTATTTCTCCAATCTCTTTGATCTCTATGGCTGTGCCATGCTCACTCTTTTCTTTGTGTCTTTGTACCTATTATTCTTTGCTAGTCTGGTACACTCTGGTACCTCATCTGTCTGTAATACCTAGCTTTTCCTATGGCTCAGCATCAATCACACAGTATGCTAATAATCTCTTCACCTGCTTGTATCTTCTCTTAGACTATAATGCTAGTCAAAAGCATATCCATCTCCATAAACACTGTACCTCCTATATCAACACTGTCCCTTCTATGTGCTAGGAACTAAATAGGTACTTGTTGAGTGAATTAGTGAGTGAAATCATTCGATATATTTCTAGTATACAGAAAAAGGAACAACCATTTTCTGGATATCTATTTTGTGCCATATCCTGCCCCAGAGATCTCAAGGGCATGTTATTATCTGAACACTATACTGTACAACAACATAATAATATTCACCATTTGTTGAAGCCCTACAATGTGCTGGGTCCTGTACTGTAGGTTTTATAAACATTGTCATACAACAGCTTTTAATTGCCTTCGTTTGAGAAAGGCAAAATTGTGGTGCAGAAATTGTCCCTTAAGGAGTATTTATACAAAGTTGTCTGAAGTTACAGAGCTGGATTTTCTTACTGTTTCCAAACCCCTCCTTGCAGTCCCCATGTGAACAGTGGCATGATTCTTTATATTCTCTTTCTCTCCTTGACCTGTCAGAATTGCAGAGGTCCCTTTCACAACACTATGCTTGGAGACCACTTCATTCTGACAGATTCCTAGACTGAGGAAGATCAAGCTGGAGGGGATTTGGGGAGACCAGTCAAGCCAACCCCCTCCTAACAGAGGTGAGAACATTGAAGCTAGAACAGTGAAGTCGTTTTCCTAAAGCCTCAGAGTTCCTTCTTAGCTGATGGAGGGAGGCTCTTCCTACACACAGCTATTGTTTGTTAAGGGGACATGTTTAATAACAATACTATTGGTGGCTAATATTTTCATAATATTTACATAAAGATGTACACATTTTAATTTCATGAAATTTACATTCAAGAGGTTATTAAAAATGCAGATCCTGGGCAGCCCTGGTGGCCCAGCGGTTTAGCACCACCTTCAGCCCAGGGCATAATCCTGGAGACCAGGGATTGAGTCCTGCATCCGGCTCCCTGTATGGAGCCTGCTTCTCCCTCTGCCTGTGTCTCTGCCTCTCTCTCTCTCTCTCTCTATCTCTCTCTCTCTCTGTCTCTCATGAATAAATAAATAAATAAAATCTTTTTAAAAAAATGCAGATCCTGTTTTCTTAGTTTGAAAATATGGCCTACTTCCTTTTTAAATACTACTACTGGTGATTCTGACCCAGGGCAACAACACTATAATAACCCACTCAAGTGTGATTCTTATCACGTTTACTAAAATCAGGTAGCTGCTGTTTTCAGACTAGACTATGGCCCTCCCCCAGGAAGGCCTCACTCAGGTCTTACTACCTCTCTAGGCTCTATGCCCTCCTGCTAAGTGAGGTCTGGGCAAACCCTTCAGGGCCTCAACAGTCAAGGGTTCTGACACCAGGTAGTAAAGAAGGTTATCTTAGGGTTGAGCACAGATCTATAGCTCAGGAAAGGGCACAGCGTCAAGCCCAGGGACTGAGAGCAGCAGGGTTGGGGCATGTTAGTGAGCTAAGAGGGCTTAGTTGCTGGAGTTTGAGATGGGCCGGTCGATAAAGAAAGGTGACTGCCACTTTGTCTCATCGGGAACCCATGCTGTGTGCGAGAGAGAAAGAGTCAAGGCAGATGTGTTTGTTCCCCGTGTCTCTTGACTGCCTGCTGCAGACCCTGTGCCACATAAGGTGGCTCCATTGTGGTCTGGCCCCTCAGGGCAGCGAGCCCAAAGCTCTGCACACACCTGCCTTTAATCTATTCATACGTTCCATTCCTCCTCTGTTTAGGAGCAGCAGCAGTTATGAACCAAAGAAAACACAGAGCAGTAAGGAGGTCCACCAGGTAACTGGGATCAGAAGCACAAGGAGAATAAAGTAGCAGAGGACTATTTGAAAGAGGGTCTGTTCCTCTTTCTCCCGAGACATGCAGGAATGGGAACACACTGGATGCTTCTCGGGCTAGTCTCCAACCAGGGGCTTTACGAAGGCCCCGGACAAATCAGAGCTCCTTGTCTCCCAGTGAGTGGGTGTACTGTACTGCCCGCGGGCAGAAGAGAAGGCAGCCCCATCCCCAAGGACCACTCTGCTCTCCCTTCAGCTTGTATGCTGAGGCCACCGAGTGCACAGCCAGGGCCGTCAGGAGGGAGGACACTATTAATAATCTGGTGACAGGAGGCTCACGTTGTCTGTCCCTTCCCTTTCTCCAGTCACCTTGGAGACAGCTGGGCAAGGCCAGGCCCACAAGTGGCCTCTTGGCCTCCTTCTCCTGGCTCTCCTGCTTGAGGGAAAACAGCACAGCATCGGGGACACACTGCTACTTGGCGTCACTGTCCTCGTGCCCACTGCTCTTTCTGGCTTCATGCTGGGAGCCCTCCTTATCCTTGCCTTGAGTGTGCTCACTGCCTATTTACGGTGCTTACAAAACAGGGGCTGCAGTAGCCTCGGGTGCAGAGTGTACGAAATATCAAGATCCCCACGAGGGCTCTTGGAAAGAACTCTCCTTCCAGGGTGGGACAAGGCAGGATGAGAAAGGCACCCTTCCTGGTCCTTAATTGTCCACTGGTGCAACTCAGATGGGCTGGGAGCAGCCTGAGGGCTGGACCCAAGTCTCATTCATTCATCCTTACTCCAGAATCTTCTGGGATTATACAGTAGGTACTCCATTAATGGGGGAAAATAAAAGTTGGAGAGGACAATGAAATGGCAGAGAAAAACACATTCTAGAGACTGCATTACTCCCCTAGCAAATGCCCCTAATAGCACAAATCCTGAGAGCTGCTGCTATGCCAGGCGCTATGTTAACCTCTGTACCTAAATTATTTTATTTACCACCATGGCCATTCACTGAGCAAACAGAGTTTAGGTAACTTCCTCATATAGTTAAACACTTAATTTCTAAGATCCAGACTCAGGACCCAAGCAGTCCCATGTCAGAGCCCTCCACCTGGAATACTGTACTAAAACATCCCACTAACATTACAGGCCCCCATGGCTTAATTCTTGAATAAATAAATACAAGTTCAAATGTTACCCCATTTTAAAGTTTATTTGCTTGGGGGGCTGTGTATGTGTGTGTGTGTGTGTGTGTGTGTGTGTGTGTGTGAGTCAAAGTTGTTCTCAGTGGTTTTCCTGCCAAAGAAAAATGTCCTCTGTAAAGTTCAGATTGGAATGGTGTTTGAATTCATGGATATGATTGAGACTAGAGCAGAAGATCAGCTAAATGTTTAGGAGGAGGCAGGGAAGGAAGGCGCTGAAGCTGTATCAGAGGTCCAAAGGACAGCTGTTTGGGAACCTGCAACTTTTAAAAACCAAAGTCCGGGAGGGGCATGGATGAGTGGGAGAGGGGCTCAATCCCCATCCCTGACGTATTAGAGTTCTATAAATAGAACACTTCTCTTCTGTCACAGAGAGATGGCCTTGTGCCTCTCCTGTCAACACTGTCCTCAAGAGAGGGGGCTCTTCTCTCCTTTATCTTTTTTTACATAAGTGAGAGAGGAGAAAAGGACAAAGATGATGTTTATTTTAAAAGTGCATGTAAATAAAAATATCTCCATAGCAAAAGCTACCTCCCTCCCAGCCACCCCCTCAGCACTTCTGTCTAGTTTTTATCAGACTGATTTTAACTCCTGGAAAAAAAAAAACCCAAATGAAAATCTATGACAGGATTTTTACTACCTCAGCCTGAATGTCTTCAGAGCTGTAGGTGAACGAAGCAAACTCCCCTGAGTGCAGCCGTTGGTAAATCAGCTTGACACTGCTCTGCATTTTCTGGGGAAGTTGGAGAATGAAAATGAAAAAGCCCTGAAACCTGCTAAAATTACTTATAAAAGCCCCACGAGTCTTTCCCTCCAGGGAAACGGGAGTGAGGGAGAGAAAATGTTCCACATTACATAGCAAATGGGGCCATCTATTTGTGAATTCCGTGCAAGATTTTCTGTGGGAGGGATACTAAGTGGTAAGAACACCTGTCCTGGTTCCCGCAACTCAGAACTTGCCTAATAATACCCTGCTGCATCTCCAGCTGATCTTGGCATTGTTCCATCCATAGAGGCATTTGGGCTTTAATGAAGGACAGACTGGCTCAGAGTAGGTTGGACTTAGGTTAGAGTCTTAGCATCTCTCTGTGACTTGGGGCTAATTACTTGGGACAATGCATTTCTTCTGTTAGAGACCCACTAACAGACCTCTGCTGAAGTGTAAAATGACTTTACTAGTTTCAACTTGGTTCACAGGAATGGGAGCAGCCTGTCCCACGTCACTTCTTAGCTATGTCTTAATGCTTCCTTCCCCTGGCTCCTTGTGATCCAGTTACACTAGCCTTTCAAACTCTGCTTGCGTGCCACAATGCCCTGCATATATATACTCTTTCTTCTATCTGGGGAAGAGACATACCCAACTCCAAACCGCCTACTGGACCCTGGCTCATCACCTATCTGTGGAAGCATTTGCCATCCACAGGCTAGGCTTGTTACAGGCTCTTTTATATTGCATCTTAGATTTTCATTTACAGCATGCTGCAGAGCTATGCTTTCATATTTAGCTGTACAATTATATGACGGTAAGCTTCATGAAGGCAGGCATGTGCCTCTGTTTTGCTGCTATTGACTCCTCAGTTCTGGCATTTAGCAAACACTCAATAACTAACATCTGAACCACTACGTGACCTTTACTGTGCCTTGATTTCCTCCTTTGTAAAACTGCAACTGGCTCACAGGGTTGTACCAATTCTAAATGTGGTAATGTATTCTGAAAACTATAAAGTACCTAACATTGTTACCTTCCACTCATTTGTTGATTTCAAGATGATTTCCAGCCTCTGCTCCAATGAATTTGCTTTCTAAAATCAATGCTATTACTTAACCATAAAAAAAAAATGAGATCTTGCCGTTTGTGACAACACAGATGGACCCAAAAGGTATTATGCTAAGTGAAGTAAGTCAGAAAAAGACAAATACCATGATTTCACTTATGTATGAAATAAATACATACATACATACATACATACATACAAATGAACAAACAAACAAAAAAAGCAGCATCAGGCCCATAAATACAGAGAACAAACTGGTGATTGCCAAAGCGGAGAGGGATGAGGGAGATGTAAGATTCCAATCATAGAGCAAATAAGTCACAGGGATGAAAAGTACAGCATAGGGAATATGGTCAATGGTATTATAATAGTGTTGCCTGGTGACAGAGGATATCTACACTAGTGGCAAGCATAGCATAATGTGTAGACTTACACAATCACTATGTTGCACACCTAAAAATAATGTAATATTGTGTGTCACTTCAATTAAAAAATTTTAAAAAATAAAATTAAATAAATAAATAAATAAATAATAAATATCACCAGTGGCTTGCTGATAGATAAATCCCAAAGTTCCATCTTTGTCCTTTTGGCAGAGACAATAATGCTCACCAAATCCAATATTCTGTTATATTCCCTACATTTCTTAGTTTCCTTCTAAGTAGGCAGGGTCAGATGACTAGCCATGGCCAATGAAATGTGTGCCAAGTCATTGTATGTCTTTTTCAGACTGAGGCAGTAAAAGCTCATGTGTGGGCTCCAATCTCTCTCTTATTCCATCCCAGTGACCTGGAATATTGCAGGTTCCATATCCTGCAGTTACAAAATGGGAGAGCCTCGGTCACCCCAAGTCCTTACATAACTATTAAAAGCCATATAACATATAAGAGAAAAACCTTTGTTGTCTGAAGCCAATGTGATTTGGGGATTAACTTGTTATTGCAGCATTCCCTAGCCTTCTCTAACAGATACAGACCTCATCGGATTCCAGTTTTGCATCCTGTAGGATTCCTAGCCACACTCTCCTCCTTGAAATTACTTATATCTCTGGTTTCTAGAAGTCAAGTCTTTCCTGATTGTCCTCCCTCTCAGACATTGTCTCAGTATCTCGAAGGTCTTCTTTTCATCCATCCATTTTCCTTTAAGAGAGAGTTCTTTAGGGTTTTCTGTGGTCTCCATTTACTATTATTCTCTGAGCTTTCCATGAATTATTTAATCTAGATGATGCAGCAATCAACTTTATCCGGACTCACTCTACATCTGTGTGGCTAGATTGTCCCTCTCTCCTGGATACCAGGACCCCACATTTAACTGTCCCTTAGACATCTACACTTAAGGTGTGTGCCTATAAGCATTTCAAAAAGCATGCCCAAGAGTATATACATTATCTTATCTCCAAATCTTTTTTCTTCCTGTAATTTTCATTAATCTAAACACCACAATGTGCTTTCTAATAATTCTTCTGGTTGCAATTGCCAGAAAGTCATCTCAAACTGGTAAAAACAAAAAGGAATGAACTGGTTCATATAATAATTAGGATGTCTACAGGATGGAGCTGGCTCCAAGGACTCTAGAAACCTAACTGTTGTCTCTATATCTGGATCTTCCTATGTCTAGAGCTCTCCTCTCTCTCTCTCTCTCTCTCTCTCTCTCTTCCTCCCTGCCTCTCTTTCTTTCTTGCCCTCTTGTTCTCATTCTGTTCTGTTTCCCTTTATTACTTGCATCCTCTCTCCCTTCTTTGTGGAGGAGGAAGTGGGAAATTGAGGGTAGAGAACATGGCCACCAAGTCTTCTAGCCTGAAGATCCCAGTGAAAGAAAGAAGCTACTTTCTCTTGGTATCCATATAAATATGGATATATATTGGTATTCATATAAATATGGGAGAACTCTGATTATCACTTGACAAATCACTGTATTTAGGGATTTGGTGAAATGAGATGGTCAAAAGGATTGTCATAAACTCTATACCAGTGCCAGAGAGCCTGGGTACTCTCAGCTATGCAAGGATGACATGGAGTAAAGGGTTTCCCCAACAGAAAAAGGGTATTATTTGTATAAGGTAGAAGTACTGAGTAGAGGAAATATCCCAGTAAAGAGAAGGAGTAAGAACAGCCAAAGCAGGGGCACCTGGGTGGCTCAGTCAGTTAAGCAGCCGAGTCTTGATTTTAGCTCAGGTCCTGATCTCAGGATCCTGGGGTTGAGACTTGCAATGGGCTCCCCACTCAGCAGGAAGTCTGCATGAGAATTCTCTCTCCCCCTCTGCCCCTACTCCTGCTCACACACGAGCATGCTTTCTCTCTCTAAAATAACTAAATCTTAATATATATATATATATATATATATATATATATATATATATATAGCGAGAGAGAGAAAGAGAGAGAAGAGAATAGCCAAAGTAGATGGAACAGAACTTGCAGATACCCTGAAGCTGGGAGGAAGATGTACTCAAGGGAAATGACAAAGGACTTATCTGGGGTCCTCCATCATGAGGCTGTCTGTAGCAAAAGACGCTGGAGAGGAAAGAGTCCAGATTGATAGGTCTTTGTAGACACTGTTAAGGAGTCTTGAGTTTATCCTATAAGCAATTCCAGGCCATCAAAGCATTTTAATCTCTGCCATTGAAGAAGGGTTGAAGCTGTTTGTGTACATGTGCTGTTAAAGTGTCGTGGGACCTGGGAAGACTCCTTACTTATCACTGTGTTCCCATTTGTACATGCAATGGAGACATTCAGCATGCAGGAAAACATTAATTTCAATTGCCCTCAACTCTCCCAGTAAGAAAAGGGTTTTGCAACACAAATTAATTCTACAGAAGGAAGAGTGAGAGTCAGTGTGTTACACTGAAGGATAGGCTCAAGGATCATGGAGATGTAGGTATAAATCCTGCTCCACCATTTATTGGAGGTGAATGTAACCAAGTCCTCAGTTTTCTTTTGCTCCATTTTCTTTTTTTTTAATAAAATAATTTTTTATTGGTGTTCAGTTTACCAACATACAGAATAACACCCAGTGCTCATCCCGTCAAGTGTCCCCCTCAGTGCCCGTCACCCACTCACCCCCACCCCCCGCTCTCCTCCCCTTCCACCACCCCTAGTTCGTTTCCCAGAGTTAGGCTTTTGCTCCATTTTCTTTCCAGAAAAATAGAGATAATAAGTCTATCAGTTAGGAACCTGAGCTATAGAGTGCAAGAAATACCCTGATTTACCTGACTTGATACAGAAAATATCTCCCATAGCAAGAAGTTCTTGAGTCAGTGAGTTAGCAACTCGACATCATTGTAACATCAGATTTTTTCCCCTATGTTCTGTCACCTGTCCAAATTCTCTCATTGTCATAAGAGTGCTGAAGCAATCCTAGGCACCACACACACACAGATATGACAATGATCAGTAGAGGAGGGAGGGATATGTTATTCCTATATATCTCTAAGCTAATGAAGGAAATCTTTCTCAGCAGTCCTTATGCAGCCTGCTCTTCATGACTCATTGGCTAGAAATGTGCTATATGTCCATGCCCAAGCCAATCACTGGCAAGGGGTGCTACATTATTAGAATGGCTTGGTTTTGTCATGATTCACCCCTCAGGCTGGGGCTCACTTCAACTACAGCATAAGACAATAGGAGAAGGATGGATAGTTCAACTAAAATTGTTAAAAATTAGGAAGGTAGGGATAAATTGTTGTTCAATAGGCAATATAGCTCTGTGTAATACCTTAGTGTCTATATTCCAGGATTGTAGTCAGTATTTATCTGACTGTATCTGTAATATGGCAGCCACTGCATATTTTGTACAATCCTTTGCAAACTCTTTAAATCTACTGGTACAACAAATCCATTTGACTAATTATTAAAATCAATCCTCAAAGATCTGTACTGACTAGCCCAACAGGAGGTGCTATTTGTAATTAAACATGATGGAGTGGAACTAATTTTTTTTCAAATGTATGAAGTTAGACTTCACCTGTATCAGTCCATAATCTGCTTCCTCAGGTTCAGTCAGAAGGAGTTAAGTTTTAGTATCTTTTTGAGGTAGTGTAGCTGTTAAATATATAAACACCAGAATTAGACAAGCATCAGTTCAGATCTTGCCTTTATCATTTACTGTCAACATTAAACTTTCTAATCTTTGTTTTTAGATCTTTAACATGGGGATAAAATAATATTATATTATGAAGATTGAGTGAGATAAACAAAATGTGAACATTTGTGGAACATAGTGTATGTTCCATAAATATTAGTTCCTTCTGCTCTTCTCTAGCTCATGTAGTGGTCAAGAAGATGAAGTGAGATAATGCATCTATAGCTATGGAACACAGTAAATAGTTAATAAATAGCATCTATTATGTTTGCCATAAGCCAGAACAGTAGCTGCCTTTATTAATACCATGGAGTTTTTTTCCTACGTTTTGATTGGTGGAACCATGCCACTCCAATCATGCTACAGGTATTAATTTTTTAGACAAAACACATGGTTAGTGTTTCAAATTACTGACTACTCCCTTCAGGGCCTGTCATGTTACACTAAATGGTCTGGTGTGGTCATTCACCAAACTAATAATTAAATGCTGGAATTTTGCTAAAACAAGTTACAAGCAAAAGATATTGGTCTTCAGCCTATACCCAGAAATGGATGTTTTGGAAACTATATACTTTATCCTTTTGAAAAGTTGACTTGTCCTTAATCCCCCCTAACTGTCTTTATTTATTGAATTCTGCAATCCAGCGGGCTCTGATGTCCACTGTAAAAAAGTGTGGTTTCTTTGCATTTCACTCTTAACAACAACAACAAAATATCTTTCATAAGGGGTTTCAATAGATCCTGACATAACTAATGTCATTCTGACACAGACTGCTTTAAATTACGGAGTAGAGAGAGTCTTTGTGGTGAAGACTAACACACTGGTTATGCCAAGAAAGAAGGAAGAGTTTAAAAATGGGTTTTTAGAATGGAATGGAAGGAAAATGGGGTGGGGTATTTGCTGAAAGAACCAAGGTCAATAATGGCTCCCCCATTTCTAGTTGGGAGAGAGATTAGAATTATAACGCAGCTGAAGCTTCAGTCTGCTCTTCCTCTATTTTTGCACCTTCAAACTCTTCAGTCAGCCATACTCCCAGTGACATCCTGGGAAGCACACACCAATCATTGAGACCTCATTACTAGGAGCCTCCTGAAGGAACACTTGCCTCAAAGACTTCATCCAATGACGTGGTCAAGAAAATAGCACTAGAATTGATTCCAAGTCTCCTCTAAGAGATTATTGGGACCAGTCTCATCATGTCTCCCATCCTAATTTCCCTCATTCACCTCATCAGAAGTCTAAGTCTCTGCTATTATCCATGATCATCCAAAATTTCATCCTCATCTTCTCTGTAAATCTCATGATTTAAATCTGGTGGACAGTCCCCACGATGGCCTCCTGGTGATTCATGTCTATGCACAGTCCTCTTCTATGTTGAATAAAGCTGACTTGTACAACCAATAGAATGTAGCAAAAATGATGGATCCAAAGTTAGATTATAAAAGACATTAAAGCTTCCATTTTGTTCTCTTGAATTGCATACTTTGGGAGGAAGCCAGCTGTCATGAGAGGCTATGTAAGCAGCTCTACGGAGAGGTACACATGGTGAAGACTGAGATCTTCTGTCAACAACAAAGTGACTGGAGTCATCTTGGAAGTAGATCCTCCAGCTCTGGTCAAACCTTCAGATGACTACAGCCCCAGCTAACATCTTGACTGCAAAGCACATGGTAAGTGCTGAACCAGAGCCACCCAGATAAGCCACTACTGAATTCCCAGACCACTGACATTGGGAGATAACAAATTTTTAATGTTTAAGCCATTACATTTGGGAGTACTTCGTTATACAGCAACATACCCTCAACCAGTGCTCACCTTCTCATCCTTCTCAAATCCTAGGCCCTGCTTCCTCAAATTCCTGATATGTTACCTTTTAAGAATATACTCAGCCCTTTGTCTTAGCTGAAACTTGGTTCTCTCCAAATGACATTGCTTTTGTTGTAGCTCTGTAATATAATACCTTCAGCTGCAAATAGGAGAATGACTCAGTGGTTTAAACAGTAAAGACACTTAGTAATCTCGTACAGCAAGAAGTCTACAGAAAATTGTCTTTAAGTTTGGGGCAAATCTCAGTGTTGCTCAGATTGTTTCTATCTTTTCACTCTGTTAACCACAGCATATTGACATTTTGCCTATATGTTCATCATTCCATAGTCGCACAATGGATGCTATGCATCACATCCACATCCAGAACAAAAATAAAAAAGAAAGATGACTACAAAGTCACTTCTCACAATCACTCTTCTGATAGAATAAAAACTTCTCCAGAAACCTCTCAAAAACTTCTTCAGAAACCTCCCCACAGATTTCCATTTGTATCTGACATTACAACTTTTCTAATATAGCAACTCTCTGATATACAGACTTCCTCCATGTTTTTTCAAACAAGGATACTTAATACCATTTGAAGTATGTATTTATTTGTTTCTTTTTTTAAAAAAGATTTTATTTATTTATTCATGAGACACACACACACAGAGGCACAGACACAGGCAGAGGGAGAAGCAGGCTCTATGCAGGGAGCCCGACATGGGACTCGATCCCGGGTCTCCAGGATCATACTCTGGACTGAAGGTGGCGCTAAACCACTGAGCCACCAGGCTGCCCTATTTATTTGTTTCTTATCTGCCTCCCCTCATTAGAATGTAAGCATGGCTTTTGTGTTTTGTTCAGCACCTAGAACCATGCTAATATGTAAGCAGGTGCTCAAAAATGCATTTTGTTAAATGAACGTCCATTGGCCATAACCATTATCATAGCCACCCTTAGGTATAAAAAAGGTTACACAAGAAAGTATTGGCAAAGGGGAATGATACTGACTTTGTGACTTTAGACAAAGCATTATTAATCCTCTAGTACTTGATACGTGATTGAGATTTTTAGGCAAATAGGAAAAGATGAGGAGATGGCTATTAGCTAAAGAACCAACAGAGTCTGCTCAAAGTTCTCTCAAGCAGAGAGGACTGCATATCTTAGGATAAAGAGGTATCCCCCCTGCTCCCCATTCCCACGTTTAAACTGAAACTTCTGTTCTTTCTTGCAAAACCCTTTGTTTATTTGAGGTTTACCCCCTGCAGATATACTCTCCTTGCTGCTACCATTTATCCGGCCATTTCTCATATACTGTAATAAATGAACTCTGGCTCACGTTCTTCCTCGTCATCCAATTTTAGTCATCAATCTTGCTGATTTCAACATCCATGTAGGCAATCCATCTAATACTCCAGCCTCTTTGTTTCTCACCATGGCTCTGAAGACCACTACCTCAATACCCAAAACATTATTCCTCAACTTTTCTCTTTGGTATCATGGTCTGGGCTTGTCCAAGAATACACCACCTCCCGATCAGGACCGTAAGTATCTTACGTCTGATCATCATTCTCTATGCTTTCAGTGTGCCTTCTCAAGCTCCTCACTAACAATAGTTGTTCAACCTCTTCATATCACTAAAGCCATAGAGTTCACCTCTGAAGAAGTATCCTTACTCCTATCTAAGATGACTCTTTCTCATCTTCCTTTACCTCCTCAACTTTGCGTCTTTGCTCATCCCCCTCTCTCTTACCTTATCAATTTTTACCTCTCAGTTGGGTCATTCAGCAGCATTCAGATTCATTCTGGTACATTCCTTAGAGCGAGCTGGTCTTGGGTCACCTACCCTCCTTGGAAAGGCCCTGCTTGATCCTCCTATTTAAATAGCTGTCATTCCCTTTGCAGTCATTATTGCTTCTATAACTTCATTTTGTTTCCTGTACAGTACTTATCACTCTATATAATTATCCTTTAATGTTAACTAATTTATTATTTGTTGTTTATTGTCTCCCCTCACCTAATAGGCTATAAATCCAGTGAGTGAAAGACTTTTCTTGTTCAGTTCACCCATCTCCTAGGGTGTGTAATGGTGCTGAAACTTCATGGTGCTCAATAAATATCTGATAAATAAATAAGCAAATGGCATTTTTACTCCCCCAGATAAGATACCTTCTCTTGAACTTTCATATTCCTGTCATTCTTATCCAATTTCATGGCTCCCTTTCAGAGGCAATATTTCAAGTATCGTCCAAAAACTTCTATTTCCATTTCTTTGCCTTCTCTATCTACACTAGACTGGTTTCCACCTCCAATTCTTTAAAAAAATTTTTTTTATTAGTTTCAGAGAGAGAATTTTGTGATTCATCAGTTGCACATAACATCCAGTGCTCATTACCTCCTTAATGCCCATCACTCAACTGTTCCTCCTCACCCCCATCTCCCTTCCAGCAACCCTCAGTTTATTTCCTATAGTTAAGAGTCTCTTATGGTTTGCCTCCCTCTCAATTTTCATCTTATTTTATTTTTTCCTTCCCTTCCCCTATATTCATCTGTTTTTGTTTCTTAAACTCCACATGAGTGAAATCATACAGTGTTTATCTTTCTGGGATTTATTTTGCTTAGCATAATACCTTCTAGTTCCATTTACATTTTTGCAAATGGCAAGATTTAATTCTTTCTGATGGCTGAGTAATATTCTAATTTATATATATGTATATAATATTCTAATATATATATACATACACATATGTGTATATTACCTCTTCTTTATCCATTCACCTGTAAATGGACATCTGGGCTCTTTTCATATTTTGGCTATTGTGGACATTGCTGCTATAAACATTGACCCAGCAATTGCACTACTAGGTATTTAGCCAAAGTCTTCCACCTCCATTTCACCTCCTCCATGTTCAGGGGCAATAATAACCTTCTGGTGCCAAATTTGGTGGCCAATTTTCAGTTGTTGTCCTTTTAGATTTTCATTGTTATGAAACAGTATTTCAATATGAAAATCAGATCCATACTGAACAGTGCAGATGTAGATCACTTCCATAATGGCAGAGAGTGCTAGATCCTTCAGCAGCATTTAATATTCTTACGGTTTGGCTCCTTCCTTGTTAGACTTTCCTTCTCTGTCTCCTCCGAAGCATCCTTTTCTTCTAATTTTAAATATAAGAATACTTCATGGCTAAGTTGTAGGCTATCTTCTTAAACTTTCTGAATTCCCTTGGTAAACCTATTCATTCCTATTATTTTAAATGACACCTATAAGCTGATGACTCAGGAACTTATATCTCCCATTCAGATTTTTTACTTTTGGGCTCCAAAATCATACAACAACCTACATGATAGTTCAAATCCCCCATGTCCAAAAGCAAACTCTTTTTTTTTTTCAAAAGCAAACTCTTGATATTCTTCCTAAATATGTTTGTCTCCTCACTCTTCACTGTCTTGGTAATGGTATCACCATCTACCCATTGTTCATACCAGAAACCTGCAAATTGGCCTGGTTTCTTCCCTGACTCTAGACCAGACCATGCAAGTCCTAGCTCTTCTTCCTCCATACCTATTTACTCTATATTTACTATACTATTTACTATATTTTCTATAAGCCTATATATTACGTAGTGTGTGTATATATACTACATATATATATCCATCACACTCACACACACACACACACACACACACACACACACACTATCCCTTAGCTAGCACAAGTCACCATGATGATTTCCCTGAATACATCATAATCGCTTTACTTTTCCTTCAAATACTGTCATCATGGAGCCACCAGAGCAATCTATTTCTATATATATCCTGTCACCTCTGGCCTTTCACCGAATCTAGAGTGATACCCAAATTCATTAACATGACTTCAATTCCCTGTATGATCTGCTCCTGCCTCTATCTGCAACTTTTTCTATCACTTTCTTCCCTAAAGAGAATACTTCTAGCTGAACAAAAGTTATTTCTGTCCTTGAACACAGTAAGTTTTTTACTGTCCTAGGCACTTCACACAGTCTTTTCTCTGCCCTGAATACTTTTCACAAATTCTGTCCCTGACTGGTTCCTTCACATCCCAGATCTCAGTTTAACTGCCTTTTTTCTCAGAGAGAACCTTGTCTCAGACCAACCCACTTCCTCTAGTTTCTCCTTTGAGTTAAAATAAATAACAAACAAATAACGAATATAACATACACTACTATGAGAAAGAATAATTGGGGAGTCTGCTTAGAAATTAAATACGTTAAATACATAAGTTAATCTTTATAACATTCCACTGCAAGTTGACAGTAAATGCTCCGAAGAGTGATAGGGAATAAACCTTTAGCCCCATAACTCACTGCATCAATTAAATGAGTAGTAGTAATAATAATACTCCCTTTTGTTCACATCTTTGGCAATCAAAACACAAATACGACTTTTTCAACTAATACTTAGCTTTCAGTTTCACAATATCCCAGTCAGTTTGTTTTGCTAACCCAAGTTGTATGTCCATGTATTTTGCTGAATTCGATGAATTTGCTACAACGGTAACTTCTGGTGGAAATGACCAAATCTTTGCGCCTATGTTCCAAATTTAGCAATAGATCATGACACTCAGATATTTCTTCAGGGAGTATTAATTGCAGGGGGAAAGTGATGGCATCTTATTTAGGTTGTCTGGAAAGTCAAAGGAAGATTATAATTTATAGTTACTATGGTAGCTAATTATACCTTCAAGGATATGCCAGTTGCTGCTAAAAAAAAAAAAAAAAAAAAGGCTTTGATCATAGATGAGACCCTTGTTGGGGAATCAAAGAAAATAAGAAAGCGGAATTTGTGAATTTGCCATCTTGAAAAATGTGTGGCTATGGAAACCAAATTTCTCTTTGGATAAAAAGTAAATTCAAATTGGTTTCTCCAAGGTGCTAACATTCACATCAAGGTTATAATAGCATAAGAACAATACCGTAAAATGCTAAACCATGTGTTTTTATCTGTCTCTCTCTTTACCATGTGGGTCTCTTTTATTCAGGAAAGTGGACATCATTCATCACATTCATGGCTTTTAAGCTCAAAAGGTTTGATCCAGGTTACACCAGAACAAGGAAGAAAATGCCATTAGGCAGAACTAATATTCCTGCAAAACACTTCTGCCTGTATGCAAATTTATATAAAAATCTTCTGAGCTCGGGAGATGAAGGGTACAAGGAGAAGGGAGAGCTGCAGCCAGGTCTGGAGGGCTCTGTGCTCTGCCTCACCCCTTTGGATGGAGTCCAAGTCCTGGGAGGGTTCAATGAGAGAAGGGATTTGTGTTTGCTTCCTGATGAGGGTTTCAGAAAATTATCAAGTTCTAGGAAGATCTAAGCTAGTCTGCCAAGTTTTGTAAGACTCCAGAATAGTGTGAGAAAACATTTGAAAACTCTCCAGATAGGGGAGCAAAAGGCTATAGAAGAACTATAAAGAGCCAGATGGATTGAGAATGGTAAAGTTTATGACCAATAGCTGAAGAATATCGCAGGACAGAACAGATACCAATACCAGTGATTGGATACCACCCTCCTCCTCCCACCTCCCCCCATCCCTTCATATCTTGAAAGCCCCTCCAAATTTTGGTCCACACAAAGATAAAGGGGGGAGTAAATTCTCATTTGAATGTTTGAACCTAAAATGTCTGCATAAGACTACATTTTCTGTCATATAAGAATTAAGTAGCATTCTAGAAAAATGAAGATGTTACTATATGTTTTGCACACCTGGATTCATAAAGAGTAAAGATCAATTCCAGGCAAGCCATTTGTATCCATTCAGAAAAGAAAATAATTTTAAATCCACAGCCCAGAGTCCTAACCCTCACCATATACTTCAGAAAGACATATAGAGGATTCAGGAAACCCATCATCATCATTATTAATTATTAATGCTGAGATACTTTCATGAAGTTAAGTTCTCTCTCTAAAAGCCCTGCTGAGGTACCCATGATTTACAGAATAAAAACTCAATTTCTCTCTATGATATCCAAGAGCCTCAAAAATCAAATCCCATCCTACCTAGGTAGCCCTGCATAAAATCCCTCAGGATGGTCTAGGTTCCAACCACAGAAGTGCCCCATCCTAATCCTGTAACATCATTTTACTCTATGGCTTTCCTGTTTTCGTTCTCTTACTTTGCATTGTTCTCTCCACCCAATGCTTGTTTAATACGTAAGAGCATTGACTTTGGAATCTATCAGACATGGATTAAAGAATTCAAATTCTGGTTCTTCAACTGACTAGCAAGGCAACAAGTTTCCTCTTGTGGAAACATATTAGATACTAATGTATGGGATGATTGTGCATTATAATTAGATAATGAGTTGAAAATTAATCAATGAAATGGCTAATGGATGAACCTAGTACACAGTAACGCTTTTCTTTAAAAAAAATGTGAGGCTATAATTAGTAGCATAAAATAAACCTTTTTTATTTTATGATAATAAATTTACCTGGCTCAGCAAGTAGGTTTGAGTTCCCTGGTGGCAAGAGCTGTTATAATCTGCACTGTCTGTCACTTAAACCAGGCATTCAGTAAATAGCAATGGAATGCATGTTTGGATTAATATTCAAAGCTCAGTTTAAACTATCAGAGTTTTAACATACTTGACTAGTCCTCTCTGATACCCCAGGCAGAATTAACAGCTCCTTCCTCTAGGAGCTGCTAATGCTTCCATATGCCTCTTATTTCAATTTGCCTTGTTATGAGTTGTTTATATGCTGTTTTCCAATTATTTACATGTCATGCATTTAAATATCCCTCAATAAAATATTAGATATATTCTTAAAAATGTATTTTTTCATCTTGTTAGCCCAGCCACCCTTTCTTAAACTTAAAACCATCCTTAAACTTAAAAACAGAATCTGGGACAGAATAGATGCTCACTTAACACTTTCTAACTTATGCAGAAAACTTCAAATCATCTTTCCTAGCTGTAGGGACTCAACAGTATTGTGTCTGTACTTGCAGGGCAAAGTAGGGTGGGGACTGGAAGTGGCAAATTACTGCGCACAGCTGAGCAGGGTTGTCCTTGACCCCACAAGACAGCTGGGCTCAACATGAGAGGAGAGTTTTCACTTTTGATCTTCAAGATAACATTTTAAAATATAGAGCAAAAAGAATTTGAGATAACGTGCATGCTTTCCTTCAATACATGCCATATGGAATCTGAGGCCCTTGGATTAAGAAATGTTAAGTCCTACTTACTAAATAAAGACTGCCAGTCTCCTGGAGAACCAACAGAGAGGGATGCAGGACATAAAGCATGGATAAGAGTAAAACTTATCCCAGAAGAAAATAGCAAGAATTAGCCCAAAAGGCCAGCCCCTTGTTCCCAGCAGGCCAAATCATACTAATTTCCACTTCCAGTGTGCTCCCTATACCATTACTGAGTAGTAATTGTCCCAGCTCCCTGAAAAAGTAATTGGGTGATGACAGTGGCAACCCAATTTGAACCAGGATTTCTGAGTTACCTGCTCATGCCTGCAGGTAGTCAGCTGAGATGAGGGCTTAGTAAGATGGTTCTAGGTCTCAGTAGAGAGTGCACAGCATACTCAAGCTGCACAGAAATGAGAAGGAAAAAAGCCCTGTGTTCCATTGTATCTGGGGTCTTCTCAGTGGGTCTTCAATAAGTTCCTTCTGGTTCAGGAAGAATTTGGTAGCTGTATCAATGTATTTTCTCCCTCAACCTTCCACCTTGCAATCACCTCTCTGGATACCCACCTGGTTCCTAATTCACAAAATCTTATTCCAGAATTGAGCCACCAAAATGAATTGTTTTATTATGTAGATGAAAACAGTTGGGACCAGATGCTATGATGCCTGCTGGGATGATGAAACTTCTCCAGAACCTGTCTTTTCCTGCAATTCTTCAGTGCTTTCCATAAAGGTAGAGATAGAAAGGATGATGGAAAAGAAAACTCTAGGGAATCCCTGGATGGCTCCGTGGTTAAGCATCTGCCTTTGGCCCAGGGTGTAGACCTGGAGTCCCAGGATCGAGTCCCACATCGGGCTCCCTGAATGGAGCTTGCTTCTCTCTCTGCCTATGTCTCTGCCTCTCTCTCTGTGTTTCTCTCATGAATAAATAAATAAAATCTTAAAAAAGAAAAGAAAAGAAAACTCTAGGGACATGCAAATCCCAATAGCTTACCACTCTCTACAATAAGATACTCGTACGTGTTTGAGAAGAGGTATGAATAGCCCAATCACATGACCTTCATTTCAAGATTATGTTAAAGTATGAAATCCTGGAAAAAGAAGCAACACATAGCCTGAATATGTAAGAGACTCTATCAGTAATCTCATATCATTTAACACAAATTGTGTCTTTAAAGGTTATATCAAGAACTCCTCTGTGATTCATTTGAGTCTCAGTTTCCCCAGCACTGTGGTTGGGGTATTTTTGTTGGACGGCAAGTAAATGAAAAATCAAGAAACTTTAAGACTTCATTCCAAGCCCATAGAAATATCAACAGAGGATATAGAAAGGGGATCAAACTGTGAGGAGGAAAGAGAATGGAGGGAGAAAGATACACAAAATCACCTCATGAATCCTTTCCTCATATTGATCTTAAGCTGGCCAAAACTCACAGTGGGTGGGTATTAATAAATCTATGTGCTGTCTGGAAACTTGCCATCCCTGTGAGCACAGGGCTCACTGCATTGGGAGAGGAGGGTCATATAAAAAGCATCTGAGATGGAGGAAGAGACAATTCAGGAGCTCAACATTCCACAGTAGCAGGACCTCTGCTGCCTGTGTTTGAGTTTATTTTCATTTAGTTTCCCAGCCAACTGGGCTAAGCTCCAATAGGTGATGTGGCCACAAAGAATATGGCAGTTTGACCAACAAAGGATTTGACCTGTGAGGGCAGCAATCAGGATTTTCAGGGATTGCCAGTGTTCAGCTCATTCTCTATTTTACTGACCACCAGCATGCCACAAGGGCAGCCAAAGAGGAAATGGGCTAATTGGGACTGGAAGAAAGACTTGTGACAATAAATATAAGGTCATAAATTGTGAGAATTTGAATAGACTTTCAAGATCTCACTGAATGCCTGCCCCCACTCATTCGTAGAATGACCATAATCTCTGATCACTTGGGATAGCTTCCATTTACAACCAGTTGCTCTGGCATAGTTGGCACAGTTATTAACAGCACCTCCTTTCACCTTCAGACATGTCCAACAAATTATCTAGGGACCCATTCATTTGGCAAAATAGAAATCTGAGGTCCAAAGCAGGGAAATTCGTGGAAATGGGTATAGATTCGGAATAGGTCGTAGGCTGGTTTTCTATGGCCAAGAAGAAAAAAAGCAAAACAAACAAACAGAACCCAATCTTCACACATGATATTACCTATTTCTCTATTTACCTCTGTGACAAAATTATAAACTCTTCAAAGTCAAAATCTGTGTCTTAGCCTAAGATTTCTCATTGACAAAATTATAAACAATTCAAGGTCAAAGTCTGTGTCTTAGCCTAAGATTTCTCAATGCCAAGCACATACCAGGCACTTAATAAATATTTGTTTGACTATTACACTTATTAACATGTACATTATCCCATTTGATTCTCCACTGGCACCATATTATGGATAATACTGAATAAAGATGAGAAAACTGAAAGTCTAGGATATTAAACACTAAGGAAGTTAAGAGCAAAACCACTAAAACCCAGGTCTTCAATGCTTCTTTCCATTACATTATACTCAGTGTTAGAAGGAGTCTAAATGTAGAGAGAATGTTTGCTTAGAGGGATGGAGCCTGGACGAGCCAAGGAAAATGTGGTAGGCAGAGAAATGTCTCTGTGGGCTCAGAGATTTGACTACTGGACCAACAAAATTGTTTTTTGGGGCCCTGTATTTCTTCCAACATGGCTGCTTCTTTGAAAAAAGGAAGCACATCATGTGCCGGCAGCGGGGTGGAAAGGGGAGGTTTGGACATAGCCCAGGATGTAACGAGGGCAGAGACTCAAAGTGGCTGGGTGGAAGCCGAACTGAATGGACCTACAGTGCAGTAGTTAGCTTGGGTCAAGCTACCAAGGGTTTTCCCCTCACACCGACTTCCATAAGACATACCCAGGGCCCCATTCAAAAAAGGATCAAGCCTGGCGTTTTCCTGGCTGTTTACTTAAAAAAAAAAAAATTAAAGCTTAGCATTTTGAAAAATGTATTTCTTGGAGACAAATATATTTTGGCCCAACCCACATCCCACTAGAACTTACCACACAAAGTTTCCAGTTCCATCCCCAGGCCACAGCACCACTGTACCATGAAGGGGGATATTTTATTTATTTAATTTCTTTTTTTAATTCTCCCATTCTAGCTCCTTTAGCAATCAGTTGGTTTGTATTCTTTTGTCTTGACATTGTTTCCTTTCCTTGCACCCACTAAGTCAGGGCACTATTTGCTCGTTTCCATGAAAATTTTTTTTTCAGTAATGAATAAACTTACCTGACTTGGAGCTATAAATGCCCCCGGGGATCATTGGTAGTTTCCTTGACTTCTTCCTCACCCAGATGTCATCACTGTTCAATCGACTGTAGGCCACCCTAGAAAAGATGTGCACTCCTGTTCAGGTGGGAGGCAACCAAGGGTGGATTGTGGCTTCTCTATCCTCTTCCACATAACCAACCCCCAATCTAGCAGTACAGTGTACAATTATTGGAAGTAACAAGAAAAGAATCCTAATAAAATCTCACATCATGACTCAAATTCCAATTTTCAACAACTGGTAGTAAAGATCTTCCATCTTCATGAAAGCAACGAAGAACAGAGTCTTGGTCGTATTCCTCCTGGGCAGTAGAGGGCACTGTGGGCACACACTGGAAGTAGGCCTTTTGTGCCTCAGGAATCCCACCACAGTTAATAGGAATATACTCTGTGGTTGTTGTCCCCACAAATATATCTTTCTTGTCAAGTGGTCCCACAGTTCATCTTGCTGCCATGATTCCATGGAAGCAATTAAAAATGACAACATAAAAGCTGATTGTTCTTTCTTCTATTTTCTTCTTTCAAAAGCAGTCTACTTTGGCAGTGAGGGAATTTGGAAACATGCAGACTTCAACTTAAATCCTGAGTTGGCTACTTACTGGTTGTATGACCTTGATTCTGAACTTCTCTAGGTTTCCTTATTTTCCTCATTTGTAAAGTGGAAATAGCAATACTTATGAGCTGGATTGTTGTGAAGATCAAGTGAGATCATGCACATCAATCCATGATAGCTATTTTTGGTATAATAGCTTTACAATGTAAACAGGTATGTGGATGACCATGCCCAAGCCTAGACTCTTCCATGTTCTCTGAGGCTCAGCCTTCTTGTTACTGTCTCTTATTTAACACTTTGCCCACGAAGTCACACAAGAGTTTCATTAGCTCCAGTAACATTTCCATGAGTGGTGCAAGAGCAGTGCTGTTGGGCAGAGGTGCCATCTCACCATAGAAGGCAATGATTACTTAGCTGGGCCTCTGAGGATAATTTTTAGAATATGGGGGATAATCCAAGCATGGGGATCCTCATTGTCATGACAGGCTCAGAATTCAGAGTCAACACATATAATTATGTGATGCCTCACTAGGAATAATATGTATGAGTGTGCAGCTTGTGCACTGCATGGTAGTCTATCCAAAACTACAGCTAGAGATTCAAATTTGACCTGCTGCCTATTTCTGTAAATACAGTTTTATTGTAATACACTCATATACCTGTTGTCTATGGCCACTTCTGTGCTGCACTGGTAGAGCTGAGAAGTTGCAACAAAAACTATATGGCCCTCGATGCCTAAAATATTTATTATTTGGCTCTTTACAGAACGTTTGCAGACTCTTGTGCTTTTAGTCTTTGGACCTAGCACCTTGTACATAGTAGACACTCACTAGTAGTTGCTCACGGTGAATGATTGAATGAATGGATGAAGACTCAAATAACAACTCAAAATAGCCAAGCATTAATCATAAAGAAATTGAAATGGAAAAGATTAAAAAGGAACAATAACAAAAAACCTTGAAATGAGGAAACTTCGACTCTAGTTCCCACTATGCCCTTAAAGTATGGCCCTAGATCAATCACTTCCTATCTCTGTATCTTAGTTTGCTTGTCTATGAAATGACAACCCTAAGCCCATTTTATCAGGGCTGTATTGAGGAAAAAAGCACAAATGTAAAACATCTTGCCCAGTTTCTGGCACATAAAAGAAGCTAATCAAATGTTAGAAGAAAAAGCAAGGATGAGAAGAAATCCTTTGCTTCTGAATAAAATATCTGCCCTGTCACAGAGGAGTAAACAGAGTAATTCATACATTTAATTGGCAGATGTCATGGAAAAAGCTTCAAGGAGCATTCTACACAAAGACTCTCAGGCTAGTTTGTGTTCAAACAAACCAGACAGCCAGCCCACAGCCCGAGCCAGGAGCCAAATATTTCAGACACGATCAGAGCTGGCTGCTCTAGGCTGAGCTGTTCCACATGCAGATGGAGCCAGGCCACAGGAAGTCCTTGGTGTCAGCTCCCTAGAACCTACTGAGACTGTGGCATTTTCTTGATCTCCTGTGCAGACCATTACTCAGATAAGGGTCATGGGGAGAAAAAAAAGAGGCCTCCTTTCATAAAGGCTGCTGTTATCCCAGCTAAACAAGAACATACAGCTGTTTAGAGGCTGCCAGAAGTGGAGTCTCCTGACCAACATGCCTTTTGTTTCCACTTTCTTTTGGGGTGGGGAAGGGGGGCGGTGAGATGGGAGTCTATCATAATGTTGACCTTGGGGGATGCTTTGCCACACCTCCACCCAGATCCCATTTTATGGTGTGTGGAGTTTTATGGACCAATTTAACATGGGAGAGGAGACGAGAAGGCTGATGTGTGAACTGAAGTTGAAGAGACATAAATTCAAAGGAAAATTATTCCAGAATTATAAGCCCTGCTCACCAGCGTCCAAGGGTAATAGCCACTGTTCAGTGGCAGGGGATGGACTTGCAAAGTTATTTCAGGGGCCATTTGTAGGACAAGCACCTTTTCATTTCATTTGGATGGGTAAATATTTTCAAATGGGGTCTCCTAAATATGCTGGGATCCAGCCGAAGTCCCTAAATTGTGGAAGCCTTGAATACCCAACTACTCTTTTACCAGGACAGTTCATTCAGGAAGTCTAAAATCTGACAGAAAATGATTTATACTTTATCTGCACAAAATACAACCAGACCCACTGTTCAGTTTGAACTTGAGACCTGAGGAAATTTCTAAAAACCCTTTGATTATGAGGTATTGGCTAGGACATAACAAAGCCAAATTCCAAAGTTCCCACAGGATGTGAAGCCGAAAAAAAACAAAAACAAAAACAAAAACGGATGTTTTGGTGAAGACCTAAAACCTTGATCCTATACATTTCTCCACTTGTAACAATAGTTCAGGAACCCATGTGGATGTTTTTGCCCAGAACTACAGAAAGGGTAGAAAACAAAAGGGCTGAAAGAGGAATAACGGATCCAGCCATCAGTGTACACAGCAGTACTTTCTTTGTCATATTTCTGAACACCTGGAAAGAGAAATACTTAAGAGCTTCTCGGATGGCAACGAGGAACTGGAAAGTCAGTCTGAAGTCCCCCAAGCATCATCCCAACACAGCCCCTCCCCAGAATACCTGTTGCCTGTGACTGTGTACCGCTGGCTTTTCCAAAGTCCTTTCTTGTAGGCATCTGATTTGCACTGATTTTTCAACAACAGTCCTACCAGTTTCTCCAAACATAACATCCCTCAAATTCCCTATGCAAAAAACATCATCATCAATACTCGCAAAAGCTATGAGAAGCCCCGTCCCTTCATGTCTGCTGGCTGCTGTTTGACAATGTCTGGCGGCCCTCATTCAAAATGAATAGTGGGGCTGCTGAAAATCTAGACAGTAAGAAGACTCTTGTGGGTGTTACCATAGCCTCAAGCCTGACTTGGAAAGCTCTCTGGAAAGGCTCTTTCTTTCCCAAATTCTTGGTTTTAGGTTTTTGTTCAAGAGACGTGAAGAGTATTTTGTCATTATCTGAGGTGTTGAGTTATGCAGACACAAAGTAATATATGTATTTTTTCAATCAACATCTATCTCCATGCATTCATGAATTTTTCAACTGAAGCCAACTGAAATGCTCTTCTGCTTGCCAGTGTCTAAGTTACAGGTTGGAAAACATTCAAAGAGCTTGAAATTCAAGCTGATGAGACAGATGAGAGGACAGGACAGGTACATGGCCATTGGCAGTCATCCAAAATAGGATATTCTTCGCCATATGAGGTGTTGAGATCCATTACTAAACTGCAGCAGGAATTGTTGGACTCTACAAGATTAGGATAGAAGCTCCTAAGTCAGTGTAAATCATTGATAATATCCTAGATTTTAGGTTCTGTGATTATAGCTCTTCTTTATTTTAGAAAAACATAAAGTAAAAGCAGCAATGATAGACCAACGATAATGGTATATTATGAAACCAACTTGTATTGACTGTATTTTCTTAATTTTCCATATTCTTGATGCTCTGGCATTTCAAATCTTGATCACAGAAATAGGGTTCCTCCCAAGGCTAGCTAATTTCTAAACCTAGGAAATGATTCCTTTATGAGCATGCCTTTGATGTACAAAACAATCAATTCAGATCCCACATCCCCAACTCTCACACACCAAGCCAATATGCCTCCTCCCTAAATTATCCCAGGGCCAGGTACTGGACAACAAAGGATCAGCAGTATAATCCAGAGCCTGCCAAAAATATTCAAGTTATCTAGCCTCTAACTGACTCAGCATACCTACCCTGACTTATCCATTCCTCCCCACAGAATTTCTTTTTTTTTCTTTAAGATTTATTTATTTATTTGAGAGAGAGAGAGAGAGTGAGCATAAGCAGAGAAGGGGGTAAAGGGAGAGAGAGAATCTCAAGCAAATCCCCACCAAGCACGGAGCTGACAAGGGCTCAATCCCAGAATCCTGAGATCATGACCTGAGCCAAAATCAAGAATTGGACACTTAACTGACTATGCCTCCCAAGCACACTACCAACCCCCTCCCATGGCCAGAATTACAACAAAGGTCCTGGGCCATATCCTTTCCTCTCCCTTCTATCCCCTGGCCAACCTGGGTGCGCTTCCCCATGTGGCCTTGCGTGGCACCCTCTGTCTCTCACTTCTAAGGATCTGCAAGTATAAACTTCAGGTATAAACTTCTTCCTTCATGACAATCATTTCCATGTCTGCAAATCTTTCTGCAATTGATTAAGATATATCCTGGGTATATCTTTAGGACATAATTTTATACAGTGGAAACACAATTAAATAAAAACCTAGAGGAGAATGAGTTGGGAGGGGAAGTCCATTGGGTACCCAATGCAAAATGGGCCAGGTAATAAATTGGAAGAAGGCATTCTTTAGTACAAAAGAGAAAATGCAGCTGAGCCAACAGAAGCCATGTTTCTGAAGGTTGCAGTGCCTATGGAGAAGGGGCAAAAAAGGGTCAGAAAGAAAGATGAGTGGAAGAGGATACATTTTCCATCATAAACATTGAAAGCATTACCAATCAGAGCCATTGGGTATTTGAAGTAAGAAAAGAAAAAGGATGAGGAATAGAGGTAGCAAGAGATAGAGGAATAGGTTCCAGACAAGGAATGCCATTCAATTCTTCACTCTTAGGCACCTCTCTGCTTCGTGCCATAGCTTCAGAACACAGTAGGAGTGCTTTGAAAGGAAGAACATTGTTGCCTGTGTGACATCTCTGGGCTTTCTGTCCTGAGATGGGGTGACATGTTCACAGTTAATTGGATGTCTACAATGGACTCTGTGAGGCCACAGTGAAATTCTTCATTGATTTTAAAGTCACCACGAGATAACCTATCATCACAGCAAACACATGCTCTTCTGATTCTCTAACACTTTAAGGAAGTAAATTTTCCTGCAGTATGAAAGAGTTGTATGTGGAAACAATTATTTATCCTTGCATTTTCTTTCCCCAAATTTGTTTTACTTTTCCAGGAATATACTATAGGAGACTAGCCCAGAGGGTTTCTGCATGATGCTCAGGTGCAGTTCTCTTTCTGTTCCTTCCCAACCAGTCACCTGCATGGACCTCTGTGGAGTGTTGAAGGGGATGTTCTAAGAACTGATAAAGACTTTCTAAAAAATCAGTTTCCTTAACATAGAATTATTGGAACACAAATCTCTGCTTCAGAGAAATGTGGTTCAACTTGAACCCATTATGTAACAATAGAAGGATAAAAAGTCATGCTTTCTCCATGGTCAAAGGATGAGGATGAGAAATGATATGCAAATTTATTATTATTATTATTATTATTATTATTATTATTATTATTTGTAATTCAATTTCTACTTTGAGCCCACATCCTAATAAAGCAGCAGAAAACCAGTCTCAGCTCAGGAATTCAGTCCCCCATCTGCCTTTCACAGAGGTGGTTTAAGTAGCCAGGAGGCTTATCCAGGGACAAGCCATTGCTGAGGTGATGCCTGCTGCCCTTGCTAGTCTCCTTAGAGATTCCCATGACCCTCCTGCTATTAATCTGAACAGGTTGTCCTCATTCAGAAGCATTGTTCTGGTTCTCTCTCTACTGCTTCTGGGTCCCTCTCAGGGGGATTTTTATGTTGCATCTAAATCACACTACACATTGAGAAACTCAAGGAGTCTGTCTAAAGTCCTATCAGCCTAGACACCTTCTTTGAGGGGTTGTTGCTTTCCAGAAATGTGCTCCAGAAGTGAGACATAGAACCCTCTGCTCTCAAATGCAATGCATTTACCTTGAAGTCTTTCTTTTTGACTCACACTGGATTTAACCAAGAAGCCTGGCACAGAGCCCCTGTTACTCCAGGAATACTCTGTGCTTGATTCATCCTCCTTTATTTTCCTCCTCCCTGTCCTGAGGGCTCTAGCAAGTCTGAGGAATAAAAGTCTGGCTCTAGTCCTCAGATATTCTTTAAAATCTACTTTTATATTCATTTCCCCCAGTATCAAGGCTTGGAAACTCAAAAACTAAGGAAAAAAAGGTGCATGGAGCTTAATGTATTAAATGACTGGAAGAAATAGTTCATGTGAGAAAGATAATGGAGTAATGGTAAATAATGATATAAAGCTCATTAGGTACGGAGGGACACGTGGGTGGTTCAGTTGGTTAAGCATCTGCCTTTGGCTCAGGTTGTGATCCCTGGGTCCTGGGATGGAGTCCTGTGTTGGGCAACCTGCTTAGTGGGGAGTCTGCTTCTCTCTCTCCCTCTGCCCTTCCCCCTGCTTCTGCTCTCTTGGGCTCTCTCTGTCAAATAAATAAATAAAATCTTTTTAAAAACCTCATTGGGTAATATTAGAAAACATAATACCACTTGCAAAACTTCTGCTGCTTTCAGGAACTGAGAATGGGCATATAGAAAGCCATGTCAGAACATATCTTGTTCTCAATTTTTGAGAAGTTAAGAACTTTTTCTTGGTGCACAGAGAAAACTAGAATGAGAGCACTGAGTTAAGATCTAGATTATTTTTTCTGTCAATGTTAGACATATCATTACTTAATCCAAGCAAGTGTTATGAAATGAGTTCTAAAAAGTAGCCTTGCTCACATCAACAGATTCTTTCTCTTTCAGACCCTTTGAATCTCTTCCACAGACAGAGAGACAGACAGACAGACACACACACACACACACACACACACATCATCATCATCATCATCATCATCATCGTCAACAACAGTACTCTAGGTGGCAAAGTAAACCACCAGGGTGATTTGACAGCCTATTTTCCAGCCAGCTGACCATACAGCACACATCCCCTACTTGGTAGTAAAGACATATTTTCCATTTATTACACAACTGTTGAGACACTTTAAAAGTACGAATTACGGAAAAGATTGGCACATTGGCTAGGGCATAAAATGAGATGACCTCTGAGGTTTCTTGCCTACTCTTTTCATCATTCATAAGAGAGAAAATGTCATTTCAGGAGATTCTACTGTAGGCAGCTCTCAATTATTCACAGGCATATTAATTTTCCTAGTAGATTTTTCCATCTCTGAAATGAGCTTAGAGGAGACTTTGCAGCCCTTGGTAACTCTTCCTACCACTTCCCCCAAAAGTTCAGGGGGGGCGGGTGTCTCTCATCGTTTCTCTCCATTGATTCATCATAAAATACAATTCCCTAAACACCTAACACCATTTGGCTAGAGACTCTCAAGATTTCTCCTCTAATGTTATGATTTTCCTTTTGTTTTAGTAATCAGAAATATGTAAACAAAAAAATTTAAAAATTAAAATGTATCCAATTCCATCTTCAAATATAATTGTTATTACCAGTTGAACACACATTCTTTCAAAAATTTGTATGCTTATATAAAGCATACATATGTATGCACATAATGGAACTGTGGCAAACAATGTCCTTTGAACCCAACAGCTGTGATCATCAAATTTCTACTTTCCAGCTACAAAATCCCCAATTTTTAATACAGAGAAAAGAATTCACTTTTTGCTGGTTTGAGGTTTTTGGTTTGTTCTATTCTTTTTTATTAAGGTATAGCTCTCATACCATAGAGTTTACAAATCTTAAGTTCACTGAATGTTTACAATTGTATGCAGCTGTCTTACCACCACTCACCTCAGGATACAATTATGTCCATCACCTCAGGAGGTCTGATCATGCCCCCTCCCACTAAAGGAGACCACTCTTCTTCCTTATCTCTATAACCATAATTTCACCTGTTCTTCAATTTCATATAAATTAAATTATATTGCATACAATCTTTGGTGTCTGGCTTCTGATAGCATTTCTGTGAGATTAATACATGATTTATTACATGATTCAGGAGTTCATTCTCTTTCATCATTGTGTGGTTTCTCATTGAATGCGCATATACCACAATTTATCCATTCCCTTATTGATGAACAACTGGAATTCTCCCAGTTTTGTGATATCATGAATAAAACTGCTCAGAACATTCCTTGACATGTTTTGATGGGCATATGCTCTCATTTCTGAGTTCTATATCCAAGAGTGAAATTACTGGGCCATAGAGTTTTGTAAGTTTAGCTAGTAGCTACCACACAGCGGCAGAGCCAATTTACATTCCCATCAGCAACATATCAGAGCTCTATTTGCTGTGCACCATCACCAGCACTTGCTATTGTCAATTTAAAAAATTGTAGCCATTCTGGTGGATATACAATGGATTTTACTGTGGTTGAATTTGCATTTGAATTTTCTTTTTGGATAATAATGTTGCAAACTTTTCACATAAGCTTATTCGCCATTTGAATAGTCTAATTTCTGAGCTGTCTCAAGGTCTTTTTGTCTGTTTCAATTGATTTGTCTTCTTTCTTTTTAGTTTGAAAGACTGTATCTTCTGGATCCTTTATCAGATATGTGTTTAATAAATATTTTCTCCCAGTCTTTTTTCATAGTCTTAATGATGTCTTTTGAGAACCAGAATCTTTTCATTTTAATGAGGTCCAAGTTATCAATCTTTTTTTTTAGTAGCCCATGGTTTTGAGGGATGAGATCCTTGACTACATGGCAGCAGGCTCTTCTTCCAACCCTGGAGATCAATCATAATACCACTAAGTGAGCCATAAAATCCATTCTCCTTTGTATGATACTTTTGTAGGCTTCTGTGCAGTGAGGTGTAGCCATGTGCCACAGTTTAAGACTATGTGAAGTAAGAGCAAATCTTGGAGGTTTCTATGACAGACAATTGTGCTAAGCAAAAGTATAGATTCATGAGAGGAAAGACTATTCTGCTCTCTTCAGTTTGGAAAACTGATGTGGAGACTCATTATTTGGAGCAGCTACAATCATTCTGTGACCATGAAAGAAAGACCAAGAGAATCATGGAGTCATTAAGCCAATATTCTGACATCATTGGTTATTAAAATAACCCTGTAACAATTCACCAGACTTCTTTTCATATAAGATCATAAGATGCCTTTGCTATTTTAGATGTAGTCAGGAGTCTTCTATTTACAGATTAGAATGTTCTTCCTAAGAAGGGACTTATGGTACACATATTGATCTTCAGCTTGTTTTTTCTCTTACTGTATCATAGGCATCATTGTACACTCAGATACATTGTGGATTTTTTGTTTTTGTTTTTGCATGCACTCCTGTGGGGGGTGAGGGTGCAGAAGGAGAGGGAGAGAGAGAATCTTAAGCACAACCTGAGATTATGACCTGAGCTGAAATCAAGAGTTGGATGCTGAACTGACTGAGCCACCCAGGTGTCCCACACTCATATACACTGTACCTTCAAACGTAAATAGTATACTCAGATTTATTTCTATCAATTTAATGGTCATAAAGAATTTCATCATGGGGGTACCATGCATTTCCCAGCTTCCTGTTTTTGAAGATTTAAATTGTTTCCATACTATTATTATAAACAAAGCTGCAAGGGCGCCTGAGTGGCTCAGTCAGTTAAGCGTCCAACTCTTATTTTAACTCAGGTCATGATCTCAGGGTCATAAGATTGAGCCCTCATTGGGCTTTGTGCTCAGCAGGGAGTCTGAGAGAGATTCTCTCCTGCTCTTTTCTCTGCTTTCACACACACTCTCTTTCTCTCTCTAAAAATAAATAAACACATCTTATAAAAAAACAATGCTGCAATAATTTGTATAGACATCATTGCATATGGATTTTTGCATAGTGTTAGGATTCATTCTTAGAAATGGAATTGCTGGGTCTGTGCATTTAAATTTGGATAGACACTAGCTTCCAAAACTGTCATTACAATTCAAATTTCCACCAGTTACAAAGGAGAAAACCCATTTTCCCCACATAGATAACAGCTTAGCATGTTTCTAATTTTTGAAGCTGTTTTAAACCAATTTTATGGACAGCAAATTGCATTTCATTGTGTAAATATGTATTTTTAAATTGTTAATAAACTTGGAAATGTTTTCATACCTTGTAGTATTTGCATGTGTGAATTGCCTATTCATAATTTTTGCCCTCTTCCCTATTGTACTGTCTGTCTTTGGTATTGCATCATTTCTGAACTGAGTATTTACCAACTTTAATTATATATATGCTACAATATTTTCTTTCAACTGTTCTTATGGAGATTTTTATTAGACAGAATTTTTTCAATTTTATGTATAAACTAATCTCTTGATTATATTTCTCCACTTGGTGGTATCCTTAGAAAAGCTTTCTCTATAAGATTTTTTTTAAGGAAGGTTTTATTTTTTATTTTTAAGTAATCTCTACATTCAAACCCACAACCCTGAGATCAATAGTTGTATGCTCTACTGTCTGAGCCAGCCAGATGCCCCTCTATGACAGGATTTTAACAATATTTTCCTATATTTTGCCTTTCCCAATTCTCTTTTATGTTTTGATCTTTTATTCGACATTTAACAAAAACCTATCGAGTATTTAATGTGTGCTAGACACTGAAAACAGTGAAAAATAACACAAAATGTCTCAACTCTCCTGGAGCTTTTCTTTAACTGGGAAGACACACAATCCTTTAAAGAGATAACTAGTATCTAGGAAAGAAATAACTTCTAAACAAAAATAGAAAAGCAAAGCAATTGAAAGATGAGTTTATGTGTAGGTACTTTAGCTAGGAAGCTCAGGAAATGCCTGTCAGAGAAACTAATGCTTGAAGAAAACTGAACACTGAGAAGAGTCAGACTTGTAATGACATGAAAAAAAAAAGGGGGCCAGAGAGAGGTGACAGCCAGCACTCAGGCCTTGAAGCAGAAGTATATCACAGTAGTCTTCCCTTATCCACAGGAGATAAGTTCCAAGACCCCCAGTGGATGCCTGAAACCATGGATAGTACTCATCCCTATATATATATATAATATGTTTTTTCCTATACATACATACATACCTAAGATAAGGTTTAATTTATAAATGAGGCACAGTAAGAGATTCACAATAATAACTAATAATAAAATGGAACAATTCTAATATACTGTAATAAAAGTCATGTGAAAGTGGTCTCTCTCTTCAAAAATATCTTATTGTGCTGTCCTAACCCTTTTTCTTGTGATGATAGGAGATGATAAATTGCCTATGTGATTAGATAAAATGAGATAAATCGTGTAGGTATTGTGACGCAGTGTTAGGCTACTACTGACCTTCTGGCTATTCAGATCATCTGCTTCTGGACGGTTAACTGAAATTGCAGAAAGCAAAACTATGGGTAAAGAGGGGGCTACTGTACACATGCTCAAGAGGCAGAAAGAGGGCCCCTGTATCAGAAGATTAGTGAAGACTGGGAAACGAACAAGGGGTGGAAAGGGAGGTGGGTGGGGTTGGGGGTGACTGGGTGACAGGCACTGAAGGGGGCACTTGATGGGATGAGCACTGGGTGTTATGCTATATGTTGGCAAATTGAACTCCAATTAAATAAATAAATAAATGAATAAATAGTGAAGAAAGCACAGGTTGGCCAATGATAGGATCAGAGAAACTGGCTGTTTGGTACTTTAGTTTGCATTTCATTGTAATTGTGTTGTGAAGAATATATATTCAAGCATATACATTCAAAAATATATTAGGGACTTCCACTGACAAATAGAATGTGGTGTATTCACAGCACGGCAATGATTCCAAAGCAGTAGGGAAAAGAATGATAAATTATATTTTTAGGATGTAGAGTTGTGGAAAAAATAATGACAAGATAACTAAATAAACTTTCATTAAAAAAAAAAAAAAGATACTCCAATGGTCAGTAAGCCCATAGAGTGGTTCTCTACATCACTATTCATCTGGGAACTGTGATTCCCTTCCAAAAAAAAAAGAGAGGTAAATAATTCAATTGGTTTTTTAAAAAAAAGTGGAATAGCTCAATTTGTTTCATTGATATAGTACCATTTCCTAATCTTGACTAATTAAGTACTTATCTGGTAATAATGATGGGTATTTATCTGGTTATCTCCCTATACTACAAAACAATTTTTAGAAAGATTCTTTTACTGGTTGAAACACATGGGCTGGGGATCCCTGGGTAGCTCAGTGGTTTGGCGCCTGCCTTTGGCTCAGGGCGAGATCCTGGGGTCCCGGGATCAAGTCCCACGTCGGGCTCCCGGCATGGAGCCTGCTTCTCTTTCCTCCTGTGTCTCTGCCTCTCTCTATATATGTATCTATCATGAATTAAAAAAATGAACCACATGGGCTGAATCCAGAAGAAAACTAACTCTTAGACTGGAAGTAGAGTATAGGTATAAACTTCAGGACCTGAGATTCTGACATGTTTTTCACGCCGCGACACAGGAGACATCGAGGGATGTCTGGGCTCGCATCTACATTCACTACTTCTATCTCATGAGTAGGAAGAATTATGACCTGAGTAGACCAGGGTTGGGGAAGGAATAGCAAAGTTGTCTCAGCAAAAGCAAGCTGGTTCAAACCTGACAATTCTTAACCCATTACAAGTGGTGTCATCAGCCAATGGACATCTCACGGGGAATATTAAGAAACCTATGGAGCCTATAGCTTCAACTGGGGACAAGCTGTGTCGTCTCCTGTTTTATATAAAAAGCTCCAAGTAAATGTTTCTTACCTTTGATGTCCTATCCCAATATTATTACTATATCCTTTATTCACATCTATTGGTAGTTTTCTATCAGTCATATCAAAGTCTTGGGGCAAAAACATAGAATCTCACATATTTTGCCATTGTGAATGATTTATATTAAAAACCATTTATTGTTGGGCGTAAGATGTATATATAAATAGATAAATGATGACTTATCATATAAATATATATGATCATTTGGCATGCAGCTGGGTTCCATATGTGTGTTCATACACAGACTGCAGATGAATATATACATGATAATTTAATATGCCAGTGATTTCATATATTTGGCAATATTGGTTAACTATAGTCAACCTAATTCCTAGATTTCTGGGGTTCACGGGAAAAGTTTCATTTAGCTGAAACCCTGAAGATATTTGGTAGTCTTTAGGGGGTTGGGAGCTCGGAGAATATTTGACAGAAGAGAAGAACTTCCCAAACTTGAAGAAAGAAAAGGTGATGAGCTGGACCAGACAACTTCCACTGAGGCCCACAGATGGCAAGAGAATCATCCTATCCCCCACTGCTGGTGATTAAATCTCCATTGGAGAAATAGAATTCAATGAGAGGCATGAAGATGAAAGGTAAGCCTCTTAGTTCCTGTCACAATTAACTGAATTTCAGCACTCAGGTGTGGAAGGAGGCTTCTCTAAGGTCTGGAAAACTGATGAAACTGGGAAAAAATTCTAAATGATATATCTTAGGGATATCAAGCTTTTGGAAATCTCTGGATACATGTTTATTTGTAAATAGACACAGGACAGAAATAATTTCCTTCCCAACTATCCTAAATTAACTATTTTTCTAAAGCAACATCAAAGCCGCATGTCCCAGTTTTATGTATATTTGCCTAGGAATAATCTCCAAATCTGTGTCCCACAGTCCTCAAGCCCAACATGCACTAACCAACTCCCTCTCCTCTCCTCTCTACCCTGCGGTATCCCATAATCTAGTAAGGGATATTTTATGACTTGACTAGAGAAAAGTTCCATTCCATGCAATTCCAAGAAGTTTACCTTGAATCATCTACCATCCATACTCCTACCAAAATTTCTGACAAGGAAATGGAGATGCACAGATGAATAATGTAAGGGGCATGCTAGGTGAGCATCAATTCCTTTATACTTCTAAGTTCTTTTCCTGTGCTGTCCTGAACTAGGAAACTGTGTAGTTCCATCACCCACCGTTATCTTTGACTTCAAGGTGTATCTAATTCCCAAGCATGTCTATTTCCCTAAAAGCTTCACTTGCTTACCTATATACCTACCTGACAGTCACTTTCCTTCCAGAATATCCCTCCAGCTTCCTAGCTTCAAAGTTTCTTAATGCCTCTGATGTCAAAAGCTTTCATCTCCCCTCCATTTTAACCACCCCTTCCCATGGTATAGCAATCAGATGATTTTGGGGTGCAAGTAGAAAAACGAACAAATAACAAAAAACAAAAAAGCCCTGACTTTCCACATCTCACACAAATAGGGTTTATTTGCCTTCATGGTTAGCATTATGGAAGGATGTGGTCCAGCCCTGGTGCAGCAGTTCATCAATGACATCAAGGCCACTGTCTTTAAGCCTCTCTACACCACTACCCCCAGCATGTTGGCTTGTCAACTTGCACATTAAAGTGTCATTTGTTCCTCTAGATAGCACACCTGGACTCAAAACAAAAAGAAGAATGCCACGCATCTACTCTATTAAGTCAGTGCTTCCAGAAACCTGAGCAGACTTAGAATGCTATGCCTCTTTGGTAGCAACTGTGTCACATGTCCCCTACTAGGAGTAAGGGATGCTGGGAACATTGCTTCCCTGAATAATGTCAGAATTCAGATGTCCTATGAAGAACCAATCAAAAATATTTTATTATATGATTCATGGGACCTGAGGTGTGCTTTCTTTACCTTCCTCTGAGCAGATGATTAAGCCAATAAATATTATTAAGCACCTACAATGTGCTGAGTTCTAAGGAATAAAGATATATAGTAGGAAATGTATGAATGAGAAAGCATCTATAACCATTCTCTTCCTCACTCCTTTGTTAACTTGGAAAAATCACTGGAGGAAATGGATGAAAAATGTCAGAAGCTATGGTATACATTTTTCCAAGAAGAATGGCAAGAGAACAAAAAAGGAACTACAATTCCTAAAGAACTCCATCTGATGCTTTCACATTATTATTAGATGCAATTTTGCCTTAAAAATTTGAAAAGATTTTTGATAACCTCTATAATTCCAAGTTGCCTAAAGAATAAATTATTAACCTATTCTTATAATTTAAACTTTATTTTTCAATATCAAACCTCCTTAGTTGAGTGGCACTTGAATGGCTGATATGCTGTCATATACTTTGAGTCTGAAGATTTGTCCCTTAATTTTGCTGTTCATCTTTCTCATTTGAGAGGCATTCATTTTGTTTTCAGGCCTAAAACTTTTTGAAGAGTGTTGAAAAGCATGTAGATCCAAAGCGTTGTATGTATAATGTTTAGTGTGTAAAAATGCTCTGAACAAGGACATTTTGGAGTACTAGTTACACAACTTGTAAAATGCTTTTTTCTTTAAAAAAAAAAATTTTTTTTTTTGAGAGAGAGAATGCTACAGGGAGGGGCAGAGGGAGGGGAAGAGAGAAAATCCCAAGCAGGCTCCAAACACAGAGCCCAGCGTGGGCTAAACTCCACAACACTGAGGTTATGACCTGAGCCCAAATCAAGAATCCGATGCTTAACTGACTAAGCCACCCAGGTATCCCTGTAAAATATTCTAAATGAAGGGGCAAGAAAGATTATTTACTCTAGCGACTACAAACTCAAATGGATTCAGGGGCAGGCAGGTAATGTAAAGGGATGATGTCATGAAGAAAGGATAAACTGTAGCCAACTAGAGAGTGATACAAATCAACCAACCAGCCAACTAAAAATATTGTTCCAATTCAACCCAATATAGTAGTTTGTGCCTGTTGAATGCTGATTTCTGATTCCAAAGCTTAGGAATACGATCTGAGTTACCTGAGGTTCTACAAAATACAGCTGTGGGGGCTGGAGCCACAGTCCACATCTCCTGTGGTCCAGTTCAGGGAATGCTTTGCCCTATCAGCATACTGCATGTTTGCAGGTTATCCACTGTCCCTAGAAAAGAGGAAGAACTTTGAGCATCTGTTATGTCTAAAGCTCTTTATGAAGGTTATTGCTTTTAATTTTCAACATACATTTAAGATTGTTAAAGAGTCTCATTTGCCAGGTGAGAAAAGTGAGATATAGCACTATTAAACAACTTGTCTGACGTTGAGCTATAAAGGTGTGGGCAACCTAATTAGTATGGGTTTTGAGTCCAAGTCTGTCTTGCTTTGAAGTTTGTAGGTATTTTTTTTTTTTTTTATTGCTTCCATGAAATATACCTCACCTCCAGGAAAAGTAAGGAATTTAAGTAGTGCCTTCAAGAAGTGGCCATTATGCAATCATGATAGATAAAGTAGATACACAGACTTGTATTAAGCCTGGTTGTTGGCGTAATGAATCCTGGCAATGATGACAAAGAGGAGAAAGGATGCTTGATGTTGCTGGGGCTGCTTTCTTTCACATGCTCAGTCCTCATCTTTACTGACTTGTTAGCTTTGTTCCACACAGCTGATCTCTCCTGCCTGCAGTGTTCCTGAAACACTTCCTTTATTTGCTTTCCGGACAATCTCTCTTTGTCAATCTCACACCTCATCCCTATGAATAGTGGAGTGAGACACAGTTCAGTGCTTGCTCTTTTTCTCCTCACCACTTGCTATCACCCAGCCACTTGGCTTCATCAAAATGCTGTCTATAAGATGCTGACTTTCCCATTTGAGTTTCCAGTCCTGACCCCCTTCCTGAAGTCTGGCTGATAGACCTACATGACCTGTTACCTGAAACCTTTCAGTAACAGATGTGCTTTGGAATGTACTTTTTTCTGATTTTATAAATTTATGTGCATATACTGTACATTCTAGAATATCCACAGTGAGGTTTGGGGCAGCACTCAATATTCAAATGCACAAATACTGCTGCAGCAAAACATGACTAGTCACATCATATTAGATGAATGACTATAAATAACCTCATATCAATTAAATCAAGTTTTCTGTAAAACAAGAAGTAAAATCCCCATCCCCATTTTCTTCCTCCATCCTTACCCTGCTTTAGTTTCCTCCATAGCACTTACCAACTCTTGGCATATTATATAGTGTTTGTCCATCTGCTTAAATATTTACTAGTATTATCTCTAGGCTCATTTTTTAAATAAGTAACTTGATGCCCAGAGAGGCTGAAGAACTAGTTCCTGGTGCCTAGAGACCAATCTCTAGCAGAATTAAGGGCAGAATCCAGGCTCAAGAGATCTTTCATCTCATTTCTCTTCAAACCTCCACAGATTTATAAAGTATTCATGGAATGTTGAGTGGCTCTGAAATTTTAATAACTTGGATTTTTGGACTATTACAAAAACCTGTAACATTTTTTGTCACTAAGTAATAAATGTTGTTTTCACAAGAAATATGGAACTTAATTCTTTTAGACCATAAAATGTCCCTTACCTGTCTTCTTAGGGTTGGGTACATAAAACCAGGATGCAAAATGTTCTTGCTCTCTCACTTATAAAAAACATGAGCTTTAGAAAGGCACTCCATTTCTCTGAGCTTCACTTTTATTATAGAAGAAATAATGGTATAAACAAGAACTGTATAATATGTGTTCCACTTATCTCAATAGCTGATTACAAATTTTTTAAAAGATTTTATTTGAGAGAGAGAGAAAGAGAGAAAGCATGTCTGTGTACACACACATGCTGGAGGGGAGGGAGAGGGACAAGCAGACTCTGCACTGCGCATAGAGCCCAACACAGGGCTTGACCTCATGACCCTGAGATCATGGCCTGACCTGAGATCATCATCTGAGCTGAAACAGAGTTAGAGGTTTAACCGACTGAGCTACCCAGGCACCCCAATAGCTTATTACAAACTAAAAATATAATAGTAATCCTCATTTTGTACTATGAAATGTAGTGTTAAAAATTGAATATAAAATATTAAATGCAAATATCACACACTAATTAAAATCATGGACTATGGACCTGGACTGTCCAGCTGAAATCCTGGGTCTACCACTTACTAGTTGCGTGATCTGTGGCAAGCTGCTTAACCTCTCCAAAGTTTATTTTCCTTATCTATAAAATAAGAATTATAATAGTAGCTACCTCTTAATATTGTCTGAGGTTTGAATGTATCAATGTATATAAAATGCTTAGAACAATGCCTGGCATCTCATAAATGCTCAGTGTTAGCTGCTACAGTAATGCAATTAAGAAACTATTATTATAACTACCAGATATAAAGATACTAGCTAGATATACATGCATATTAATTCATATAGAGCTATATAAGTATTGCATTTATATAGTTATATATAGATGTAGGAAAAGATTTAGCTACACAGCCAGTGAACTTAGTAGCTCTGTTATTTTTATTGCTTCTTAATAGAGACCACAGACGTACATGGGAAATATGAGTGTGGTTCCAGCAATCTACTATAGTTAAGTTCATATTGCAAATCCCTTAAGTATCACTAACTTTCTGTATTGTTAGAATTCAGTCCTTGCAAATGCAGTCACTACTTGGGTAGAATGTAGCAGCTGCCCAACAGGTGTTGAGAAATATGAGAAGTGGGGGGAACACCATAATTCCCAGAAGGGAACAGACTTTCTTTTAATGCTTTATTGAGGGAAAAAAGGAAGGCTAAGTAGCATAAAGCAAGTAGTATTGTGCCTAAAAACGAAAGTTACACATTAGAAATGGAGGTAAAACAAAAGATTTACCCCTTCCTGTGAGCTGAGCTTTTCCAAGTTACCATAGACTGATAGTAAACTCCTTCCATTCTTAGCATTGCCTTGGATGGGAGGTTTACAATCTCCCTTGGCTTTAATGTGAACCATCAAGACAGGAAGCTCTGCATTTGTTGTAAGTCTCTCCTGCTGTGAGCTAATACAATCCTGTGCTGCTATTTCAGGCTGAGTGTAGGTAGAAGGGTCCTCCTGATGCTCAGAAAGCATCTTTCCTTTCCTTGGAGAACCATTATTTGATGTCTTGTCCAAATCAATTGAAGACTTTGGTTACTATGTTTTAGGATTTTTCTGTAGATCTTTAAGACAGTTACTTTGCCCCTCAGAGCTTTATTCATTAAGTATATTGAATGACTAATCACGTTATTCATTTAGTCTATAGATGTTTTGGATTCTGCATGCCCAGAATTGAGCTAGATAATAGCAAGGCTATAATAAGAAATATATGGCTCTCAGGGTATATAAAACTTTAATGGAGGGATGCCTGGGTGCGCTCAGTGGTTGAGCGTCTATCTTTGGCTCAGGGTGTGATCCTGGGGTCCTGGATCGAATCCCCAGTTGGGGTCCTTGCAGGGAGCCTGCTTCTCCCTCTGCCTATGTCTCTACCTGTCTCTCTCTCTCTTTCTGTCTCTCATGAATAAATAAAATCTTTAAAAGAAACTTTGATGGAGACTTAAAAACATTAAAAGAGTCAAGAGGAAAAGAAGGGAATATATAATAGACAGTTGGACTAGTTGCCAGAATTCAAATGACATGTCTTTTTCAGTATTATATCCTCCTGCCTATCTGATACATTACCTGCATCAAAGCGAGCACTCAAATATTTTTAAAATAAATAAATGAGTGAAGGATGATTTAATATATATGAATAGCTACAAGAGCATTCCTGAATTTTAAACTAAAATCACTCATCTAGTCTAAATAAATAATATAAAATAAAGAAAGTAATTGTGGTAGATTGGCTGGTTGTTCATCAAATCCACTTCTTCTCCCTCGGTATATATCAGGACTGCCTCTCCAGCATCCCTTGCAGTTATGTGAAGCCCTGTAACTGAGTTTTTGCCAGTGATATGTATGCATCAATCTTATATATCTACTTCCAGGAAAACACCAAAAACCTGCCTTGAAATCTTCCATGCATCATCTCTTTATCTGCTTGATGAATGTGGAGGATCCTCTGGAGGTCTTTGAGAGTCTCAAAGATGGCAGACCCACCAGGTGGAAAAAGCCTGGGACCCTAAATAAATTGTAGGAAGCAGAACAGGGAGAGCAGGAATGATGACACTAGGCTGGGATGTGAGAAAAAAGACATCGTTTAACCCATTGAAACATTAGCGTCTGCTGACTATACAAGTGTATGAGCAAAAGATGCAGAGGGCAGTATTATTTGTAATAATAAAAAACCAGAAGTAACTTAAATGTTCAACTATGGAAGAGGGTTTAGTAAAAGTATAAACCTATTTATAATGTAATCATCCACAAAAAGTGATGGTTATAAATACCATGTTGCAATATAGGCAAATGCTAGCATTTTAATACAAAAATCAGACTGCAATATGTAAAATCTTATATAATTATTTTTATACATAAGTTAAAAAATCTTATAAAATTAAAACACAGGAAGTTACTATATCACAATAACAAATACAATTGTGTTAGATACACACAGTTGGATTTATCCAGTACAGTTAGATTCATGATTGATTTTTCAATTCTTAAATTTTTTATTTTTGGCATTATGGCATCGTTGCTTTATAATTTAAAAATAGAATGCAAAAAGTTATTTAAGTGAAGTTAATTCTCAAATGGTAAGCATACAAATCATAAGTGCTTTTCTTAGTCTGAAATGGAGGGATCAACTTAAACCAGAGAGAACAAGAAAGCTTTTCATGGTAAAAATGCAACTACCATAAGGATCTGGATGGATGAGAGGACTGACTTAGCACAGAGAATGTTCCAGTCAGATGGAGAAGTGTGAATGAGGGTTTGTGAATATGACAAGATTCTGAGACTGCCTAAAAATCTCAAGACATTGGGTCAGGGCACCATGTGGGGGCATTCTGAGAGGACTTTCTTGGTCTCCAAGTCCAATGTTCTAGCCTTTTTGCAATTTTGCCATCTGTAAGTCCAATGCTTGGGCCTGCTCTTCTGGGATTGGAGGCCAGCATGCATGGGATGAATTCATCTGTTACTCAAGTTCACCATATAGGGTCTGGGTGAAGTCAGAGGCCCAGCAAGAGTGTTATTTTCGGGCTAACCTGGGATTGGCTGGCCTCAGACCACAACACTGGTTGAACAGAATTTTTGAATCCAGGCTCAGTTCTCTCATTTTCCTTATGCACTGGCTGTCTAGACTTTGAATTGAAAGCAGACATGTGACAGAGTAGAAGTCTGTCTTCAGAGAGCTCAGAGCTTTGGGAGGATAGGATGAAGGCAGAAAGTTAAGGAAAACACTATTTACTTGAGTATTCATTCTCTGGCATAGGTAAGACTAGAGACTTCGCAAAATTCTCAGGTATTGTCATCTCCGTCTTATAGATCAGACAACTGAGCTCAGAGATACTCAGTGACTTTTCTAAGGTCACACAGCAGGAAACAAGCAGCAGAGATTAGACTGAAATCGAAGTAAGTCTAATTTCTTTATCTAGGAAGTTCTGACGGAAGCCAAATATAACTCATGATATTAAAGAAGAGTGGTAGAGACAGATTATTTGGAAGTTCAAATAAGACCCCAAAGGTGGAACTGGAAGAAAGATGTGAAACAAAGGGACAGCATTTTTTTGTTGTGTTGCTGTTTTAAATAGATGGATATTTGGGGCAGAGTCTTAGTTTCAAAGCAAAGCTCTTGTTTTGTGGGCTACTTGGGAACGGCTTAGGGGCAGCTGCCTGGCATTAGTTGGAAATATGCAAGCCAGGCTTGAATGATCCTCAAGCCTCCTTTCTCTATTTGTAAAGGCTGGGTATGCCTTTGAAACTCAGCCTTCTAAAACCCTGTCTCTGCATACTTGGAAATAGGCCTGTCATAGGCAGGCAGTCAAGACATGTTTAGCTACCTCTTCACAAGCAAGCATTTTAGAAGGTGCTTCTAATCCATTCAGGCCTCTTAAAAATGACAGGAGCCTTCACATTACCATAGTTACCAAATCAGCAATCAGTCTCCATCCCTTTCCTTTTCTGCCACAGAACAGCAAATGAGAGGATGCAGCACAGCAGGTGAGTTGAAAGCCTTTCCCTGCTCCACTCTCAACCCTGTTCTATTAGCTATCTGTTCTCCTAGGACCATACGGCCACCTATTTATAGAGGCAAAGCAAATCCACAAATAAACTGGAATAATAGGACTGCAATCTCAAAACCTAGGGCACACCCTCATCAGTCAGCCCATAGAAGGGACACGGGAGCTGAGGACCAGCACATGCAGAGCTAGTTATTTATATGATCAGAACCCTAGGTCTAAGAGTGGCCCCCCTCACCACACTCAGATATGCATCAATTCTGATTTTACTACCAGATTAAGTCCAAACTCCCAGCTTTCACATAAGGGACTCAGTAATTGGTCCACAGCTCACCCTTCCAAGTTCATCACTCCTTCAACTGCAAGACTTATCTCAAGTGTCTCCTCTTCCAGGAAGTCTTTCTGCCTCTCAGATCATGTCCTTGAGCTCTCTCGTAACACATTTCATTCTGCTGTAATTATCTCTTTGCTTGTCTGCCTCCTCCACCTATAAACAACTAACGGCCAACAAACTGCATATGATTAGCACCCTACCATGGTACATAGTAGGCATGCAAGGAAATTTGAGTAAAATATGACTGCATCTCTCAGCATTACCAACTACTCTGGACCATTCCTAGAAGGTGCTTTACATACTAAGACCACTGTGCCCTTCTGGATTCTCTTTACTTCACTTGAAGTACCTTCAAGCCTCTGCTCCTCACACTACGGTGCTGCCTGAAGAAACTGCTGCCATACTGCACTTAGGCTTAAGTGCTGCCCTGTATCTGAAGACTTCTATGAATCTCTAAGGTGCATCTGCTTGTCCTCGATCTCATGTCCCAAATTCCTTCTGTGGGTCTGGTTGGCCAAACGTGTCTGTCTCATCCCTAGACTGCAATTCCTCCAGGGCAGGAACCAAGCCTTGCCCATCTTTGTGTTCTGCATCTGTATCCAGCAGGGGCTGACTACTCAGTATGGAGTTAAATAATAAAATAATCAAGTCATTCCAAATAATCTGCAAATCACCTGTCTTATAGCTTCCCACAGAAATACTGCTTGAATCTTCCCCCTACCTCACCATGCAATGAGACCTTGTTTTGACAGCTCACTGTACTTCTCACACCTGAACTGTAAAGTGCATGCAGCAGGCTGAGAAGGATGGGAATTGTGGTGAGTGATGCTTTCTTCACCCGGGATAGAGGCAGGATCTGTTTTAAAGTGGTTGCCATTTGGAGCAGCAACCTAAGATCAATCACTATCCTTGTTCTTGCCAAGTTACAAGAAGAGTTTTTGTTTCCCATCTGCCTGTCAGAAGAATATGATTCTCTCCTTAAACCTGCCCTTGGTCTAACATGATTGAAATGGAGATCAATAGGAAAGGCAGGAAAAATTAACAAGAAGGTAGTGGAAAATACATTCCCAAAATCTTCAGCTTAGGATAGAGCACACTAAAGTAGGAGTTTTAGGTTCAATCCAGTCTGTTCTTTAATTACTACTTAGCTAGTGTGTGATTTTGGGATAATTACTTAATCTTCCTAAACCTCTGCTACTTTATTCACAAAGGGTTGGATGGGATTAAATGAGGTAATGCATGTTTCAAAATAAAAAGCACTGAACAGCATCTAAAAAGATGTTCAGTAAGTATATATTTTACAAACATCATAAATCATCAGGTTGCCAGGAGGAATTACCCCACTGTATCATGTTGCATTTGTGGCTTAAGTCAGGTTCCCTGGAAGCAGACTCTGAGACAAGATTTGTGTGCAAGTAAATGATAAATGAAGTGCCCCCGGGAGGAACCAGTAAGGGACCAAAGAGGCAGAACAGGAAAGAGGCCATGCCAGCATGGGGTTTTAGTCAAAGCCTCAGCCTCATGTCCCTGGAACATGAATTACAGTTCAGAGGATGCCCCAACTCTGGATAAGGTGTCTAGGCTTTATACTTTCTCATCTGTAGTCATGGGTTAAGGTGGCTCCAGGGACATGCACACACTTCCAGGTACTCTGGTTCTTGAAACCTGAGCAAAGCAGCTACTAGAGCCACTTTCCCAAAGAGAGTAAGAAGAGGCTTTCATAACCAAAGAACACATGAACCAGCAGAGTAGCACCTGGAAGCATAAGAGGGGTCTGAGATTGGTCACTATCTTGTCCGTAGCACTTTGAAAGGCACTTTTAAGTACCTTCTCATTCCTTGTCCAGTTGATCCTCACTGCATCCCCAGTAAGGGCTTCCCGGGGAATGACCTGAAATGGAGCAGCTTTGTGATGGACCTATAAGAAGAGCCCTGCTGTCTGTCCCTGCCCTTGTGCTTGGATACGCTTGAGAATCAGCAATGACTGCAAGAGGGGGAAACGACCCCAAGCAAGCCTGACCCTGGGCTTAGAGCAAGGCTGAGGAGGCCTCAAAATCCCCACACCCAGGCTGCAGCCAGACCAATTAATGAGGACATCTGGGCTGAAACCTAGGTGTTGGGAATTATTAAAGTTCTGAGGGATGCCAGTGTGCCAACAAGCTTGAAAATCTCTGTGCTAAAGGAAGCTAACCAGTCAATGCATCCATAGCTGTAGTGTAAGGACCATGTAATTATACCAACAATGTAAGACAGATTTTGAGCTAATCACTTGTCCAATATTTGCTGAGCACCTTCTAAGAACAAGGCACTACGGTTATGTGTGCTCAGGAACATGAAAATAAAACTCCTCTGTTCTTCACCCTGTCTGTCTCAGTCTTGGGGGTGGGGAATGTTATGTAAAAAAATAACTGCAAATAACTGTGGTCCCCTCGGTTATGAGCTGCAGGAGGGATATATATATATATATATATATATATATATCTCCGATGTACCCACTATGGACAGAATGAGCTCTACTGCCAGTATTCGGGAAGGGAGGATATGTGCTTAGGAAAGCTTCACAGTAGGGGAGATACTAGAGCCAGGCTTAAAGAATGAGGTGGGGGTGGGGGTGGGGAATGTGAAGGTGACTGGTAAGGAAATAGCATGTGTATGGTTCAGAGCAAGAACAAAAGACACTGAGTGCCAGGATACATCAATGACACGGTATGGCAATTCCAGTATGTGGGAGCATAGAGGGACATGAGGATGAGGGATGGTGGAGCTGTGGCATAGTCTGTGCATTGGGACCCTTCAGCCCCAGAGAGGGTACATCTCTGAGAGCACCAAGAACCTGGGAACCCAGCCCTCCTCCTTCCCCCAGGCCTCCATTCTGAAAAGGGAGGCAAGAAGTGGATGGGTTTGTTCATTCAGGTCAGTATAGCTTTGTTTCCTACACACACACACATCCCCTTTTATTAATATCAGTCCCAACGTAACATCCAGTTTCAACTTTCTTCAAATTCCCCGGGATATGTATACTCAATGTTCCTATCTGTGTCCAAATTCCTCTTTCTGCTGAAACCAAAATCTCATTTCATCTCAGCCCCCTAAGTTGTTCTTTTTCTTTGGATTGGTACCAGTATAGATAAGGATTTAAATTTCTACCAGAATCTTTCATGCCAGACATTTGTGTGTTTAGCAGACTCCTTGAAAACTGAGATGAGGAAAGGCATTTATATAACAGGAAAACAAGTTAAAAATGAAAATTTAGAGAGTTTGTTCTAAGAGTTCTAAAGCTGTGCCTCTATAGAGAATTTCTTGCTGGTCACATCTCTCTAAAAATTACAGCCTCCTGCACTGTACCTCCATGTCCACCCCCCCACACACACACACACTTTTATGCTCCTTTCATCTTAATTCCCTAACTTAATTATGCAGAACAGTTCAGCTGTTCTGAACTCTCCCACCCTCTATTGGATTCCAGGCTTATTTTTAAAAATACTGCCTATTAATGTGCCTGCAAAGCAAAGATTCATCCACCCTCGGACTTATCCTTTATCTGCACAGAAGAAATGGAAGAAGCTTTGAAGTTTCCATCTTTTCTCTCTCTTTCTCCCACGAGCGTCTGTAACTGGAAGAGGAGAGTATAGAGACTCATTTCCCCTGCTGATAAAAGCTATGCTCCCCTACTTATTAGAAGGCAGAGTACCTACAGTTTTTGTTTTAAATGACTTCTTTTGGTTCCATCCGATATCAAATACCTTATTGTCCACAGTGACAGGTTCAGTGACTTGCCCGCAAGTCTAATGTGACAGAGGAATGGGAGCACACATTGACCACCTATCAAGAGCTAGGCAACCTATGTAGATTAATTTGTTCTATCCCATGAGTTATGCACTTTTAAAAAGTCTTGCTTTATGGGGCATCTGGATGGCTCAATTGTTCAAGTGTCTGACTCTTGGCTTCCGCTGAGGTCATGCATGATCTCAGGGTCATAAGATCAGGCCCTGCATTGAGCTCTGTGCTAAGCAAGGAGTCTGCCTTAGATTCTTTCCCCATCCCTCTCCCTTCCACTCTGTTCCTCCACCTGTTCATGCTCATGTGAGCTCTCTCTCGCTAAAAATAAAATAAAATCTTTAAAAAAAATACAAATGGAAAAAAAAAAATACAAATGGTTATTAAATGAATGAGGAGACAAAGAAATTCAAATGACTTGCTCGGAGTTATCCAATTCCATGCTGTGAATACATGTTTTACACTGTTCAGTATTTTTTCTGATTCTTCATATGGAAGTTGAATGCAAATACCCTTTCTCATTTCCTCACTAGGCATTCAGCAAAGTTGCCAAGATAGCATAAAGAGTTCCTATATATGCCACATCCAATTTTCCCTATTTTTTTAAAGCTTTATTTAAATTCCAGTCAGCTAACATACAGTTTAATATTAGTTTCAAGTGTACATTCGTGATTCAGCACTTCCATACATTACCCACTGCTTATCACAACCAGTGCACCCCTTAATCACCATCACCCATTTAAACCATCCCCCACCCACATCCCTTATGGTAATGATCAGTTTGTTCTTTACAGTTAAGAGTCTATTTCTTGGTTTGCCTCTTTTTCTCCCTTTGCTCATTTGTTTTGTTTCTTAAATCCCACATATGAGGTAAATCATATGGTATTTGTCTTTCTCCGACTTATTTCGCTTAGTAATACTCTCTGGCTCCATCTACATCATTGCAAATGGCAAGATTCCATTCTTTATATGGCTGAGTAATATTCTATTGCATATATATGCCACATCCTCTTTGCCCATTCATCAATCCATGAAAACTTAGGCTATTTCTATCATTTGGCTATTACTGACAATGCTGTTATAAATATTGGGAAGCATGTAACCATTTGAATTAGTATTTTTGTATTCTTTGGGTAATATCTAGTAGTACAATTGCTGGATCTTAGATAGTTCTATTTTTAACTTTTTGAGGAACCTCCATACTGTTTTCCAGAATGCTGTACCAGTTTGTATTCCCAAAACAGTGCAAGAGGGTTCCCCTTTCTCTACATCCTTGCCAATGCCTGTTGTTTCTGGTGTTGTTGGTTTTAGCCATTCTGACAGGTGTGAGGTGATATCTCATTGTAGTTTTGATTTGCATTTCCCTGATGATAAGTGATGAGCATTTTCCCATATCTCCATAATCTAGCTGTATGCCTTCTTTGGAAAAATACCTATTCATGTTTTCTGTCCATTTTTTAACTGGATTATTCATTTTGGGGTGTTGAAATGTATAAGTTCTTTATATATTTTGGATAATAACCCTTTGTCAGATATCTCATTTGCAAATATCTTCTCCCATTCTGTAGGTTACCTTTTAGATTTGTTGTTTTATTCACTGTGCAGAAGCTTTTTATTTTGATGTGGTCCCAATAGTTTACTTTTAATTTTGTTTCCCTTGCCTCAGGAGATACATCTAGAAAGAAGTTGCTACAGCTAATGTCAGAGAAGTTACTGCCTGTGTTCTATGAACTTGATGGTTTTCCATCTCAGATTTAGGTCTTTAGTCCATTTTGAATTTATTTTTGTGTATGGTGTAAGAAACTGGTCCAGTTTTTCTTTTGCATGGTGTTCTCCAGTTTTCCCAATACCATTTGTTGCAGAGACTGTCTTTTTTCCCTTTGGATATTTATTCTTGCTTTGTCAAAGATTAATTGATCATGTAATTGTGGGTCCATTTCTGGGTTTTCTATTCTGTTCTATTGATTTATATGTCTATTTTTGTGCCAGTACCATACTGTCTTGATTATTACATGTTTATAATATAACTTTAAGTCTGGAATTGTGATGCCTCCAGCTTTTTCTTTTTCAAGCTTGCTTTGGCTACTAGGGGTCTTCTGTGGCTCCATATAAATTTTAGGATTGTTTGTTCTAGCTCTGTAAAAAATGCCGTTGGTATTCTGATAGGGATTGTATTAAATGTGTAGATTGCTTTGGATAGTAGAGTCATTCTAACAATATTTGTTCTTCCAATCCATAGCATGGAATGTCTTTCCATTTCTTTGTGTCATCTTCAATTTCTTTCATCAGTGTTTCATAATTTTCAGAGTACAGGTCTTTCATCTCTTTGGTCAGGTTTATTCCTAGCTATCTTATTGTCTTGGGTACAATTGTAATGGGATTTATAATTTAATTTCTCTTTCTGCTGCTTCATTATTGGTGTATAGAAATGCAACAGATTTCTGTATGTTGATTTTTATATTCTGCAACTTTCCTGAATTTGTTTATCAGTTCTAGCAGTTTTCTGGTGGATTTTTTTTGGTTTTCTATACATAGTATCATATAATCTGCAAATAATGAAAGTTTTACTTCTTCCTCAATTTTCCCTATTATTAACATCACACATCAGAATGAATATTCATTACAACTAATAAACCAATATTGATATATTCATAATAAAATCTATATTTTATAGAGATTTCCTTGGTTTTCACCTAATATCCTTTTTTTTTGTCCCAAGATCCCAAACAGGATATATTACATTTAGACTTGGGTCTCTCTAGACTGTAACAGTTTCTCAAGCTTTTATTGTTTTTTAATAATCTTGAGAGTTTTGAGGACTCCTGATCAGGCATTTTGTAGAATGTCCTTCAGTTTGGGTTTGTTTGATGTTTTCCAGGGATTATGGATTTTTGGAAGCAATAACAGAGAAATAAAGTTCCATTCTCATTGTATTATATCAAGGGTACACAACTTATCAACAGAACTTATCACTGTTGATGATGTTAGCCTTGATCACCTGGCTGACATAGTGTTTTTCATATTTTACACTGCCAAGTTACTACCCCCCCCCTTTTACAACCTCTTCTTTTCATATTATATTCTTTGGAAATTCAAAGTAGTACATTGAAATGGGAACTATATCAAATGTAAAGAAATTATACATGGTGCTTCAAATGACTTCAGGTTCTAGATGGAGAGAAATCATACTGCACACACACACCACAATCTGCTTATATTTCAAGAAAAACTATTTAATGGATAGATGGTATGATACACTGAATCTTTCAATCACATCTCATATCACACCCAGCTCCTAGCATGTATAAACATGAACTTCTGGTCTGGTTGTAGAGAAAATGAAATTTATTCTAATAATCCTTTTGGGGGATATTTTGGTAGGATAGAAGGATATACTTTTGGTAACAGAGATTCCTTTAAGAAATGAACCTCCTTGATGTTTTGAGGTTGATCCAACAGATACATTTGGAGTGATTCACCTGTGAAGATACTATTCCAGGTGCTGGGGGAGGGACAATGAGAGGCATCATAAAGATTCTAATGCCTATCCAGAGCTTCTTATTTCATAGAGTAAAGATGTGTACAAACTGCTATAATATCAGAGACAGAAAGCTAGGAGACCCTAAAATAAAGCCAGTAATGCTCCTAGGGCTTGAGAAATAAGATATATAGTCCAACTGAGAGGAAAAGTTAAGAAATATTTCCAAGAGGAAGATGAGATTTGACCTGAGTCTTGAAAACTGCATATGATTTCATTTTTAAAAATTGGTTCAAGCTAAGGGAACAGCAGGAGCAAAGACCTAAGGCATTAAAACCATAGGAATGTTTCAGGAATAGAAAAAAAAAAAAACCCTGGAAAAGGTATGACACAGAATTAACCTGTATGTAGGCATTGGCAAGCATTAAGAGTAGAACATCTGTGGAGACCAGATGGCCAAAGGCCTTGAACTCCTTGACAGTAGGTCTAGACTTTATTCTGTAGGCTACAGGAAGCAAATCTAAGTATAGGAATGGTTTATAAGCTTTATGCTTAAGTAGTCTGGAGTGTGCTCTAAGGACAATGATGGTGTGGGGGAAGATATTAGCAAGAATATTTAGGATACCATCCACTGGTATGGGTAAGTGTTGGTAAATAGTAAAGGTAATACAAAAATTAAGTAAACAATAAGTCATTTACTTAAGGGAGTTCTTCTCTAAATCAATACATAGTATAATGAATTTTGGGTCATCCTAGCTTTCTAAAGTAAGAGTCATCATAATCCCTTATCTCTTTTGTTTTTTTTCCTCCATAACAACCTCTCGAGGTAGATCTTACCCATCTGCATTTTCCAAATTGCAAAAAAAAAAAAGAAAAAAATGAAGCTCATAAAAGCTGAATGTCTTGTGCAAGACCACATGGCAAGCAAGTAATGGTGCCTGGGTTTGAACTGCCATCCAGAGTGACTCAAGAGTCTGACCTCTCAGGACATTCTGCGTCAGAGCTAAGTTTATAGACTGGTCTCATATGTCCATGTGTGAACCATCTATTTATGGATCACCCAGAGAAAATGTGTAATATCAAGCTGACTTCACCCTGCCACCCAGCACGTTCCTGGAGTACCTCCCAGCTGGTGTCTACTCAGGGAACAAAAGCTCACTTCAATATTAGCCCAAGTCAAATCTAATTAGAAAGGCAAATCCACTCCCAGCCTTCCCAGTCCCAAATTGGTGGTACATGCCAAGCAGTAACTTTCCTGTGTTTTCTGCTCCTTTGGTTTCTCAGTTCCAGTTCTGATCACCCTGGTGATGCCCTATCCAAAACTGACTCATTTTCCCATTCTGTTTCAAGATAAAAATTCTCCAGGTATTTTCAAATAATAATTATATCTTTAAACTTGCACTGGAGCTACCATATCAGGTAACTCTATGTATTAATTTAAAAGATATTTAGTGAATGCATAACTTGTCTCAAGCTACAGGGAATAAAGGTGATGAAGGCAAAGTGCTATGCTCAAGGAGGTACAATCTAGAAGATGACATATACTTTAAATAACTAAAAAACTTAGTTATCCTGATACTAATGAAGGCAGGCTTTCTGATATCAACTTTATGTTGTTTAAGTCTTGCCAAAGTGCCTGGTGTATACCAGGGTTTTACAACCTTGGCACCATTCACATTTTGAGTTGATAATTCTTTGTTGTAGAAGGCTATCCTGTGCATTGTAGGAGGTACAGTAGCATCCCTAACCTGTACCCAATGGATGCCAATAGTAGCTCACACATACACACCCAAGTTGTAATAACTCGAAATATCTCCAGACATTGTACAATGTCTCCCAGGGGTTCCCCTGAGACCCATGATTTAGACTATGCAATTCCTACGCTCAATTTCTGTCCTCAGAGGATGCCTATAACCATCATTTTGGCTATCACTTACTCGATTGGTTAGCAAAACACCGTGCTAAGTGTTTTTCATGCATTTTATCACCTTTTGGTAAACAGTGAGATAAGTATTATTTTGATAACCTTTTCTATGATGGGAGAAATTGTGGTTTAATGAGATTAAGAAACTTACTAAATCATACAGCTAGTATAAGGGACAGCCAGGATTTACAGCCAGGCTGAGATTCTCTAAAACCATTGTATGAGGCTGACCTCCCTACATACAACCAGTCATCCAACATATGGAAAGATTATTTAGTACAAACTGATGAGGGCTAGGCACACTGAAGCCAACTTTTCATATGTAATACCAAATTTAACCCTCATCATATTTAATTTTTTAAGATTTTATATATTCATTTGAGAGAAGAGAGAGAGAGGGGGCTTGAGCAAACAAGTATGGGGGAGGGGCAAAGAGAGGCAGAGAAGCAGACTCCCTTCTGAGCAGGGAGCCTGACATGGGGCTCTATCCTAGGACCCCCGAGATCACGATCTGAGCCAAAGGCAGACGCCCAACTGACTGAGCCACCCAGGAGCCCCTTAATCCATATTTTAATACCGTAATTTTATGCCCATTTGATTGATTAGGAAACTGAGGTTAAGATAAATTAACTGACTTTCCCCCAAGGTTCCAATGCTCATAAGTGGTGGAATCTCTATTCAAACCTAACTCTGTCTGGCTCTAGAGAAAAGACAGATCCCTACTTCCCATAAGTCTCTCATCTACCACCCACACTAGGTACAACCTACAGTTTCATCCCAAGTAAACCTGCAAAATGGGTTCTTTGGGCCAAGTATCCATAGTGCTGCCATGGGCATCCTCCATCCCAGCCCTTGCCCCAGCTTTCTATGGCTCTTCCAGCCCATTGAAGGGGGTCAGTCCTCTGTTTCAATAGCCTCTTAGGTACTGCATACCCTATTCCAACCCAAATAAGTATGTGGGTGTTTGGTGAGTGTTTTTTCTCACTGGGAGGCCCCGCACATCAGAGTGTGGATTTTGGTTTCAAGTCTTTCCTACCTTTTGGCCAACTCTTCTCTCACCTACTGCACTGGGCAGTCCTGCCTCCCTACAGCTCACACTCTTTGCCAAACCCTGATTCTGGCTGGGAAACAGAAGGCTGCATGCTGCCCTCCTTGGATGTCGCCCTCTTTGGGTTCCATGAATAAGCCAGCAGGAATGCTTCAAGAAAGCAAAGCCATCATTTTTCCACCAGAGGGGAAAAATATACACAACACTTTCATGGTTGTGCCCGAGTGAAAACACCCCAGGCCTCCTGCGTGGTTGGTCCCTGGGCTCAAAATGTGCACCAAATAGGACTTCAGAGGTGAAATCATTCTATCTTTCAATTCCTCTGTGTTTACCACTGGGACATTGGGGGAGAATGCTAGCCTCAGATATAGGAGTGGTATTTGACCAACAGTCAATCACCCACATCAATGGGAATTAAATTCACATAAAAATGAATACAAAAGCTAGCAAATGGCCCTAGTTAAGAAAAGACAATATCCCACCACAATATCCTTGTCATTTAATTACAAATGAGAGTCCATTAGGGGCTGTGTATCCTCTCTGGGCCTGAGGTCTTGCTAAGAGGTCCAGGAAATCAGTTTGTGTGGCTGTCAGCACATCTCCTAAACCTTTGATTGATTCTTCAAGCATAAAAATTCACAAGGACAGCCTGGGAAATCTCTGAGCAGCCAAAAAGGAGAGGAGTGTCTGTGTGTGAATACTGGCTCTTTATCATGTTAGCAAACATCACATATACCACCATCAGAGTGGAATGGAAGAAGGGAGATGACCAGACTCGGGATAATTTGATTATTATTTGATAATTTGATAAAAGTACTTTAAAAGTACTTTTAAAGTCACTGAAGTACATATGAAATAAACATTATCCTAAGCTTTAAAAAGAGTTAAAAACAACTGAGGAGAATAATAAAACACTGACTTTAAAAATCCATAAAGCTGATTAGAATGCAGTGTTCACCAGTTGACTAAACAGTGGTCTAAATGAAGAAAGCAGCTATAAAAAATTTATTCAGAATAAAGGAGATTTTAAAATCCATCCAACTTAAAACAGTCCTGATAGCGCCAAAATTTTATTCATTTTTGAAAGCACTAAAATTATGATGTTATAAGCATTTAAGCGAATCTTACCTGATGAATTTATGGTAGCTTAGCCCAAACAAAAGGGCCATTTTCTGAAAAAGATAAAACTAAACTGCAGAAGTACTTGTTATTTATCCAAGGCACTTAACCAAGTGGCAAATCTAAATCAAGGATTTGAACCTAGTTCTGTTTGACCTTTATTCTTTCCCCCACTGCCAGGTGACTTCCCACATGGAGTCTTCATTACCTTCCTGAACTGTAAGAGACTCCCCTGGTTGTGCTAGCTCCAGTACTACTGGAGTTTACTACTCAAATGAGAATGCTAAGCAGTATTTGGGGTTGGTATCCTTACCTGAATGCTCAAATAGTTTAATAAAAACCTGAAATCACCCCTTCCTTTTCTTAATTCATCAGGAACAAAAAGAGATGGCATCATGCTAGAAGTTAATCTCTGTGTAGACTAGAAGCATCCCTTAACTTGGGATGAGAAGAACTAGGTCCAGTTGCTGACTCTGTCACTATCTACTGGGTGACCCCCAGACCCACAGCTCTTCACAGCTCCAAGGATGACATTCTCTTTCTGTTCCATGTCCTAGAACACAAATCCAGGCAGTGCCATTTGCATGAACTATGGATGAATGGTGCCCTTATTTGTGCAATCCAGAGGCCCTGGTAACATTGATCAAGTCGGGAAATCTTTCTGAGTCTGAATTTCCTCCTTGAGACCGATAATAGTTGTGTCTACTTTTTAAGGATTAAATGAGATACCGAGTGTAAACTTCCAAGCATAGTCTGTTTACATCATACCTGATGAAGCACCTGGACTTCTGCTGCTTTATGAATATAAAGTTGATCTGAATATTTTTATATATTTTTTAATATTTTATTTATTTATTTAGGTTAGTCACAGAGAGAGAGAGAGAGAGAGAGAGGCAGAGACACAGGCAGAGGGAGAAGCAGGCTCGATGCACCGGGAGCCCGATGTGGGATTCGATCCTGGGTCTCCAGGATCGCGCCCTGGGCCAAAGGCAGGTGCCAAACCGCTGCGCCACCCAGGGATCCCAAGTTGATCTGAATTGAATTGAAATAACACATTATCATTTTTTAATAATAATAAATTAGTCCAATATATAATCTCTCACTCTGGGTTCTTGAGATCAAGACAAATACGTACAAAGAATGGCATGGGTAGGGTGCTGCAGTGGTAACTTTGGAAGCCAAGGTACAGAAGGAGAGCTCTGTCCTTGTGGACAAAACGTAAGGGTGTAGCAGGCAAAGGTGGTAGGAAGTGCTGACAGGTGGTCAGAATGGGGCCAAAAGACAAAGTCTGAATTCTTCTCAAAGCCTGCTCCAGAGCTTGAAAGAGAAGAAGCTTTATAGTGAGAACACTATCCTATTAGTCTTTTGTGAAGGCGAGACTTACTGCAAAGTTGGATCTCAAAGCTGGGATGAGTGGAGCTCTAGAGCTGATGGAAGGGTTTTCAAAGATAGAAAAAGGAAATTATTAACAAAGAATGCATTGTTTAAGGTAAGATTGCGCTCCTAAAGTGAACAGAGGGGTCTATCAGGCAAATTATCTCACTAGTGCTAACCAAGTAATTCCAGGCTGACTGGTTAAAGGTAACATTCTGGGGAGGGGTTCAAGCTGCAATTACAATAGGTATGATGTCTTGGTTGGCTGATGTGGGGCTTAGCACAAGTGACTCCACTTTGGACCCATTGTCTCTCTCTCTCTCTTTTTTTTTTTTTTTTTTTAACAATACTCACATTCCTGGGTACCATGCTTGATCTTACTCAATACACAAGTTGACTGCTCCTTATAGAGTTAAGGAGCCTGCTAGGAAAGGTTACAGAGATGGTCTGTGATTAAGATGAATCTTTACAAAAGCAAAGCCTCTCATCTGGGGCTGGTAATTCGGGAGATGGCCCTTGGGGAAGACAATCCTGTTATAATCCAATTAGGCTGTAGAAATGAATGCTAAAGAGGAATAAAAGCAAGCAAGATGCCTTTTGTATCACAAGAGGAAGACAAGTGGGTTCTCCACTGGGTCATGATCAAAGGCTTCCATTAACCAGCCCATTAACTTGTGAAGAAGTCCCAGCCACCCAACTGCAGTAACCAGCACCCTTGAAGAAGCCTTGCTGAGACACAGTCCAGCCTGCTTTGTCCTACAACATTTCCTCATCTTTCACTAAGCTCTCTAAAGTAAGTCATCTCACTTACTTTGGCTATTACCCTTGTTACTGCATTGTCTTCTATTAAACACCATTTGAGAACAATGGTTTTCACATGATGACTGAAGGAAGGTGAGAAGGAAAGCATCTAGAATCTGCTGCATTACTACTCTGTGCTAGGGACCTTATTGGAAGATTCACAGATGTCTTGTTGGACCCAAATGATTCCAGGTGGAGGTATCATTGTAGCCCCCATTTTAAAGATGCAGAAATTGGGATGTCTGGATAGCTCAGTGGTTGAGCATCTAGCTCAGGGTGTGATCCCGGAGTCCTGAGATCGAGTCTCACATCGGGCTCCCTGCATGGAGCCTGCTTCTTCTCCCTCTGCCTGTGTCTCTGCCTCTGTGTGTGTGTCTGTGTGTGTGTGTGTGTGTGTGTCTCATGAACAAATAAATAAAATCTTTAAAAAACAATAATAAATAAAATAAAACATAAAGGTGAAGAAATTGAGGAACAAAGTTTAGTAAATTGTCCTGATTCACACAGCTTTTTAGAGGCACATTCTGGATTTGAATGTAGGTCTCCTTCCATTTCAGTTCACTGCCATCCTTCTGCAGTATTATTAAATCCTTCAGCAGCCCTATAACATAGGGTTTGTTAGCTTCATTTTCCATTTGGGAGAGCTGAGACCCAAAAAGTTCTCCAGGTCACATGGCAGGTAAGAAACCTAGGATTTGAATCCAGGTTTTCTGACCCCAACTACTATGCTTTTTTCATCAAACCACAGCTGTTCTGACATATCACAAGACACCATGGTGTGTGTGGAACAGAGAGTTGCCCAATATTGCCCCATGAATGCATGAGTGTACAGACCCCTCCCCCAACACACATATACACACAGAAAAAAATATGCCACTTCGAGACACCCAGAAAAAAAAAAAAAAAACTACCAGTAAAACTGATAGCTAGGCTCCAAAATTCTTTGGAATCCTTTGAAATCATAGGTTAGCAAGGCCATTCCCGAAAATGAAGTCAAGCTGGTGGCAGGAAATGTGGAGCTCTTGTCCAATGTACTTATTTCATTCTCGTGAAATGCAGTGCTTTCCATTTAGGTCAGCAGCTTGCGCAACTAGCTGCAGGCAAAGGAAGACAGGCAGGGACCAGCCTCTTTGAGAGTGCCAGGATCCCAGCGATAAACTCAGCACACAGGGATCCCCCCTGGCTGTGCTGTTAGCAAGACAGCCAGGCAACAGGGGAGATGATTAGTGGCCACAAAACCCCCAGATGTCACTCTCCATATCATCACTCTCCGTAGGGCAGAGAGGAGAGTCCATTCTGGGCCGTAGTCTACCTCTTGGAGAAGCCATCTACCCATATTCTATAAGCCTACACACAGAGCTTCTTTAAAGGACAGAAGTAGTTTAAAGCCTATGGAGTAATCTGCATTCAAGAAAAAAGAAGAAGACCTTTGTTATTATAAAAAGCCTTGGTTTTGTTGTCAGAGAGACCTAAATTCAAATCCTATCTCTTTTTCTTCCTACTATTGTATACACATATAACTTTGGGCAAACAAATATACCTTTCCTAGTCATAGATACTTTTCTATAAAATTGAGATACGATTTCAGAATCTATAGAATAGTATGAAATTTTTTTGAAATAATATTTAAAGAAACAGGAAAAATAATAAGGGCTTATGACATTCTCCTTTGTGATTAATTCATGACAACTCTGCCAAATCGATACCATACACATTTTACAGATGAGAAAATTGAGGGCCAGAAGTAACTCCATAAGCAACTAACCAATAGTGAAAAATCTGTTAAGTTCTAGAGCCAGGATTAAAATTAGTTCAGTGTCAAGATACTGTTTACTTTAAAACTGGACCCTCAGAAAGTATCACCTAAAAGTCCACATGTGTGCACATGCTCATGAGAGATGATATGGGTGACAAGGCCACTGCAGGCAAAAGGAAGAAGTAAGTAAAAGCCTGAAAGAAAAATGACATAAAAGGTTTATTGGGAGTGGTCTACAGTCCCAATATTGGCCAGATGCAGGGCCTGTAAAGAAGAGTCATTATTGTTAGTATTTATTTAAAAGAATGATTTAAGACCAAATCTTAGTGTGAAAGAGACACAGACCAGGTGCTTGGAGATGGAGAGGAGTGAGGAAAGGAGGGCAAATATTCACTGAGCATTTACTATGTAAAACACTATGCTAAGCACTTTAGGTTTATTATCATATTTAATTCTATAATAATTCTATATGGGTAATGAGACTACTAATTGTTCCCTCATTATTCATATTCTTCTAATACTTTTTAAAATAAAACTTTCCTGATTTTTAGCATGCCATCAAAATTTTCAGCTTCCCTCTCTAGTTTACTGTTGCCACATGACCAAGTTTCACCAGAAGAAATATGATAGCTGGTACCTGCAACTTCTGTATCACTCTCTTAAAAAGAAATCACTTCCTTTCTGCTTTCTCTCCTTCCTTCATTTCATGAAGTGGAATGTGAATAAAGTCTTGGTGCACCAGCTTTATTATATGAACAAAGACCATACCCTCAAGTAAAAGATCTCAACTAGGGGTGATTCCCACCATCCACTGCCCAGAGACACGGACCGTGTCTAGAGACACTTTTGTTTGTCACATCTGGGGAGAGGATGCTCCTGGCATCTAGTAATAGAGACCAGGGATGCTGCTGAACATCTTACAATACATGAGAACATCTTCCCATGCCACCCTGCCTTTTCTGCATAGTAGATCTGTTCTGTGTACAAATAGCACCTTCCCATCTGGAAACATTCTCTGCAGCCAGCTATCATAGGCTTGTCTTTCCCCTCATATTGAGGAGTTCTTAATAGGCAGCACTAATATACAATTTTCAGCCTGACAGTGACATGTATCATTGCCTTTAGAGAGACAGCATCAGCCCACGGCTTCCTTTTCACCTCCTGTAACTTATACGTGATCACAGGAAATAGGATGATTAATGTTGGCCAGGGTAGGGTCCTCCCACTCAGTGGCTATAACCACTGGAGTCCCAGAGCAACATGAAACCTGCAGAATCACAAAACTCTTCACTGTTCTCATGATGCCAACCTGTATCACACAGCACAGTGTGGGTCTATAAATGATTTTACATGAGTCAGTTCTCACAAGGGTTTAGGTAAGTTCAGATCCACATAAAGCCACATCTTTCATGATCCTTTTCCCACAAGGCCCCATTCCCATTTTTGACAACTCATCTCCCAAAATAGGTAGGGGAATATTATCCATAGGACACACACACACAAAAGCCAGTCTATAAATGTATGTCCATTCAATCAGGAGTTTCATCCAGTGATCTGATCTTTATTAGGGCTCTTAGTATTTTGTGATATATGACACCTTCCATTAGCAGTGGAAAAGTGCCCAGATGGATAACTCTACCCACTATCTGAGCTCGAAAATATTTCTCAGATTTTTATCAGCCCTTCCCAAGCCCCAAACTAACATTACATATATCCTAAGAATCCAAATCATAATGTTTAACTCAACCACAATAGGAATCAGCTAAATGCTCTAAAATAAAACATGAGAGCAAGATGCCACAGGGTGGCCAGTTAAGCAAGCTGAAGCCATAGTGTAAGGGAACCAAAGGAGGAATGAAAGCAAGCAAATTGTAGAGATGTCTCTAGCATGTGCTGGAGGCTTCACAGGCAGGTGCTTTGATAGTGGCATTAGGAACAAAGGAAAAGAGACTATCATCTGTGATTTAGGGGAACCTATACCATACATGGAAAAAATAGAGCCACAAGAATGTGTAATGCTAAGACTACTAATAGTTTATAATTTTATGGCTTATAACACACTTTCATATTCTTTATCTCAATTCATCTTGACAACAACCCTATGAGGAAGGTATTCTTGTGATCCCCATTTTTAATGGAGTAAGTGAGAAGCTAAATATTATCTGTTGGTCAGTTACTGGGTATCATTGGCATAGCCCACATTCAGCCACTCACACTGTCCAGGTCACCTGGACAAGGACAGTGTCCTGTGTCCCATGCAGTGTCTGCTCCTCTGTGCCACTCTTAACTCCAGTCTCAGCTACCCTGTTCTTGGGTCACCACCTGGAACTTCAGGAACTGCACCCTCTTTCTGTGATGCTCATAACTGTGTATCTAGTGGGAAAGAGGCAGAGATGACCGTAATCCATGGAGAGCAGGTTACCACTTCATGTCCTTTATTCTATACTCCACACAAGGATAGATGGAACTTACCTGGCTTTGCTGAAGGTTTGGGGAAATAGTAGTGCGTCCTGCACCATTGTTAATGATTATATGTGATATGAGGCATAGTTTTTCCTGAAAGTTCTTAAGCTCCCAGTTACTAAGTATTTCTCATTGGTAACCTTTCTCCACTACTTCAATGCTCCTGATGTATTGGCTGGTCTCTTTTTTATGTTCTTATCTCTGTACCACACTGGGGACAATACACATGGATACCTGAAAAACCTACTCACCAGCTATGGCAAGTTACCATAGCACAAAGAGTTCTCATGAGCATCACAGAGATGCAGAGATTAGAAGTCCCAGGAAATAAAGTTAATGGAAAAAGTGAATTGGAAAACCCACTGCTTGAAAACTATCCAGGAGAAATTAATGAATCCCATTGCTATATATAGTGTCACTCTTTTATCCCAACTCAGGTAAAAATATTAAAGTGATTGAGTCACTGAGAAATGAGAAAGCTTCTTGGGGAGAGAAGCCCATATAGACAGCCAGAATCCACACGCAATGAAAGGTCCCTCTGTCCATCTCTCCTCTTTTCAAGATGCATTTTTTTTTCATGAGCATGTTTATACTGCTTTCTCAAGACCTTTTAAGACCCTTGGTAAATAAAACTGTTAGATCTTATTCCTCAGATACCATTTTGGCAAAAGAGAAAATTTTAACCAAAACCGTGAAAAACACCTACTCTTCCTGCTTTTGTTAAAGGAGGAAAAACATTATCAGTAAGTAAGAGGGAGTCAATTTAATGAGTCAGCAATAATGAGCCAGAATTTGAACTCAACTCTGTTTTATTCAAAATCCCATGCTCCTTTTCATGAATTTTTGTTTCTCTATTATACCATAAAACACTTTGTACCTCCTCTGGCACCTGAGACATCTCTGTTATTGATTCAACTTGGCAAAAGATAAAGTAATTGCTATTAGGAATTAGAAGAAAAATATTGGGCCAAGCTAGGGCATATTCAAACCATTAGAAATTCAGTTTAAAAATTCTTATGATTTTGTGTTGGTTGATTTCTGGCAAAATGAAACTTGTGTTCTAAGACTAAAGATGTGTACATGCACCTTAAAGAAGATCTCAGCCATCAAAATATTATTATCTGTTACACATAGATAAATTAGAAATACATAAAATCCATTTCTCTCTAAGTAGCAGGTGTAGGAAGCAGAATCAGAGCCTAGGCATCCCAAAGAGCAGCTCTGTCCCCAGCCTTCTAGTTTTCTGGGAAGCTTGTTTGCCTAAATGCTTTCAAATCATTTTTCAGTGTTGAATTATTAGGATAAGTTCTCAAGTATTTGTTGATAGACCCATGGTGGGTAATTAATAAACACTGTTGGCGTTGTGGTTTGTTGATTCAATCACATCCACAAATGAAGTTGTTACTACCTCGCTGCCGAGGCTGACAACATATTAAACTGTGCCTTTCCAAAGCAAATTGTTTATATTTAACAACTCCTTTAAAATGTTAATGGCTATCATTTATTGAATATATATTATGTGCCAAATACTGTGTCAAACACATTATATAAATTCACACATTTCCATAACAACCACAAGAGTTAGCTATTATTTGTCTCATTTTAATGATGAGAAGGTGAAAGGGTAGCAACGTTGGATAATACCCTGCTAAACCATTACCTTCATGAGTTGAGAATTTTTAAGAAGGGCTGCTGTATTTCAAGTAATTTAGGGTAAGAACAGAGAATCAATACAAATCCAAAGGTACACTCTCATAATTTTCTGAGTGGCAGAAGAAGTTAACTTTTTTTATGGACTTCAGCAATTACATATTCTTTTTGTCACAGAGTCTTCATTTCAAATGACTGAATTAATATTCATGGAAATTGTGTTATCCTTGTGTTTGAATGTTTTCATTTGGTGGAAATGGTTTAGAAGACTATCCCTAGAGATAACCCAAATGAGTTACTGGTGAGAAATGTAAATACCACTTATTTCCTGAGGAACAAATCTCTTTCAAACAGAAGCATCTAACTTTCTACTTGATATCTCCCCTTAGGTGCCTAATTGGCATATCACCCTTAGTTTGTCCAAAATGAAATGTTTATTTCCCTCCAATGCTGGTCCTTTCCCTTTCTTTATCAAACATGAGATGCCACCACTCAGGTGCTCAATCTAGAAACTTGCAGTTACCCTTAATCCCACTCCTGCCCTCATGTTCCCATGTCCAATCAGCATGTCATGTAGGTTTGAACCTCAAAATTATTTCAAAACTGTCCATTTTCTCCATCTTATCTCTTTTCAAGACAGTGCCATTATTCTTATGAACTATGAAGAGTCACCTACCTGGTCTCCTTCTGGCCATCCAGTCCATTTATCCCACACTGGCCAAGGGGATCCTCTAAAAATGCAAATCAGGGCAGCCCCGGTGGCTCAGCGGTTTAGCGCTGCCTTTGGCCCAGGGCGTGATCCTGGGGACCCGGGATCGAGTCCTATGTCAGGCTCCCTGCATGGAGCCTGCTACTCCCTCTGCCTGTGCCTCTGGCTCTCTCTCTCTCTCTCTCTCTCTCTCTCTCTGTGTGTGTGTGTGTGTGTGTATCTCTCATGATTAAATAAATAAAATCTTAAAAAAAAAACTTAAAAAAAATAAAAATGCAAATCAAAGCTTCTGATTCAAAATAGAGGATTGAACATATACTGTTACCCCTTTACCTTTCTAAGGCCATTTTGCAGTAGAAAATTAGAGAAAACATTGATTTGCCTTCATAGAAACAGACAATTGGGGTAAAGTCATCAGTAATAGGATGTTTCAACATATATCTGTAGACTTAAAGTTGATAGAAGAATATTGTCCGGTGTAGCAGATTAAAAGAGAAAGCTGAGCAACAGCAGAATATCACATGGACTCTAGACTCAGAAACATCTGCTATAATGGCAATGGGGGCATGGCCATAAAGACAGTTGTGAATATTCGAACACAGAAGTTAACTCCCCCACTCTCTTCTCTATCTCTATGTCTACCAAGAAAATAGGTTTTATCTGCCATGGCAGGGGATGGGGGAGGGAGAATAAAGTTTATTTCTACATAAAACATTTTTTTTTACATAAAACATTTTGAATAAAATATTGGTTGACAAGGGAGAGTCTCTCCATGTGACAACAGGACCCCTGCCTGTGAAGCTTAAAATGAAGCCTGTTAAGGAACAAGCTCCACTCTCAAATACTAAGCCAATTTTTCTATCACTTAATTCTTAAACATAAATAAAAAGTCCAGCATCACTTGACAATTGAGAAAAGTTTCCAATATGAAAAACAAATACCAAGAAAGAAATCAATACCAGAGATGATCCTGAAGGAAGCAGATAATTCAGAAACTGAAGAGAAAAAGAAAATTAGATCTAACTACAATTCTTAATCAGATGCAAAAACAATTTTAACTATTAAAGCAATATGCAGACAGAAAGGCACAACAAAATAATGAGTTTTTGAAACTTAAAAGTATGATTAGAAGAAATAATAGAAGAAAGAACAGAGGATAAAAAAATTAAGGCCATCTCAGAACATAGCACAAAAGTCAGTTGCAGAAAATTTGAGACTAGAGAGGTCTGCCACTTGACTCATAAGATTTCTAGAAAGAATAGAAGCAAGGAAGGAACTCTCAAGTAGATGAGAGATGTAAGGTTCAAAAGTTAAAGAATATAAATCTTCAAAGTAAATGGATCCTCTGGTTCTCTAGCTTAGTAAATTATTAAAGGAAATACCTTGTCATCATTATGAAATAACAAAATACTTTGGATAAAAAAAGATAGTTCCAAGTACCTAGACAGAGAAAAAGAGCAAAAGGCAAAAGCCCTCAAACAAACAAACAAAAACAATAGGTCATCTATAATGTCAGAAAAGCCAAGGTGGACTCAGACTTCTCTGCAATGCTGCACACCAGAAGAAGACGAGACATGGTTCAATATGCTGAGGGAATTCCAAGTCCAATCAATCTACCAATCAAGTGTAAAGATGAAGTAAAAGCAAGTCTCAGAACATTAGTTCCAATGCATTTTTTTTCTTTCCATAGAAAGTTCCTTGAAGGTGTAAATGAAGAAAGAAGAAGGAATGAGATCCGTAGAATAGGGAGTCCAACCCAGGAGAGTAATGAAGAAAAGTCCCAACAGGACAGCTGCTCACAAACCTTAGAAAACAAACATTTGTGGGCTGAACAATAGAAGTCCAGAAGGGATGGAATGAGGACAAAGGGAGACTTTGAAGATTTGACGGAATCCTTGAGATAGAGGTCAAAGTACTTTAGGAACACAATAAAGGCACATAGCGCAAGGGGTGGGGAGAATTAGAAACAAGATGAATGCAAAAGGTTAGGGAAGGAAATGTGGTCATAGCACATTACTTGGCCCTTCAGCAAATATTTAGATGGCCACAACAATGAGAACACTGATGATTCAATTTTATAATCAATCTATGGACAAGACATAGAGGGCTCATTATACTTAGAGAACAGAACATGAATATGATTACTTTGACATTTTAAATGTAAATTTAGAGAAGACAGAACATGGGATGTGGAAGTAAGTTATAATAGAATGTAGAGGGGAATGGAAAGAAAGGGTGTTAATGTTCCAATCTTATAAAATGAAGAATCTAAAGAAATTTCTATATTTGATAGAACAAAGAAGTAAATATATTATTGAAACTTAAAAGTTACCTACTAGAAGAACTTAAAAAAGTAGTTAACTATTTTAGAAATTGAGATGGCATTGGGGATAGTATGAGTATCATTTATCATTTATCATAGCAAGAGTTTAAAAGATGAAGTCTAAATTTAATAACTCAACACAATGCTATAGGCATATTATTTAAAGATAGAGGAGTAACTATCATGAGAGCTAAAAACAAAAAACAGAAGAAATAAAAAGTGTTGCCTTTGAAAAATTGTATTAGGGCTAAGAAGAATAAGTCAGAGGATTCTAGCTTTTCAATGGAAGCACTTCCATATTTGGGGAAGAGATAAATCCAGTAATTTGAGTCAGAAAAGGTAGATTAACACACCAGAAATGTGTGCCACAAATGAAATGAAACATGGATATGCTCCATAAGTAGTAAACAAACACTAGATGGAGTGCCCACTGGGAGTAGAAACTGAAACAGGAAGAAGCAAGAGTCTCTAGTTAGCTATAATTTAGAATCAGCAAGAAGAAGTTAGGTATAGAAACAAAGGTATGCTCCATCAGGGTCATATGGGACATAGCCCTGGTGAAGAACTTAGAAGAGTTGGTGAAAAAAAACAAGGACAGTAAAGACGGTATGATGGAGTAAAGGGAAAGGTATGCCCTTATCAGATTATAGTTTTAATCTTCTCTCCATCTCTTACAGGTTCTGTGACCTTGGACAAACTACTTAACCTAATCTCCTTGGGCCTCAGTTTCTTCATCTCTAAAACAGTGATGACAGTGCACATTTCACAGGGGGTTACGAAGATTAATGAGGTAAACAACATAGAGAACCCAGTATAATTCCAACAGATGGAGAGTTATGAATGTGCCTATTCCTTTCTTTATGCCCCCTTCTCATAAAAGATTGCTAGGCTTTTGTTAAACAATAAACTAGTTAAAATGTGTCTTGCAAACCAAATAGATCCAAAATATGAACCAAGGTGAATACAAAAGCCCTATACCCAGATAATGCCAACAGGTTCAAAGGGTGATGGGGGGGGGGGGGATTGTAAATCAGTTCAAGATGGTCTGAAGTCAAAGGAAGGAGCTTAAAACCAGATAGAGATCAGAGAGCAGGGCCTACAGGGGTAGGACAAGTGCTGGAAAGAAATAAATAAAATCCTGAGTCCCTACACCTGGGAATAATACCAGGAACACCAGATTTTAGGAGGAAACTGGCACTCCTTCCAAACCACATAGCAAAGTTAACCCAAACCTACCTAAGACAGTTCTGCTACACAGCATGGAAATGATTGAGAAGAGGAAGAGGGGGAGAGCTGAGAGCCTCGGGATCTTTAAAATGTAAGGTTTTCACATGGATAAGCATCTAGATGCAGGACTTGGCAAAGAATCAGAGGCATCTGCTGCATTGACTGCAAGAGCCAAGGGGAGTATGCATCAACAGGGATATGCCATTGGACCCAAAATGAATGGATCATAGGGTCACAACAAAAGATGCTCACAAAATGCACTGTGATGCGTCTAGACCAGTGCACTCCAAAGGAGAGAAGGTGGGTAAGTACGTTCATCAAAATGACCAGACAAGGGACGCCTGGGTGGCTCAATGGTTGAGTGTCTGCCTTTGGCTCAGGGCATGATCCCGGAGTCCTGGGATGGAGTCCCACATCAGGCTCCCTGCATAGAGCCTGCTTCTCCCTCTGCCTGTGTCTCTGCTCTCTGTCTCTCTGTGTCTCTCATGAATAAATAAATAAAATATTTTAAAAAAATTATCAGACAAGTTATAGGGGAAAAGGAACTATGTATCAAATTTACATCCAACCGTGGTGTGAGAACACATATCATCTTGCTCCAATGTCATTATCATCACTACCCTGGATGAACTACAAAGGGAAATTGTGTCCTAGAGAGAGAATCAGGCTTCTGTTAAGGACGATAACCATTGTAGAGGCTGAGGATATAGAATAAATCTGAACCATGGAATGAAGATGACAAAGAGCACCATGGGAAAATTCAGGCTTATATTTCAATAAAAAAACAGGAATAATGGAAGGTTTACTCCATTTTCAAATGTTCCCTAGAAGATGGTAGGAGAATGAAGTTCAGAGGTAATAGAAGGAAGGGATGTATCTCATGGTAGGTTGCTGGCACACTGGGTATACTGTTATTTCTGAGGGCAGGATTGGAATTCTGATCTCACTGGAGTCAGGTGAGGTCTGGGCTATTTGGTACTTGCCAGGCTACAATAATCTTTTTAAAATTTTGTTCTCAGCTTCACATTCATAGGGAAACCAATCCCAATCTCACAATCTGGATAAGGTTTCCATCCCAGGAGAACATAAGAGACTCAAGGGAAGTCTCTGTATCAATAAAGCCAAGTGTTGAATTCTTTCTCCTCACGGGGCATTCGAAAATCAACCACAGAAGGCTCCAGACTCCCAACTGTCTCTGCAGACACAAAACTGTTCTCCTTTACTGAGAGAAAAAGAGATAGCCATGCAGATTTTCCACAAAAGATAGAAGAGATGGGAAACCTATAATTACTCTTCCCTGAAGGTGGAATATTTTGATCGTTAAATTATGCTGTCTGGGATATTTTTAAATTTTTCAGTTAAAATGCTTTCTTAGTTAACTGTGCCATTCTGGAAGGACATAGAGGTGAGGTCACAAATAAAAAAGACAGACAAGTCTTCTTCTCTGGGATTCATCAGGCGTCATGAAGGAGTTGACTCTAGTACTAGGCGAATATCCTGTTGCTAAGTAGGCCTTGGCCCCTTCATAATTAAGAAAGGGATATTATGCAGAGTTGATGATCCAGGAACGTGGCTGGGGCTAGAGCTGTATTTGTTTGTATGACTCAGTACACCAAACATGTCTTAGCTGGACCCATCCAAAAGAAGAAAAGAAACACAGAGACAGAGACACAGACAGACAGACAGACACACACACAGACACACACACACCACATATCCCTCTCAAGAGGCCACCCACAGGCAAAGCTGAATTTCCAAGACCCAAAGTAACTGTGTTGGAATTCAATTAAAATGTCTTTTCTTGCTAAAAAACTCGGGATGTGTGACTTGGGCGTCGCTCTGCTTCCCAGAGTTATTGAGAGAGGAGGATATCCCCAAGGGCTAAGGGTACTCAGCCAAGTCCGGAAAAGGTCCAGGGTGGATACTGAAATAAAAGCTGTGTTATTCAAAAGTGGCTGCTTCTTAATCAAACTGGGATGCTCCCTAGAACACTGGGGAATCAAGATGTATAAAGGATGTCAAAACGATAGAAAGAAGATATAGAAAAAAAATAAGGATATTGAAATTATTCACAAAATAATAATAGACAGTAATTACTGACTTCAAATATTTAGAAGTCTTATGGCAGTTGGATACTGAATTATATGGCAGAGGTTCAAGTCATGGTGGGATGCCCTAGACTAGAAGACTGAGATTAAGAGGTATCTTCAGAAAAAAAAAAAAAAGTTTCTTCAGTATTGGGCAAAGGTCAAGAGTCAAAATATAGAACTGCCAAGAATCTGTTACTTGAAGTTTATAGTAATGTAAAATCAAAAATGAAATCCAAATGATGAAGTCAGTACAAACTGCAGAAGATAGTCAGGAACTAAGGTATATTTGTATGGTGGCCATAAGTCCCAATTCCCCAGAGATAATCCCACTGTATACCTATTTTCCCAACTCAGTTTAGCATTCTTCTAGAGTTTTCACTTTTATTATTAATATTTGCATAAAAATAAGTTGGCATGGATTTGAAGAGCCACACTTTATACTTCCAGCTTCTGTAAGGTTCTCATTTATTAATGTAAGAGAAGCATGAGCACCAAACATAGCTCTCAATTTAACCCAGGATTATGTATGAAAAGCAATAATAGCCCATTTCTCCTTCCCCAATATCTTTGGTTCCCGAAAAGGAGATCCTGAGAAAATGACTTGCATGCAAGTAGCTTAGTTTAGAGGTGAAGGAAAATGCAAGCAGAGGAGTAGGTATGTGAACCAAGATTGGGAAAGCCAAATAAAGGGTGCACAATCAAGCCAGCTTACCCCTAAAGGCAACTAAAGCATAATCAAGCTGCACAAACCCTGGGATTCAGTATAAAATACCTGTCTCTTGGGTTTCCCATGTACAGTATGAGATAGTTGAGATGTTTTTACCCTGACTTTGATCAGGAATTGGTTGAGGGCTTCTTCCAAGGAATATTAATTCCCTAGCATTTATGCACTACACTGCAGACAGCAAACCAAGCTGTGGTGATTAAAAATAAAAATATACACACACATGCACACCTTCAAAAAAAGAAATGCAGGTAAGTGCTGCTATACACCAAAGTGATCAACACAAAATGTTATGGATTGGGCACAATAGCACCTGGTGTAGTCCTCTTTTTGTACTATTCATATGCAATTGACATCATCCTCTTTTTCTTATACCATCTGTTCTAGATCCCCCTTATCCTAAACCAGAACTTCTACTAGTCTAGATTATTTGCCTGGTAGGGTAACTGGACCTTCATCCCTGAGACTACCTTTATATACCTTCAGATCATGATTGTTACAATACATAAGCATAGTTTCCACTGGACACAAAAGCAGTGACAGGTATCCCAGTGAATCCCTTGATTTCCAGATATTAGTCTTCCTGACTCCCTCATGTATGTAGCAACAATCCAATATCCTCATTGTAATTAGGTTCAGTTATCTCTGGCAGTATAGCAGCTCATCATTTATTGGTCCACTGGCATCAAAACAGTCAAGTAGGAGCTGTGAGTTTAATATTAGTGAAATGTTTATTTATTGTGTCCCCTTGCAGAAGCATCCACCCCTGGAAACCAGAAGTATAGGCCAATAGAGTCTAAAATTGTGGGGTCAGGGAGCACAAATTACCCAAGTGAATCACTAGGAGTAATGGTGAGAGGGGTCACTCCTACTTTTACCCTTTGTTTTCCAGACCCAAATCTATAAATTGCTCAGCACCACAAAATGACAATGGGTTCTATGTATATACCACATCTTAAAGGAAAATATCCCAAATCTGATGCCTAGAGGAGAAAATTTCAATACTTTCTCAGAATACTCTGAATCATACAATTTACAATAGGTTCAGTGGATGCTATGATCATAGGCCTTTGGGGGTCTCCTAACAAGGTCTTGATCAAAGTAAAAATTTGACTTGAGATAGACTAGAGTGGCCCTTGGTCCTGTTTGCTCGTGGCCTATAAGCTGAGGATGTTGTTTTGTTTTGTTATAGCTTCTGGCTCTTCCCAAAAATCTTTGTCAACCCTTGAAATGAATCACTAATTGACAATCTTGTTTTTTTATAAAACAAAAAAGCAGAAAAATACTAATTTCTACTAAAAGAAATCTTCTAGGGAACCCAATCCAAATACAAACAAATAAGCAGAACTGCTCTGGTTAAAGGGGTGAGAGATTTTAGTGAGTAACTCAGAACCCGCTTCCCTCAGCTTCCCTTATTCTCCTAATGCCTAAGTACTTTTTCAGAATCATTGGGTTCCACAGAATGTGGCTGAAAACATTGAGTTTAGAAAGTCTCTAAACTCTTCCAGTGTTAATATTCTGATATTGTTTTTCATATTGGCCAATGCTGCTAAAGAACACTCTGGCCTCCCAAGAGCTGAATTTTGTTCAATAATATAGTCCAGTAATTATTAACATGTCCCAAGGGCATGAACAACCACAGAGCTCCAACAGTCACAGAACTGTGAGCAAAGCAATTAGATCTTTGCCCTCTTCCCTCAAGAGTTTCTACTAACTTCCTGAAAGTGTCAATTTCACCCCTAAAATCAGCCTTCCTGAAGCTGGAACTATCCCCAGATGGGATCACTAACCCCTTGTTAGAGGCAGAGCTGTCCCACCTGAGGCCTAGCTTTGGGCTGGTCTTTTCAGTTTGGAACACTTGCCATTTTAATATGAGAAATACAGTTGTGCTCATACTTTTTCTGGAGAACCTCAAAACACAGAAATTAAGTCAAATGGGCAATTCTTCCTGGCTGTGTGACATTTTGTTCCTTGCCAAAACCAGAGACAAACATAAATTCCCCAGTTCACTGGGGCCCTCTTCTTTCATTCTAAGGGGATGCATTGTGCAACCTCTGAGAGTCATACAAAGGTTTAGTTCAACTGTCTTTCTGGCACATTGTTCATGTAGAATGTGCCTCCGAGGTAATGGCCTATATCTCAAAGCCATAATCTGCCCAATGAGCCAAAGCCTCTTTCCTGGAATCCAGAGGGAATGGGGTGGAACTGATCCTTCTTTCCCATGCCTATTCCATATCCTGGAGATTCTACTGCTCTCTCAAGATTTTCACAAATTCCCAAGGGACTTAGATTTTCCTGCCTACCTTCTTTGACCGCTGCCTCTAGTCAACTCTCATTCTTTATTCTGCCATGGAGCGTTGTCAAAGACAATAGAGCAGTAATCCTGCAGTAAGTGCAGCAATCCTGCAATGAGTGCAGCTAAACACGGATTTCTCTATCTCTCCTTTCAGGTCTATCAGTGCCTGCTTTTTAAATGTATGTTGAAGCTCTTCTGTGGGGTACATGCTTATTTAGGGTTTTTGTATTTTCTTGGAGAATAGAACCCTTTATCATACTTAATGTTTTTCTTCCTTGCTCTGGATTCTATTTGCATGTTTTTTATATTACTAGAGTTATAGTTACTAGAGTTACTATCTACACTATATACTATAGTTCCTATAGTTATTTCCATTCTCTTTTGTTAGCGTCAGTATGGTGTGTCTTTTCTAGCTCTATTTTCAAACTACTTATGTCTTTATACTTGAATTGGGTCACTTGTAGACAGCCTAGAGTTGAGTATTGTTTCTTATCCATTCTGACAATCTATTTTAATTTGTGTGCTTAGACCATTCACATTTAGTATAATATAAATATGATTAAGATTAAATCTACCATCTTGTCAGCACTTCTCACTTGATCTGTTTTGTTGCTGCTATTTCTCTATTTTTATAGCTTCTCTTGGGTTAGTTGAAAAAATTTTTTATTCAATTGTACCTCCTCTCTTGACTTACTGTTTATATGCTTTCACTCAAAGTTTTTATGGTGACTCTAGCGTTTTCAATATGTAACTTTAACTAGTCCACCTTCAAATCATATGCCACTACCAGATATAGCTTAAGGAACACAGAATATTCTGTATTCTTTTCTTTCATTCTTGCTCTACGGATGTCGTAATTTAATGTTTACGTGTGCTGTAAATAAATAAATCATTGCTTCTATTTTTAACTTTAAATAGTTAATTTTGATATACAAAGAGAAATCAATTTCATTTTATCTTCATTTATTCTATTTTCAAGGCTCTTCACTTCTTTGTGTTGATCCAAGTTTCTGTCTCATATCATATTTCTTTTGCCTGCCGAAGAACTTCCTCAGCATTTTTTGTACAGTCTGCTGGCAGTGAATTCTCCCAGTTTGTCTGGTTAAGTCTTTACTATTTGAAGTCATGGTTCTGACAAGTAGTCTATCGTAATTCTTATCTTTTTAAATCTGTATATAATGTGTGATTTTCCTTTGGCTGTTTTCAAGATTTTCTCTTTGACTTTGTGTTCAGTGGATTGAATATATGAATGAATAGGTGTGTGTGTGTGTGTGTGTGTGTGTGTGTGTGTGTGTGTGGTATTTACCCTTCTTTAGTTTCTGAGCTTCTTGGATTTAGAGTTTGATATTTGTCATTAAGTCTGGAGTGTTACAATTAGAAATGCTGAGTCTGATGTTGCTATGTTCACTCTCAGCAGACTACAGGCTTCAAGGCTTCAAATTCCTCTAGTGATATCTTCTGTTTAGGGTATGGGCTAGTTTGTGAAAGGGTTTGTCTCAGTGTCTGCTCTGCCATCAGTTTGCAGTCTTCTTTTTGCACCATGTCTCAGAGAACTCCACTCTTGGATTCTTCTTCTATTCTTCTCCAGCAGTATTCCATTATTACTTGTTACTGGACACTTGTTAGCCTGGTAGTGGTGGGAGAGGGGTATTCTCTGTTTTTCTGATTGAGCCCCTGTCTTTTAATAGGAACTATATCCCAGGGTGTCAGAGATGTGATCATGTCCTCCTCCTCTAGTTATAGACTGGACCTCATACTATTCCTGCTTTTCCTTTTGGTGTAGAAGTTTTTCTTTTTGTTCTCTTCCCTCAGCTGCAATGGATCTTCACCAATGCCTTAAGGGCAATGACATTTGTTGTACTTTCTCTCACATAGTTAGGCTTTTGGTCTGTAGTGAGAGAAAAGAGGAGGGTCTCAGTAGAGTCTTATGATCCTCCTTCACTGGCTGTTCTTCCCTTCCCCCATATCAGTACCATAAGGAACATTTCCATGGGACTCCCTCCAATCTTTCTGTGAACACCCATTTCTGAAAGAAATGCAGAATTTCATAGTTTCTGTAGCCCTACAGGAATTTCACAATCTCTCTTTGGTGTCCAGTTGCATCTTCCCTAGGTCGAGCAGTGCTAGCATACTTCTATCACTGCTGACATATGTGTTTCCTTACATTTTTTTGGGTCAATTAGTTGACCTGCAGCCTCAATGCCCCTAAGATGTCAAGAAGTGTCATGAATTTGTCTGGCTTTTTTCATGGTAAGTTTGAGAGTGATTCTCTTTTCAGCTCTCTAGATCCTCCAGTAAAAACATGAAGTCAAGTATATTTAATGCTTATCTATAAATTAATTCTTTGAGGTACAGAATAAATAGTACCCATATTTTATAATTAAGGAAATGGGTGCAGAATAGTCTCATGTCTCCAAGAGTGGCAAAGAGGCAGATGACACATAGTAGAACTTAAAGTGATCTTATGGTTTGGGATGACACAACAGTGACCTGCTTGGATTCAGGACTGAAGGGCAATCACAATTATATCCTTCCTAGTAGAAACCAGTGTAGATAGTTGATGACCTAATTAATGAGATATTCCAAAACATCTTCCTAAGGCACCACACAAGTCACTAAAAAGCAGATGCACCCTGAAGAAAGGGAGGTTGGATGGGAATTGAATTGACTTGTTTTCTGTCTAGTGGTAGAATATGTAGGCTAACAAGAAACTGAATGATACAAAAGTAGATAAATTAGGGGATCCCGGGTGGCTCAGCAGTTTAGCGCCACCTCAGCCCAGGGCCTGATCCTGGAGACCCAGGATCGAGTCCCACGTCGGGCTCTCTGCATGGAGCCTGCTTCTCCCTCTGCCTGTGTCTCTGCCTCTCTCTCTCTCTCTGTGTCTCTCATGAATAAATAAATACAATCTTTAAAAAAAAAAAAAGTAGATAAATTACAGTGCTTCCCAGCTGATTCTCTCAACCAAGATTCTTGCCTGGTCAATCTTTGCTTATTGTAGTTCAACTATGTTTCAGGCATCCAGCTAGGTATATTACATATGTTATCCTACTTAATACTCCCAACCCTATAAGAAACCTATTACCATCTTTAATTCAAGGATAAAGAAATCATGGCTTAGTAAGGTTAAAAGAGTTACAAAATTTACAGCTAGTAAGTGGCAGGGCTGTAACCCAACCTAGGCACAAAGCTCATACTCTTAATCAGTAGAACTCAGTAACTATATGGGGCTGAAGATAGGTATTCTTTTCTTTCTGAGATCTAAAGTACAAAAATGTGTTCCCTAAGATACTGTATTTCTTTGTGTAATGTTCCAACTCCTCTGGTCTTCTTGGAAACAAAATCATTACTCCAAATAGTATCCCTTTAGATTAAATTATTGAATTACGGGATCCCTGGGTGGTGCAGCGGTTTAGCGCCTGCCTTTGGCCCAGGGCGCGATCCTGGAGACCCAGGATCGAATCCCACATCGGGCTCCCGGTGCATGGAGCCTGCTTCTCCTTCTGCCTATGTCTCTGCTTCTCTCTCTCTGTGTGTGACTATCATAAATAAATAAAAATTTAAAAAAAAAAAAAAAAAAAAAAAAAAATAAATTATTGAATTACAAGTAAATGCTGTAAGGATATCTATAATACTCATCACTGAATATCATAGCTAAAAGGATTTTTCAGATCATCTCACTCAGAAGTCCTCTAGACCAGTGGACTCAGCATCATCTGGGAAATGGACAGAAATACAAAGTCTCTGGCCTAACTCCAGGTCTACTGAGTTACCAACTCTAGAAGTGAAATCCATGATTCTGGTTTTAATAAGTCCTGTAACTGATTCTGATGTACAATAAAGTTTGAGAACTACTGTTTTAGCTCAACGTTCTGCTTACAACATTTGAGATCTTATTGTGCACCAGAATCTGTGTGTAGCAAGGGATGAATTTGAAAGATACATAAGAGCCAGAACAATTAAAGGATTTGAGCTGTAACCTATACATCAAGAGGGGAGGGCATAATTTAATCAGGGACAGGCATAATTTGGCATGTTATTATTCATTCAATATATTTATCCATTTATTCACCCACCAAATATTTTTTGAGTTCCTATAAGGTATGAGGGTCTGAGCTACAAACTTGGGATATCATTCTATCAATAGGGTTAAGTGAGCAAGTATAACAGCCTAGGAGGGTAATAAGAAGGTTATTGTAATAAGAATGCCATCTACAGTGAAAGATAACAGAAGCCTGAAGGACATGGCAGTGGGGTAGTAAACTGACTAGTAAGTGATACTTGGAACATTTACATGAGTTTCTCTAAAGCTTCTATTTGTATCCATTTTGGTACAAGAAGGTGGATTAAGACCAAAATGACCCCTAGATTACCAATTTAAGCCAATGGGTAGAGTATGATGATAGCATTAGCTAGACTGGAAATATAGAAAGAGGAACACATGGTGAGGTTACTAAATGCTATATAATATTAGAGTTTCATCAACCCAACTGCAATGGTATGATCTCTGATCTGGGGCCATATAGTGATTTAAGCCATTAGTGCAAAATGTAACTAAATCCATTGAAAATATTTTTAATGGCCAGAAAAAGTTACCCTTACAATGAATTGAAATACTGACTTTTTTTTTTTAATATTAACTCTTTGTTGCTTCTGCTCACTGGTCTTATTTTGATCAGCAACTCAGAAGAAATCTAATTTGGAGAGTCCCTGTAGCTGAATTCCCAAAGAAATGTCTATAAACAAGTGTTTACATATTGAATCCTATTGACTGCAACTGTCATTTGTCTTCATTTCTGAGGGTTTGCAGTTTGCCAATGATTCTTCACACCCTAACTGTTCCTGTTTCCATTAAATTCTTCTTGACAATCTTAATGATTAACAAGTGAACATTTATATATATCAATAAAGCTTGCTGTTAAGGAATTCTAGAAACATTCTCTTTTTCAGTCATAATTCCCCTTTATACCATTTTATAAACTTTTTTTTTAAATCATGCTTAAAAGGAACACACAGAAACAAAACCCTTATGCTTACCCTCATTGAATTGTAAGCTGTTTCTTCATCCTTTGACGTCCTCACATACATTTCTCTTAGGTTTTTATTCGCACCCAGAGGTCTATGTCTTATTGACTCAAAAATAGCATTACCACAATTTTTTCTCACAAAACAGCACAGTGCAGACCTCAAGGCACCAATTATCCTTCTACCCCTAACATCATTTTTACTGTACTAGTCCTCCCTCGCCTAGAGTAAAATCAACAGTTAAAGGTCTGGCCTTCACTTTTGCAGAGATCTATGGGTTGTTCTAAGTTTAAAGGCCAATTTTTGCTGTCTCATTGTTTTGGAAGCTACGGATAACATTCAATAAAATACACATCTGAAAACACTTTACCTCTATTGTTTTTCTTTTTAAAACAAGTATTATTTTCTGATATTAATATTGACATATATTAATAGGAGAAAATTTGTAAAATGAAGAAAAGCATAAAGAAAAATGTCAAGATTTCCCATAACCCCACGACAAAGAGAAACAACGATTACATTTTCTTACATTTCTTTCCTGAATTTCTTCAATGCATATATTTTTACATTTAAGACCAGACACCTTTTTATTGCCTGCTTTTAAACTTTATATGACACCATATTTTTGCATGTCACTTAAAATTCGTTTCCAATAGGGACATTTGGGTGGCTTAGTCGGTTAAGTGGCCCACTTGATTTCTGCTCAGGTTATGATCTCAGAGTCTTGAGATGGAGCTCTGCATCAGGCTCTGCTCAGCACAGAGTCTGCTTCAGATTATCTCTCCGTCTATCTCTCAAATAAGTAAATAAATCATTTAAAAAATACTTTCAAGAGATTATTTTTAATAGCCAAAAGTAATCCATCATATAAATACATCACATTATAGCTTTAACAATTCCTAAATTTTTGATCACTTGGTTAGCTTCCAGTGTTTTGGCTATCACGAATAACTCTGTAGCAAAAATCTGGGTACATGAAACTTGTCTACTTTCTAATGGGAAAGTACAGATTCTTAGGTATGGAATTTCTCATCTAAAGGAAATACACTTTTTAAAGCATATAATAATTTCTGTCTCTTTATTTTCTACACATTTTTACAAAGTTGGGATCATGCTACACATATATGTACCTGTTTTGCATTTTTCATTTCATAATATACTGATATTTTTCTATTTTACTTACAAGTTCCCCAAATGTTGGACATTTCCTTTTAATGACATTTTTACGAAAATCCCTGTGCATAAATTTAGTTACATAAAGATGTAGATTATTTCTGTAAGATAAAAATAACAAGGGTAGAATCATTTAGAAAAGGGGCCTGAACTTATTACACATATTGCTGTACTGTATTCTCATCATTTTTAGTCTCATGATCACTGAAAAACTAGACATTTTTTCATGAGTTTTTGATGTATCTTCTCTCTTTCTGATTTGACTCACTTCAATTAAAACATGGTTCCTTGTCAGAGCACTTAGAACATACATATTCTTTTTAATAGCTATGTAGCTATATAACTCTTTGTATGGATACACTTGATTCAACCATGTTGCTCTAGGTTACCTTTTGTTACTCTTGAGTACTGCAGCAATGAAATTGATGTATCTGTGTGTGTGTGTGTGTTTGTGTGTGTGTGTGTATGTGTATTTTAACATTCCTGCTAATTAATGTTCCTGGAAGTGGAATTGTTTATCAGAAGCAATCAGAAAGCTTATGTATTTGTAATTTTGATACATAACTGGGAAGTTATCCTCTAAAAGTGCAATAAAATGCACTCTGACCAAGAGTCCTTGAGAGTACCTATTTCCCCCCACACTCACTAAAACAGAACATTATAATTTTTTTAAAAGCTTCCCATCTAGGGGCACCTGGGTGGCTCAGTGGTTGAGCACCTCCTTTGGCTCAGGTTGTGATCCTGGGGTCCTGGGATCAAGTCCTCATCAGGCTTCTGGCAAGGAGTCTGCTTCTCCCTCTGCCTATGTCTTTGCCTCTCTTTGTCTCTCATGAAAAAAATAAATAAAATATTTAAAAATAATAATAAAAATAAAAATTCCCATCTAATAATAAATCTAATAAAAATAACAAGGTAAAATCTCTACTTCTGTAATCACTGATTTTTTTTTCTTTTCCCATGTCCACTGTATTTTTACATTTCTTTATCTGTAAATGGCCTGATTATGATTTTTGTCTATTTCTTGTGGCTTGTTACTTTACATTGATTTTTAAGAGCTCTAAAATACACACACACACACAGTCCCCAGTTTGATTGATTGATTGATTGATTCATTCATTTATTTATTATTTTGGAGAGAGAGAGTGGGGGAGTGGGGCAGAGGGAGAGAGAGAGTCTCAAGCAGACTCTGCACTGACTATGGAGCCCAGCACGAGGCTTGATCTCATAACTCTGAGATCATGATCTGAGCCAAAATCAAGAGTTGGAAGCTCAACTGACTCTGGCACCCAGGTGTCCCAGTCTGTTGCTTTAAAAAAAAAATGTTTATAATATTAGTTCTAAACTTTGATGCAGTCATATCTGTCCATTTTTACATTGAAAGTTTCTAGTTGTAAATCACACTTAGTAGAGATCTCCCCTTCTAAGGTTATACAACTATTCTTCTTTATTCTAGCACATGTATAGATGTAATTTTATGTTCATATATTTGGCATATATATTTGTGCATACATAGAGATCTAATTTTATTTTCTTCCAAATGGTTAGCCAACTATCTCCACATAATTTACTGAATAACCTATTTCCCCTCACTGTTTATTATGTCTATGTTTGCATATGTATTTGAATCTTGTAATGGGTTCTCACTTCATATCCACTAATCTGTCAACTGATCTTCAACAAAGCAGGAAAGAATATCCAATGGAAAGGACAGTCTTTTCAACAAATGGTGTGGGAAAACTGAACAGCTACATACAACAGAATAAAATTGGACCACTTTGTTATACCAAACACAAAAATAAATTCAAAATGGATGAAAAACCTAAAATGTGAGATAAGAAACCATCAAAATCCTGGAGGAGGGGCAGCCTGGGTGGCTCAGTGGTTTAGCGCCGCCTTCTGCCCAGGGCCTGATCCTGGAGTCCCGGGATTGAGTCCCACGTCGGGCTCCCTGCATGGGGCCTGCCTCTCCCTCTGCCTGTGTCTCTGCTACTCTCGCTCTCTCTCTGTGTGTCTCTCATGAATAAATAAATAAAATCTTAAAAAAAAATTCCTGGAGGAGAACACAGGCAGTAACCTCTTTGACATCAGCTGTAGCAACCTTTTACTAGATATGTCTCCTGAGGCAAACGAAACAAAAGCAAAAAGAAACTATTGAGAGAAACTATCATCTATTGGGTAAGTTTTGATATATAAATATTACATTTCAACATGTTTTGCCTAGATGCTTACACTAGTAGGCACAAATTTAAGTGAAAATAGTATATCTACATAGTCTCTAAGTATCCCTTTCCGAAATATTTAGTAATCACAAGGGGACAATAGTAAATTGACAGAGGAGAATCTTGGCAGATAGCACTTACTCAAGTGATCAAAATTAGTATCACCAGCAATACATATCAATATCACATATATCCAATAAGATGTACAGAATATGGCAAATCACCTCTGAGGTACCCTTTCCAGGAATGTACCACCTCAGTCAAATCATGAAAAAAATGATAGACCAGTGCAAATTGAGGAACATTCTAGAAAATAACCGACCTGCACTCTACAAAAGTGTCAAGATCACAAAGGATAAAGAAAGACTGAGGACCTATCACATGTTGAAGGAGACTGGTGGGAGATGACAACTAAATGCAGTATGGAATCCTGTAAAAGCTAAAGGACATTAGTGGAAAAAACTGTTGAAATCTGAATATATTCTGAAAGTTTAGTTAATAGTATTAAAGCAAGGCTAATTTCTTAGTTTTGGTAATGGTTGTATGGCTATAAGTTTTAACATAAGAGGAAACTAGGTGAAGGCTATATGGGGACTCTACTATTTTCGCAACTTGTCTGTAAGTTTAAAATTATTTCAATATGAAAAAAATTTAAGTTCTTGCCCATTTAAATGCATGCATTCTTTCCAGTGAAATTTTACCATCTTTTGTCAAGCTTTTCCTCCCACCAATGCAAAATAAAAATGTAAATCTTGGCATTCTGATTATAATTGTTGAATGTGTATGTTAATTTAGGAATAATTGGCATCTTTGTAATGTTTAGGCTTCCTATTCAAAATAAGCATTTATGCCCTCCTTTATTCAGATATTTTGTTCTTTAGTTAAATTGTCTTCTTCATGCTTCTTTCACTCTTTTTAAAAATTTATGTTTATGGGTGTTATAATTTTGATTAAGTTGAATAATAGTGGGGAATGTAGGTATTTCTGTGTTATTCCTGACTTTAATGAGAATTCTTACAGCATTAAGCCATTAAATAAAAAGTTTATTTCTTATAGTGAGACATTATCCTGTATAGGAAGTTTCTATTTTTATTTTACTAAGAGTTTTGACAAGAATTAATACCATATTTTAATAATCAGCTTTTGTAATGAAGTATGGGAATAGATTTTCTGACACTGAGTCAACTTTGCAACTCTGGGATAAAGCGCAGTTAATCAACTTAATCATAATGTACTGTTCTTTTCACATTTTATTTAGGATTTTGGGAACATCATTTATATGTGATATATATGTGTGATACCATACTCTTGAATAAGATTATCAGCTTTCGAGAGCAGGAATAATATTTGGCAAATAGACTCTAAATGAAAGTTTTGTTAACTATTAAAGAGTGGTCCAGTTCATAATCTTTTAGTTCCAGACATGTATGTTTGCTAATGGACATTGGTTCCAGAAACTTATTTTCTCACTTCTCAAAACATAATCTCCATATTTTCCTTGATTCTCTTTTTCTGAAGATTCAAACTCTCTTAGCCCATGAGCTAATTCTGTCTTACTGATATGTTATATGGTCACGTGGTGTTTTGAAAATGTTTGATTTCACTGACAACATTTTAAAATAAGATTTTACATATAAATATAGATCTCTGGCTTCTCTTGAAAAAACGTAGATGTGGAATGGGAGATCACTAGATTCCCACTACTCAGGAAATCATAATCCAGCTGAAATATCTAAGTATCATACACAGGGACCCTTAGTGGTACCCAATCAATCGTAAAGGTTTTCAAAAAAGAGAGATTGTCCTGGATATGAGAGGTGAGACAAGATTTCACAAAAGAGGTTAAATTATGTAATGAAAGTGGGCATGAATATAACCTTGTGAATAAATAACTTCTTTGTCACATGGCTGAAGAAGGTAACACATCCTTGCCAAGCTACAAATAAGACTTCTGATAATTTATAAAATTTGTGATAGAATGACCTTTAATATATTGGATAATAGTAGAATGCCAGATTAATCTTTACTTTAGTTTTAAATATTTTTAAACCACAGGACAACCAATTGGTTGGCTCTTGTTCTTATGCCACTGTATCCATAAAGGCATAAAACTTTAAAACTAGAAAAGGTTTATCTTATTTCACTGATACCCATTCTTCCCCATTTCATAGATGAGGAAACTAAGGGTCAGACTGGTGGAGTGACTCACTTAAGTTCATGCAGTTTTTATGTGATAGAACAAGACTAGTGATTTTATTGTCACATGGTCATTATCCCCTCCATTCACACCATCACTGCTCTACAATGAGGGGGTAAAGTAAGTAGATTTCTAAGGTCTCTTTCATTTTAAGATATGGAAGGAGAAAATCAACTGAAACTGTGAGCTCAAGGCTTTATTAAAATCTTCAACATGAGAAGAATTTAAGAAGACTGTTCTCCAGAAAACACTGGGCTTAAGGAGGTTATAGGGAGATCAGGCAAAGTTAATGAATATTCATTTTTGTTTCAATGTTATTTTCAATGTTGAAACTGAGATTGTTTTAATCCTGTGACAAGATGCATGGAAGGCAAGGCTAGGGATGTAGTTTAGCAGTCTTTGTGAGTCAGTTTGGGTTTAGCAATGATAAGCATTCAGGATTGTATTATATTATATAGTCATTTATTTTATCTCTCCCCTACTAAAATGCAAGTAGTATGAGAAAAGGGTGTATTAGTTTCCTAGGACTGCTATAACAAATCACCACAAACTTGGTGTTTAAAACAAAATCTTTTCCTCTCATAAGTCTGGAAGCCAGAATTCTGTAATCAAAGTGTCAGCAGGCTGCTTCCCTCTGAAGGCTCTGAGGGAAAACCTGGTCCATAGTGGTTGCCAGTAATCTTTGGTGTTCCTTGGCTTATAGACACATCAACTCAAACTCAGCCTCCACTTCGCCTATGCCCTCTTTTCTTTGTGTCTGTGTGTCTCTTTCTTCTCTTATAAGGACACTCATTGGATTTAGGGCTTACCCTTGCCTCTTATGATCACATCTCAATCCTTACCTTAATTACATCTGCAAAGACCCTATATCCAAAAAAGTTCACCTTCTGAGATTCTGGGTGGACATGAAATTTTGGGGGGACACTATTCAATTCAAGACACAGCTTTTGGGGGGGGGTGGTTAAACATGTTGGTACCAGTATCTATGAAATGGTCTAGCAAGTACTTGCTAAATATTGAACAAAACTTAATTGGGGTTGAATACTGGCTGCTCCCTATACACAGCATCCTGTCTATGGACCTCCTTTGATGGCCCACATTACTTGTTCATGTCATCTGCTGAGCTCTACAGGCTTAGGGGTTCAGGACCCCTGTTCATCATGTTTAAAGTACTGCTCACTTTTCCCCCCAGCGAAATAGGGATAGAGGATGAGAAACAGTAGAGAGGGGAAAAGTACATTCAAGTTCCTAAAAGTGGCAATGTAAACCACAGCCAGCCAGCCAACCTAGATTTGGATCCTGGCTCTGCCAATAACTCACTGTGGGTCCCACGTACTTCAGTGTTTCCATCTGTAAATGAAGATAATAATAGTGCCTGGTGCTTTGTTGTGAGGATTAAATAAGTTGATACACATAAAGTGCGCACAGTCTAAAGACACAGAGTAAAGTGCTACAAAAATGTCAGCTCTTGGGGCACCTGGGTGGCTCAGTGGTTGAGCATTTGCCTTTGGCTCAGGGCGTGATCTCAGAGTCCCGGGATGGAGTCCCACATCGAGCTCCTCACAGGGAGTTTGCTTCTTTCTCTGCCTGTGTCTCTGCCTCTCTGTGTCTCTCATGAATAAATAAAATCTTTAAAAAAAGTCACCTCTTATCCAAATATCTTGTTGCCTAAAGTCAAAGTTCTTAACACTCCCAACCTCCACAAATACAATAGATTTCGTTTTCTTATTAGAGTTTGGGATAATCTCACATGCTTCAGGCAACATTTATATTTTAAATGGGGACCATACCAGCCTGCTTCCTTGTAATCACCTCCAAATGAGAAACAAATTTTCCTTTTACACTAAATATTTAATCATATTATGATCATATTTAATTACTCTAGGGAAAAGTTTTTATATAAAGAAACCAAAAAGCAAATTGCTTGGATAATGTATTTGTATCTCTAGTTTGAAATTTTCTCCAATTAGATACTCTAGCATCTAACTTTTTTTTTGCCACTCAATCCCAATTTGCCCATTATTAGCCTCAGAAGCAATTTGGTGGGAGCTGAAAGGAAGGAGAAGAGAATAATATTTGAGTACCAGGCATTCTGTTAAACAGCTTGTTAACATTTTTCATTTGATGCTATAAAATATGTATTATTAATCTCAATTTATAAATGAATAAATTAGGATTTAAAGACGCTCTGAGAATTTGCCCAAAGTCCAAATATTATGTGATGAAGCTGTTCTTTGTTATAATCTGCATGACTCCAAAATCTCCTATATTTATTATACAATTCAATGTCCAGCAATTATGATATCATTTATAGGTGCAATTAAACACACACACACACATCCCAGCATGAACTTTTCCCTAGGACTTTGACACATTTGAATGCAACTCGTTATTTGTTTTTTGTTTTTTTTAAGGTTTTATTTATTTGAGAGAGAGAGAGAAAGTGAGCAGGGTAGGAGCAGAGGAAGAGGGACAAGCAAGCTCTGTGCTGAGCATGGAGCTCAACATGGGGCTTGATCCCAGGACCCTAGGATCATGACATGACCTGAGCCAAAATCAAGAGTCAGACACCCAACAGACTGAGCCACCCAGGCACCCTGCAACTTGTTTTTAAGCTGATTTCAACCAGCTGCCTTATATTTAAATAAAGATAAGAAAACACAGGAAAGGTTAGAATGCTAGCTTTGACAATATTTATTTTGCAAAGAAGATCATGTTCCTTTGGGATTAGCACTGTTTCTCAAGGTAAAAATAAGCTATGCTCCACATTCCAAAAGCCTTATCACGTAAGCTGATTAATTATAATAGGACATATGGCACATATTGTTTATTATTTCACAAATGTTTTGAATCACCACTTTAAAAGGAAACAATCTAATTGTCTTCTCTCTAGCCTTCTTTTTAACTTTCTCCATGCTGGAAATAAATGAACTAATACTGAATATATGAATGAATCAGACAGAATCGAAAACCTAGAACCATGTCTTTTCCACCTTCCAATTAGAAGAACCAAACTCTGGGACCAAACATAGACAAATAATAAAACCAATGTAAAATAGCTGAAGACTCACAAGTGATGGTATGGCTTGTCTGTAAATTATGCCCTATGGAAAAGTTACTTATATTTATTCCCTGAAGCCTGCCAATGGGGGCAAACTAGGGATACTAGTTGAGCTTTACTGAGATGCAGAATTCTATGATTTATAAATGTATATTTATATTTGATGAAAATGCCTCTGGAATAAAACAGGCTGACTTAGGAAGTTGTCAATGTCCTGCCACAGAAAGTGTTCAAATAGGGGCTATACCACCTGGTTGTGAATGTCTTGATGAGGAAGCAAATACTCTATGAAGGTTATCCAAGACTGCAAAGATCTCTGAGATTTCTTCCTAAAGATTCTATAATTCACAAATCCTTTGGCAGACAGCTGTCTATGCCAGTTTTATTTTGTCACTTCATTTTCAACACCAGCCAATTGATCCCAATTGATTTGATTTCCACTACTAAACCTTTAGATCAGAGACCTACAAACTATAGCCCACATGCCAAATCTGGCCAGCCACCTGTTTTGGTATCATCTACTAGCTAACAGTGTTTTTTCCATTTTCAAATGGAAAGAAATTTTTAAAAAATGACTATTTTGAAAAAAAAAAGAAAATGACTATTTTGTAACATGCCAAAAGTATATCACATTCAGCATCCAGTGTCCATAAACAAAGTTGTACTGGAATATAGCCATACTCATTTGCTTATGTACTGTCTATGGCCGCCTTCATGCTGTAACAACTGGATAGTTGTAAAGCCTACAAAGTTGAAAATATTAATTATCAGGCCCTTTATTAAAACATGTTTGCTGACTCCTACTTAAGAAAGTAAAATTCTGAGAGCAGGGTCTATGGTCTTTATTGTTATTGCTGTAGCCCCAATATGTGGCACAGAGTAGTTTCGGTGTTATGGCTCTTGCATGAATAAATGAATGCAGGATGATCATGGTTACAATTGATGAAAAAAATCATTAAACCTACCTATACTTAATTTCTTTTGCTGGAGACCAAAAGAGATTTCTTTTCCCTCCTCCCCAAAAAGCAGAACTATATCATATATGAATAAAAGACTCAACTAGGTTTAATATTGATGCATCATGTACCTGAATGGCATAATGCCTACCATCCACTCTGATTGGTTTGGGCCATACCTCTCCAGTCATTAACAGTTTTGGAAAGCACACTGCAGGTTATTACCTTAAACACTTGGGCCTTATTCAGACTTTGCTGAATTCCCAAAATACCTTTGTCTTTTCTTGTCTTAATCATTTGGCAAATTCAATGCTCTCTGGAGGAATAATTGTAGGGAATCATTCTCTCCTTTCAACACAGAAAGAAAGCCAGCTCAGCAGTTCAATGACCTTTATTGTAGATTAGATGAATGTCATCACCTTGCTCCTCCCTCCACACAAAGCTAACATTAATACACATTTTTGCTTTTGTTTTTAAATCTCCCAAACATTTCATCAAGCAACAGTTTTGGAAACCCGGCTGAGAGTGCTGAAGTTTGTTAAAGATGCTTACATTGGTTCTCATCCCCTCCCACATTTAAAAAAAAACTATTACCACACAGTACTAATTATCCAGCTGGCACTTCTTGCAGCAGAGGGTTTCCAAGTTGCCCCCCCCCCCCCCCCCCCCGCAATTTGAATGTGTCAGGAGAAAGCCTAAAGATTTGCATTTCCTCCTACAGCTCCATGCTCTAATTAAAGCAATAAATACAGTTCTCTCCAAGGGAGAAGGAAGCAGGGAGGAAAGATCTCTTCCAATCCATTAGTCCTACAATGTGGTTGTGGGATTTAAATTCCAATTCACATAGGACAGTGGAAGAATCTGAACAGACAGAAGGAAGAAAAAGAGGTGCTGAGGGGAGAGGAGAGGAGAACAGCCCCAGTCACAGGAACAGAATAGAAAGTAAATGGGATGCCCCCTGAGGGACAGGACAGACATCTCCTGTGTTTCCTCACTTCTCAATTGTTGGAACTGGCCTCATCAATTTTAGAATTACAGAAATCTGAGCAATCTTTTGGGTCACAGTTGTGGAATGAGCCACACAATTTTATTTATGTATTTGTTTCATCATTGGTTTATTTTAGTTTTAAAGAACAAGGAAAATGGTTTAACTTCTTGGAAAGTTATCATATGACCATTGTAAATCATTTTAGCCTTAGAGAACAGTACAAAGAAGGAAGTTCCTATGTCACTTTAAATCTTCCACCAAGAAATAGCCATAATTATTAGGGGAATACCATTTCAGATATCATTTTTTATATGTACACAGAATAAACAATAGTTCTGAACCTTACAAAAACAGGATCATACTGTGATATTTTTGCATAAAAGAATTCACTTTAATTTTTATTTAAGAGAAGAGGGAAAAGTAAAAAATGACTTTCTTATTTTCTCAAAATATCTCTGTAAGGCTGATGAAAGGTACCATGAAAACTATTTAGTGGTTGGAGTCATTATATCTTTGAGTTTTTAAGACATTTCAGTTTTGACCCTATTAATTGACTGTATCAAAGAACAATCTCATGCCTTCTACCTCTTCTGTTTCTTTGCTTTTTAAAGTAATCATATTATCTTTATCATTATTTTTATTATATTGTCATGTAAGCAATTCACAAGCATAATTGTTCGTGAGTCTTAGACTGGAAAAGACTCCGTATATAACACTAATATTTTTATTATGAATCCTTCTTTTCAGATTTAACTTTTTTTGCTTCATGCTTTTATTAACTGATTTTGTTACCAGTTGTATGTGTGTGTTTGTGATAAGAAGGGCTGTTGGATGCTAAAATGCTTCATGTTTGAGTATATCTAATTGTCTTCATATGTGAAATACATCCTGGCTTTATTCATTATTCTTAGTCACAACCTCAGAACTCTGAGGAAGACTTTTACAATTGAATGCTTCCACGAAAAAGAATACTGTCAATCTTATTTCCCCTTCTTGGTTTCTGTAGGCATCTGAGTTTATGACAGTTGATTTAAGACTAGTTCCTTCCTTACACAAAAAATAACTGAAGACAAATAATTTGTGATACAGATTCCCTCCAGCAGCATATGAAAATACTTAATCTTTGCCATTCTGATAAATAAAGTCATATAACACTATGGGTTTAACTTGCTTGTCTTTGATTCCTAGGACGCACTGAACATCTTTTACTAGGTTAATTGATAACTGACTGCATTGGCTTTTAACAAAATCTTGGCCATTCACACATAGATCATATATGTAAATTAATATGGTAATAATGTAACAGGATTGATTTAATGAAGCAACTGCATGAAGGTTAGGGTGCTGGGTTAACATGATAAGATCATTCTGGCCCTTGCAGGGAGATTTTGGGTTTTGCTAATAATAGATATAGAGAATAATGGTATTTTAAAGTTAGAAGGACAACAGAATTCTGTAATTCAGTAGTTTTAAAACAGCAAGAATTCTTTTTTAAGTAAAACATTTTTATATTAAAACCTAAGAGGGACACCTGGGTGGTTCAGTGGTTGAGTGTCTGCCCTAGGCTCAGGGTGTGATCTAAAAGTCCCGGGATTGAGTCCCGCAGCGGGCTCCCCACAGGGAGCCTGCTTCTCCCTCTGCCTGTGTCTCTGCCTCTCTCTGTGTCTTTCATGAATAAATAAATAAAATCTTTCCAAAAAAACCTAATAAATAAAACAGACAAAATGGGTCTGCTCCAGGGAGCAAAGGGAACGTAGAATTCAGCTTGGTTTTTTCTCCTTCTGACTCCCAGGTAACTCCGAAAATCACAAGACTCTAGAGCTCACAGTTTGAAAACTAACAAAGATGGTATGGTAGTTTTATACTCTGAACTGGTCCTCTGCTTTCTTGGAACACAGAACAAGGATAGATAAATCATTCACAACATATTTTCTGACCACAGTGGAATGAAGCAAAAAATTAAAAACAAACAGATCACTAGAAAATTCCCCCTCTTTGAAAAATAAGCAATACATGTCTAAATAAACTGAATGTCAAAGAAGAAACAACAAAGAATATTAGAAAGCATTTTGAACTGAATAATGATGAAAGTACAGCCATCAAGCTGTGTGAAATGCAGCTAAAACCCTACTAAGGTGGAAATTTACTGCCTGAAAGTGCATATATTAGAAAATATAATAGGCTGAAAATCAGTTACCTAGTATCCAAATCCCAGAAGCGGAAGAAAAAATATGAACAACAAAATGAAGGAAAGAAAAATGGAAAAACATAATATAAAGAAATTAATGGAAAATAAATTTGTGGGGGATCCCTGGGAGGCTCAGCGATTTAGCGCCTGTCTTTGGCCTAAAGCATGATCCTGGAGTCCTGGGATTGAGTCCCGCATCAGGCTCCCTGAGTGGAGCCTGCTTCTTCCTCTGCCTGTGCCTCTGCCTCTCTCTCTGTGTGTCTCTCATGAATAAATACATAAAATCTCTCTTTTTTAAAAGAAATTTGTTAATACAAAAAATAAAAAAATAAAAAAGCAGTTCTTAGAGAAGACTGATCAAATTAATAGACTTCTAGGAAAAGTGACTCAAAAAAAGAGGAGATGAGAAAAAAATCTAACATCAAACATTAAAAATGAAGACATCAAAAAATAAATAAATAAATAAAAATGAAGACATCACTGTAGATGTTGCAAATATTAATAGATAATAAAAGGATACTTCCTGTGAATAAAGTTGAGAACTTCAAATTGACACATTTCTAGAAATCCCTATCAAAAATGAAATAAGAAGAAATAAAAAAATAAATAATCCCATATATATTAAATAAATTGAGCCTAAAATTTAAATCCAGGAGCGCCAGGGTGGCTCAGCTAGTTGGGCATCTGCCTTCAGCTCAGGTCATGATCCCAGGGTCCTGGGATTGGGCCCTACATTGGCCTCCATGCTCAGTGGGGAGCCTGCTTCTCCCTCTCCCTTTGCCACTCTCATGCTCTCTCTCTCTTTCTCAAATAAATAAATAAAATCTTAAAAAATAAAATAAAATAAAATTTAAATCCATTCCATTGTATGATCTCAAGACCTAAAAGTCTTTACCAGTGAATTCTTCCTAACGTTTAAGGAAGAAGTAACATTGGTTTCTCACACTCTTTTCCAAAGATTCAGGGGGAAATGTTTGGGAGTGGAAGTGGGTGGGAAAATTTTCATCTCAATTTAGGAATCCAGCCTAACTTGACAAGGGTATTATTCCAAAAAATAGACTTCAAAGGCCAACATTTTAAATGAATATAGGGTGCAAATTTTTTATCTAAATATTAGCAATTTGAATTCAGTGATACATAAAAGGATAATGTATTATTACAAGCTGGATGTTTACTCTAAGAATACGAGTATACCAGTTAATATTTTGCAATGACAATGTTGTTTGACAAAATACCCTAAAACTCAATGGCTCAAACAATAATCTTTTGTTTAACCTACAAGTCTGCAAGTGGGTCTTTGTAGTCCTAGTCATGGCTAGCTTCCTCAAATGTCTCTAAAAACTTCTGGTGGAAATGTAGGTTGGTAAGAACATTGAAAAAAAACTCTTTGGAATTATCTACCAATGCTGAACATATGCATATTCTATGAACTAACAATTCCACACTTAAGCATATACTGGAAGGAAATGCATATATATGTTCTCAAAAAACATAGAAGATTACTCATAGCCATACCATCTGTAATAGCAACAACATGGTAATTATCAAAATACCATCAAAAGTAGGATTAATACATAAATTATGTCACATTCATATAAGAGAATTCTATTTAACAATAAAATAATTGCTGTAAGCAACTATACCTATGATTGAACAAAGAGGGCCAGATTTCCTTCCTCCTCCCACAAAAAGGGAGAAAAGGAAAAAGTATAATTTCATTTATATTAAGTTCCAAGACATAAAAACTACTCCCTGGATTTAGAAGTCAGGTCAGTGGTTATGCTTTAGAATGCTATGATTGGAAAGAGGATTGTGACTTAACAAAATATTCTGTTTCCTCATCTGGGGGGACTCATTAATGGATGTGTTCAGTGTGTGCAAATTTGAGTTGTATACTTACATGTGATTTTCTGCATATATGTTATGCTTAATTTTTGAAAAGTAATTTTATAAAGTTCGAAATATATAGAAAAAGTAGAATATAGAAATATATTTTGCAGAAAACATAGAAAGGTCATATAGAGAAAAAAAGATGCTACTACAGATTAAAAATGGCAAAAAGCACCAAGTGAGGGAAGACATTTTACATATATTAGATATATATTGGTGTTAAAGGATTTATACTTAAAATAATTTCCACAAATCAAAAGGAAAATACAGACAAGCTCTTTCTCAACTGGGCAAAGACTTGAACAGGCCCTTTACAAAGAGGAAATTCAAATCCCAATAAACATAAAACTAACATAAACATAAACATAAATATGTTTAATAAACATAAAACAGTCATCAGGAAAATACATATCAAAACCACCATGAGAGTCTACTACACACATACACTGGAATGGCTAAAATGAAAACAATTGTCAATACCAATACCAAATACCAAAAGGTGGTAGAGCAATAGGAACTTTTATGCATTGCTAGTAGGAGTGTAAATTGGTACAGAAAATTTGAAAAACTGTGTAGCACTATCTAGTAAAGTATGATATGTATGATATGTATGATATATACATATGCTATGACCAATAATTCTACTTGTAGACATATGTCAAATAAAATGTTCTCCAAAAACATGCACAAAACTATTCATAGGAAAACTATCTGGATTAACCAAAAACTAAAAAAAAAAAAAAAAGTGTTCATTAATAATAGTAAAGATAAATAACCTGTAGAATAGTCAAATAGTAAAACGTGGCTGTGAGAAGGAACTAAATATTGCCTCAAGCAAAATTACAGCTACATTTTGCTAGCATGATATTGAGCAAAAGAAGCCAAAGGAAAAGAACACATTCTGCATTATTCCATTTATATGAATATCAGAAAATAGAAACAACTAATTAAAAGTGTTAGAAGTGTGAATAGTAGTTACCTTTCAGGGAAGGGCATTACTGAGAAAGAGAAAAATATAGACTATGTCTCAACAAGTTTTTTTGAAAGGTAAATACTTATAAAGGACAAAAAAATCCAAACCAACCACAAACAAAGTTAAAAGATAGACTCTGAACTGAGAGATAATATTAATACATATAATTGACCACAGTTTAATATCCACAACATATGAAGAATTCATAAAAACCAATGAAAACAATAACTCTTCTAAAAACATGTCAAATATGTAAACAGCTAATTCACAGAAGGTAAAAGAAAGGGCCAAAAACGTGTTAAAAAATATTCAATCTCCTGGTTATCAAGGAAATGTAAATTAATACAATATTAGATATCCTTTTATAGTCATCAGATTGGCAACAATCTGATAATGCCAAGTGAATGCTGAATGAAGACATGGAACAATGAAGAGTTTCATAAGCTGCCATAAATGCTCAGCCCATAACAGCTGGTTGAAGAATAAACTGATACAACTGCTTAGAAAAGCAATTTAGCAACATCTAGCAAATTTGGAAATGTACAGACCTGTTTATTCATCCAGCAGTTCTATTCTTAGATGAATACTCTAGAGAAATACTCACACATGAATAAAAGAAAACATAAAATTATGTTAAATACACCAGGAATGAGTTATTGGAAACAACCAAAAATTCATCAGTATGAGAAACCTGGTAAGCTGACTGTGGTATAGTAAGATTCCTCTATAACACAATAAATAGAGTCCAAACATACAGCCAGGTAAAATGAGAAGCTAAGTTATGAGGTCTTGCAGTTTCTTAGATCCACTGTCCAGTTTGGTAATGCATGGTGGAGTTGTCTAATCCAGTTTAAATATCAATGAGAGTGATTCCAATACTGAAATTTTCCCAGTTAGTAGTCACCTTTTATAAGGGCCATATTCAAGGAAATAAGGCTGGAAGGGTACTGGGGATAAGAACACACATTCTGGGATTTATCCAAAGATAAATCCCAATATATCTAAATTTCACACTTACTCCAGGGTTTCAGCATATATTAATTTGACAGCTTCCTACACAATAATTAAAATGCATGAACTAGAGCTATAAATGTCAACATGGAAATATTGCAAAAATAAGAAATTGAGTGAAAAATATAAATTACAAAATAAGGGGATCCCTGGGTGGCTCAGCGGTTTGGCGCCTGCCTTTGGCCCAGGGTGCGCGATCCTGGAGTCCCGGGATCGAGTTCCGCATCAGGCTCCCGGCATGGATCCTGCTTCTCCCTCTGCCTGTGTCTCTGCCTCTCTCTCTCTCTCTATGTCTATCATGAATAAATAAATAAATAAACATCTTTAAAAAAATTACAAAATAATATGTAGGGTTTGATACAGTTCAACTCAAATTCCTAAATGGATAGATAATATATTTTGTTCACTGATCGTAAGTAACAAAGCATAAAACAATAACAGAGAGACAGACATCAGCTTCTGATTGTGGTTACTTTTGGAAGGGAGGGAAATGAAATCAGGGTAATGACTAAAGGAATTTTCAATTATAGTTTACTATAATGTTATTTATTTTTAAAAATGTGACTTGTTTTATAACATTGTTATAAATGTTACTTATTTTAAAAAATCGTAAGTTGATATGACAAAATGTTCAAGTTTGTTGATGCAGACGGCAAATATTGTGGGTTCATTATACCCTTTTGTATGCTTAAGATATTTTGCAATTAAAAACTTAAGTAAAGAAATCTATTTCTTTGATCCAACATTCCCCTTCATTTCATCATGAAGGAAACTGAGAACCATAGAAATATATAGTTTTCTCACAACTTGTATTTTATTTTCTGTCATTCTTTGAGGAGAGAGGTATCCAATATCATTGGTAAGATAAGTAACAGAAATTTGGACATATATGTTATGTCCCTATGTTAAAAAATAATATTAAGGCAGCAGAATGCAGTGGGATAAACATTTCAGTGTGAATGAACTTCCCATATCAGGATCCAATGTAACCAGCTAAGAGCTTGAGTGGGTCATTTCACAGATGACCTCTGTGATCCATTTAAACCAGCCTGAAAATTGTTTTAGAAAAATTCTAAAAGATCTTTACTTAACTTTGAAGTCATATGAGAAATGTTCTGAATATCCGGGAGAAAGGATTCATCCATAGCACTGATAAGATTCTCAAAGATGTCTACAGCTTAGTTAACAAGATCTTATGCCAAACAAACATTTATTACTCCATAATCAGATTTTTAAGAAAAAGTAAAAAATAGTGTCAAGAGCTCATTTAATATAGGATGTTTGGAGCTCCTTTCCCAAACCCCAGGTCATTTTCATTTCACTTTGCTTTTCATAGCAAAGTTTTTTCACATCAACAGTGGTTTGGATAGTTGAGGAGATACTGGTTTCCCAATCTGGTCAATCACTAGAATCACCTGGAAAGCTTTTCAAAATAACTTTTTTATGTAATTCTGAATCAGCAGGGTCAGAGACCCTGCATTAAAAACAGCACACATTAAAAAAACAACAACACTTCACTTTTCTAACCAGGTTTTAGAATGACTAAATTAGAATATGATGCTAATCAGACTAGCTTATGTTTTTGATTCACTATGGTCAATGAATTTCATACAGAGAAAAACCTCTGATCAATAGTAACAAATTGTATCCTAAAGCTTTTCTGCCAATAAATGCTTTTTATATGCAGGAGAAAAATGGACTAAGTATGAAGGGAAAGCATGTGAGTATAATTCATTACTCCCACTGGAAAAGTGCTTTGGGCTTATGTCCCACGAATGATACATGACAGGATCACCATCCCTAAGAAGCCCACAGGACTTACATATCTGTTAGGTCTTTGCATACATGCTAGAATGGGAATTTGTATGCAAAATATAACTGCAGTTTTTAAATCTTTCTTTCAGGGATTCTCATGCAAACTTTGTATATTTATATGAAAGCACAAATGGGGGCACCTGAGTGGCTCAGTGGTTGAGTGTCTGCCTTTGGTTCAGGGTGTGATCCTGGAGTCCTGGGATCGAGTCCTGCATTTGGGCTCCCCGCCAGGAGCCTGCTTCTCTCTCTGCCTATGTCTCTGCCTCTCTCTCTAAGTCTCTCATGAGTACATAAATAAAGTCTAAAAAAATTATAGAAATTAAAATAATAAAAGACTACAACATATAAATCTATGCCCATAAATCCAACAACGTGCATTATGAAGTAGACCAGTTCCATGAAATACCCAAACTATTAAAAATCATTCAAGAAGGGATGCCTGGGTGGCTCAGTGGTTGAACATCTTGCCTTTGGCTTGAGTCATGATCCTAGGGTCCAGGGATCGAGTCCTGCATTGGGCCCCTGCAGGGAGCCTGCTTCTCCCTCTGCCTATGTCTCTGCCTCTCATGAATAAATAAATAAAACCTTAAAAAAAAAAAACACTCAAGAAGACAGAGATAACTTGTATAGCCATCTATCAGGAAAATTTAATTTATAGTTAAAAACCCTCCAATGAAGAAAGCTCTACCCCCATACAATATCACAGACTCATTCTATCAAATATGTAAGGAAGAAATCATACAACTTCTATAAAATATCTTCCAAAAACAGAAGAGAATACTCCAAAATTTATTTAATGAGGTCAGAATTACCCTGATACCCAAATCAGACAAAGACACAAGAAAAGAACTTGTGTTAGAGATCATTAGTCCTTATCAACATGGACATGATTCTCAGGAAAATAGTAGTAAAGAATATCAAATCAAAATATTAGCCTAATTATGGTATAAGCCTCATATAGTTACTGTGTTTTTTTAAAGATTTATTAAAAAAAAAAAGATTTATTTCAGAGGGGCGTAGAATGTAAGCATAAGCAGGGGGAGGGGCAAGGGAGTGAGAAAATCCTCAAGCAGACTCTTCACTGAGCCTGGAGCCGTACATGGTGATCAGTCCCAGGCCCCTGAGATCATGACTTGAACTGAAATAAAGAGCCAACTGCTTAACCTACTGAGCCACCCAGGTGCCCCAAGCCTTATTATAGTTATCATTTTAGACAGTCAAATCTATTTTAAAGAAACAACAAAAATAAATAGTAGTATTCTATACTTATTCACTTATTTACCATTTTTTATACTTTTTAATCCCTCCTTTAGATCCAGGTTTCCAATTTGTTTCTTTTTACCTCTTCCTAAAAAACTTTCTTTGGCATGTCTGATAGTACATACCTGTTGACACTAAATTCTCTCAGCTTTTGAGAGTACATATCTGTTGACGCTAAACTTCTCTCATAAAATGTCTTTATTTTACTTTCATCTTTGAAATATACTTCCATTTATTATTGAATTCTAAACTGACAGTTGTTTTTCTTTTTCTTGTAGCATTTTGAAGATGTCACTCCATTATATTTTGGCTTGCATTGTTTCTGAGAAGAATTGGCTATTAATCTTATGTTCACCCATACATAATAATTCTCCAGCATCCCCCACCCTCCCACCTCCAAATCATTTATAATTTTCTCTTTATTTTTCTTTAAGGGTTTTCCTGTTTATTTTTCAGTAGTTTAAATATTTGTGCATAAGTGTGGTTTGCAATATATTTATCCTGGTTGGAATTTTCTAACTTTTAATATTTATGGTTTGCTATTCTTCATTATCATTTTACTATGGTTAGGAAATGTTATTCTATAATAAATCTCATATGCTAGTTTGTTTAGATATTATTCTGCCTCATTTTTTCTGGGACTGTGATTATATGCATATTATTGAGTTTGGTATTTTCTCATGGAGTAAAGATGTCCTATTCCACTTGAAGTATTTACCTCTGTACTCCATTTTGGACATCGTTTTTTAACTGAGTTGTCATCAAGTTCACTGATCCTTTCTTCTGTAGTATTCACTCTGATGTTTAGCCCATCCAATATATTTTATAGTTTAACATTTTATGTTTTGACTTATGATCTTTTTGAGGTAATTTCTGTAGAGGATGGAAGTTATTGTCACAGTTCTTGTTTTTTCACTATGTACGATTGTTTCAACACATCTGAATACCCCTCTGAATTACTCTTGCAACTTTATAAAAGAATCAGCAGGCCATATTTGTGAGTCTGTTTCTGAACTCTATTCTGTTCTATTGATCTATGTGTCTCTCCCTCCACCAAAACTGTATTGTCTTGATTACTATAACTATACAGTAATTCTTAAAATCAAATAGTGTGATTTCTCCAACTTTATTCTTCTTTGTCAATATTGTTTTAGCAATTTAGTTCCTTTGCTATATCATATTCATTTTAAGGATTTATTTATTTATTAATTTGAGAGAGAGAGAGATAACAAATTAGGGGAGGGCCAGAGGGAGAGAATCCTAGAGTGGACTCCCTACTGAGTATAGAACCCAATGCAGAGCTCAATTTCATGACCCATGAGATCACAACCTGAGCTGAAACCAAGAGTTTAATCTTAACCAACTGAGCCACCCAGGTGCCCCATATACTATATACATTTTAGAATCAGCTTCTCTAAGTCTCCAAATATCTTGCTGGAATTTTTACAGGAATTGAAGATACACTTAGAGAGAAGTGATACCCATGCTGTTTTTTCTATCCATAAACACAACATGTCTCTCCATTTATTTAGATTTTATTTTAGTTCTTCATTTAGCATTTTATCGTTTTTAGCATAACATGTAAATATTTTATTTGTTCATAGCTATTATAAATGCTATTGTTTTAAATTTTGTCTCATATTATTAATATTGAAATTTGTTTATCCTATACACTAACAACAAATTATCTGGAAAAAAAATCCAGAAAACAGTCCCATTTATAATAGCACAAAAAAATAAAATAAAAAAATAAAATAAAAAAAAAACTTGATGGGAGGCAGGGCAAGCTGGCGGAGGTGTAGGGTCCTCACCTCACCTGGCCCTACCAAGTTATGTAGATAACTTTCATTTTTTTAAAGATTATAATTATTTATTTATGAGAGACAGAGAAAGAGAGAGAGGCAGAGACCTAGGCAGGGGGAGAAGCAGGCTCCTTGCAGGGAGCCCGATGTGGGACTCCATCCTGGGACTCCAGGATCACACCCTGAGCTGAGCCGAAGGCAGACACTTAACCTCTGAGCCACCCAGGCATCCCTGTAGATAACTTTCAAAACATCCTGAAAACCTATGAACTCGACCTGAGATTTAAAGAGAGAACAGGGATCCCTGGGTGGCGCAGCGGTTTGGCGCCTGCCTTTGGCCCAGGGCGTGATCCTGGAGACCGGGGATCGAATCCCACATCGGGCTCCCGGTGCATGGAGCCTGCTTCTCCCTCTGCCTGTGTCTCTGCCTCCCTCTCTCTCTCTCTGTAACTATCATAAATAAATAAAAATTAAAAAAAATAAAAAAATAAAGAGAGAACAGCTGGAACGCTACAGAGAGAAGGGTTTTTGCTTCTAACAAGGTAGGAAGGCGGAAAAAAAAAATAAAATAAAAAAGAATCAAGTGGAGGAGGGGCCCCCAAGGAGCCGGGTTAAGGCCTATTGAGAGCCTCCTGGACAGGAAAACCCAGCCCCAGAAAAGTGGGAACTTTAATATTCTTTTTTTTTTTTTTAATTTTTATTTATTTATGATAGTCACAGAGAGAGAGAGAGAGAGAGAGGCAGAGACACAGGCAGAGGGAGAAGCAGGCTCCATGCACCGGGAGCCTGATGTGGAATTCGATCCCGGGTGTCCAGGATCGCGCCCTGGGCCAAAGGCAGGCACTAAACCGCTGCGCCACCCAGGGATCCCAAAAGTGGGAACTTTAAAAATCCGCACCAGGTTCTTCCCGGACAGAAAGGTGCTTAACAGGGAACTCGGGCAGGATTGCAGGAGGGGCAGTGGAGCCTCCAGTCTCCCAGAGACACTAATAGAGGAAGTGCAACCTGGGGGAGAGTGCACCACACACCAGGGGCCGATCTCAAAGGGTTGGGGCATGTGCTCGGCAGGGCATTGGGTATAAGCCAGTTGGTCAGGCAGGGGCTCTGGATGGAGGGGTCTGTGCCCTGCTGCCTTTGGGAGCCATGGCCCGGGGAGCGGGATACCAGCAGCACAGGACCCGGATCCCAGGGCAACAGGCAGACACAGCCCAGGATCCTGCACTCCCCCCAGAAAGGGCGGAGGCGGGGAGTGCACAGGACAGCGAGGACTCTCCTGCCACGGGGCGCCCCCAAGCTGTGCAGATCAGCCCGCCCCGCTGCCCTGGAGCACCTAGGCAAGTGCAGACTGGGAGACTGTGGTAGTTATTTTGGGGAGCTGACTCCAGAGCTGGAGTCCTGGCCACCGCCAGTGTTGTTCCTCATTTCATTCACCCTATGTCTGGGAGGGGTGGAGCCGCCAGGGAACAGGGGCCTCATGGGGTAAAGCTCCCACTGAGCCCGGCACACAGCAAGGGCAGGCAATCTCCCCCAGGTGCACACACCTGAGAATCAGTGCCCCTTCCCCAGAAGACCAGCTGGAAGAACAGGGGAAAAGCAAGTTCTTGACCAAGCAGCGCTGGAAAGCTCCAGGGGAAGTCAAGGGATTTACAGTATATAGAACTAGAGGGTAACCCTCCTATTTTTTTTCTTCCTTTATCCATGACAACTCATTTTTATATCAAGCTATAAATTTCCAATTTTTTTCTCTTTTCCCACCTTAACTACAATGTTTTACCACCTCTTCATTTTTAAGTTTCTTCCTTTTTGACTTTCATATTTCTATAATTATAAGTCTTAGATATATTTTCCACTTCTAGATTCCCTTCAACATACTCAATTTAATTTGGGGAGATACACAAAACGTTTTTTTGTTTTGTTTTGTTTTGTTTTGTTTTGTGTTTTTTGTTTTCTCTGCCTCATTTTGTTTTACAATGGCAGGAGTTAATACCTTCTAAAACATGACTAGCATGCACCCAGAACCAAGTGTTATACCATGCTGGTTCATTCTGTGAGATTCTTCTTTCCCATTGTGCCCCCCACTTTTATCCCATTTATGTTTTGGTGGTCAATGTTGCGGCCCTCTACAAGTATTTCTGGTTTATATAAATTTGGGACTGAGCATCTTCTAACATACAAAACTTAATATACTCCAAACCAAGAGGCTCACCCTCTAGAACCCCTCAGGTAGACTACATTCTCCCTCCACTACAACTTCATCACCACCACCATCTTCCAGTACCCCCTTTTTTCTTCTGTTTTTTTCTTTTTTCTTTTTTCCTCTTTTGCATTTTTCTTTTCTTTTTTTCCCTTCCCCTCCCTCCTTTTTTTCTTCTTCTTTGGGATTCTTGGCCTTTTATTTATTACTATTTTGTTTTAAAATTTGTTTTTCACTTTAGTGGTCCTTTTGCTTTATTTTGTTCTGATCTTTGTTTTCAATTTCTGGTCTCTGACCTCGTCAGAATCATCGAGGGTGAAATTTACTTAGGTCGTGGTTGATATTCTTGATTCAGCCCACTCATACAGCCACTCTGCACTGAGCAAAATGACTAGGAGGAAGAACTCACCACAAAAGAAAGAATCAGCAACAGTATGCTCTGCCACAGAGTTACAGAATTTGGATTACAATTTGATGTCAAAAAGCCAATTCAGAAGGACAATTAATAAATAAAGCTACTGGTGGCTCTGGAAAAAAGCATAAAAGATTCAAGAGATTTCATGACTGCAGAATTTAGATTTAATCAGGCCAAAATTAAAAATCAATTAAATGAGATGCAATCCAAACTGGAGGTCCTAACGATGAGGGTTAATGAGGTAGAAGAAACAGTGAATGACATAGAAGACAAGTTGATGGTAAGAAAGGAAGCTGAGGAAAAAAGAGAAAAACAATGAAAAGACCATGAGGAAAGGCTAAGGGAAATAAATGATAGCCTCAGAAGGAAAAAAATCTACATATAATTGGGGTTCCATAGAGCGCTGAGAGAGACAGAGGGCCAGAAAGTATATTTGAACAAATCATAGCTGAAAATTTCCCTAATTTGGGGAGAGAAACAGGCATTCAGATCCAGGAGATAGAGAGATCTTCCTCCCAAAATCAATAAAAACCATTCAACACCTCTACATTTAATAGTGAACCTTGCAAATTCCAAAGATAAAGAGAAAATCCTTAAAGCAGTAAGAGACAAGGGATCTCTAACTTATATGGGGAGAACTATTAGATTAACAGCAGACCTCTCCACAGAGACCTGGCAGGCCAGAAAGGGCTGGCAGGATATATTCAGGGTCCTAAATGAGAAGAACATGCAGCCAAGAATACTTTTTCCAGCAAGGCTCTCATTCAGAATAGAAAGAGAGATAAAGAGCTTCCAAGATAGGCAGGAACTGAAAGAATATGTGACCACCAAACCAGCTCTGCAAGAAATATTAAGGGGGACCCTGTAAAAAAAGGAGGAAACCCAAAGAAATAATCCACAAAAAGAGAGACTGAATAGGTATTATGACACTAAATTCATATCTTTCAATAGTAACTCTGAACGTGAATGGCCTTAATGATACCATCAAAAGATGTAGGGTTTCAGACTGGATAAAAAAGCAAGACCCATCTATTTGTTGTCTACAAGAGACTCACTTAAGACCTAAGGACACCTCCAGCTCGAAAATGAAAGGTTGGAGAACCATTTACCATTCAAATGGTCCTCAAAAGAAAGCTCAGGTAGCAATCCTCATAGCAGATAAGTTTATCCCAAAGACTGTAGTAAGAGATGAAGAAGGACACTATATCATACTTAAAGGGTCTATCCAACAAGAAGACCTAACAATCATGAATATGTATGCCCCTAGTGTGGGAGTTGCCAAGCATGTCAATCAATTAATAACCAAAGTAAAGACATACTTAGATAATAATACATTAATACTGGGAGACTTCAACACAGCACTTTCTGCAAATGACAGATCTTCTAATCACAAAATCACCAAAGAAACAAGAGCTTTAAGTGATACACTGGACCAGATGGATTTCACAGATATACCCAGAATTTTGCATCCAAACACAACTGAATATACATTCTCCTAAAGTGCACATGGAACTTTCTCCAGAACAGACAACATACTGGGTCACAAATCAGGTCTCAACTGATACCAAAAGACTGGGATTGTCCCCTGCATATTTTCAGACCTTAATGTTTTGAAACTAGAACTCAATCACAAGAAGAAATTTGGAAGAAACTCAAACACGTGGAAGTTAAAGAGCATACTGCTTAAAGATAAATGGGTCAACAAGTAAATTAGAGAAGAATTAAAAAGTTTCATGGAAACTAATGAAAATGAAGATACAACCATTCAAAATCTTTGGGATACAGCAAAAGCAGTCCAAATAGGAAAATACATCACAATACAAGCATCCCTCAAAAAATTGGAAAGAATTCAAATACACAAGCTAACCTCGCACCTAAAGGAACTGGAGAAAGAACAGCAAATAAAACCTACACCCAGCAGAAGAAGAGAGTTAATAAAAATTCAAGCAGAACTCAATGAAATAGAGACCAGAAGAACTGTAGAACAGATCAACAAAACCAGAAGTTGGTTCTTGGAAAGAATTAATAAGACAGATAAACCATTAGCCGCCTTATTAAAAACAAAAGAGAAAAGACTCAAATTAATAAAATCACGAATGAAAAAGGAGTGATCACAACAAATACCAAGGAAATACAAATGATTTTAAAAACATATTATGAGCAGCTATATGCCAATAAATTAGACAATCTAGGAGAAATGGATGCATTTCTGGAAAACCACAAATTACCAAAACTGGAACAGGAAGAAATAGAAAGCTTGAACAGGCTGATAACCAGGGAGGAAATTGAAGTAGTCATCAAAAACCTCCCAAGACACAAAAGTCCAGGGCCAGATGGCTTCCCAGGGGAATTCTATCAAACGTTTAAAGAAGAAACAATGCCTCTACTAAAGCTGTTCCAAAAGATGGAAGGGACATAATACTTCCAAACTCATTTTATGAGGCCACCATCACCTTAATTCAAAGACCCCACCAAAAAGGAAAATTATAGACCAATATCCCTGATGAACACAGATGCAAAAATTCTCAACAAGATACTAGCCAATAGGATCCATTAGTACATTAAGAAGACTATTCACCATGACCAAGTGGGATTTATCCCCGGGATGCAAGGTTGTTTCAACACTCATGAAACAATCAATGTGATAGATCATATCAACAAGAGAAAAAACAAGAACCATATAATCCTCTCAATAGACACAGAGAAAGCATTTGACAAAATACAGCATCCATTCCTGATCAACACTCTTCAGAGTGTAGGGATAGAGGGAACATTCCTCAGCATCTTAAAAACCATCTATGAAAAGCCCACAGCAAATATCATTCTCAATGGGGAAGCACTGGGAGCCTTTACCCTAAGATCAGGAACACGACAGGGATGTCCACTCTCACCACTGCTATCCAACATAGTACTAGAAGTCCTAGCCGCAGCAATCAGGCAACAAAAAGAAATAAAAGGCATTCAAAGTGGCAGAGAAGAAGTCAAACTCTCCCTCTTTGCAGATGACATGATACTGTACATAAAAAACCCAAAGACTCCACCCCAAGATTGCTAGAACTCATACAGCAATTTGGCAGTGTGGCAGGATACAAAATCAATGCCCAGAAGTCAGTGGTATTTCTATACACTAACAATGAGACTGAAGAAAGAGAAATTAAGGAGTCAATCCCATTTACAATTGCACCCAAAAGCATAAGATACCTAGGAATAAACCTAACCAAAGAGGTAAAGGATCTATACCCTAAAAACTACAGAACACTTCTGAAAGAAATTGAGGAAGACACAAAGAGATGGAAAAATATTCCATGCTCATGGATTGGCAGAATTAATATTGTGAAAATGTCAATGCTACCCAGGGCAATTTACACATTTAATGCAATCCCTATCAAAATACCATGGACTGGGCAGCCCAGGTTGGCTCAGCAGTTTAGTGCTGCCTTCAGCCCAGGGTGTGATCCTGGGGACCTGGGGTAGAGTCCCATGTTGGGCTCCCTGCATGGAGCCTGCTTCTTCCTCTGCCTGTGTCTCTGCCTCTCTGTCTCTCTGTCTCCTTCTCTCTCTGTCTCTCTCTCTCTCATGAATAAATAAATAAAATCTTAAAAAAAAAAAAACACCCTGGACTTTCTTCAGAGAGTTGGAACAAATCATCTTAAGATTTGTGTGGAATCATAAAAGACCCCAAATAGCCAGGGAAATATTGAAAAAGAAAACCAGAGCCAGGGGCATCACAATGCCGGATTTCAGGTTGTACTACAAAGCTATGATCATCAAGACAGTGTGGTACTGGCACAAATAAAGACACATAGATCAATGGAACAGAATAGAGAACCCAGAAATGAGCCCTCAACTCTCTGGTCAACTAATATTCAACAAAGCAAGAAAGACTATCCACTGGAAAAAGGACAGTCTCTTCAATAAATGGTGCTGGGAAGATTGGACATACACATGCAGAAGAATGAAACTAGACCATTTCTTACACCTTACACAAAGATAAACTCAAAAAGCATAAAAGATCTAAATGTGAGACAAGAATCCATCTAAATCCTGGAGGAGAACACAGGCAACACCCTTTTTGAACTTGGCCACAGCAACTTCTTGCAAGATACATCTATGAAGGCAAGGGAAACAAAAGTAAAAATGAACTATTGGGACTTAATCAAGATAAAAGGCTTTTGCACAGCAAAGAAACAGTCAACAAAACTAAAAGACAACCTAGAGAATGGGAGAAGATATTGGCAAATGACATATCAGATAAAGGGCTAGAATCCAAGATCTATAAAGAACTTATTAAACTCAACAGCAAAGAAACAAACAATCCAATCATGAAATGGGCAAAAGACATGAACAGAAATTTCACCAAAGAAGACATACACATGGCCAACAACCACATGAGAAAATGTTCCACATCACTGGCCATCAGGGAAATACAAATCAAAACCACAATGAGATACCACCTCACACCAGTGAGAATGGTGAAAATTAACAAGACAGGAAACAACAAATGTTTGAGAGGATGTGGAGAAAGGGGAACCCTCCTGCACTGTTGGTGAGAATGTGAACTGGTGCAGCCACTCTGGAAAAATGTAGGTTCCTCAAAGAGTTAAAAATAGAGCCGCCCTATGACCCAGCAATTGCACTGCTGGGGATTTACCAAAGATACAGATGCAGTGAAACGGCTGGACACCTGGACCCCAATGTTTATAGCAGCGATGTCCACAATAGCCAAACTGTGGAAGGAGACTTGGTTTCCGTTGAAATATGAATGGATAAAGAAGCTGTGGTCTATGTATACAATTGAATATTACTCAGCCATTAGAAACGACAAATACCCACCATTTGCTTTGACATGGATGGAACTGGAGGGTATTATGCTGAGTGAAGTAAGTCAGTCGGAGAAGGACAAACATTATATGGTCTCATTCATTTGCGGAATATAAAAAATAGTGAAAGGGATTAAAGGGGAAAGGAGAGAAAATGAGTGAAAATATCAGTGAGGGTGACAGAACATTGGAGACTCCTAACTCTGGGAAACGAACAAGGGGTAGTGGAAGGGGAGGTAGGCAGGGAATGGGGTGACTGGGTGACGGGCACTGAGGGGAGCACTTGATGGGATGAGCACTGGGTGTTATGCTATATGTTGGTAAATTGAACTCCAATAAAAAAAATACAAAAAAAAATAAACTACTTAAGAATAAAGTAAGTTAAAAGGTGAAAGATTTGTATACTAAACAATACAAAATATTTTGATGCAAAAAAAGAAGGCACAAACAAATGAAAAGATCCCATGTTTACGGACTAGAAAACTTAATATTGTTAAAATGTCCATACTGCTCAAAGTGATCTACAGAGTCAATGCCAATGGCAATTTACAGAATGTAGCATATTCACAGTAATCAAGATATGAAAAAAATCTTAATGTCCATCAAGAGATAAATTGATAAAGTACATGTGATATATATATTTATTTATATGGTAAAATAAAATAAAAATATGTATATATTTATATATATATAATGGAATATACTATTCAGTTTTTAAAGAAAATTCTGTAATATACAACAACATGCATGAACCTTAAGGACATTATACTGAAATAAGATGGTCACAGAAAGACAAATACTACATGAGTCCACCTATGAAAACTAAAATAGTCAAATTCACAGAATCAAAGAGGGGACGAGTGGTTGCCAGGGAATGAGGGAGGGGCAAATGGGTAGTTAATAATCAATGGGCATGAAGTTTCAGCTAAGCAAGATGAACAAATTCTACAGATTTGTTGTAAAACATCTTATCCCTTAACAATACAATACTGTATGGTACACTTAAAAACTGTTTAGGGGGTAGATCTCAGATGAAGTGTTCTTACCACAATACAATAAAATTTTTAAAAAGCTAAATTGAGGGGTACCTCAATTAGTTGGTTAAGCATCTGCCTTCAGATCAGATCAAGATCTCCAGGACCTAGGATCAAGCTCCACGTCAGGCTTCTTGCTCAAAAGGGAGTCTGCTTCTGCCTCTCCCTCTGCCACTCCCTCCCACTGTGTACTCACTCTCTTTCTTCCTCTCAAATAAATAAATAAATAAAATCTTTAATACAAACTAACAAAAGCTGGTTCATCTGTACATCAGTTTCCTTCCAAATTTTTAATGATGGATGTCATTATCTAGCTTCTTTACATGCCTCATACTATTCTATTGTATAAAATTGCATAGCACAGAGAATCACAGTGCAGATTGAATTATAGTCCTATTTTGTTTGGTTTATCCTGGAGAATGTGAACTCTTTCCTATGTGTGACAGTTAAAAGTTGAGAAAGTGATTGTTTACCTTTTACCACGGGATAAGCTGATCTGGAATTGATCCCCGGCAGTTAGAAACTGAACACATTTCTTGTTAGCTCAATTCCCAACTTCCAGCTCTGCTGCTATACGACCTGCTGATTAAGGGTTAGTCTCTTATCAATGTTTGATCCTAAAGCCAGACGGGGGTTTGACTACAGTATCACCTTGGGATTGAACTGTTTTAAAGTTCAGAAAAATGTGTGAGACTACACAAATTCTTTCTATTTTTTTGCCCTGCCTTCACCTTCACTGTCACTTTTACAGTAGTTAAAACTGGGGGGGAGGGGGATGACTTTTGGAGAGAATCATTTCGAGTAAATTATTAGTGCATGAAAGATGAAGGGTTAAAAGAAGAAACACACCTAGTTAAAAACACAGATAAGTGATAGATGACAATAGAAGAAAGAAGATTCATATTTGGTCTAATTACCATGCCAAGTTGGATCCTAATTGTTGATCAAAACTGACAGTTTCAAAGCCACATCTATGAGGGTGTTTAACAGAGAGAAGAACTAGAAAATGAGAACTATTTCCAAATGATTATAAGATTGTCCTTGTATGAGATGTTAGATTTATTCTTTGTTGTTCTGGAGAATCCACTTGGGCCAGTAAGCAAAAATTTACAGAGGTCTAAATTAATCTCAATTAATTCATTCAACAAATGTGCTTTGAGAAGCTACTGTGGCAGGCACTGTTCTTGACACTTAAGATCTATGAATGAACAAAGAAGACAAAATTTCTGCCCTCACAGAATGTACCGTCTAGCAAGAGAAATCTAAGTAAGGGGAAATCAAAGAAGTCAGTGAGAGGAGAAAGTTGAATTGTCAAAAGTGGGAAGAGTGACTGAATTAAGTGACTGAATCCCCTGGCAGGATCTTGAAGATTATTCAGCATATTTCTGAGGCAATTCCTAAAGAAGAGAGCTGAATCAGATGACCTGTCAAGTTTCTTCTCACTATTGGATGTTATGAATTTTTAAAAATTTAAGTTATGTCCAATCATTATCGTGGAATTTGCTACTAGCATTCACTGACAATGAGAATGAGTTCATTTCTTCCTTGGATATCAAAAGATAGGATCATGGTTCCCATTTATGATCAGCCATTTTATGTCAATAATTTGGTTTGAACCTTAAGTTCTTATACATAGTGTGCCACTTCTACCTATATCCTATGTCTCAGCTAACAAATCACCTCCTCATTCCCTGGGCCCTAAATCTAAATTAGTATAAATTCTAAATGTATACTTTATCTTCCTTACCATTTGCTTTTCCTGCATGGTACTCATCTCAATTTGTAATTACCCTCTCTCTATATATGTGATTATTTGTTTAGCGTCCATATCTCCAATAGTCTGCAATCTTCATGAGAGTAGGGACTGTGTCTGTGTTCTTCACCATTTTATACAAAGGACCTAACTCAATCCCTGACACACGATAAGGTGTGTAATAAATGTTTATTTGGTGGTGAAAATGAGTTAGCAGAGTAGGATATCTGGAGAACAGAAATTGTTCACCTTCAAGTTATCAGGAGTGTTGACTGATTTTGTTGGGAGAAGCCACAAAGAAAGGAGGAATGTCCCAAGGGTTGGATCTGTTCATAGATTTCTCTATATTCTTAAATACCTAGAACTCTGGAATGCCAGAGCTGGGAACTTATCTAATGCCTCATTTCACAGAGAAAAAAACCTTGAACCAAACCTAGAGGAACAAGCTATGAATATGCATGAATCCATGGATACACAGGGGGCATTTTTAAGAGCTACTTTCAGAAATATTTTGGAAAACACACACACAAACAAACAAAAATAACCCTCTCAAACTATCCAACTCAAGTTTGAAATTCATGCTCAGCTGTTGATCCAAAAGTGGCTGGAGATGGGAGAAGGTATGTGTGGGGAGGGGAGTGCAGAACCAGTGGTGTGGGGGGCCCAGCCCCCCACATGCCCAGGATCCACCCCGCCCTGGGCACAGGGCCCCCCACACGTGCATAGGGTCCCTGGGGGCCCGGGTGCTGAAGGAGCCTGCCGAGCCTGCCTGCACAGAGCTGAAATGCTGACAGCCCTCTGATTGCAATGGTCACCACAGTAACTTTCCGAAACCTCCCACGGCGGGGGTGGGGGAGGGGAAACCAAAAATCCCAAATATAATTTAATTTCCAGAGTAAACACTTTCATGTAAAACTGGCCAAGGCTTTCCTCGAGGCGAGGCTGCTTTCTTTGGCATTACCACACTGCCCCCTTGAGCATTCTGCAGAAACCCTCCACAGAGCTGGCTCCAACTATAGCAAACGTCAGAAGAAATTGTCCACAGAGCCAGGGACACAGATAGAGAAAGTTATGATTTAGAAGCGCAAATGAGAGGGAAGAGGCTAAAGGGGCTCCTCTTTCACAAGTGGGCCAAGTGCAAAAAACCCAAAGCATTAATTGTTAGGAATGTTCGATTACTCTTGAAAGACCTACGTGCAAAGGGCACTGTAAATGGTCAAAATCAGGGATACCCACTGGCAGATCTAAGAAAAGGGAACCTACTCCAAATACCTGCTGGGATCCTGCCCTGAGATTCTCAGCCTGGCACCGTGGGGGTAAAACTGTCCAGCATGTGTTAAGTGTTTGCGACAAGTCAGGGGCTATGCTCAGTTCATTATGTGTATTTTCTTATTTAGTCCTCATAACCGCGCTGTCAGTCAGGTGGAAGCTCCCATTTTCTGGATTTTACATAGAACATGACGGAGGAACTTTTCCATAACTCTGTGATCAGTAAATGGCTCGGCAGGCATGTGAGGCGAGGTCTGTGGAACTATGCTGTCACGTCAGGGAGAATCCAGATGGTGTTTCTGCCTCTGTCAGCTCTGTGATTTGGAACTGGTTACCTCCTGCCTCTATACTTTCGATTTCTCCTCTGCACAATGAAGGGACTGTGTTAGATCACTTCCAAGGGTTAAAACTCAAAGCCCTATGAAGCTATGGATTTGACAGCTTAACAAGAATTCATTGAAAAAAGATTAGCAAGGCAGTTAAAAGCCCTGAGAGGAGACACAAGGCAGGGAGCTTCTGGTCAACAGTGGTGTAGAGATAGAGATCCATTTGGCCCACGGTGTAGTTAGGGGGAATCCCAGAGCCTGGGAAATCAGCTGTGGGATGGAAGCCTAGAGGGAAGAGTCAGGTCCAGCTGTGTGTCCTATAATCACAGACTCCACTTGCTTCTTTAAAAAAAAAAAAAAGATTTTATTTATTTATTCATAAGAGACAGAGAGAGAGAGAGAGAGAGAGGCAGAGACACAGGCAGAGGGAGAAGCAGGCTCCATGCAGGGAGCCCGATGTGGGACTCCATCCCGGGACTCCAGGATCAGGCCCTGGGCTACAGGTGGCGCTAGACTGCTGAGCCACCTGGGCTGCCCTCCACTTGCTTCTTGATCTGGCCACAGCGTGACCTTGCATGGAGTCATTAGCTGGTCCATCTTAGATCAAGAGTAAAATATTCTACCGTGTTCCAATGAGATCAATTCTATTTATGGAACAATATTCATTCTGGTTAGAATTAATCTGAAGACAGTAGGGATGGAGTGTTTAAAAACTAGTTAAGTGAATGAAATTGGAAAGCCATTTAACCCTCCCCACTCAAATTTAACTGTCCCCTGCAGGGTTATGGAGAAGTCAGTAGTACCTATTAACTTCTCATAGTGAACTGCTGAACTTGGAAATTTCTTCTTCTAATAGTAATAATAATGACTTATTGAGCCCCACCTCTGTCACTAACACTAGTTTAATGACTGCAGGAAGTTGCCAGGTTTCCATTCCTTGCCTTATGGATATTGCAATATTTAAGACCTTCAATACTTCAATTTCACACACATATGCACATATATTGACCCACTGTGAACACTGGGTATAGTCCTATTCTAGAAGCTGAGGTAAGAGTTCATTTCAACTTGCTCTCCAATTCTTAGTCTGCTGTAAAAGAAAACAAAATGGGCAACTCTTACATTCCAAACTGGTAAGGGCCATGGCAGAGGTATGCCTGGGGTGCTGAGTCTAGAAACCCAATTTAGTTGAAGGATAAAGAAAGGCTGAGGAAACTATCAAGGGGAAGTGACCAATCAAGCCAAGTTGGTGAGAGTGGGAAGGATGTTCTAGGCAGAAAAAATTGTAGTGAGCCAAGATATTGCTACACAGAACGTGTGATTTATTCAGGAAATTGCATAAAATTGTTCTGACAGCTGGCCAGGAGGATGCCTGTGGGAGAGCAACAGAAGATAAGTTGGAGAGGTAGGCAGGGAACAGATCAAAAGGACTTCATTGTATCTTATATGCCATTTATTTAAAATTTGATCCTAAAGGAATTTGGATGCCTTTGAAGGATTTCATACAATGCAATCATCCTTAAATAAAATCAGAAAACATTTAAAAGACCTCAGTGTCCAAGACCTGAAAGAAACGTGACTGAGACTAAAATAGCAATGATAATAAGGACAATGAGAATTAATATAATGAGTAATCAGAATTTTTTTAGGCTGTTGACAACTCGAGGTTTTATCATTGTTGAGTGGTACATGTAATAGAATCCGTACTTGATTTTTAATGTGTTTACAGGGTGATGATAGCATCTATGAATCAGCTTGTTGGATTTACAACACTGTCCTACAAAAAGCAAATAATTTTACCTCTCTTGTATCTCCCCCACTCTGGAAGGATGTGGTCACCCTACATGTGCTTTCCAGGGCCCTTCTTATTTACACTGTGTCCCCCTCTTTGCAGTGAGCTGGTCTATAATTGGAACGATTCTTCTCAGAATTGTAGACCAGGTGAGCCCTCTTCCACCCGTTCTATCTACAAAATTCCAGTATCATTCTCTGGATTTTGTTTGGAAAGAAAAACCACTAAAGCGTATCTTTGAGGAGTCTGAAATTCATAAAAAGGAAAGCAACATAAACTGAAAATAGAAGTGGAAAACTTATTTGTTCTTTCCCTGCGGCTCTTGTGCAGACCAGAAATTGTGATGCAACCTCACTAGTTGACCATAAATTGTCCAATTTCTTCATGCCTCCAAGCTGACGCCAACCTGCCATCAGAATCTGGTCTTGATCTTTCCAGTCTGGATCTTCACTTTTTAAACTGAAGCCTGGTTCTTTACAGTCTCTTTCTGATTAACTTAGGATCTGGCTTTCCTCAGTCAAACTTCCACCCATTCAAGAAATGATCTAACAATGCAGGGTTTCCTTAGACTTCCAACATCTCAGTGAAAAGCAGGCAATGGAAAAAACATGTAACTTAAACCAGACAGTTCACATTTGCTCAGAGATTTAGGAGCCACTCCTGGATAATACACACTTATACTATGTAAGTGTCACTTCACTGAGGATTTTCCTGATTATCTTATTTAAAAATTACAACCTATCCCACCTACCCATTTCACTTGCTCCCCCTAATTCTTATGTACCTTTTTGTTGTAAGTTTTCTATTTTAGTTATTGCTTATTGTATGTCCTCCCATATATGTTTATGTGTGTATAGGAGATGTTTAAAAGATGTATAAATGTATACTCACATCTATATTTCAATAAAGAGAATTAGCTAGATGGATAAACAGAAATGAAGACACAGGTAGATAGGAAGGTGGACAGGTGGTAGGCAGAGATACATTTGTGTTTATATGGGTATATTGAGAAATAGAAAACATTAAAAACAGCAGAGTGAGAATCACCATGTGTATGCTTCTAGAAACAATGATTTCTGTACAAATAATAAGCATATCCAATCTAACAATTATTTTCAGAATCACAAAAAGGTTTGGAATTGGGACTCTTCCACGAAAGCCAAGTTGGTCTCTTGTGCTCATTATTTAGACTTCATCCAAAGTGATATGTCCCCCTCCTCACTTGAGATATCAGGCTGACTTTGCAAACCATCTATCCTTAGAGCAACATCCAAAACCACAGATCTCATCACCAGTCTTACTTGGAGGGGTAAAATAGAAAACCGGAGGGCTCTTCTCAGTGGCAGTACAAAGAGGTCTTTTAGAGGAGTTTAATCACACCCCCAACTCTAAGACTAATCTAGTAGAAATATAATCTAAGTGAAACCCACGATGAGACTTCAAATATTCTGGGATGTCTCCATGGTTATTCAGCCTCATCCCAATCTTCTTATCAGATGGCTACCCTATGCCTCTCCTCTATGTAAATTCTAGAACCACAATGCTCTTCTTCATTCCCTGAGTAATAATCCACAACATACAACATAGAGTTTTAATAATCAGTGTACTTTGGAAGCTTTAATACTGAAAGGAGACCACTATTTAAGTGGATTTCTCTCTAGAAATCTCCATATACTGTGATTTCTCTCTCTGTCTCTGTCTTACACACACACACACACACATACACACACACACACCATTCATGGATTATCTTTTTATGGTGCCTCAGTGAGTACATCATTCACTTCTGGTGGTTATGGATTCATTTGGAATAATTATCTACATGGATGCAGAGCCCTACTTATGCAACTGTAGGCTAGAGTTACACAAGCTTTCTTTTCTTTTTCAAGTAAAGGTGCACAAAGGTGCAGTTTATTCCATTTTCCCCCTAGGGAATCTACATATTCATGTTGTGTAGATATATAGCAACACACATTGTGTTGCTATGGTAATGATTATGGCTTTATAGTAAGTGGCAAGAAAATCAGCATCAAGAAAACTGGTTTTATTTACCATTCAGTCATGCTCCCCATCCTTCCCTTTGCAGTCCCTATACACAGAAGTTTGCCAGAATTCCTTGTTACAAGTATAATTTAGCTATGACCCTGATCTGGATGGCCACATGTGCAACTGGTGATGGTGCAAAATAAAATGTTCATTAAGTCACTGCTTCCATTCTTTATTTAAAGGGTTAAAATGACATATGACGAGAGAACAAACACAATCAATAGAGATCTAGTTTCTATTTGTGCTGTTATAGATGCTATATGTGAATTTACATGTTTTAATTTTTCTTACCTTAAGCCCTAGCTTCTTTCCCAGCAGGATGATAGTGTTAGATAAAATGTTTTCCAGATTCCCTCCAGCCTTAACATTCCACATTCTATAATTGAAAGAACACAACCTGCAGAAACATATAGACCTGGATTTTAATCTTGGATACATGCCATTTATAAGCTTTCTAATCTCTAGTAAACTTACTTCTCTAGGCTGATGTTTTCCCTATCTTTAAAATAAAAGAAAAATCACTACTTGTTTTCCAGATTGTGATAAAGTCTGGAATAATGTGTATAAAGTGCCCAGTCCACACTAGATACTCCACAAAAACAACTCATTTAATATGTGTTTAGTTAGTCACTTTTCATTCAAATATCACTGAGGGTCTGTGAGACTTTGGGCTACAATGATGAGCAAAACACCAGTGCTAAGCCTCCCCTCATGGAGCTTGCAATCTAATGAGATAAAGACAAAATAATGAACTGAGACAAATGCAAAACTGCAACTGTGACAAACACTAATAAGGAGCTATAAGATATGACAGGAGGATTGACCTGGCCAGAGAAGTCAGAAGAGGCTCCCTGAGGAAGTGACCCTTGAAGAAGGAGATAAAGCAGAAATATAAATTAACTAAGTAGGGTAATAGGACAGAGTATTGCAAGCAGAGGAGAAAGCAGGAACAAATCCCCAGGGCAGGAGGGAATTTGATGCAGTCAGTAGACTCAGATAATTCCCTGTGACGAGTGGAGAGGAATGAAGCTGAGGAAAGACCAGACATTGAAGGGGCTGGAGACCATGTTAACAATTCTGTCTGGATCTTTAAAGCAAAGAAAGCTATTAAGATATGCTAAGCATGAAGGTGATATGACCAAATCTGCATTTTGAAAAGATCACTAGGGTGTGAAGATCAGATTGGAGGGGAATGGCAGAGTAAAGGCAAGCAGATGGGAGGAGAGGCAGTAGTACTCCTGGCAAGAGGTGATGGCGGCTTGGGCAGATGATGGTGACAGAGACGGAGAGATATGACAAATTGGAGGGAAAGTTCAGCGGTAAAATAAGCATCTTTAGTGAAGAATTTGAAATAGTATGGAAGGGAAAGAAAGAGAGAGAAAAAAATTCATACATTCTGGATTGCAAAATCAAATGGATTTTGGTGCTATTTGCCAAGACATGCAACTCAGGTTTGTGGTTGTGTTGAAGGAGGTTAAGAGCATCGTGAGACAGTTTTTAGACATATTGAATTATAAGCCTCTAAGATATCCAAGGAGTGAATTTTACCAAAGACAAATACCATTATAGATGCCCGACAAGGGTAGGTGCTCTCTTATGAAACAGAGCCACATGAATACACTCTTGAGTATTCTGCATCATTTTTGCCTCTCCACAATCCATTACGTACATTGAAACCAGAATAGCCTTTACTAATAAAAATCTATTTGGCTTGTTATTTGTTTAAAGTCTTGCTATTACCACCCACTGCTTGTAGTATCATGTCTAAAGTCATAAAAGATTAGCCTTTAGTGGCACTTGGAGCGTGGGGCAGGTGGCAGTTCAATAGGCATGAAAGGGCTACAGAATGCTGTGTTAATTTCTTAGAGCTGCCATAACAAAGTACTGCACACTAGGTGGCTTAAAACAATAGAAATATAATGTCTCAGGTTTCTGGAGGCCAGAAGTCTGAGATTAAGGTGTCAGCAGGGCCATGCTTCCTCTGAAGTCTCTAGGGAAGACTTGTCTCTTCCAGTTTCTGAGAGCTCCCAATGTTCCTTGGCTTATGGCAGCATAACTAGGATCTCTGCTTCCAACTTCATGTGGTTGTCTTCCCTCAGTGTCTCTATGTCCAAAATCCCCTCTTATAAGGATGCCAGTCATATTGGCTTAAGGACTGATGCTACCCCTGTATAATCTCATCTTACCTCAACCTAAGACATCTGAAATTATCTCATTCCCAAGTCACAGAAATTGGGACTTCCACATACCTTTTGGAAGGGTAATTCAACCCATAGCAAATATTGACCCTTAGAATTATAATTTGGGAAACTGACACTGTATCCTCCTATTTCATTTCTGTTTTCCATGCCCCCTCTACCCTTCAAAAGAACTCCTTCTGATGTCCTTCCAAGACAGGGTCCTCAAACTCTATTAGGGTAACTTCCTAGTCCATCCCTCTTCTCAGAAAACTATCCATCTACTATCCATACCATGAGAGGGGCTTCCAAATGCCATGTTCCCACACCCCTAACACATAGGTGATTGACTTCAGGTCAAGAGCTGATCCTATCTGGGCTGAAATCCCCATTATGAAACTTGGAATTGAGCCCAGGAGAGAGATTGAGACCAGGCACTTTCCTGGTGACTGGACTCATTCCATTTGAGAGCTGCAAACTGTAGCCGTTTTTGCCTATACAGACCAAGAAGTGAAGAAAGCCTGTTGAGCGAGAAGAGAGAATAAAACAGGCTCCTGAAGCAGAGCAGAGACAAGGGGTAAACAGGCTGCTGTGGACATTCCAGTGCCTGCTTCAAGTCAGCTCCTGAGATCTGCTTCCTCTCTGTCTTTGTATTCCATGAGACATTCCTCTTCCATTATGCTAAATTCTCCTCTTTTTTTAAAACCACTTATTTCAGTGGGTTTCCATCATAAATATGCTATAAGTACATTGTAGATACACTTTATCAAAATGTAATCTTAAGGAACTTTTTGATAGGGTTGCTCATACTGATATGTGAAGGATCTGAAGATTCAAAATGTTTTATACTCCAGGATAAGCTATACCTAGAAGTCTTAATCCACAGATATAAATCTAAAGAGTAGACGCTCCAGGCAACAGCAGGCAAAACGCAGGGCCTTTTGAAGGATGGAGGATATTCTCATTGCTCTTAAAATAAAATTGTATCAGGAGAGGCCAAAATTGCTCAGTGGTTCTCAAACTTGAATGTACATTAGAGTGACCTGGAAGGCTTGTAAAACTACAGAGAGCTGGGACCACCTCTAAGTTATGATTTGGTAGGTCTGGGGTGGGATGCAAGAATTTGCTTTTCTAACACTATCCCAGGTGATGTTGATGCTGCTGGTCAAGGGACCACACTTTGAGAACTACTAATTTTGAAGTCTGGCATTACTTAAGGAAACAGTGCCAGGTGGTGTATCAGAGTGGGGGGTCTTTAGGCAACTCAAAGAAAGATACTTCCCCTATGTGTATCAGCACGAGAGATCAATTGTTTATTTTTTAAAGACCATTTGGAAAAATTTAGAGGAGGTACGTAGAGGGCACAATTTAAGTTTCTTCTCTTATTGTTCCTATAGAAAGAAAAATCCCAGAGGCTCCTTATAGTATTCAAAAAAAGAGTACTGGCTTCCAAGTTTAAATGTGTATCTTTGGGTTTCAAGTTTCTTACCAATCAAGTAAAGGTGCTGTATTATTTTTTTTTAATTTTTATTTATTTATGATAGTCACAGAGAGAGAGAGAGAGGCAGAGACACAGGCAGAGGGAGAAGCAGGCTCCATGCACCGGGAGCCCGACGTGGGATTCGATCCCAGGTCTCCAGGATCGCGCCCTGGGCCAAAGGCAGGCGCCAAACCGCTGCGCCACCCAGGGATCCCTGCTGTATTATTTTTATCTCCTGGGTCTCTCTGGGCTCTAACATCCTCAGACCCATTATTTTGCTTAGCTTTTGTTCCTGAAACTCTCATGAGTGATTTTTCCTAAGAGAATATATTCAAAACCATCTCTAACTGCCTCAGCTTCCACCCTGCTAAGGGAAAGAATGGCAATCAGCATGAAGCATGCAGTACTGTGCAGTGATCCCTGGGGAGCACATGACAGAAAAGTAGAACAAGAGGAAATATTCCCAGAGGGGAACAACTGGTCTCTTCCAACTCCTGAACCACTTATACTGCATGTGATAACGCTGTTACAGCCATTTAAAGCCCCCAGAGTATTCAACTTATCAGTCGGTCCTGGTCAAAACATGTGAGCTCTTATAAATCATATTCCAGTGGCCCAGGCCAATCAGAACACAGCAATAATTGATATCTAGCAAAATTTTGTCCACCAAACATATCAATCAACAGAATATTTCCCTGTGCCCAGACAGCTCAGACAAGACACATTTTGATACAAGCATGAATAACCCATAGTCTCAGCAATTATACACAGCAGTCCTCTAAGTCCTAGAGCATAATGCATTTATAAATTTAGAAACACACTCAGATTGAGTCCACAGTCATTCAGCCAGGTGGTCTCGCCTTTGGAAGAACTGTAGGCAAAGAGACAAAGCATATGTACTTGCAGGCAAGAGACTTAAGAACCGGGTTTGGGGTTGAGAGAACAATTTGCTATTTGTGTTCTTCATTCCAAGTCTTCCTGGATTAGAAGTTTCTGTTCCTCTTTTCCTCTTCAAATGTACTGAGGTGGTAATCATTTTAGAAGAGGAATGAATCTGGATGTTAAAAAAAAAACTTTTTAAAATTAATAGCAATAGTGTTCTTGTGCTGGGTAGTATCCTAAACACAAAGGAATCACAGATGATTAAGACACAATCCTTGCCCTCAAGGATCTCATACTGTCATTTGAGAGACACATTTAAAACTATAACTCCAATAGTATAAGAACAGAACCACTTCAGGGTGTGAGGCAGGAGAGAGAGCAACCCAATCCCACTGGGGTATTCCTGATTCGATAGCAAAATGTCTGATTAAAAAGGGTTAAAATACTCCTTTTGTAACTACAGTCATCCTGGAGACAGAGGGACTGCTGAGGTAGCTGGTCTCAGCATGAAGTTCCAGGTCACTGGAGAAGGGTTTCTAGGAAGACTGCCCTGTGCATGCACTGGACGTTTCATTCCAAGGCTCTGCAGTCACTCTGAGAGATGATGGCATATCAGCTGTACTAGAATCACCTAGAGTATCTGCCAATAATTTACAGTCTTGAGCCTCTCCTTCCATCCAAAGAATCAAAACGTCTAGGAGAATGAATCCTTATAAAGATGTGAAAGGCAGAAGGCGGAGCAGAAGGAACATGAAAATCTATCTCTATCAACCCCTTAACTGCACAATCTGTATCAAGAAGGTTGGATGCAAAGGTTGGAATCAGAATTTGTGATTTTTTTAAAGGATAAAGATTTTCCTCTTTTTTACCCTCTCAAAGATAATAAAGAAAAAAATACTGCTAGACTACAAAGAAAAACGTACTACTTTCCATTCTGAATTTTAATAGCATGAGTGTTTGAAATATGAACTGTATAGAAATAGCCAACATATGATATAAACCCCGGTATAGGTGGTTCAGTGGTGGAGTGTCTTCCTTCAGCTCAGGGCATGATCCTGGGGTCCTGGGATCAAATCCCTCACAGGGCTCCCCCTAGGGAGCCTACTTCTCCCTCTGCCTATGTCTCTGCCTCTATGTGTCTCTCATGAATAAATAAGTAAAATCTTAAAAACAAAACAAAACAAAAAAACCGATATGCAGTTAAAATTACTAAATTTGAAGCATACTAGGTAAAACAAGGTTTTTTATTATTATTATTACCAGAAATCTTAGAACATTTAACAGGTTTGTATGTATCGTGAATACCCAAGAGGCTGTGTATCAGTCAAATTTGGCTGCAGATAACAAAATCATTCTTTTGTCATTTTAATTAGCAAGGGATTTGAAACAAGTAGTTGGGAGCTTACAGAACTGCTGGAAGGCTAGCAAGGCAAGCTCCATGCTGGGCTTGCAGGAATCACTTTCAGAACCACAGCAGAGAACTGGCTTGCTAAGGGAGCCTAACCACAAAGAGGAAGCCAGGCATTCAGGAAGTTGTCATAGGAACCATACCATGCCAATTAAATGGATGCCTCCCTGCCCACTTCCCTCAGTTCCAGATTCACATCTTGTACAAAGGCACTTTTACTTGGAGCCTAAGTCACATCTGGAACTCTAGTGCAAAGGGGGTTGGAAAATATAGTGTAAACTAGATTCTGTGGGAACAGGTGCTGAGTGAGGCAGGCCTGGTGCACAGCATCTCCTGAAGTTACATAAGGCCACAAAGCCGTTTTCGTAAGAAGCATCTTGAGAGACAGTGTTCCAGGGAACATGCTTTTGGAAAGGCTGACCCAGTTCTGCCTTCTCATTGATGAGGAAGGAAACTGATGCCCAGAGAAGCTGGCTGCTTGGCTGACATTGCAAATGAATTAGCAGCAGAGCAGGGATGGGGCCAGGTCTCCCTGTTCCCAGTTGCCTAGCTTTGCTACTTGCACCACTCTGCAGCCCTTCTCTCCATCCCAGAAAGTTCCTGCCAAAAACGGGCCTTTTGGAAAATGGTCCTTTGGGATGAAAAGCAAAGAAAAGGCTCTGAAGGAAGCTTGAACTGAATGCCTGAATTATGCAACAATAGAGCAAACTAATTAGCTCTCCTGAACCTCCAATTAAGTACAAGGATAATTACACCCTGGAGTTAAGAAAGCATCTAAGATGAGAGTATTACAAGAACTGTCAGTAACTGAGTTGCTTTTTAAATCTGGTGTTTCATCCTTGCTTCTCCTGGATAGAAGGCAGAGAAGAAAGTCGTTCAGTCTCAACACTCTTCGGACAGCCTTTTGTACATTTAAATGCACTCCTCTCCTGTTTTGGCTGAAGAGCAGAAGACTGCTGCCCCTACAAACTGGGCTGGAAGAGAAGGCACACATCCCACAAGAAGGTTTTTCTGTTAAGAACACATCTGCCTTTGTACCTTCAGTTTTGACCTCAAACTTTTAGGCGCTCCTTCCCAAAGTCTGACTTTTCTCCTGCACGGCATTTCCACTGCCCCCTCAACAGCTGCCAGCCCTGAGCAGGCTCATCCATTCCTATGCATGTTTAAATCCTCTTCCAGAAACATTTCATCACTGGCAACCTCTGTCTACATGCTACCCTTCCCCTGCCCCGAATACTGATGTTCTTGGTCTTTCTCTGCTCAGTACTTGCAAATATTTTGCCGGGCTTTATTTATTCTGATTTAATAATATCATGTGCTATCCTATAGTGCAATTGTGGCCTTCCTGAGATACCTTAGTATATTAAAATATGAAAGCTATTCTTTCACTGGAGGAGTGGAAACCCTTGTTCAGATTCAAATCATGATGTTATTTTTCTCATCAGAGTTCGGAATCTCATCAGCCAACTTTCTTTTTTTTTCAAGATGACAGGTGCAATTTTATGTGTAAGCTGAAAATGATAAATTACTGATCAAACAGACAAAAAGAAAAGTAAAAACACACACACACATAACACTGACTAGCCAGAAAATCAAACCCAAATCTACATGTTTCTAGTCCACCAACAAAAATTGCACTGCAGGTAACAACTGTCAGAGGCAAACAGAAAAGGAAAGATGTAACATGGAAGTGGTCAGTCATTCAGGCTCCACAGCTGGGCTTTCCACCCAATGGCTCTCAACCCAACATCCACTGCACCACATCAAAGAATCCCTGGGAGCTTTGAAAACCCCTGATGCCCAGGCTGAGGACCATGTCAGTTAAATCAGGACCTCTGGGGATGGGACCTAGACATCAGTATTATTAAAGCTTTCCAGAAGTATCCAATGTCCAGGGCAAGTTGCTGATCACAAATTATCACATAACAGTTCAAGTGATGTCAATACTTGCACCTAATCCAACACGTTACATCTATTTGGTATTATAAACACACAGACAGTAGGAGACATGCCTGAAGTATTTTACAAGTATAAGACACTTTACAAAATAAAAAGTAATTTCACATCTCATTTCATCTGCTCATTTACCCCATGACTCACGACCCTGTTTTGTAGAAAAAGCTGAAGCTCAGAAAAGCTGAGTGCTCTGTCTGATACGATACAATCAAGACATGGAAAACTAAATGCCAAATACGCATTCGGGCCTCTGTAACAACCGTACCCCAAAACGTAGAGAGTTCTTCTGTAGTCTTGCAGAGGCTGTGTGTGTGTGTTAAATTATCAGCCAAAATATATAGATGGGGCATCTGAAACTCAGAGGTGGTGTAAGATTTGCTCCAGGTCACACAGTTTAGACTTGAATTCTGACATCTCCTATGCTGAACTGACTTAGCAGGAAAAATATAAGCATATAATACTTTCCCTCACTTACTGGCCATTAAAGCCCCTTTCCCCACCCCTTGATCATATCGTGGGCAAATCTCAGACCCGTATGTCCACTTAGGTTCACAAAGCCTGGTTCAGTCTGATGCAGTGAAACTTCGAGTAAATTTGGCCCTGCCTTTCTCCTCCCTTCCCTCCAGTGTAGCTCTTTCCAATGGCTCTAGGTTCCTTAGTGGGGAGTTGGGCTGTGGTCTGCTCCTTCATTCTGGGGATACATCCTCCTCTTCCTGTGTCTCTTCTACTCCAATATACAGGGACTGGGGAGAAAGATTCAGGGAAGGTGGTAAGGAGTCTTTTACTTGACTGGGGCCATGTGCTGCCCACTGTGGGCAGTTATGCCCATTGTGAAGTAAGAGTCCACACGCTGGTTTCATTACAGTGCATTTGTGCATGCTTTAAGAGGCTCTGACCTGAGGTGTGACCCTTTCCCACTGCCTACTTCAGCCCCTACACTTGGCATAAATCACCACAGTTCTTACACTGGGTTCCCCCGCCCAGCTGCCAACCCTTTTAAATATCGTTTGGGGTTGAATTGTGTGCCCCCCCACCCCAAAGTCCTAAGCCCTGATCCAGAATGTAACCTTATTTGGAAATAAAGTATTTGCAAATGTAATCAAGTCACAAGGAAGTCATTAGAGTGGGTCCTAATCCAATGACTGGTGACCTTAGAAGGGGAATTTGGAAACAGACACTAAGAGAGACCACCATATGAAGATACAGAAGGAAGATGGCCATGTGAAGATGAGAATCCAAGCTGGGAGACATGCTGCTACAAGCTAAAGAACATGTTGGGCTACCAAAAGCTGGGACGGGCAAGGAAGGATCCTTCCCTAGAAATTTCACGGGGAGCATAGCTGCCTTTCTGACATCTCGATTTTGGATGGTTAGCCTCCAGAAGTATGACACAATAAATTTCTATTGTTTTAGGCCATCTAGTTTGTGGTAAATTGTTACAGCAGCTCTAGGACTCTAACACAGACTCTGTACTAGCAAAATGGTCCAAGTCCAGCTACCAGTTCCTTTCTTCCATAGGAAACTCCTACCTGTCTGTCTCCCTAATGAGTTGTATAAAAAATCTAATACACCAATTGTATAATACACTAATTTTCTGTGACTGCCTACTATCACAGCCTGCTCCAAAAGGTCTCCTGCCTTCAAAATTTCCAAGTGAGAAATAAAAAAAGAGTGCATACTCACTTCTATCCTCAAATTTCCTGGCATAAAAATCAGTCTCCATGAAGAACGACCCCATTGTGCTTAGATAGCATCAGAGGGGTCCTATAAGATCTGCTTTTTAACAAACATCTACCTAGTGTCACTTAAGTCCTATGCTATATCCTGTCCAGCAAAATCAGTGTTTGCCCTCTATATGCCAAACAGATGGCTAATGCTATGCTTGGATCATCTTTGTTTTTCTTGCCATTTTAATCTCTGCAGAGGGTTGGTTACCTTCATCTTCATGAGACATTCAACTTTTTAAGATGGGGGAGTGGAAGGAAATGAAATAAGTCTCCCAGAGTCACTGTTTCTGGAAGATCTGCTCTAGGTATGGGCTTGTTTATGCATCTACAACTGCCAACCCTTTACACTCACATACATCTGTCTTTCTTGGTATCTGTCCATGTGCCACAGGAGGCCTTGTGAAGCTATCCTTGGACTCATTCCCCTCTTGAGCAGAGAGAGCACCTTCCACCTACTCCACATCCAGTGACCCCATTGACACTGTTATCTCTGTGCTTACCAAGCCACAAAAAGCTCCTCAGACTATGAGACCAGACACACTGGGTTCAAATTCCACCTCTGCTGTGTGTGGCCAACTGTGTGACCTCTGGCCAGTTGCCTCACCTTTCTGAAGCTCAGTTTCCTCCTCTTTCACATTGCGATGATCCCACCTTATGGGGTTATAGTAGGGCCACCATGACTGTAAAGCACCTCGTACAAGGTAGGGAATCAATTATGGTATTTCTCTTCTTCCTTCCTCACCACCATCCTGGTACCCTATGAGTGCAGCAGAGAGATAAGAACTAGGCCGGCAATTTTAAGTGATGCTCTGTGAAGAGACAAGGCTTATGGACAAACACAGGGAGAGGTGGAATAAAACGTGGTCTCTGAGATTGTGTGAACATGTGTTAGAAAAGGTGGTGTCATATATTTTTTAAAGCCCATTTTCATGTTTTCAAAGAAGTTTCATAAACAAAAGCAGAAATATTGTAGGCACAAAATTTTAGGATTTAATAAGAAGAAATGCATTGTTTTCACAGTTTGTAAAGAGTAGATTTAAATTTTATTTATTTATTTATTTATTTATTTATTTATTTATTTATTTATTTATTTTACTACCACCTTACTATACCAGCTTGCCATGTTACCTCAGTCCCAGAACCTGTGAGGTTGTATTAGGCTACAAGGTAATGCCACTGTCTTTATAGCACAAAGAGAAATCTTCACCTTCCCCTGGCAGCCAGGTGTTAAATCATCACTAGATGGCAGTAACATCTAACACTTAATTCTCTATGACCTCATCAAACCATTTCACCTTTGTTTTTTCCTCTTCCTTTTCTATAACTAGCGCTCATAATCTCAGCAGGAAATAAAAGCAGCCTTAAGCTTGGCTCATCCTTATTTTGCAATGATTTAAGAAAACCAGAGAATTTGTCAAAGAAGGGAATGGTCATTCCGCAAGTTACAGGCAACAGGATTCTCACTGGACTCTGAGAGCTCACATTTAACCCTGCCCTCCACATGGATGAAAAGGTAAGTATCTAATACTCTGTGTACTTGACTAGAGTCATCAACTTGGACAAATTTTTCTTTTTCTTAAACAAGAAAAAAAAAAGGACACTAAAAAATGTATGTACTTGTGAGAAGGTAGCCCGCTTTCCTGAGGTAAACACCATCTTGTTCTCTAAGCAAGCATCTTGTTCAATTGTTTTGCACTTTCTCTCCCAGATGCCTCTCTCTCTCACTTCCAAATTCAATTGTACACCCAAAGTGAGATTTTTTTCCCAAGGAAGCATTAGAGAGGAATGAAAGACAATGTAGAAATACTGATCATGGGCTGGCAGTAATAGGAAATCAAGTATTACTTTCAGTACAACAGGAATCTGGAGCAGCAGATGTCAGGATGAACCCCAGAGGGAATTTAATGGGGCCTTGAGTTAGTCTGAGAATTTTCACAGCATTGCTAGCTCCAACACTTTGACTTCCTTCAGGGAATTGGCATAAAGACAAAATCCAGATCTGCCTATCTCTACAATCAGGGACCAAATGACATTGAGAATGTCTAACAGCTCGTAAATGTTGACACCAAAAGCTTCCCTCTCTACCATGAAGTAATTCCCAGTATAGATTATTGCAGCTTGAAACTTGGACCTTAGGAACTTGTACTGATGCTTTATAGGACTGTCAGGTGAGCTGGGAATGGAGCAGGAGCTAGCCTGACAAATGACACTGAGATGAGACAAGGGATAGCTCCAGAGCTACTGGAGGTCCCATCATGCCCAGTGTCCATGGGGCTATACTTGCCTCCATCGTCATTTTCAAAATGGCTGTACCAGCAAGTTGCATCTAGTCAGCAAAGGCCAGAAGTAGACTGGTGGATACTGACAGGTCTAAATGTCAGTGGGCACACTCTCTAGGGTCTTATTCAAAGCAAGAGAACCAGATCTAAATAATGGGGTCACTAGAGCTAGGGTCTCCAGAATCTGGACTAGTGAACTACACAACTAAACTGACTGGACTAAGGAAAGGGCATCAAAACTGTAGTTCTAGTATGTGGACTGAGTGAATGAATATAGAGAAATAAGTTAGTGAAGGGGGCTATACTCTAGACTTACCTGATTCCTTGTGGCCATTAATATTGCCAGTAGATCTCAGATGTAATTAGTAAAGAGCAGTGTGGGAGGCCCTCAGTCACCTGGAGTCATTGAATCTTCAGTCTGAGCATAACATAATACCAGCCTGGGAGGGGAGTCATGCTGTATTATCCATTTCCATCAGGAATAGCTCACGGAGCTGAGCTTGAGGTTGGGGAGCATCAGCAGAACCAGCTGTGACCAGCTGGATCAACATGTCCACAACGGCTACCATACAGGAGCTCCCTTGATAACTGCCAGAATTGGAATCCACTAAAAAATAGCAATTCTGACCACAACGAATTAAAATATGACAGTGAAGTGCAGAAATGGAAGGAAGGGGAGACTGGAAACCATCCTTTTGTCTTGAAGCAAAAATCCAAGGCTACCGGTGACTTCTCTCATGAGCTCATTTATATTTTTACTTTCAAATTTTGCTTCCTCAGTGAATAAAAAATATCTGGTGATTAGAAGGCAACCAGAAAAAAAGCAGTATTTATGCAGAAAGCCTTAGCTCCATATTGTAAAAATTTCCCAGTCTCTATGTTTTAGTCACATAGTGGGGAGGGGCATTTTAAAGGACAGTTTTGTTGCTTGTTCCTTTTACAAAATTTAACATTGGGCATAATTCGTCACATTAATGTAAAGACAACATTTTCTATCTGAGATAATACTGAAAATCAATGTTAAAATTTATGATGAAAACGGAATAAATATTTGTAGTACTAGGGTAAAATATCCAGTGGGGTATCATAGCTATTTATGGGAAGGAAAATTAAATTATCCCTCTCTGTCCAACTCTGCAACTGACTTTTAAACTTTGGTAATTTAACATTATATTTCACAAACACTATGGTATCTTATCCATTAGGACGTGAAATCCAGGAGAGCAGGGAATTTCAACTGTTTTATTTACTACTGTCTTTCTAGTGCATAGAGTAAGTAGTAAATATTGTGAATCAACAAATTATTTCAGGGACTATGAGAAAAACTACTATGGAAACATTACATTCGCTTATCCACAGCCCTATCCCCATTTCGGTGTTTCAACAAGGGCTCAGCTGTTCCCAGGACTTCATCTGCACCTTCCTCTTCCTTCCAACCTATCATGTTGGGTTTACCAACAACCAAAGAAGTGCTCTCTGATTGTGCTCATTCCACATGGCTCTCCTCTGACTCTAAAGAATCCAGTGGAAAAGTCAAAAGATGAGAGTGAGGCCACAATATTCCTGGGAATACTTCAGAATGCACAGGACTAGGGGCTGTGAACGGTCACAGAGCACATTTCCCCTTCCAGCTTCTGCTCTTGATCACAAACAGCAGAATGAAAGGATATGCTGTTTCCCTTTAGGACCTGAGTTGTTACCTCAGTGATTTTCACTCTCTTTCTAAAAAACCTGCTAGCATAGCCATGCTCATGGTTAATACCCTCAGGAAATATTTCCATTGACAAGGGGTGCCATTGTGCTACTTCCCATAAAAGGGTAATCATGCCCGTGGCTTCTTTGGGACTTGGATCCTTACAAGTTTTTCAGTCACCTTTGTCCAAGAAGAAAGGGCACAGTCAAGGTGTAGAGTCTGCCAAACTCAGTCAAATATCCTGAAATGTGTTCCAACATTTGGAATTTGACAAGATTCCCAAGGACATCTGGCTTTGGTCCCCCTTCTCCCTTAATTACTGAGCCCAAACAGAAAATGTAATCCATCTACTTCAGAGTCATTTTCCCAAAACTCATCCAAATTTTCCTTAGTAAGCCTATTAGATGTCTTTGTCTTCGTGGGCCTAACACCTTCCTTCTCACGTTTTATTTCTTGGAACTAGGAAGCAGACAGAGCCAAGGGCAACAGGGCTCCATTTCAAACACAAGACACAATCTATAAAATCAGGTGCTGGCGGTGGAGGGTCAAGAGTCTCACTCCCAGAATTACAGCTGTGACACCTCTGAGGGGGAACTAAGGGAGTCTCTAGGACAAATGTACCCTTGCAAGGACAGAGAACACAACTAAGGATAGATTCTCTCCAACCCATATTCAGTAGCACCCGGGGCCAACGCCTTACCACAGTTCACGGTGACAAACGCAGAAGCAGAGATTTCTCCAACTCCTGCTGTTGGTGGTGGTCATATGGCGAACACTGGACTTGGAACACAAGAAAGCCTGCAAGATCCACCTAAGACCTTTTCATATGGCCCTGAATCTCAAAATAAGACAAAAATGGGTCAAAGTCCTAACTCCTAATAAACCACTTACTAGTTTTGTGTCCTTGGGCAGGTTCCCTAATATCTCTGAACTCGTGTTTTCCTGCTGTAAATAAAGATTATAAAACCTTTCTTGCATTTTTATTATAACACTTAGGTAAATTTATAAAGCTTAGCACAGTGCCTGGCATTGGAAAGTACTCAGGACAGCTATTTGTTTTGTTATTTTTCATTTTTATAATACTTATATTGAGATAGAATTCACATACCGCACAATTTATGCATTGAAAGTATACACTTCAATAACTTTTCATATATTCACAAAGTTACACGACCATCACCAAAGTCAACGTTAGAACGTTTTATCACCACAAAAGTAAACTCCATTCCATTAGAAGTCATTCACAGTTCCGCTAAACCTAGGCAACCACTCATCTCTTCTTTTCCCTATGGATTTTACTGTTCTGGACATTTCATACAAATGGAATGATATAATACATTATCCTTTGTGACTGACTTCTGTTACTTAACATAATGTTTTCCAGGTTCGTCCATGCTGTAGCACCTATAGTTCACTTCACTTTATTGTTGAATATATGCCATGATGCCACTGTGTGGATCTCTTCATCTCTTTTTATTGTTTAATATTATTATTCCATTGTGTCGATATACCATATTTTAATTATTCATTCATCACTTATCAAAAATGTGGATTGTTTCCTTTATTTGGTTATTATGAATAATGCTGCTATCAACATTCACGTACAAGATATGTGTGAACCTTCATACCTCTTGGTATGTGAACCTCTTGTGAACCTTCATACCTTCATACCTCTCCCTCTTGGGGAGATCTTATGGTAATGTTAACTCCATGTTTAACCTTTTGAGGAACTACAGATGTTCCCAAAGTGGATGCACCATTTTATTTTATTTTATTTTATTTTATTTTATTTTATTTTATTATTTATTTTATTTTATTTTACTTTATTTTTTTATTTCTTTATTTTTTCCTGTTTCTCCAAAGATGTGAACCTTCAGGCCACATGCTTCTTTTTTTTTTTAATTTATTTTTTATTGGTGTTCAACTTACCAACATACAGAATAACCCCCAGTGCCCGTCACCCATTCACTCCCATCCCCCATCCTCCTCCCCTTCTACCACCACTAGTTCCTTTCCCAGAGGATGCACCATTTTAAAGTCCCTTGACAGGATATGAAGATCGGATTTCTTTCCATCCTACCAATACTTGTAATCGTCTTTTTCATTATAGCCATTCTAGTGGTCATCAGGTGGTACTTCACTGTGGTTTCGATTTGCATTTTCCCAATGGCTAATGATGTTCAGCTTCTTTTATGTGCTAATTGGATATTTGTATATCTTTCTGGGTAAATGTCTATTCAGATCAATTTCTATTTTTAATTGGTTTTTATGTATTTTTATTAGTGAGTTGGAGATATTCTTTATATTTTTTAGATATAATCTCCTATCATATATATGACTTGCAAACACTCCTTCCCATTCTATGGGTTATCTTTTCACTTTCTTGATGGTGTCCTTTGAAGCAGAAAATGTATTGTTTTGATGAAGTCTAGTTTATCTATTTTTCCTTCTTTTGCTTATGCTTCTGATGTCAAATGCAACGTTATGAAGATTTTCCCTATATTGTCTTCTAAGCATTGTATAGTTTTAGCTCCTACATTTAAGTCTTGGATCTATTTTGAAATAATTTTTATATATGTTGTGACACTGGAGTAGTCCAACTTCATTCTTTTGTATGTGGATAGCCAGTTGTTCCAGCACCATTTGTTGATAAGGTCATACCTCCCCCATTGAATTTTTTGGTACTACTTATGGAAAATAAGTTGATCATAAATGAGTTTTATTTCTGATTCTTGATACTAATCCACTGATCTACATGTTAATCTCATGCCAGTACCACACTGTCTTGATCAATGTTGATTTGTAGTAAGTTTTGAAATCAGAAACTATGAATCTTCCAACCTTTTCCTTCTGTTTCAAGATTGTTTTTCCATAAATAAGATCACATCACCTGCAAATAAAGACAGTTTTATGTCTTCCTTTCCAAACTGGATGCCCTCTATTTCTTTTTCTTACCTAACTGCCCTGACCAGAACCTCCAGTACAATTTCTCAATAGAGGCAGCAAGAGCAGACAAACTTGTCTTAGGCTGGATCTTAGAGGAAAAGCTTTTAGCCCTTCATCATTAAGAATGATGTTCACTATGGGTTGTTCATGGATGCTCTCTTTCAGGTTGAGGAAGTCTCCTATTCTAGTTTGTTGAATGTTTTTATCATAAAGGTTGTTATTGTTATTACACAAAAATGCAGCTGTTCTCTCCTTTCCCTTTTTTCCTCTCTTCTTTCCCTCTTTTGATTTCTTTCCAGAGCCTGGTAGGACACCAGGATGACATCAGGGAAGCGGAAACCATAGGCTGCTGTGCATCCATTCCCCGAAGTGCTCTATGAGCAAGCATCTGCCACCTCCTCCCTCCTGTCTGCACTCGTGACCTAGATAGGTGCCCTTGTTGTTCTGGCACAAGTTGCTTCCCTTCCACTTTGGCCTGCTTTGCTGGCCCACTGCATTCTGATTCTAGGTGACTGGCTTCCTGTCACTCTTCTTCAGGGTTCAGATCCCTGTCTACCTCGTTACAGGTGTCCTAGACTACTTTGGCAGCCAATGGTATTTGGAAAGCTAAAGGCTGTTTTCCAGGCAGTAGAATTTCCTTTTTATTCCATACCAGTTTGATTCCATGAATATATCATGAGAACTTTTTAATGCCAAGTATTGAGCTTGGTTGATCCTAATATTAACAATAACTCCATCATGTTGTTTTTACTTTGGTCCCATTTTACAGAACAGAAAGCTGAGGCTCCATGTGGCCGGCCAATTTGTCTGAGGTTACATACATAGTAAGTGGCAGAGCCAGAGTTTGATGACATTTCTGTCTGGGTGGAGCAAAAGAGAGGAACATGCATCTAGTTGTAATGGCTAAGACAAAACTCAGGGCATTAGTTGCCATATTGGAATAGCTAGGAACTAGGAAAGTGGTACACCTCATTCCAAATACAAGGCTTCTGTTGCTCCTGTGTGCCAACTTGTCCAGACTTATCTTGCAAAAACATATGCCCACCCATCCAAGACACGCTGAACCACATCATGCTATCTCTACTGCTGTACCTTCCATATGCTGTTATCTCTGCCTCAAAAACACTCTCTTCTACTCAACTGCCAACTTTTAGATGCCTGACTAATTTCTATTCATACTTCAAGACCCAATACAAGAATCACTTTCCCTGGGAATTCCTTCTGATCCACACCAGACTGTGTTTTGTTATATCCCATACATACCTTTGCTATAGACTCACCACTTTTGCTCTCTCCCCCTCAACAAATTACCAGTAAACCATGAGCACCTTCAAGGTGGGGCCATGGTTAGTTCTCTTCTGTCTCCCAGTAGAGTTCCTGGCCCTAAGTTTTTTCAAATAACTAACTGAATCTTAAGGATGAGCCCCTATAAACAGATGCCATCTCTGGTAGAAGTTTTTTTTTTTTTTTTTTTTAATTTTTATTTATTTATGATAGTTACAGAGAGAGAGAGAGAGAGGCAGAGACACAGGCAGAGGGAGAAGCAGGCTCCATGCACCGGGAGCCCGATGTGGGATTCGATCCCGGGTCTCCAGGATCACGCCCTGGGCCAAAGGCAGGCGCCAAACCGCTGCGCCACCAGGGATCCCTCTGGTAGAAGGTTTAAAGCATCTCTCGGTAAACCAACCCAAATAAATGAATATTTGGGACTTTTTGTTCTCTTCTATTATGGAGAATCTGATTCTTAAAACAAGGGTTCAGGCCTATGAAATTTGAACCTAAAACAGTAAAACCACCTTCCCACTTTGCAAAATGCAACTCACAGTCACCAGATCACCAAGAGGAAGACCTCAGAAAAGAGGATAATAGAGGAGGATATAAAGGTTCTCACTTTAAGAACAGAACAAGATCACTCTCGTGTTCTTAGGCACTTCTCAATACCTAGGGATCCACTGTCAGAGCCAGAGAATACTTTCAGATTAAATGGTACAAGCCATCCATTTCTTCAGCTTCTAAACAAAATGAGAATTTTATTTCTGACTCAAGTCATCTCAGGGAAAAGATGCCAGCTACAAGGTGTTTAGGGGGGCTCTCTGTGGCAACTCTGAGAGCAAAGCTTTAATGTGCCACCTTTTACTTTCTCCTCTAAGAGAAAACTGTGAGGTCAGGCCCAAGATGACAATGCCAAACAGCTCCCAAAAGGCTCTTGATATTATTCCTTGCCAAATTCCCCTCAAGCCCTGGCACATCTTGGGCTAAAGGCACACATGTTATTTTCATTTAGGCATGAATGCTGAAGCATGGGGTATTTTTTTTTTTTCTGGGCTTTCTGTTAACTGTCTACAAAATGTGGTTTTAAGATATATTACCCCTGGTCATTTATCTAACAGACCATACTGCGATCTGTAAGCTCCATCCCTCTTGCAGCTTTCACATTCTATTAAAATGGGATCTTTTACCAGGAAATTTACTTAGACAGGGGAGTTCATTTGAGGTTGAAACTGTAAAGTGGCCAATTATCTCTCCGCCATTGGGTGCATACGATCTTTACCCCAAGCTTTGGAAATAAAGACAACATTTAGCAAACGTTCTGCTCCAAAGCTAATGTTTTGGAAAGAATAACAGCATGTTGGGAATAAATTACATGGTCTTTAGTGCATTTTAGTGTTATTGCCTGTTAACACACAGTGTGGTGTGCCAACTCATGAGAGAACTCCAGTCTTCTAAGGAATCGATTTCTGAATTGTTGAGTTTATGGTGTCCGAGTGATATCGTTGAACAGACTGGGAGTGCAGGAGACCATGTCTGTGCAATCTGACCTAGGGGAAGCTATGAATCATAGGTTGTCCTTCCGTCTGATAATATCCAGACCATCAGCACACTCTGGGTAATGACATTTGAGGCTTTTCATCCAGGACTATCCAGTTTCCTACTTCATGGGTTATACTGATCCTAGGACCAGGTAATCTAATATACCTAATATAAGTAACAATTTAACTTTACTCAAAGTCATACTAGGTAGAAGGTCTTTGCCAGCCTCTGTGGAAGAACAGCAAGATGCTTAACTAGATCTTTGATTCCATTTATATGTAATGTCCTGGATAGGCAAACTCAGAGAGGCAAAAAGTACACTCCTGGTTTCCCAGAGCTGGGAGGAAGGGGCCTTGGGGAAAGCTGGCTTAAAGGATGTGGGGTTTCTTTCTAGAGGTACTGAAAAAATTAATTGTGCAAGGGTTGCCCAAATCTGGGAATATACTAAAAACCTGTGAACTGTACACTTTAAATGGGCAAATTGTATGGTATTTGAATGATACCTTTAAAGCTGTTACAATAAAACAAACAAACAAACAACACTTGCCCTCACAAAAAGAAGAAAGACATTAATACCAGTTAGGAAACTAAAGACAGGTGCCACAGAATGCTAAGGAAGATCCAAAACTGCTTACTTTCTTCCACCTTTGGAGGATTTTCCTTTTCCAGGGACCATCACAATCTCTCTTGGTGCATGTTTAGGTTCAGGGGGTAGGAGAGAAGGCCTTAGAGGAGAAGAGAGCTTCTGATAAATGAACAGAAATGAAACCCATGAAAGCACAGCAAAAGATGTCCTGGCCACAGAAATATCAGTCTTGGGCCTCTCAGTGGAGTCCCTGTGCAACTCACTACCCCCTCACAGCTGATCACAAGCAAGGTATTTTATTTAAAGGGGAAAAGAGAGAAGGGTGATTTTATGTCAGGCTGAGAGGTAGCTCCTGTTACTTGAGGCCTCTCCATTCTAAAGACAACTTCTAGAAGAGCACTATCCCCAACCCCATTTAGCTTCCCATGTTCCTGGGGCAAAGGGCTCTGGCATCAGGGCTGTGCACAAAGTAGATCAACCAGAACTAGTCCTGTAGTGACTTGTAAGCTAAAATATTGCTCCATGAACAGATGAACAAACCTATTTTCCAGGCCATGCAAGCGATCATGGAAGAAGAAGACAGAAGAAGAAAGTATATTTCATGCTACATGATTTACCTTTTATTGGAGTAAGCTTACTGTATTGAAAAAGAGCCATCACCACCCTCACCTTCACTGAAGTGGCTGGCCCCTCTCTGCCACCATTTTTTCTTTGTTTGTTTATTCCCCTGATTTTCAATATTTACTAAAAAGCAAATCGGTCAGGTATATTTAACATACATAATTCCAAGCATTTTTAAAGGTGATCCTTTTTAAACTTTTAAATTAACTGAAATATTCTAAATGACAAACTGCTTTCATAGGTCACATTAAACTGCCAAGCAACATGGCATGTGAGTACTTTAAAGAAACATTCATCAAGAGATTTTTCTACAGGAGTGTGGACGTGCATTCCACGTTTGGGTTCCTCACTAACCAGGGACCGCTGCTTCCTCACTCTGACAATAAAGACCTGTCACCATTTCTTGCTGTTCTTGGTCTCTACCTTTCTTGTAGCTGGAACAAAGACTGGGCTGAGGGTGGAGTTCAAGAGATGGTGCACCACGGGCAGAGAACTCATTCTTTCCTCTCCTCTGGGAAGGGCCTGCAACTGGGTAATGGTCCTGTCAGTTCCGTACTGGAGTTCTTCAAAGCTTGTGGGGCAAACTCAGCTGCGTGGTGTGTTGCCACCCTTGCTCTTCGGATCCCCATTTCCCTGGAAGAACCAAGGAGAGAGAGCTCTCTTTTCCAGTGCAGGCCACCAGCCTCCTTCCATGACAACACAAGCATTGGCTTTGGGAAGTTGCCAACTTTCTCATGTGGGACTTGAACCCTTGGCCTCCCACCCCAAAGTAATGATGCTACCAGCCGAGTGACACAGGCCTATTTCCTGAGTCAATGGACTGAACAGGTCCAAAGGTATGCAAGGCATTTCTCTCCCCCTGGCCTCACCCAGCCTTGGCATGGCTGCTGGCATCGCCAGAGCTGTCCTCCCCCGTGAGCAGTTGCTGGGCCACCGCCAAGCTTCCACAGAGCTGTTTGTCAGCTCATTAGTGCATTTCTTTGCTTTCAGATTTCCTAACTTGAAAATAACTAGAATAAAAACTCACTTTAATGAATGGTTTTGAGCCTTTTTCCCTTCTCCCCTCTTCTCCTACCTAACAGCTGTTTTACTTTTAATGGGACCCATAACTCCATGGCAGGGCAAACAACTTAACATTTCCCTTGATTTTCAGGCCTTCATCCTCTAGAAAAGTTGCGAATCTGCTCACACTCTAGAATGGAGATAAAAATATCAGGATATCAATGAAAAGAAGACAGGAAAATAGGCTTTTGTCCTGCACCCACTGAGTTAGCTTCTGATAACTGTTTTTAAGAAATATGGGACAACATGGAGAAACACTCTCTTCTACCATTACAGTCACATAAAAATGGACGATATATGTGGAAAGACTAACAAGGAATAGAAAGACATAAAGCAGAATATCAATATTCTTCTGTTGTTGTTTTATTATTGTTTAGATAATGTGTATTTATTATTTATTTGTTTAATTTATTTTTAAGTAGTCTCCTTGGCCAGCATGGAGCCCAAGCAGGGCTTGAACTCACAACCCTGAGTTTAAGACCTGAGCTGAGATCAAGAGTTGAACATTTAACCAATTGTGCCACCCTTGTGCCCCATGTCTTTTATTTTTAATGAAGGGGAAAGGAAAGCAGCATAACAAGTAATACAGACACACGAAGTAACCTTGCTCCTTTAGTCTGGTGTATTAATAACTGGATATAAAACTAATCCTCAATCTGCCATTTCTCTTCTTTCAATCCCTTTCTCCCTTGCCAGGCATAACTCTGTTTTCAATCACTCTGGTAGTAGTTACTGCTCCCAGATTCAGTGGCTACCTATTCCTCTCATGCAAAGAAGTGATAACTCCCATGGCTGCAAAGGACACATGACTGACTCTCTTCCAGAAGAGGTGTCTGAGAGCTCTTACTAACCAAAGGTCCATCTCATATCTCAGTGACAGAGGTGTGGATCCCAAAAGCCTTGGCAAGGCATCTACATCTCATTCCCAGTTTACTCCTAATAATGTGGAGTGAGAACTTACTGACACAGGTAACTGGCTTGGGCGTCTGAAACTGCAGGCCAGGTAAGATCACACCTTATTATCTCCATTGTTTGCCTCGTGGTCTGTCTGCAATTTTCCTAAACCACCTTTAAAACATGGAGGTAAGAGTTGTTAATTGCAACTTTGGTTGAATGGAGTCCATTGGCAATGTTGTCAGTCTGACCTATTTTTTTTTTAAAGACTTTATTTATTTATTTGTGAGAGACAGACAGAGAGAGAGAGAGAGAGGCAGAGGGAGAAGTAGGCTCCATCCAGGGAGCCTGACATGGGACTCGATCCTGGTCTCCAGGATCAGGCCCTGGGCTGAAGGCAGCACTAAACCGCTGAGCCACCTGGCTGCCCCTATTTTTTTTTTTTTTTTGAGTGCTCATCTCATACTTTCTCGTGAAAATCCTGGGCAGGGGCAGAATCCAACCCACTATTCCTATGTTGTACATTTATGTGTAGCTATTATAAAAAGCTGTAGAGACAAATGCCTAGGCTCAAATCTTAGTGCTATCATTTTTTAATCTGGACTAATGATTTAACATCTTTGAGCATCTTCCTCCTTCTCTGTAACGTGGGGGAAATACTGGTGTCTACTTCATAGGATCGTCATGAGGATGAAATGAAATGGTGCTTGTAAAGTGTTCCCATGGTGCCTACCCCACAGTGAGAACTCAATAAATGTTAGTAGTGATGGCTATTAGTATCATCTTTATTATACTCACCCTCTATTCTTCACTTTATTCACCTCAAAGTGAGCTAGAAGTACCTCAATGTAGCAGCAAGAGCACAGACACTGGAGATCCACAGAAAATAGATCTCTTCCATTCTACTCAATGAGTAATGACCTTTGACAAGTTACTTTGCACATCTGAATCTGCTGCCACATCTGTAAATTCAGATAGTGACACTCACCCCCCCCCAGGGCTACTGGGAAGATTCAATGTAATAAGATACAGGAAATATTGTGATGCATACTAAGTGCCCAGTAAATAATGGCTGAATCAGGACTTAGGTTTAGGTCACTTACCCTGCTTAGCCCTTTTTAGCTTAGGTTTGCAACTAAAGAAGGCATCCCACTCTCCTCAATGCCGCTTCCAGCAAAGAGCAGGACAGGGAGCCAAAGCATTAGCAAACTTTTGGCAGGCACTGGACAAGGAGTGTGATCACAAGACCACCGTGCAGAACTTTGACAACTGAATGTGCAAATTATGCTATTCAAGCTGGAATATCACCCAAGTGTGTTTTGGAACCACAGTGACCACATCCCAGCTGGACTGGGGAAGTGAAGCTGTCCAGCCAAGGACTTTATTATTTTTATTTAAAAGTGTGAATCATCAGAAAAGCAACCCTCTCCAGCCAGGTGCTGTATTCAGATTCCATATAACATCTACTTCTTTGGCAGCTGGGCAAGAAAAAGTGCCTATGAGAATTGTTCTGGGAAGGTTTCAGAGGTCAACATCTTAATGGTTCAACCGAGGTAACTTTGGAAATATCAGTTAAACTCTCTAGGACTCAGTTTCCTCATGTGTAAAATAAGATAACAGGACTAAATAAGATGTGTGAAAAATGCTTAAAAGGGAGCATCGTACATAGTTTAAGTGACGGACATGTATTTGCTATAATGATAATGATTATTGAACTAAAGCATTTGGGACTTTCCAAAGGCATCACATTCTCACCTCTGCTTCATAAGGTTATATTTTTTTTGTAGAAAAGACTTTGTATATGACAAATGAAATGATAATACGGAGCTGTCTGAATATATGATAAACTGAACAAGATCCCTATTGTCTGGGTGGCTGGGAATAATTCTGTGTTGGAGAAAAGCTTAGAGCTGAGCCTTGCAGAAAATTTATGGATCAAAGTCATGGACAGGAGGGAAAGAGCATTATATGAAGGGCAAATAGCTTCATAAAAACTGTCCAGCTTTCCCTGATGTCTTCAAAGAACTCTGGCAGCTTGGTTGTAACTCCTCCCACAAAAAGGAAAGATCCATAGTCTTCAGTTTGCTTAAACTTGATTTCACCCACTTCATGCATCAGCCCTTGCTTTCAATCTCCTGACTTCTCAGCTACTAACTGCCATAGCCTAGCTACTGTTGTAACCTGGTGTTGACTGTTAGGGCAAAACATGGTTTGGTCATTAAGTTTTTTACTCCAATTTCCCTCCTGACTATGGTTTCCTCTAGCAGACTCAGGGAATAATTTCTGCAGGTGGCTCCATGTGTCTGGAATCCAAATATTATATCCACAGGAAGCCCCTCTCATAAGCAGATTGTGGGTAAGCTGTCATGCTTGAGGGACAATAAGTAGATCAAACCCACTCCTGCAATCAAGTTAGTAGAAGGTAATAAAAGTTTGTTAGAGTCATACTCAATGAAGGAACTTCCTAGAAGCACAGATCATTCAATATTGCCCCCCTACCCTTCCCTTACCCTCTACAGCCCACTACCCCCTGTTGTGACAGTGGATGTGAAACCAGAGCTCTGGATTTCACAGATGAGTAGATTGTCACATATTCCCAGAGCTCTTCCCTGATAGCTCTCAGGTAAGTTCTACCATTGGTTTGTACAGTGGTTCCAGCACTTAACTACGACTTTGCTTTCCACTTCGGGTAGTGTCATCTCTTTGCTAACTGGAAGGTAAATTTCTAGGTAGCAACAGTTTCATTGTTTTTTGTTTTTATGCTTCTAGAAAGCTAAACTCTGCACTTGGTGTATATGGGGAAACACACACACACACACACACACACACACACACTACAAGAACAATAAAACCGAAACCAAAAACACTCTGAAGTTCTCTGATTTAAAAAAATAGCATGAACTCAAAAGTGGTAGGTTCTAGCTCTGGCTGCACAGCCTGCTAGCTAAGACATCGGGGTATATTACACAATTTTCTAAACTTCTTTCCACATCTACCAAATAGAGATTATAAGACTAGTCTTGTTTACCCTAAGGAGAATCAGAGTACCAAGAGGTAACAGATATAAAATACCTAAAGAATCTTTTCAAATAAAGGAAAAATAAGACTGAACTCAATCTCAATTTATAAAAAGTTCAGTTTTGTTTGTTTAAGGTAAAAGAAAAAAGAATTTTATGGGAGGAGGAGGGGGAAAACATGAAAAGGATAGCCACTGTTTTGAGGACTAAAAGAGAAGAATTCTGGGATCCCTGGGTGGCGCAGCGGTTTAGCGCCTGCCTTTGGCCCAGGGCGCGATCCTGGAGACCCGGGATCGAATCCCACGTCGGGCCCCCGGTGCATGGAGCCTGCTTCTCCCTCTGCCTGTGTCTCTGCCTCTCTCTCTCTCTGTGACTATCATAAATAAATAAAAATTAAAAAAAATTTAAAAAAAAAGAAGAATTCTACTGTTATTTTTTTCATGTCAGAATTCTATTTTCTTATTTAGAGATAGAAAAGGAAAGAAGGTAGAATATTATTTTGTAGTGTTTTTAACCCAAGATTAAAGGAGAATAGTGATGCAGCATTCAGAGTTGGCTGGGGTTCTGCTCCTTTTGTGTCACCTAGATATTTCTTAGACACTGCTGCTCATCAGGTACTGAAGGGAAATATGTTGGAGCAGTTGCCTGATATTGAATTGGCTGAAGTCCATTACTTCTAGCTGACTTCTTAGAAACTATACATTAAATGTGCCAGAGGAAAATGTGCACTCCTTTGTTCTCTCTGATGAAGTGTAAGCTTTGGCTCCTTCTAAGACTGACCTATCAGGTTCTTTGTTTATTCCTTCTCTTCAGACATCTCCTTTAGGACATTTTATTCCCCATTACTGGTGGCAGAACTAAGGTCCAGTGCAATGCTGATGAAAGCTGATGAAAGCTTTGGACAGAGAGAAAAGATTGCAATTTGCTGGCTAACATGAGTGATTTGGAATAATGTGCTGATATCCAAAGTCTGTGAGTCTTGGGTTAACACGATTCTCTAACTGTCATTTGTACTCCTCATAATTAGGATAGGGCATAAGGAGTCTAGTGGTCAGTGCAGAAAAATGAACCACAACCCAGTGAGTGCCTGTTTCTCATCAGACTTTTCTAGGCCTTCAAGGTTAAGCCACTTGATTTTTGCAACAATGCCTAAGACACATATTGTTACCTCCTTTTTTTAGGATGAGTAAACTCATGTTAAATAATTTGCTTAAGGGATCCCTGGGTGGCGCAGCGGTTTGGTGCCTGCCTTTGGCCCAGGGCGCGATCCTGGAGACCAGGGATCAAATCCCACGTCGGGCTCCCGGTGCATGGAGCCTGCTTCTCCCTCTGCCTGTGTCTCTGCCTCTCTCTCTCTCTCTCTGTGTGTGACTATCATGAATGAATAAAAATTTAAAAAAATAATAATAATAATTTGCTTAAAACCACATGACTGGTAAGTGGTAGGGAGTGCTTCTCAGAGGTGAGGTTAATCCAAATTCCCGTAGAAGTGAGATGCATCACCTAAGGAGTAGGAAGGGCATTTTATGTGTGAGATTTGGCAATACCTAGGTGAAAGCTTGCACCAGAAGACAAAAGACTTAAATTCCAAAATGTGTTCTAACACTTACTGGCTGTGTAACCTTAAACAACTCACTTCACAACTAGGTTTTTAGTTCTTTACCTCATACTAGAACATAGGAAATTCTAATAAATTATAGTTACCATCATCATCTTCATCATCATCAAAAACATTATTCTTACCAATACTAGAATTATCATTATCACTAATATCTACGTACTCTTAGCATTTTAGGAGGATATAAAATAGTAGTTGTAAAAATATCTTGTACAAATAAAACTAGAAACAAGTTAAAAGTGTTAGAATTTATTTTAAATCTGAGGAAACTGAAAAAATATAATATAGTAAATTAAATGCAAGGTAATTGCTGTGCACTTCACAACTGTCTTGATTCTAGTATTTTTTTTTTAAGATTTTATTTATTTATTCATGAGAGAGAGAGGAGGCAGAGACATAGGCAGAGGGAGAGGCAGGCTCCCTGCCTATGAGCTTGATGTGGGACTCGATCCCAGGACCCAGGATCATGACCCGAGCCAAAGGCAGACACTCAACCACTGAGCCACCCAGGTGCCCCCTGGTTCTAGTCTTAGCCAGAGTCTTAATTCTTAACAATGCTGAAAGATTTAAAATGAAAAAACAAATACATTTCACGAATCTCTCCAGGCCATCATATTTGCATTTATAAAGGTCAGTAATATATCTATTCTTCAGTTCACTGTTAACTTCATGTGGAAGTTTTAACAGGTTCAGTTAAATTTCCTATAGGGCATTTCATTAAAAAAAGGAGGTTTTCTTAAATGTATGATTAGGGAGAAAAACAATAAGGATCCAAGGATACTTTCTATGGCCGGAGGAGATGGGAGGGGAAGAAGACAGCCCATCTCTAACCAAAATTGTCCATATGTTTCTGATACATATCACTCTTGCCAAGCCCCATGTGAAAAAGGCATAGAAGCTAAGACACCCAAAATGCTGATGACCAGTTCCTGCCAATAGAAATCTGTGAATTGTATTAGTTCTATAAATATTTCTGAGTGTTTAGGCATTGATGAACAATTAACAGCTGCTGTTAAACTTGGTGGTTTCTAAGTAGCAACCATGGTGGTGATGCTGATGATAAAAAATCACCATAACCCATCAGCATGATTTTATCACTTTAGGATTACACTATTGTTCAGCACTCATTTTTTGTAGACTCCATTATGGCCTAACTCCTATATCAAAGGAAAACTCTGGAAATCAAGAGGAGACTGCCACCATCAAAATTACTATCCCCCTCATAGCTATTTTTCACATGTTCTGATATACTTTGTTTTCTTATAGATGTATATAAATTTCATAGAATTGATAAGTAAATTGGAACTCATGTCATCTCATTTCTATCCTTCTCTACCAGATGACATACAGATAGTATAAATTGTGCCACCAGATAAACTGCTAAGAGAAATCTAAGTATTTCACTTCTCTGTTTAAAAATCTATAGAAGTCTCCTCTTGCTTACAAAGTAAAATAATAGCTCACTGGTTGAGTGTATAATCCAATTCTAATGGAAAATTTCATACTTATTTCCCCTTATTGACACAAGTACTCTAATCTTTCATGGTAACACATCTACCTTATTCTTGCATTTTGAAAGTCTCTCCTGTTTTCTTTGTTCATGCTATTACTTCTTTCTAAAATTCCCTCTCCTATTTACCATCTGCTTGTTTAACTCCTACTTATTCTTATCCTTTCTTAAACTTCTCTGGGCAGAATTAGTTCCTCCTTCGTCTGGATCTCCAAAATGCTTTTTAAAAATCTTTAACAGAGCACACAGCACTTTTCGTTAATATGCTTTTGTTTACACATATGTCTGGGAGAGCATTCCAAGCAATAATTATGCCCTCACTCAATGTATAAGGCTTAGCAGGTGCTTAATTAATAAATGTTAAAAGAATAAATACAGTAGGCAACCTCCCTTTCTTTTTGGAAAGTTTGATTATTTCCCTTTAGTCATTAATTAAACAAATACATTTTTAAAAACATCTATTATGTGTTAGTCATTGAGCAACAACCATGACAGAAATCTGCCAAAGCATCACACTGTATCTAAAGCAACAGGAACCAAGTGAGAACCACTTTAAGTAGCTTTTATGCAAACATTTTAACCTGTCATGCTCCCTTCCATGGATGAGGGAACTATAAACGAAGTATTTGGCTCTCAGAGTTATGGCACAATTCTTGGCTCACTTTGATAAATATTGATCTTGTATAAATTACTCAGGAGAGGCAGTCGATGGTTCTCTGAGCAACACACACAACCCCCACTCCCCTTTATGCAAAGACATAAATCATTTATGAATAGAGCCCCACATGCTCTATGAATAAGTCCCTTGGATTCCAAGATGACTGATACTCAAGTATTTTTCTCATTTGAGTGGAGACCTAAATTTAAGCAAGCAGTCAGACTACATGAAGTTACAATGCCCTTTTGTTCACTGTAAGGTGAGAGATGCATAATAGGCTTTCAAGGGTAAACATCATATGTTTTAAAATAAACACCATTAAATGCGACTGCACATTTGTGCCTCTAATAAAGCTGATTGTGAGGGGATAGCTCTTTAGAAATATCTCATGTTACGTTCATTCAATTTTAAGTTTTAGTCACTGGTGGAAAGAGGAGGTTTAGTGCATGTATGTGTGTGGAATTGTAGAGAATTCGTTTTGACTACAGCTGAATCCAAGCCTTTGGTTTCATCTGGAAAGTTGTGAATAGCACAATAAGGGGTCTGTGTGTGGTGAGGAGTCATTAAAGTAAAGAACCAAAGGGCAGCAAACATTGGTTTTCAGGGATTCTTGTGGTAAGATTAATAATGAGAGTGTTTAACCTCGAGGGACTTCATCATTAAAGGGACAGGAGAGAGGATAAAGAGACATACTGACAAATAGCTTCTGGTCTTTGGCAGGAGCTAGAATTTGTCATCAGAGCTCACACAATGGGTCAAAATGCTGAAACATCTCCAGAACAATAAAGAAATGTGACTTATGTCTTTTGGTACCTTTATTTGTGTGACTTTCCCCACCTTGAATGTTTTTCCCCTCCAAATCTAGCTTTTACACATTCTATGCATTGCTGTTAGTTTCTCTCACAATTTAAACTGCAGATAACCTAAGACACAAGAGATCCCATTTTAAGCAATTGATGGACAGAAAATCTTTAATGAGGACTCAGAAACATATATTCAAGAAAGATTATTGCAGAACTGTTTACAGGGGAGAATATGGAAAGTCATCTAAGTAAGTGCCAACAGAAGAAGATTGGTTAAAAAAACTATGAAACATTCCTACAAAAGAATGACATGCAGCAGTTATAAATGCAGGAGGTGAATATAAATGTACTGGATACCAGGTTGCCCAAGTTGTACTGAAGTTAAAAAAAAAAAAAAAAGAAAAGAAAGGAGTATGCATAACAGTGTTTACTGTCTTGGGAATGTAATTAGAGTAAGAAAGGGTGAATTTTTGCTTCTTACTAATCTATATTAGTTGAATTAATTAAAATGTGGGGATCCCTGGGTGGCTCAGCGGTTTAACACCTGCCTTCAACCCAGGGCGTGGTCCTGGAGACCCGAGATTGAGTCCCGCATGGGGCTCCCTGCATGGAGCCTGCTTCTCCCTCTGCCGTGTCTCTGCCTCTCTCTCTCTCTCTCTGTCTCTCATGAATAAATAAATTAAAAAAAAATCTTTAAAATGCATAAGGGTTATTCTTTGGTTTGGTTTTGATAATAACATACTTTTTAAAAAAATTAGTTGTCTTTCAAATCTAAGCTCAAGTATCAACTTATCTAGGAGTTAATTCTACCATTTCTGCAATGCAGTAGGATTTTGTACCAAATTTGTGACATTTGCTGCACACTTTGCAGCATTATGGATAGTATACTTAATTTGATAGCAGAGGTTTAAATCAATTGTGCTACTTTCTAGTGGTAGTGTAATCTTGGGAAATCATATAACTTCTAAGCCTAAATTTTCCTTTCTGCACAGTGAAAAAAACAATAGTATGACCACAGGAATCTCTAGGAGTTGCAAAATAAGAGGCATTAATATACTATACACTGCATATTTTATTAATATACAACAAGAGACATTGTGTGCTAATTTTGTGCATCTATGTCAACTCCAATAAGAACTGGGACCACTATGTCCATTGGTTCACATAATACATACACAATGAGAAACTATTGTGTGTCAAACACTGTGCTAAGCTCTAGGAATACAACTAGAAAGACGGTATCTCCTCCCATGAAATGTAGTTAAGAAATCACACAAATAATCAGACAATCACCAGACAGTGCAACAAATGTTATGATAGGCGATTCAAGAAACTCTTTCTGCAGGAAGTAGTATTGTCGACTGATATCTGGAGGATGACTAAGCTTAGCAGTCAGAAAGGGTGGAGAGGATCTGAAGAGTGTGTCCAGTAGAGAGGGCAGAGAAGTGAGAACATGAGCTATGTTCCACAAGCTGGCACTTAAAGGGTGAAAAGAGAGGAATATATATGAGATGCAGTCTCACACACACCTGACATGCCTCCTTGCCTTCTGGGAGTGCTCCTCACTCTCCAGAATACTCAGTGAGGGCAAACTATTTCTGAATTTAGAATTTAAATATCTTCAAAAGCAAGTAATTCGGCAGCTGCAGGAGGATACAGGATCTGAGACTCAAAAGAACCAGCATAATCTCAGTACTTACCCAGAAACTAGGCAGACTCCTCCAGAAGACATGAATCTAATCAACCTTCTTCAAAGCGACATCACAGGACTGAAGAAATATTCTAAAGTATAGGTAATCTGGGAGATGCAGGGGATGGTAGGGTGAAAGGGATGGGGAAATGAATGTTTATTTATTTGGGGTGGAGATAATCAGGGACTGGTTAGATATATCAATTCAGCATACCCTTGGTGCAATTAAGGTAAAGTGTCATAGAGAGGGGATGTATAAGCCTCCAAATCCTAGGTGCTTAAAAATTAAGAGCTTCTGACTATACAGAAAGCACTGGCATTAAGACAAATACCTGAAATAAAAAAGTATACTGTATGAAGACAAAGAATCATAGGATTTCAGGGCTCAAACAGGCTTCTGAAGCGACCTGGCTATCTCTCTTATTTCATAGAAATAAACTGAGACCCAGGGATGATGAATTCTAGTCATTCATCCATGTAGACACCCATGAATGATCTCTCAAAAGCGCCTAAAGAGTGCACCCAGTCTTACAGGCAGGGAACTGAAAGATGGAAGAGCTGTGTTTCTCTGGCTACATAACCATTAATAGTAAGCTCTTTAAGATAGTTTGAAAAATGACATGATACAGTAGAAACATCAAGAGTAAAGGACACAGTACTGAACTTGTTCTTAAAGGAAGTATAGGGCTTTCACAGGTTTGAATGGGAAGATACTGCAGACAGAGCAATCAGGACACACAGACAGTAACATAAACATACTAAGTCGAGACAGGAATTGACAACAAAGCATTTACAAAACAGCAGCAATTTCAGGCCACCTGGTCAGGATATGAATGGCACTTCCTTAACATCAATCCCATACCTGAACAAGAAGGAAAGTGAAGGTGATGGATACATTCAAATCTCCTGATCCCATATTTGCTAACCCAAAGCATCCAGTAATGCGTTATGGATTTGAGTTACGAGAAATTTTATTTTCCAAAGGGCAAAGGAAGAAAAAAGCATGGATGGGTATTAACTACTTAATTCAGGGATCCCTGGGTGGCGCAGCGGTTTGGCGCCTGCCTTTGGCCCAGGGCGCGATCCTGGAGACCCGGGATCGAATCCCACATCGGGCTCCCTGTGCATGGAGCCTGCTTCTCCCTCTGCCTGTGTCTCTGCGCCTCTCTCTCTCTCTCTGTGACTATCATAAATAAATAAAAATTAAAAAAAAAAAATGAAAAAAAAAACTACTTAATTCAGATTTGTAAGGAAGGAAATAATGGTATGTGCAAGGTAGATAAGTGAAAGACGTGGTAGAAATGGGGCAGGATGCATCTTAAATATGCTGAGTGTTTATGGACATAATTTTAGTTCGTTTTCACAACAGCAAGGGGTGTGAACATGATTAACTCCATTTTAGGGATGAGAAAAATCAAGGCTCAGTGACATTAAGAGACTTGCTGGGGGCACAAAGCCAATAGGTGCTGCATTCGGTTTGAGTCCTACCTAGTCCGTCACCAATGCAAGTGTTCTTTCTATTACATGATAACTTCTCCCAAGAGCCCTGGGGGGGAAAGGCTGTGGTGTCCTGAATTATGTAAAAAGTAAAGCAATGTAAATAATTTTAACAAACAATTAATTTTTACAATTCCATGGCTGAAGACAATAAAAGAAATAGAGCTTGTGAAGGATACGCAAGTTTTCCTTCAACAATTTATCATGGGGATCCCTGGGTGGCACAGCGGTTTGGCGCCTGCCTTTGGCCCAGGGCGGGATCCTGGAGACCGGGGATCGAATCCCACGTCGGGCAAAACAAATAAACAAACAAACAAACAAAAAAACAATTTATCATGAAAATTTTCAAACATACAGAAAAGTTCTAAGTGAAACTCATCAGACCACCACCTAGATTCTGCAAATAATACTACACCATTTTTGCTTTATCAAGATTCGTTTTTTTTTAAAGAAGTCAAAGTTTGGCTATATAATCACTGGCAATTATAATAATAAGTCTACAAATGATTATAAAACCATGGTCAAGAACCATGTTTCTTCATTTAACTCAGAATAACAAAGCTTGGCTCTTGGCACAGAGCCGGCCCTTTATAAATCTTTAATGAATAAAGGGATATCATAATTCCAGTGAGTAAAAACGGGCTTCAGTTAAAGAAGCTAGTTTATTTACTTATTTTATTTTTTTAAGAAGCTAGTTTAGAATGCTCTCAGATAAATGAATAATGGAGGAGAAAATGTTCTATAGATGGAAGGAGTCACTATTCACTGGGCTTCAATATATATATCAAAGGAGTATCATTTGGTAAAGGCAAGAATAGGTTGAAGCTAGTTTGCTGTGTCTCCCAACACACACTGCAACAGGATGTGGAGCTTAAACCTAACAGGGTAAAACTCATGAGAGAGAAGTGTGAAGCCTTTCATTTTGGCGGAGGATCAATTACACAAGTAGAGGCTGGGGCAACTGCTGCTTGACACAGGTGATATATTACAATTTGAGAGGGTGGAAAGGGAACTGATTATTATGAGCCAATAGTGTAAATATGGGGTACAAGAGAAAAAAGGTCTCCCAGACTTAGACGGCATGGGAGGAAGCACAGAATATAAAAAGTAATAGTTTCACTTTACTCTGAATATTCTACTCAACACTGGGAGCCACTGGAGTGCATTCAGTCAACAGGTCTATAGGAATAGAGGCGGTGGTTTTGGTGAGAAGGGGGTCAGAAAATTATTATAGAATCATTAAAAGAATCAGGGATATAAAGTACAGCATGGTATCCATAGTTAACACCGCTGTATGTCATATAGCGGGTTGTTAAAGGAGTGGATCCTGGGAGTTCTAATCCCAAAGACAAATGCTTTTCTTTTCTCTTTATTGTGCCTACATAGATGATGGATGTTGGCTGAGCCTGTCGTGGTGGTCATTTGGAAGCCTATGTAAATCGAGCCATCACACTGTATACCTGAAACTTGTATGGTGATGTATATCCATTGTTTCCCCAAAAAGCTGAGGGAAAAAAGAACTTGGGATATCTAGACTAAGGAGGACAGAATAAGGGAGAATATGATCATGATCTTTAAGCAGAGCCAACAGAAAAGGGAGTAGAGCTAATGGTCTCAGATGGCAGCTAAGCTGACTGACTACATATATTCACACATTTGGATATAAAATATACATAGTTATAGTTTATATTTTTATTTTATTTTATTTAAGATTTCACCCATTTATTCACGACACACAAACACACACAGAGAGAGAGAGAGAGAGAGGCTGAAAAACAGGCATAGGGAGAAGCAGGCTCCATGCAGGGAGCCAGATGTGGGACTCGATCTCAGGACTCCAGGATCACACCCTGGACCAAAGGCAGGTGCTAAACTGCTGAGTCACCCAGGGATCCCCTATCTTTTTAAATACATAAAACATACATGCAGAAATACAAACATCAGAATTAAAACATAACGATTCAAACATAAGGATTATTATATCTCATCGTCCAAAACAAAGAGAAAACAGAAGAGATAAAATGCAAAGAAAGCTGGAGATCAGGACTCATAGGAAGAAAGCATGTCAAGGATAGGGACACAATAGGATATCCCACATTCAGAGGTAATCTACCTCTGATATTTCCCATGACAACAGGAGAGCAGCCAGGCAGATTAACCACCATCTACCCCCCCACCCTCTATACACCCACACCCAGAAACGGAGAAATCTGCCTCAAGATTCAATGGTGGGAGCTTAAGACAGACACACAACATAGTTCCCAGGTACTGCTGCTGCAGGAGACCATGTTATGTCATCACAGGTCTTACCACTCTCATTGGAAACTGGGTAGAGAGAGGGCCAATAGCTACGGATCACACACTGCCTCTCCAGCAAGCAGAAAGCTGAATTTGCAATCTCAACTACAAAGAGGAACATAAAATAAAGAAACACTAAATATCCATGAAAAGTTTAGAGCATAAAAGGAGGCAATAAATTCATAAAATAAAACTTACACCTGATGGGATGCCTGGGTGGCTCAGTGGTTGAAAGTCAACCTTCGGCTCCAGGAGTGATCCTGGGTCCTCCCATATCCAGCTCCCTGAGAGGAGTCTGCCTCTCCCTCTGTCTATGTCTCTGCCTCTCTCTGTGTGTCTCTCATGAATAAATAAATAAAATCTTAAAAAAATAAAATAAAATGAAAAATAAAACTTACACCTCAAGAACAGAGTTAATGGGGGCAATTAGAACTGGCTTATGGAGGAAGACTAGATAAGCTCTTCATTATTTCCAGGAGGAAAGCTAAGGCCAGTAGATGAAACTACCAGGAAGTTGGACTTCAGCAGAGTGTGAAATAAGAACTTCTCAAAAAAGTATGTTAATCCAACAATGAACCTCAATAAAGCACACACTGCTTTCACCCTGACTCCATCCTATATTGCATGCTTTTCACATGCTTAAAGGCACAGAAAAATGCCTTATCAAAACAGAGCAACTTAGCTTAAAAAAATGTAGACTAGGGATCCCTGGGTGGCACAGCGGTTTGGTGCCTGCCTTTGGCCCAGGGCACGATCCTGGAGACCTGGGATTGAATCCCACATCAGGCTCCCGGTGCATGGAGCCTGCTTCTTCCTCTGCTTATGTCTCTGCCTCTCTCTCTCTCTCTCTCTCTCACTGTGACTATCATAAAAAAAAAAAAAATGTAGACTAAAATTAACTGGCCCCACTTCCAGAGAACAGGAATAAATAATCTATAATCACTGGGCCTGGCAAATAGTCGCCTACAATAAATATTTGTTGAATAAATGTAAGCACTATCAAGACAAATACATGTCCATCTTCTTCAAACAGGAACAAGAGGGGTATTGCCTGAATTTTCATTCTACCAGAAAGTCAACAAATAAATAAATACATAATGTAAATGTTAAGTGGTCATAACTTCCATGAATAAATATACAAATGCATGAGGGGACAAAGAATTAAGTGTGATTAATATTGTTTCACTTGTTTTGTTTTGCAGCTGAGAGACTACTTTAAGAAGGAGACACTTGAGCAGAGGCCTACAAAGAGTGAAGCAGTATATTAGAGTTATCTGTTGCATGTAACAAATTACCCCAGAACTAACTGCCTTAAAATGAAACCTTTGCTGTCTCAATGTTTGAGGTGCCTGCACTGGTGCATGGGTTCAGCTGGTTCCAGTGTCCCTGGCTCAGCATCTCCTGCCAGGCTGCAAACAGGATGTCCTCTGGGACTGCAGTCATTGCAAAGCCCAACAGGGAAGGATCGGCTTCCAGTCTCACTCAGATGGTTGTTGGCAGGATTCAGTGGCTCCTCGGTTGTTGGAATGACTGTCTCAGTTCAGACTGGCTGTTGGCCAAGAGTCCACCTTCAGTTCTTTGTCACACCAGTCTCACCATAGGCCAGCTCACACATGGCAACTTGCTTCATTGGAACAAGTACGCCAGGAGAGCCAGAGAGAATTAAGCAAGGATGAGGTCACAGTCTTTTATAACCTAATGTCTATATGACTCCCATCACTGCTGTTACTCTTCAGAGAAAGCCTCTTCTATTCTAGTCCATTCTTTAGAAGCTAGTCATTAGGTCCAGCTCACATATGGGGAGGGGGTAGGACTACATAAAGGTGTTACTATCAGGAGTTGGGGGCCGCTGAGAGCCATGTCAGAAAGCTGCCTACCATTGGCAGAGCACTGTATACAAATCTGGGGGGATAGCATTCCAGATGTTGGGAATAGCAATGCAAAGACCATAGCAATTTTGAGGTGCAGAAATGGGGCTGGAATGAAATCAGGAAAAGGAAGCGGAGCTTGAAAAGTAGGCAGGGGCCCGATCCTGGGTCACTTGGAACTGTTCAGGTCCTGGTAGTTTGGATTTGATTAGGAGCAGTGAAGACAATTCCTTGGAAGGATTTGAGCAGAAGAGGCTAAACTAACCTTTCTTTTATGAAACTGGAATGATAGTAAATGGCACAGTCTATTCATTTACTTGGTTTCATCTACTTTTAATGACCTTCCTAAGGGGAAGCTGGCAATTAAATCCATGTCAGTTGTTCTCTATATTAAAAAGTTTTATTGGTTCCTACCACCCTGAATCTGACAAGCTAGTGATCTATAAGGAAGTGATGCAAAATGATAGATTTGTTAGCATGTGGGTCCCCTATGTTGCATTTGGGGAAGAAGGCCCACTAATTTATTATTATTATTATCATTATCATTTATTATGATTTTGCCATCATTCACTGCAATCAAATGAGCTTGTCTCATCACAACCTCAAGCAAAAGTCCGGAAACCACAGGGATTTGGACGGAAGTGAAGGTGACCCTGAATGTGTATGTGGAGCCACCAGCGAAGTTCATCCATAGCCCAGGGATGTGCAGGGAATGGAGGGGCTACTTCCTCCCAGAGAACCAACACACTTAAATTGCTAAATCCTTCTCCCTAGGCATCTGGGTCAGTTAATCCCAGCCCAGGGCCACCAGCTGAGCTCTTCCCTGGCCAAGCTGCCCTGCTTTGAAATTCTCCCCCAGGCCACCTCGCCCAATGATGTCAGCAGGGGTGAGCGCCCTGCCGGCCCTCCCCTCTCACAAGATGATGTGCAAGGGGAAACGGACTCTGTCTGTGCTCAGGAAACATCTGGTCGATCCGCTAGTCCTCAAGCGGGTCTCTGGCTGTTCTGTAAATTAGGGGAACAGAATAGGATGGGAAGACATGGAGCTTCAGTGATTAGCCAACCTCGACAGCAAGTTACAAGCTGAAAGGAGATGTGAGGAAACGGCCTCCCTGGCAGGCCCTCTCCAGGGACCCGGCACCACTGCCACACGGTCACATTTCCCAGCTTGTAATGGAAAACAAAGGCTGTTTACAAGAGCTTAAAGTAGCTGGAATGGGAACAGGAGCCAAGCGGTATAGTGGAGGGTGAGCTTCTACTTGGAAGCTTTCAGCAGTCCAGTAATTATTCAGTACCAGGCCTGAAGGGCAGGCTCCTGGTGAGGACTATTACTCTCTCTCCCGTGGAAAATGAAACACCACATTCACTGGTAAGCAGAATCCATGACCACGTAAAAACAGATCCAGCCCCTCGTTAAGTGTTTGACATAAAACAAAACTTGCTGTATGTCCTCCCTGCGCTCTAAGTACCCTTTTTGTCCTGCTTGGTATCCACTGGCTTTATCTCGGTTTATGAACCACTAGAGACAAATCAGGTAAGATAGATAGGAGAAAATGGACTTGGTGTGCTGCCCTCTCCCCCACCCACCTCCCTACCTGTCCCTGGGGGAATACAGGTTTTCTGAACCGTCAGGATTCTGGCCTGCAAATGAAAAGCTCTTCTCTTCTCCTTCTGCTTTGCCTGCTGCCTCTCTCCCCTCCTCCAGTTAAATCAATAAGACCTTTCCCGTCTGGGTTTTCAGATAGTCAGTGTAAGTCTTCAAGAGAGTCGAGTCAAAATGCATAGCAAAAAAGGAATTTTTTTAATTTCTAAGTACAAAGGCAAAACCAAGAAACCCTGAAAGACAAAGTAATTCTAGCTTTAAAACATTTCTAAAACTTCATTTGTTCTCAAAGTTCACTCTTCGGTGAGAATTAGGTGGAACACAGGATCGAGCGTACCCTTTTTTGGTGCCCATCTTTCTGACATAGCGCTCAAACTGAGGTCATGGGGCTTTAGGATTGTAGCTCTACCATGGAGTCATCCGTTCCTTCAGAAGATGGTTTTAATAGTTTTTGTGTTCTATATATGGAGAATATAGTTAGGAGCAAGACAAGGTTCCATGCTCTCTCAGTCTTCATACATGAACAACGAGGAAATGACCTGATGTGTGCAAAGTGCTAAGCTTGTGCCTGACATTTCATAAGTGGCCGATAAATGCTGGCTATTCTTGGTTATTACCCCCAATTGCCCCTATCTGTCTGTTTCTCTCTCCAGCAGTGCTTTGCCTCAGAATATCCCGTCTGTCTGTGAAGACAATCCTTCTTAATTTCTGTCCAAATTCAAGATTTATCATAAGAAACTGGCTCACAGGATTATATGGGCTGAGATGTCCTAAGAACATTTGAGAGACTACTTTAAAGTAGACCTATCATAAAATACAGTTATTGAGGAAAAGCTCATTTATAAACTTTTGTCTTACATATATCTTAATTTACTTGGCCATAACAATTATACTTAGATTACTCAGAAAACTTCTAGAGACATTAAATAGCTGGCCATCTAAAATTGCCTTCTGACAAATTCTGTCACAGAATTTTATGTGAACGAAACATAAGCTTATTTGACTTCTGGTAAACTGAGGAAGAATAAAAGTATTATATTTAATACTGGGAACTCTCAAGATCTCCCTGTTTCAATTAAACCAATAAACCTAAATTAGCTTTTATTTACTGAGGACTATCCTAGATCATGTGAACTTGCCAAATATTTGGGTTAGTTTCTGTATTTATCAGAGTATATTTATATAATGCTTATTTGTCTTTTAGCCAGTATATAGAACACTTCATCGATTAACTTGACAGGTTAAAAATACAACCACCCTACAGTCCAGCAATTACACTACTAGGTAATTACCCAAAGGGATACATGCACCCTGATGTTTGTAGCACCGTTATCTACAATCGCCAAATTATGGAAATAGCCCAAGTGTCCCCAACTAATGAATGGATAAAGAAGATGTGATGTCTATATTTTAAATGGAATACTATTCAGCCATAAAAAGGAATGAAATTTTCCCATTTGCAATGACATGGATAGGGCTACAGAGTATCATGCTAAGCAAAATAAATCATAGAAAGAGAAGTATTTCACTCATCTGTGGAATTTAAGAAACAAATTGAGCAGAGGGGAGAAAAAGAGAGGCAAGCTAAAAAACAGACTCAGCTATAGAGGACAAACTAATGGTTACCAGATGAGGAGGGATGTGGGGTGATGGGGAACTTGGTGATGGGGATGGAGGAGCACACTGGTTGTGATGAGCACTGGGTGTCCTGTGGAGGTGTCGGATCACTGTACTGTATACCTGAAGCTAACATTACACTGCATGTTAATAGGAATTTAAATAAAAATTTCAAGAAAACTAATTTTGGAAATACTAGTCAAAGGTAGAGAGAAAAAACCCCAATGTATCTAGAGCATACATATATTACTATACCTAAATATACAAACAGTTTGAACAGATCTCACAGCTTTCATTTTAAAATTTTAGTTATGAGGGGTGGCCTGGGTGGCTCCGATGGTTATGCTCTCCGCTCAGTTCCTGAACCTGGAGTCCCAGGATCCAATGTGTTTACTGGTAGATGGAATAAATTTACCTACTCAGATACCTTTTAAGGTTTGTGAAAGAGACTTTAAAGATTTTTCATAGACATATTGTGCAAAATATCCTTTTCTTTTTTCCTCTCCTTGTAAGAATTACCTTGGTTCCTGGGAAAGGCTACCTAAAATACTTACATCACAATAGGCACAGAGACAAATCCAAGTTCCATGGAGAAGAACTCCTGTTCCCTCAGTCCAGATCTTAGATACCCTCTGCAAGCCTTCCAGATGAATAGAGGTTTGGGGACTGGTAAACCACATGGAAGGACTTTGAATAGTTTTCAGACCACATTTCTGTTCTTTTAAAGATTCGATTTATAAGGTATGCACAACTGCTTCTAATTCCTCAAAGAATTGAGCTGCAACCCCAAAAGATATGGAGACCACTCCTCCCATCCAACTACCTTATCCTCAGTTTGCATCTTCATAGCAGGGAAAGGACCTTCACTAAGGTGAGAGTCAAAAGATTCCTGTGTTCCAGATTCAGAGCTGTGTGTCTTTGGAATGTTTTAGTAAATCCTTCCACAAAAGTTCCAGAATGTTTGTCTCTCTTTTTTGGGTCCACAGTATCATTTAGCTTAGGGAGAAAGCCTAGGACAAATTTCCTGTCAGGCGCTGAATATCAGCTTCCACTTTGGCCAAGGTCTGACCATAGAACTTCTTAAGAAAGAAGATAAGTAAAAAAGAAATCCTTTTGAGTATCTTGTCAAGTTTCAGCCTCGGACAGGCAGTAAATATTCCCAGCAGTAATGAGCAACCCCATAGGGACAAGAGGCAAAGATACTACCCCACTCCCCAAGATCCACTCCCAAAAGAAAGACATTTGCAACTTCCCTGACGTTGGAAACAGTCGCTAGGATGCCAGGCAGAAACGGAGAACCACCTACATTTCTGCACAGCGATATTGTGGGAGCCAACCCGGCCGTTGCCAAGCCAGGTTCTCAGGACACAGAATGAGACAACCAAGAAGGCCAAAGATATCCCTGGGAGGGGAAGGGACTGACCACCCAGGAGCACCCAAGAGCACCTTCACCAGTCACAATTCAAAGACCCTATCCTTACAAACATTTTGCCTACTCATCTGAATCTAGAAAAGTGGGGTACATGAAATCCTGCCCTTTTCTCTCAACCAGGCACCACACACACAGACGAAAATGGGAGCCCTACCTTTGGTAAGAATTGTTAGCTCCAGAGGCTTGTGCTAGTTCTCGCAGGATGCCATCCGCAGGCTCTGGGGTGAGTGGGGTGTCCCAGCGGGTCTCCTGCTGGCCAGCAGGAATCTTACATGGAGGAAAAGTCGTTTCCCTCCACCCCTTATGGTGAGTGCTTGGCCCAGGGCTCCGGGTAAGTGGATGAGCTTCGGAGGGTGAAGAGCTCTCGGGGAGGCCGCAGCAGCTCAGCCTGGCCTGCGGGAAGGCCCGCTCGGTCGGCCTCGCACATCTCACGTCGGCCTCAGCGCAGGCCTCGCCCTGGCCCGGGTCTTGCCGCCCTCTCGGGTTTCTAGGCCCGACCCAGGGCGCGCCCTCGGTTACTAAACTGCACCCGGTCGCCCCACCAGCACCTGGTCGGTTCTAAACGGAACCAGCCCGTCCCTGTCGGGTCGGGCTTCTAGGCCAGACCCCGGCTCCAGCCCCGGCTGGTTTCCCAGGCGGACCCAGAACCGTTCCCGTTCCAAGAGGGACAGAGGCCAGCGCTCGCCCGCTCCGCCCTACATGCCCGCCTTCTCGGCCCCGACCTCCCTGCGGTCCCTGCTAGTTTCTAAGTCAGGCCCAGGCTGACTCCGGCCGGCATCTGGACTCCATCTGGACAGAGAAATGCCCGAGTCGAGTCTGAAAGCGCCTCCCACGAAGCTGCAGAGCCAGGATCCCAGCGCGACTCCCACCCCAGAGGCAGCAGGAAAGCTGCGGGCTCAGGGGGCGCCCCAGGTCGGTGCACCCCAGGTCGGTGCCCCGGTGGCCCCCTGCCCCTGGCGGCTGCGGAGGCTCTCCCTTCCTTTCCTCTTGGGACACCTAGACTCTCACGAGATACACTGAGGCATATTAAAGCATTTGAGAACTCGCTTCAACAAAACTCGATTCAACTTGGGCAGCATCCAATCCAACAGGTAGAAGGGAGCTCTGAGGAGCTGTGCAAGATCAAAGACATTGGCAGTGACCGGACAACAAAACGGGTTGGTTATTGCAAGGTCGCTTTGCTTTAGGGATGGCAGGCGTCTATCAGGCAAGTGAGGTATCATGTGCTGATCGGGTGATTCCTGGCTGGAGAGGTTTAAGTTCATTTCCCAGAAGTGTGTGATTAAGTCAATTTTGTTGTTGTTGTTGTTTTGTTTGTTTTGTTTTGTTTTTTTGGTGAGTGGGGTTGAGCATTAGCAATTCCATTGGGACGTTTTGTCTTAACAGCGATTTGCCAAAAAGCTCCTGAAATACTACAGATTTTCCTTTCCTACACCGGTGATCACATCGTCCACTTACCGTGAACTGTGCATGTATGGGATGCCCTCTCTGGACTAATTCCCTAGTGGAAGAAACTGTTCTACCTTTGTGAACTCTGCTGCGTAGCACTGAACCTGACTTCTGTTAATGCCACTTAGTTGTTCCATCATTATATCCCATGAAATGGACTACATACAATGTGTATCCATGCTGACACCTATGAAAATATGCATAAAAAATATGCAATATAAATAATTTTTCTGAAGCCCTTCGTTCTTGTTAGTTCTAAATTCTAAGAACCTAAACAATATTTCTGTCTTTTCAAGACAAAAATAAGTTTCTTTGTAGTTGGGGAAGAATGTGGAAAAAGCAACTTTGGGAAAGCATACCCGCTTACATTTTTTGTGCCTTTCCTTATTCTCTCCCACTTCTGGATCCTGAAATGGTTCTGCTCCTGTGGGCTGCATGACGCAGCCCATTGGAGGGTATGTTGTACACCAGCAGGCGATGTGCATGCATATTCCCTGCTTTTTTTCTGTTTAGACTTCAAAGGTTGATACTCCATTTGGAAACTAGATTGGAGTGTGGGCTACTCTGCCAGTTACCTAATGGTGAAGAGGATTCCAACTGACAAGGCTGGACCCCGTGGAGGTACTCTTCATTCACCATGGAGAGAACCCATGATGGTGTTGGACTGTTAGAGATGGTGAAAGAAGAGCCATGAGGGGAAAATGAGCAGCTGGTGAGAAGGAAAAAACTCATCAAGTCACTGCTGATTTTAGGTCAGCCTAATATCCTACAAAGCTTATTGGTGATCTGAGTATAAAGTCTAAAATCATAGCTCTCACAATCCCCCGTGGCCTGACTGCCTACTTCTTCAGCCACATGTGAGCTGTTTCTCCTTCCAGCCCATTGCTTCAGCCATACTGGCTTTGGTAGTTCCTCACAGGTGACTGGTTCTCCTGCTGGAGGAGCTTAAGGCAAATAGTTCCTTCCATGCAGAACAGTTTTCTTCTCCAACCTTCTCGCAGCCAACTACAACATGTGCTTCCCTGACCCCTCAAACTTGGTTAGTGCCCCCATTTTTACATCTGGCACCCTTTACTTGCCCTTTGTCAAAACTCAGTCTTTCAACAGCCTGCCCACCGCTTCTTCACTAGACCATAAGCTGACACTAAATCTATGTCATTCATTGCAGGAATATCATTCATTGCGGTCTGTCCCCTTGCCAGGTGGACAACAGACCCAAGATATATTCATTAGTGAATGCATGTCTCAAAGCTTTTAAGGATAATTCCCTCAGCTGACTGGTTGGTGCTACCAGAAACATGAGAATTGAATGGGTTCTTTTGGTTTTGTCTCTTCCAGATCCATATGGGAAGCAAGAGGTTTGAAGGGCAGCATTGTAGACGGGGACTCTGGGTGAGGAATTTCAGCCAGGGTGCCAGGGGTAGGCCAGGACTCTCAGTGTGAAATAGGAACATTTTCAAGGGAAGCAACTCTTTGCTGGAATCCTTCAATTCCAATAATGGTCAATAACTTTTCATTGTTATGCCGTGTGAATAACTCACCTGTGGAAAAAATGTAACTCCAACAGTAGTGCTACTTTTTTCATTAAAATCCTGAAATCCTGGGGCGCCTAGGTAGCTCAGTTGGTTAAGTGCCCAACTATTGATTTTGGCTCAGGTCATGATCTCAGGGTCCTAAGATGGAGCCCTGTATCAGGCTCTGCACTGGGCGTGGAGCCTACTTAAGATTCTCTCTCTCCTCCCTTTGCCCCTCCCTCCTGCTCACATGCCTTCTCGGAGGGGGGGGGGGAAGAATAATAAAAAATAAAATAAAATATTGAAATCCTGACTAATCTCAACTGAACTCAGTCCAGACTATGCCATTTCTATAACATCAAAACATAACCCAGAAATACACCAGATATGCCATCCCTTAACAAACAGAGGACTAATGAGAACCATCTAGAACCCTTCTTCCCCCAAAAAATGATGATTTGGGAAATAATTTGGCCTGAATTAAATTACTAAATAGTACTAGTTATCATTTAATGTAATCAAATTAAACCTCCATACCAGGATGGGTTTTACCTTCTGGTGTCATTTGGTCCATCTTCTCTAAATTATTGAGTACCTACTATTGAGTACATTCCTTTGAGTACCTACTATATAGTCCCCTAGTAATCAAAGGAAAATAACTCTTCCAATCCACAGAGATCTTAGTATGTGAAGAGACAGACATGGAAAAAAATAAGTGTTAACCAAAGTGCTACAGGAAGGACGTTTACAACTTTCAAATTCCAAATGACACCCCAAGCCTTTGTGGAGAGGCATACACTGAGGAATCAGGTGCACCCTCTAAAGCACCAGTTCTACATATTCTGCACCTCTGACATTTACCAATTGGCTCACGGGTTTTGTTTCCCACATAACCTTGTATTTTAATGCTGTGTAGATTGTCTTCTCCAAATTAGCACACAGAAATGCCAAAGAGTCAAAACTCTACTAATTATTGCAAACTTTCTGACTTTTTCTGTAACTATTTTGCCTAGAAACTCTGCAAAAGTAGTGACTTCAGAGTTCTTAGCAAATTATCAAAGGCTGTTGAAAGATATGGGATGCATGACACCAACTGAATTTGATTCTCTACTGAAAAACTGTAATTGTAGTGCTGTGTTTCAGTGACTCTATACTTAAATTTTCAACTTGATCCTCTATTACAAGACACATTTAGATTTCATTTATCTAAAATTAAATGCCAGCTACATTACCAATAATGATATTTTAATGGTAAATTTATGAGGCATTCACTTATTTGCCTAAGTCTATCCATAAGACCACAATGACTGAGGAAGGGACTGACACATCGTTGAGAGAAAAGTCATAGGATGGTTATAGGATCTACTGGAAAGAAATGTTGTCTTCTTTGACTCAGCATGAGTCTGGAAAGGTATAGGTCTACCTTTTGCTGTCAGCAGTAATCCCGTCACCAGACACAGCCCAGCATCAAAGATAACCTGAAAAAGAATATACTCAAATTCTAATGTCAGTTTGAGCACCTGTATCAACCCTAACGTGAGGCCACTCTATACCTGGTCTTGCATATAAATGCACCTAAAATCCTTTTTTATACTCCAGGTCATTACTCAGGTTGGATGTGCCTTGCAAATGTTGACACCTAACTGATTCAACCTCACAAAAGGAACATGGTAGAAAGAAAGCTGCAAACAAGAGAAATATAAGTCACTCGGTATTTATTGGTATCAATCTATTTTCCAAGAGAGCAAGCATACAGTCTGACATCTCCCATTTTAATAAATCCTCTGCTTCTGTTTTCACATCCTGAATTTCTATGACCTCTAATCAAGGTTCAGTACCATAACACTGTGGTTAAAATGTTTCCCTGAGATCATGAAGGCTGTGCCTTTAGCCACGGAACATCCTGGTTTACCAAAATTCAGGAGAAAACAAGGAATTGGAAGTCTTTTGGTGGTCGAAGAGGCAGGCAACTTAGGTTGTATTCCTGAGGAAAATGTGGAGAGTCGATCAATCCACTAGTATTTCCTTGGCTGTGAACTCTATCTGTTCAGTATCTCTAAACGTTCTAGAAGGTAATTCATTTTATTGCATAGAAGGACACTTTATCACAGTGCTGTGTGCAGAGCATCTTGCCTTTTGCTAACTTCCAGAGCCATCGTGATGCCTCAGTTTCCAATAAAATGCAGAATAAGCAAGGTATGCGCAGCCTCTCCCCTGGGGCATGTGGGAAACAGAAATCTAGACATGGATGATGAGAAAAAAAAGTGGTTATCACATTAAGTGCTTAGGCCTCTACTGTTTTTCAGAATGGTTTGAAATCAAAACAGGTCATGATCTTCCACAAGTAGGAACGGGAGAGAGACTTACTGCATTATCACCTCACGCTGCAGCCAAATCAATACACTAAAGCATAAGGCAAATGGACTTCAGTCCATATCATCCAGTCTTGTTGCCCTGAGACTCCACTCTGAAGGGGATGGGGCTCGCAGCAGCCCCTCCTGAGCTGCAAGAAGTCACATTCTGGGAAGGAGCCAGCTCCCCGGGATCAGTTGCTCCTGCATTGTTGTCGTTCCTCCACCCACCCATCCCGCTGAAATGGCACAATGGAATGATTGTGTTCTCTACTGAGGACTTCCCTTTTTAAAAATAAACAAGCAAGAATTTCCCTATTCTGACCCATATTCAACAGTGGAAGAAGGCAGCCAGTCCCGGGGTGGGGAGACTGGGAAAGGAAGCCCGGTGTCAGGCAAACACACTCAGGGAGGAAATACTGGATAGCTTGCAGGTCTCCGAAAATGGAAAGTAAAAGGAAAGCAGAGCTTCAGGTGGCTTTAGCACTTCCAGAGAAATCATTCCATGAACATACAATCCCCATTCTTAGGTTCTCCTCTTGTACATCTGACAGGCATTGGCCATGTCATTCAAGAAGACAGGAACACTACCCTGCAAAGCAAAGGAGAACTGTTACTTCTATGTCCTCATAGACATTACTCTTGATTCCTTGGGATAGGGCAGAGGTAAACAAAGAAGGTTTTGAGAATTATAAATATGACAATAGGGCCCCTGTACAATTTCTACAGAAATGGCCACAGACAATGTCAAAAGGTCGAAGGCACAGGTGAGACTAGATAGCAGCGGATCTGTTGTATATCTTGGCTTTGCTAGTAAAAACCAAAGATTCTTCTGAGACACTATTTTTTGAAAAAAAAAAAAAACACAGAAAATGGGATTGGGTTGGGTTGTGGGATTCTAACCCAGATATCAGAGAAAGGACTTCTTTTACACAATTAGGAAACAGTGAGGATGTGGGGCAAAGGACAGACTAGTTATTCCTTAGTGCTGAGCACTGTGCAAGACTTTCCCCAGACACTGCATTATTTTCACTATTCTACAGGGTCAGTAATACTCTCATTTAGAGAAAGGAAGAAATCAACAGCTTCCCTAAAATATACAGACAGAAGCAGGGCCAGGATTCAAAGTCACATGGGTTTGACTCAAAGCCTGTGTGCTCTGCACTCTCCCAGGGAATGTGCCCAGACCTCCCACCAGTATACGGGACTCAAAGCACTGAATGGTTCTCATAGAGCCAGGTTCTCCGGCAGGACAGTCTCTAATGATCAGGCCACCACTGTGGTTCTCTCTCCTTACAGAGAAACAACAGTGACAAAACTGGAGACTTCAGGCTTGGACATGTCTGGTGGTCTCTCGAGCCAGGCTGGCCCGTCCTACTCTATAAGCAGATGCAGGGCTCAAAGGCACCATTTTTCCTACAAGGATCAGGCTATTGTCTGGAGGATCCAGAGACTGATCCTGTCAGGGTCTTACTACCAAGCAGTGTCTGACATTCCAGCTAAGGATTCTTCTTTTGTCCCAGCCCCCACATCCTGGGTGTTGGCAACCTCAGTCCTAACTGTAGTCACTCAACCAAGCTGCTTCATAAAAGAGCCTCATTAGGCCTGAGACATGGCATCTCCTCAGCCTGACAGCCCTGTGGGCTAAGTCAACATTTGTCAAACACACTCCCCCCATCTGCCTCCTGGGATCTCACCTTGGCGACCCAGTTAATGAGCCAGGACGGAATTTGGCCACCCGGGTTATCGAAGTAATACATGAAAACTAGAGGGGAAAGAAAGGACAATTCAAGAGAAGGAAAAATGTTAGAAAAACAACTACAAACTCTACAAACGTCCCAGCCCCGTACCTTCCTTCATCAGGCCGAAAGCAAGAAGGGATTCCAGAGGATTCTTGTGTCTTCCCTTCCAGAATATAAATGTTTATATATAAATATTTATGAAAACATAGCCACAGGCACATTTTTCTGATACTTATTCAATGCCCGGCAAGTGCTAGACATTGGATATAAATTCTCATTTAATTATTTTTTCACTAATTATCTTAGTCCAAAGGATTTGGTAAAATTAAACCCCCACTTATAAATGACAACATGGAGACTCAGAGCAGTTAGGTGGCATGTCCAAGGTGACAGATCTGAGAAGCATCAGAATTATGGTTCAGATTTTGCCTCACATGCAAGTCAAGGCCACACTGATTCCAGTACAGCAAGTGGCTGTGTGCCACCGCTCTGTTCACAGCTTTTCTCTGTGCGGGCTGGAACTCAAGGCAGGCAGGAGCTTCATCCTCAGAGTCAGTCCTGCCAGCCCTCTTGCCCACCCCTATGCCCAAGGCCCTATGTATGTATCTCAAGTACTAGCCTGTACTGGATTACAAAACCTTCTGGTTTGATTTCCTCTGGACAATGCAAGAGCCAAGAATGGGTTGAGTCAGATTTCAATACCCATCATGCATTCAAGTAAGTTTTGGGGGGTTAACTGAGTCTCTCCCCAGGTTTTGCTCTCTTGTTTGTTTTATACCCATGCCCATTATCTGACCTCAGGTAATAAGCATCATGTATTTTACAAGCCACACAATCAGCATGGCCTTCATAGAGTGGCCCTGCCCAGTATGCCATCATGGACCCTGCCTTTACCTTTGCTCCCCTTCTTGCCATCACTCTCGATTGCCAGGCTCTGCTTGTACTGATTCACCCGGACCACACCAGACCTCTCAGCAATCTGAGGCAGAGAGGTGCTCTGGGCTAGGATCACGTGGATCTTCCACCCGTTCAAGTCCAGGTCTCGCCGCTGTCGGATATACACGTACTATACTGCCAGTCAAGGCATGATATCAATGCCAGCATTTCAGATGGGTGGAATGAAACCTCTCAAGCCAGAAGCAATGTGAGATAATTCTATTCCTCCCCCCTGGCATTTGCCCCCTTATACTGTTCCTTTACTTCCCTGTCCTGTCTCCCTGGGTGCATACCAAGATTGTGCCCCATACTACTTGATATGCTCATCTGACAGCACGCATTACCTACATATGAATGATTCCTTGACGTTTTCAATTATACAACGAAAGGACTCTTCCCTTCTCTGAGAAGGCACTATGAGGTAGAGGATGGATCGCTCATCAGCGGTGTGATTCTGCATTAGTTACTCAACCTTTCTGAAGCTAGGTTTCCCTCTGTAGGAAAAGGGAATCACGTTGCCCAGCAGGCAGGTTTGCTCAGAGCACTGGAGAAAGACTGGGGCAGAATAAGTACTCCATAAACACTGGGGTCATTCCACTCTGTGCTGTCATCCCCAAAGCGCTAGTTAGTGACGCCTATGCACGTAGGATCTTCAAGCAATCTTACTTATACCTAGTAGTCAGAGGAAGAGTAATGAATACCTGAATATTTAGTACCCAGATGTCCTCACTCTGGGTTAACACTAGTCAACCACCAAGAATAACAAAGCCGTTTCATCTCTGTAAACACTCACAGAACACTCACTATGTCTAGGGTACTATTCTAGGGAAGATAATGTAATCCTAATAAACAGTGAAAGCTACCAATTTTTAAGCCCTTCCCATGAGCCTTATATATAGCATCACTTTTGATCCTGAAAAGGTCCCTGTGAGTTTGGTGTCATTATCCCCAGCCTACAGATGACAATTTTGAGACTCAGAAGTAAAGGAACTTGCCAAAGATCCCATAGCTCAACTGGAACCTGACTGCAAACCCAGATCTGCCTCCAAAACCTAATTAGACTTTCACAGCTGCTCAGGCATCAACAGAATTTTAGGTTTCACACTGAAGTAATTCAAAGCCTAAACAAACAAAAAAATCTCTAAGTATAAGGTAATATACTCATTGTAACAGCAACAACCATAGCCCCATGCCACCTCAGAGTTTCTACAGCACCCACAAGGGTCCCAGCCATCATTCAGGCACTCTGCAGGATGGGCTACTGTCCCCATGCTCTATGGACTGACAAGTAAAGTTCTTAAATGTTTTGGTGTGGAGAAATTGTGTTGCTTTGGCTCTGGCTTTCCTCCCCCAAGCCTTTTACTTTTTCCTCACAGCAGAAATTGTCCCACTGTCTCCTAAAACTTGCTCATCTCATGTGATAGATTATCACCTGACATTCCATTGAGGAAAAATCAACCTGATACGTTGATTAAAACTTGGCAGAGGTCTTCAAAGGGTTGGAAGGTCCAGTGTGCCATAGAGCCTATGATCAGAGAACCACTAGTTCACTGAGGCCCAGAGAAGTGAAGGGACTTTTCCAAAGATACACAATAAATGAGAGTATGAGCTCACATTCAGTCTCGGATCTCTGGCTCCAAATGAATGGTCTTTTCTACTACACTATTCTCTGTTCTCAAAAATTTAACCCGTAATGGAGAGACATGCATATAGAAAGATTAAAAAACTCATTATGTGCTTGCATGGTATTGGAAAACCAATTAAATAGAACTTCAAGTACCCCAAGTGTCTATTCCTAGGACCTATCCCACAATGTCACAGTGAGGTCAGAGAGATGGAATTATGCCTGGTCAAGGTCAACATCTGGAAACAGATGGACCTGGGTCCTGAACCTGCCCCTACCAGCCACTAGTGTGTGAACCAGAACAAAGTTCTGGACTCCTCTTTGCCTCAGTTTCCTTGACTGTGAAATGAGGATGATGGTACTTACTTTGCACAGCTGCTGGAAGGATTGGGGAAAACCATATAAAATCTAAGCGATTATGTAATCCACAATTTGTTGAAGTGCATACCATATGTGTACAAACTACCTAGCAGTATCTGAGCAAGAAATAAACTCTTATGGAGTTTTTTATTATCCGAGGCCAAAGAAAGCACATAGACACAAAAACACACACAAACAATATACATAAAATACAGCCACATGTCCTTCATTTTCTAGAGAATAATTATTTAGGAACATACAGATTTATACAATGTTAAAGATAGAAAAGATCCCGGTGACCATTCTTTTCAGTGGTTCCCCAAAATATTTTTTTAAATTGACAAGACCATTTGTTGACAGTATCTTCTATGGAAATTCGGTGTGTAACACACTCAGGTATTGTGACTGAAGAGGACAGTGAAGGGGTGGAAATCTCACCTGTCAGTCATCCTGACCCCATCCTGCCTGTCCTCAAATATCTATGCCCCTTCCTAGGATAGTCCTAAAAGGGCTTCTTAGAACCTTTGAGGCACAGCTAACTCCCCCTGCCCCACATCCCATTCAACTGCTTTAATGATAAAGGAGGCAAATGAGGTGAAGAAACATGCACCCACATTCACAGACAACAGTCAAGGAGGGATCACTATGGGGTCAATAAAATGGGAAGGGATATGGGGAGCGGTGGAAAGTGGGGGCCTGAATTCCAGCCCCCACTCTGCCTCTAATCATCTGTACATATGCCTTCATCATTTTACCTCTTAGAGCCGACTTCCATTCTAGACTGAGGGAATGTATCAAACACTCTTTATAAAATGTTCTTTCCAAGTTCCCTATCCTATGGCCCAATAATTTCAAGCCTTAGAAAATTTCTCAGGAAACTCTGAGCTGCCCTCCAATGACCACAATCACAAGGCTCCACATGGTCAGGTGCAGACATCACACTCTGAGGTCTCCAAAAGCCACACAAGAAGCAACAGGCTTCTTGATCCTGGAGACCCAGGATCGAATCCCACATCGGGCTCCCTGCATGGAGCCTGCTTCTCCTTCTGCCTGGGTCTCTGCCTCTCTTTCTCTCTCTCTCTGTCTCTCATGAATAAATAATCTTAAGGAAAAAAAAAAAAAAGAAGAAGCAACAGTTTTAGCAAATGCTTCCACAAGAATCAAGGACAACTGTCCACACAGGCTGGGCATACCACCATTGGGTGATGGCCAAGGGGCACAGAAACGCTAAGAAAACCAAGTAGAAAGGATACGTCTCGGTTGTACATGGGAAAAGGGTACTTCACTTGCCAGTAGACCACGGTATCTCCATTGTATTCCAATTGGTAGAGTTCTAGAGAGAACAAAAGAAGTTAATGTATCTGGAAGCTTCCTGGCCACCAATTGACAAGAAGCCTCAGTCTGATGACCTCTAAGGACATGATAAACCACTTGAGCTCATAAGGCAAAGATTAAAAAAAAAAAAAAAACCATACAGATTTATTATGTTGAAAGCTTGTTCCCCAGGACACACTCGGGTAGACATAAAAACATGGTAAAATATAAACTAACTCAACAAAACATGTGTATTGTGTAGCACAAGCAAGATTCTCAAGTAGAACACAATGAAACAAAATCAGGTTCCAAAAATAAATGTTCAGGTTTTTAAATCAGGGCAACCACCAGATGTCACTAGAGTACCAAATGTTTTGAGACCTCTCTGGATTTCTTGACCTATTACAGCTTGCCTGGGACTTAATCACTCAGTCTAGTGTGTTCAGCTGAGAAATGAATTCTATTCCATCATTCTTAATATTCATATTCTCTGGCTGGATAAAGCAAAGGAATTCAATGACATGCACACCTTGTGACACTGAGCTGCTCAGTACCCTCCGTACTAACCATTTAGAGAAGGAGCTACGCCAAGGCTGCTGATGTAACCATGAGAGCCCCTTGAGGAGATGCTTAATGTATTATTTAATGTATGTAATGTAAGGGAAAATGTATTATTTAATTCAGCTTTGGAAACAAAATCTATTAAAAGCAGACTATGGATTAAAGAGCTTGCCAACACATGGTGCCATGAGAGGCTAAAGATAGCCCTTGAGAGTAAGGGAAGAAGTGGACATGTTACCTTTTCATGCCCAACATCACCTCCCCCCCTTCCTGGACCAACAATCTCAATTCTCCTTCAGGGTATCATCCTTCCCCTGCTCCTTGACTATGTGGTTTAAGCATGACTGACTCAGCATTGATTTCAGGGCTTGGCAAAAATGAGCAAGACATGGCTTCAGTGATTTGTTCAGGATGGTTCATCTGGACAGGGTCTTACCTGTCACTCTAACACATTCATGCCAAAAATGGTGGAGTAAAGACTCTCAGGTATATCAGATACATCACAGAATATCTAGAAGGACCAGGGCACCTGTGTAGCTCATTTGGGCATCTGACTCTTGATTTCATCTTGATCTTGGAGTCGGGGACCACGCCCCATGTTAGGATCCAAACTCAGTGCAGAACCTGCTTGAGATTCTCTCCCCTTCCTTTTCCCTCCCTCCCTAATCCTCTCCCAATTGTGCACAGTCTCGCTCTCTCACTAAAATAAAATTGAAATCCTAAAAAAAAAAAGAAAAGAGCATCTAGAAGCACCAGAGTTAGAACCTCAGAATTGTTCCAGAGAAGCCAAACTACTGCTGCTACAGGACTAGACACTATAGTGTGAATGGCTGATGCCACGTACCAAATATCAGAGGTTCTGCAACTGTCTCTCCCATAGTCAGATACCTTAGCCCTATCATCACCAGAAAACTGATTGTGCATGCTGCCTGCTTGCTCATGGTGTTCTCTCTCAAACTGAAGCTGTACGTTGTCTTACTGGCGACGTCTATATTGCATCACTGAACTATGGCTGCTAAAGAGACTGAGACAGAGAACCTTCTCCCTTGCATGGGTGAGCATCACAATTCACCCTAGATAGGAAGGGCATTTAGAAACACTGAGAGACCAACCCATGACAAACATCCATAGGGTGCCATGACAGCAAACTGTGGGACTCCTGCTGCCATGACTAGGAAAGTAGAATGCTCATTCCTGTTCCTGTGGGGTTATTTACATGGCTAGACTAGAAGCCTGGATCTTCTGGTGGCCGTCCCCCCATGACATAAGATTCTGCCTCAGAATTAGGTCAACTCAGAAGAAAACTGAGTCAAGATGGAGAAAATAAGCATTAGATGCAGCTGTCCTGGAAGTCAGAAACCCCTGGATGTTTCAATGCCATGAACCAATGAACTCTTTTTCCTTTTCTTCACACTGGCATTTGTTAACTTCTTACTGTATGCGGCCAAGAGTCCTGACTCTAGCAAAAGTCTTTCAGAGTTTACATGCGCCTTGGCTAGCTCTGCAGTTCTAGTGCACTGTGACTGAGTGGCAGAGGCCACTCCCAGTTCTAAGTGACAGGAGGATCACCTATTTCATGCCTTTCATAGCTGTCCACTGTTTTTAGGGTAAAATCTAAGCACTGTAGCCTGGTGCTAGGCTGGATGTAGGGATCTGGACATACCCCCATCCCTAGCTCTAGAGTCTGCCACACCGACAAGCCAATAAAACAAAATCGCTCAGTTTTTGAACATGCCATGCTGTTTCATGCCTTCCTTGCTTTACTCATGCTGTTTTCTGGGCTCAGATGGCCTCAAACAACTCACCCCCTCACCCTCCCACTCTCTCACCCATATACATTCTTATGTATTTTTGTGTTTTCCATTCTTGTTGTTTATAAAACTTGATTCAACTTCCAAAACACAACTTGGATCAGAACAAGATTTTCATTTTAAAATATCATTTATGAACTGTTAAAAGATGATGTCCATGGGCACCTGTCCAGCTTCTACCATGCAGCGCAATCTTCAGACAGCCACCATGCCAAGGACCAACAAGGTTGCCTCACTATCCAGAATTTATAGGTTAATTCCTGCCCCAAAAGACACTTGTGGATGAGTGCCCACATTTTCCATTTGAGGAGATGTTGACTTTTTCTGTCCCACTGGCTCTTGGGCTGTTGCCCCAAGTGTACTACTTTTATTTTTTATCCCTTTTTGCACAAAGGTGATAAAAACTTTTTTTGAATGTAGCAGGATATTGGAAGGTAACCAGTGATATTTAAATTTGTTGGCACATAAGTGATTGAACTTTCGATGAGAATACCCCATGGGCACTCTTCAACTCTGATTCCACGAGAAGACAGAGGGTAAAGGAACTCAAAGAAATCCGAGGTCCCTCCAGTTATAAGACAGCCAGTTCCCAGACAGATTTCATAATGCTGGGGTTTCTGGTACAGGTAAGGCCTTCGTTTAATTCTGCTCTGAAGCCAGTGCTGGTTACAGGTCAGATACGTCCTCCAGAAAACCCTCTATGATAGATATATGGGATGATGACAAACTTACAGTGAGAACAAAGTAGCCCCTGGAGCAAATTGGAGAGTGGCATCTGAAAGCACGCAAAGAACCACAAGCGCATGTTTCAGCCCAGCACTTATGACTTCCATACAAAATTAAAAATAAAACATAATATAGTAGAGATTAAACCCCTTGTTTTCTATGTGCTAGATAAATAAGAATATGTATTATTTTCTAGAGATGATTAAAAGGTGATTAATAATATCTGTCACTCACCTTCAATATATTCATCCCATTGTTTTCTGTAGTCTAAGTCCATATAGACATCTGCAAGTACATCCGGCAGACAATTGTCCAGAACACCATAGACCTTATACTCACAAAGTCCAGTCTGCTATAAAAACAGAACAGGCAGAAACAACCTATTGATTGTCAAATTGAGGGACAGCTGGATCACACAGCATATGAAAAACAGCTATTCATGCAACACCATTATTCACTACCATATTAACACAATGATGAAAAAACAGATGAGGCCCCTGCTCTCATGAGTCTTATATTCACTTATAGACATTGGTGGTGATAATGGCTATAAATGCTACCTAGGTAATTTGAATAAGATATATAAGGAAAGTTTTATAATTAGTAGTGCCTAGTTTGAAGGAGAGGGATTCCTATATAATCAGGTGGTCAGAAAAGGCCTGTATGAGGGATAACCTTTATCAGAACATCCTATTCTAAATATCAGAATGAGCTGATCATGAGAAGATAAGGAAAACTCATTCCTGGTAGAGGAAAGACCCTCAGGGTGATGAACTGGCATGCTCAAAGAACAGATTGTCAAGGGTCCAGAGAACTGTGGATGGGGAGAGTGGTATGGGCTGAAATCAGAGAGGTAGTGGGGGCCAAATTCCAAAGGGCTTTATAAACCAGGGTAAGGGATAAGAATTTTGACTACTATGGAAAACCCAAGAGTGACTTTAAATAAGGAAATAATAAATAAAATGATGATTCTTGCTGCTTGATAGAGAGTAGTTCATAAGGGAACAAGGAGATGGGCTTGAAAACCAATGCAGTAGTCCAGATAAGAGATGACAGGGATTTAAACAAGGAGGTGACAGTAGTGATGGAGAGAAATCCAGTGATTTAAGGATATATTTAGCAGTAATGTCAACAGGAAGTGCTGACAGATTGCCTGTGGGTAAAGAGAAACCAAAGAATTGCCTCTTAGAACCTCTGCTTGAACAACTAGGTAAATGAGAGCTTCATACCTAAGACAGAGGAATGTTGGGAAGAGGTGATTGTGGGTTGTAGGAAAGTTAGGAGTTCTCCTTTTGAGTTTGAGATGCTTATACACATCCAAGTGGGAGAATTCAGGGGACAGGTTGCTATTTTAGATACCCACAGGGGATAATGAAATCCAACATACTGTTTTATCAATTCCAAGACAGAATTTTTCAACAACTACTTCTTTTAACTTAAGATCCAGTATGTAAGGGAAGAGACAGCACCTTCAAATCACATTAGTCCCCATTATTCATAAAAAAAGACCATTTCCAGATTCCGAAGAACAAGAGATTTCCCTCTTTTTTCTTTTTCCCCACATGAGTCCATATCCTTGTTTTTGTGAGGGTTCTGGGCTGGAGTTGGCGATGCTACACATTTTATTTTCTGTATAATGGCAACTAAAAATTCCCTTCCCTTACTAAAGGCTCTACTATTAAAATTAAACCAAAGGTGGGTCACCTGGGTTCTCTGGCAATTGGGCATCTGCCTTAGGTTCTGGTCATGATAGCTAGGTTCTAGGATCCTGTCCCAGGTCAGGCTCCCTGCTCAATAGGGAACCTGCTTCTTCCTCTCCCTTCCTCACTTGTGCATGCGCTCTCTTTCTCACAAATAAATAAATAAAATCTCTAAAAAAAAATAGTTTTTAAATAAAAAAAATTAAACCAAAGGCTTTTAGCTTAATTTCCTGCAAGAGTGAACAAACAAAACAAAACAATGCCTTCAGATTGACACATTATTCTATGTGCTAAAGCAATGTTACTGGCTAATCGAACTTGAACAAAGTTATCCTTTTAAACCCCATGCCAAGGACTTATGTGAAGTCAAGAAGTAAACATGGTGATACTTTCTAGAGACCTTGAGGCTGCAAGACCTAGATTCCTGGTTCACAGAGCATAACCCAGAGAAAAACACATCTTAGTTTAAGAATCTCATATGTATGTTAAAGCACCTGGTAAGAAATGGAAGATGAAACTGAAACTGAATTCATAAAGTTCTTCCAGGGCTAAAAAGTATGTGACTTTATACCAAGGGTTTCCAACCAGCAAATGACAAACTAGTAGATCTGAACCCGTCTCGAGCTGGGCCGTGGATACCCCAAAGGAAGGGCAGACTGTCAGGAGAAACATCTACCTTGTATCCCCTCCCCTCACACATATGGGAAGATAGTGAGGGTTTATACATACCCATTCATTTACTAATCAACTGTGGAAGAGAGACTCTTAGTTCCTTGTTCAAACATATTGGGGCCCCATTTTCTGTAAACGCTGACTGAGCAAGAGGGATAATTATGCATTGAGATAATGATTCAGCTTACATGATGTAACTTTGGTTATCTGGATAAATTAAGACAAACTGTTTCCTTAAACTGGTTCCCTTTCCCTTCTGAATTTAGTTACTGCCCTTAGTGACCTCAGGCCTATACATATCACAGAAAAGAAAAACAGAAAGCCCCCTTAGGAAGAGAAAAATAGAATGATGTGATTTACGTGAATACAGAAGAATGAACTATTGTTACAACTTCCTTCAAACACTCCCTTCATGGCAGAACTGAGAAATGCCAAGACTCCAGAGGAACAAAATGCTTGGTAACACATCCCTCGTCTATCAATAAAATGTTCAAGTAATCAACGGCCTGCCCAAATTCTGGGATCAAGGCACTTTTATACCCATTATTTCTTTGCATTATTTCTCTCTAAAAAGAATCTCAACAAACATATTTTTGTCTTTTTAAAAATAAAGTTAATTTATTTATAATTGTAGAAACAATATTCATAATAGGACAAATGGAAAATGCCAAAAAAAGATTAAGATAAATGAAAATGGCACATAACTTCATAATCCACAAGGACCTATTTTAATATTTGATATATTTAAGTACATAAATACTTCTATATGTTACAAAATGGGAATAGCATGGCTTAAACAACTTGTATTCTTATTTTTAACAAGATATAAAGAGGTCACACCTAGTTTAATTCTAATCGTAAGTTACACATTTCCAATATTTTAAAAATATAAATATTGCTGGAATAATCTATTATTTCATATGGACCAAGTTGGTCCATAATTCTCATTCTTTCATTATGAAAGCTTCCTTAGAGATAAATTTTAGGGTACAGGGTATTACCATTTTAAGATTCTTTATGCTTTTTATAAGACTTTAAGAAGTTAACACCAATTTATACTCTTGCCAGTAGCACAGGAGCAGCTCATCAAGATTGGGTACCATTGTTTCTAGAAACTATTTGATAGGAAAAAGCATGAAACGTAACTTGATTGGGGAGAATTTTTTATTACTGATGTGTAAGATCTCTTTAAAATCAGAAATATAAACTCTCTGTATATGTTTCTAAAATTACTAGTACTTCAATAAATGATTCTAAATAGGTGATGATTGGCTCAAGAGGGGATTGGCTCCCTAAAGCTCCTCCAGAAAACTATTTCTAACAATGTCTCCATTTCTTTATATGCTGTAAAACATGGTGTGTACTTTTCTAAAGCTCCACTTGAAAATAAAGTAAAAAATTATCAGTAGTAGAGAATGAGTAAATATCTTGTATAGAATACAATGACCAGGAGAAACAAAGATTTGGTATAGCATACAGTACCTTCTTTCTCGCTAAGAGAACCTCTGTAGCAATGTACACAGTGAATTTGCTGGTCTCCTAGGCAGTTTGAATATGGATGTTTGGAGCTGCAGCAGCTATTTTGTGACAAACATGAGGAGAAAGAGTAAAAAGACCCAAGTCTTTTACCGGCATCATTCATTATCTGCTATACCTCTGCCAGCAACTACTGACCTCTGCCCTACTTGTTAAGTGAGAAAAATAAACTTGTCTTTGAGTCACTGTTAGTACAGTTTCCTATTACTTGTCCCTAAAAGCAATCTTAATTGATACTTAATCATTCCCAACAGTGATTTTACTTGAGTCCTATGATCTGGGAAAATAGTGAAAATTCAAAAACTCCCTTCTCCTTTGTGCTCTAGAAAAGAGATTCTTGCAAAGAACCACCATTCCCCATGTGACTTAGAGTTAAGACTCACAAATGCTGCCCTTGTTTATCTGTGACAAAGACACAGACCCTCCGAATTTCCCTTTCAGTGCCTCATAAATGATCAGCTGCATGACTTGTCCCACAGATCAACTGGAACAAAATGCTTGTAAACCAAACTGATTGAGCTTCTCTCCTACTTTCAGGCCCCTAAACGTTGGCCCACCGTTGGCCTGAGCCACCATCCAACCCCTCCTGAAAACACACTGGCCTCAGGGTAAAATATTCTCTGACCTACTATCCAGTCATGCCACCTTTCATCTCAATTGCCCATACTGTCTCTCGCCTTGTTTACTTGTCTCTAAAAAAGAAAAACTCTTTTTTGCCTAATTCCTGAGACACTCACAGATCTTATGGTCCAAGTGTTCTCCTTATCACAATAATTTCCCCCCTCACTCTGCAATATTCCTTTTGAATAAAAGTCTCTCCTTACTAAGTCCAGACTTGTTTTTATTTGGCACTCTTACTCAAAAGTAGAATAGCAGACTGCCAGAAGAGTGCCGGTAAGACTTAGGAGCAAGTAAATGCATTAAACCAGTAGAGAAGTGCAGAAGCATTGCTAAAATGCACTGTCAGGGAAGAGAGGTAAGAGATAATAGCCATTAAATAGAAGTATATTTAATTTTGCATATTTACAACTCCATGTATTCTGTTACAGAAAGTGCTACCTCCTTCCCCAAGTCAGAAAAAATTGTAATTACCAAAAATCATCATAAATTGTATTACAAAAACTTATAAACTTGCTAGGACCCACTGTATCCTTGGCCTCCAGAAGAAATCAGATGTAGACCTATTCTGGACTTTTCAGCTTAAAACAGGCTTCCCTTGGTGATCTGGTGGTGGTCACTGCAACAGATGTATATTCGGTACTCGAAATTTTCCAATCACTTGACCTGCTATAAATTACTTTACTAATACTAGTAATTGTTCAGCTTCCAGTTTTATGTTCATTATCTCACGTAATCTTGTTAACACAGCCCTGTGATAGAGATGGGGATGTTAGTGTTACCTCCATCTTTATGGGAAGAAATGATGCTCACACAGGCTAAATTACTTGCCTGAGTCCCGTAGGCAATGAATCGGATTTGTTTATTCCTACAAATGCTGAGTGTGTGCTGAATTTTCTTAGCCTCTCACAGAAGAGCTCATTCCTATTTCTCAGGGGGGAGAGGAAGCCTCCTGAATCTATGACTAGAGAATCTGACCAACTCCAGCAACTCTGTGGCAAGTGACAGACTCCAATGGTATGAAGTGTAAGCATCTTTCACCCAAGAGCATCAATTGTAATGACAGGAATCAAAGCTACAGCTGCCACTGGGAAGGGTGGTACCAAGATGGTATGAGAAAAGGCAGTTCAAAATCTAATCTAATATTTAGATCACTCACAGAAAACCTGGCAGGTTTAATGCCTAATGATTACAGATAGCTAGATAAAATAATGATGATAGTTAATACTTGCTGAGTGCTTACTGAATACCAGACACTGGGGTGATATTGGCTTACTCCTACACATAATCCACGCAATGGTAATATGATGTATAGAGCACTGGTGAACCCATCTTTCAGACAAGGAAACAGCCTTAAAGTAGTTCTGAGGAATCTCTGGAAAAGGCAAGTTTACAAAGACAGGAAGCAGATTTGTGGATGTCTGGGACTGGGAATGTGAACAGAGGATGTCTCTAAATGGCCAAGAAGTTTCTTTTGGGTGTATCACCGATGTTTCAAAACTAGACTGCATGAAGTTTCACAGCTCCATAAATTTACTAAAATTCATTTAACAATACACCTATGATGAGCAAATTTTATGCTATGCGAATGCTACGTCAATAAAGCAGTTAAAATAAAAAAATAGGCTGTGAAACTCACCTAAAGTCACCCAGCTAATAATCACAGAACCTGGCCTTGAAGCCAGTAATCTGTGGCCTGCCTCCAAAATGTCGCTGACCTCTCCAAACATATCATTGGATAAATGATAACCTGTTGAAGTGCATATAGTTATGGTGGGGTAAGCATATAATTTATCATTCCAGCCAGAATACTTCTGAGAGTAAAAGGGATGTGATAAGAATTTTCACCAGGACAACAGGTAGAAACCAGGTCCCTCGTGGGTATACTGGATGGGATATATATACTCAACTATGGCTCACAACAAAAACCATTTTCTTTACTGAGTGCTTCAAAATGTATCCTCTCATTGGATCCTCATGCAAATTTGTCAGGACAGGAATTATCTCCAGTTTGTAGATGAGGAAACAGAAAACCCAGCTAGGGTCTCAGGCTCAAAAGTCCTAAAATCACAGAGCAGCTAGGCATCAAAAAGATACTTTAGACTGGGAGTCGCCAAATTTGTCATGCTGGTTATCTTTGAACAGTCCATAGGCTAAGGATTGTTTTTACTTTTCTAAGTGGTTCTATAAGCACCACATAGTATCTTCCATTTTGAAACTTGGCCCACAAAGAGTCAAATATTTACTAGTTGGCCCTTTAGAGAAACAGTCTGGTGATTCCCGCTTGAGACCACTGCCACCACCACTTCCAAAACATACCACTTAGGGCAATTCTGAATTGCTACAGAAACTTATTGCAATGACACATGAGAGAGGAAGCTTTGTGTCATGGGATTCATATTTATATCCCTTCTTCAGTCACGTAGTGTTTACCATATAGGCTCAGACCACCCTTCATTTTGTTTTTAAAGATTTTATTTATTTATTTATGAGAGACACTCAGAGAGAGAAGCAGAAACATAGGCAAAGGGAGAAGCAGGTTCCCTGCAGGAAGCCTGATACGGGACTTGATCCCAAAGCCCTGGGATCACGACCTGAGCCAAAGGCCGACACTCAATCACTAAGCCATCCAGGGGCCCTTCAGACCACCCTTCAAAGTAAATCTGCCAATATGAAGCACACCATACCAGATAAATACCAAAAGCCTTAAATGTATCCTATTCAAACTCAGAAAAGAAAAAGAGAAAATCGACCTCTAGAGTAACATATGTGGATTACACCAGGCATCTCATTAGAAACAATTCATACGAAGAGAGAGTGGAGTAAAATATATAATATGTTGAAAAAAAAAGCTACCAACCAGGAATTCCATATCCAGTGAAACTGTCCTTCAAAAGGGAAGGAGAAATAATAGTTTTTCAGACAAATAAAAACTGAAGAAATTCATCAGCAGAGACATAAGCTCTGGAAGAAATGTTAAAAGATGTTCAAACAGAAAAAAATGATATAGTTCAGGAAGATCTACATAACATAAAAAGGGCTGTTTTATTGTCTTAAAGCTTCTCAAAGGTATGAACCCTGTCTTATTCATTAGGTATCACCAGGGCTTACATAGTGACAGGGACACGATAAGTCCTACAGACTGCTTGAATGAGTACATGAACAAATATTTTGCAGTTTTCTTTCCATTAACCCAAAGGTAGCTATAGAAAGGTGTTTTTCCTAAAGTAAATGGCAAGATGAGGTTGTTAGGTCTATCTCTAAGCTTTTCTGGGTCTTAAATGCACATTAAAAGGCCCAAGCTAACATTCAAAGATCCATAGTTGCACAGATTCTCCTTTTCTTACAAGAATATATTCATTTGAAGGCTTAAACAGCCTCACAAAATAATGTCAGTGGACAGTGAGTTTGGGAAGTAACACACTATTCCCATTGGAGGGTCCACTAGAATTCTCTTTCCACACAGAGGTGGTAGGCACTGATGCCAACAGCACGTTGGAAGACCATGCAGGACCCATATTCCACTCAGCATTGTTCCAAGTGCAGCCCCTGGTTCACCCTGGTACTGTTACGGTATTGTATCCAAGAATCTCAAATGCCCAATCCTTGCTGACAAGTCATTTATCCTCTCAAAGGGCCCCCTAGCCCAATGAAAACTGGGGTTTTGCTTTATTAATAGTCACCTCCCATGATCCCCATGTAGGAATTCAGTAGAGACAGAGTGAGGGCATGAAGCATGGCTTATACCTAGAGACAGAAGTGGAGACTCCTACTCACCCCTCTCACCTCATTCACCCCAACTTAATTCTTGGAACCAACATTCCATCCAGCCTCACAACACATGCATATCCTGAGAGAGAAGAGAGGAGGAGAAGACCTGAGGCTCTAATGTATCCATCCAGTTGTGTGCTCAGGAAGATGGAAAAGGAGCAACAGAGAGCATGAGCTAGACAGCATAAGAGCTGGCCTCCGTCTGTAGTAGGTAGAAGGGTGCCATACATGGGTGCTCAGGATTCAGATGTAGTGGCCCTGACCACTAGTAAAACATGGCTTGATAAGTGCCCCAGGTTCAATAATTGTTCTATCACTCATGTTGGTAACTACCCCTCCCTCAGCAGAGAGGCAGAAGGATGAGAGAAGGGGGCAGAACAGTCCTGTATCTAAGTGAAGACACTGATGATGCAAATCGGATTATGATCTCACCTGTGTGATTGCTACTGGAACTATTCATCCACTGAGGTACATCTGTTTTTGTGTGAGTTAAATCTCTGTCTCCCTCCTAAAACGAAACTTCCTCTTTCCTCAGCCTGGCAAAAGTGCAATTTCTTACAAGTGCAATACTTTTGCATTTCAGTAGGTGCACAGCATTGAAAAGAACAGTCCCTAAGAAGAACTGCCTGCTCCTCACCAAGCTCAATGATTACAAGACCCTATTACAAGACAAAGGCACAATACAGGCAGTCCCTTCTCACAGTGCCAGACATTCATTTTTAAATGTTATGAGCTCAAGGCAAACCAGATCATCTCAGACTACTATTTACCTAGTCTAAATGAGGATAGTTCCCCAATGACCCTAATGAACTTGGGCTTTGAAAACCCTCTCTGGTACATTCCTCCTCCAGAAACTTGCATGATGCCACCTCGCACTTCATTTCTATCTCCGCTCAAATGTTATCTCTGCAGAGGGGCTCTCCAGCTTCCCTTATCTAAAACATACCACATCACCCCTGGCCACCACTGCCATTCCCTTTCTCTATCCCTTCATCCCACTTTACTTTCTTCAGAGCATTTTTCACCCAACATCTCATTATATACTATGGATTTATTCTCATCAGGGAATGTCATTCATTCTTCAAGAACTCATTCACTTTTGAAACAGTAGGTGCATCTGCATCTTCCTGTTCACGGCTTATCCCGAGTGCCTGTGAGGGTGACAGCACATGGGAGGCATTTGATGAATATTCCCTGGATGAAAAAATGAATGACAGTGGACAGAATGGAGATTTTAACCCAGGACTATGGGCCTCCAAAACCCAAGTTCTTGCCATACCAGTGGCAGTTCTGGGCCAGTTTTCCTTACTCTCCAGAAAGAGAAAGTAGTTCTTGCCTTGAAGCAAGCTGTATATTTGGTGCTGAGCTTATCGAAGCTAGTTCATGTATAGTTACTAGTTATGAGGTTTTGTGTGGCTCACTTCACAAGTCTGGGTCATAGTTCCATCTGAAAAATAGGAAAATAATCTTGTCCCTACCCATCTTCCAGACTGGTTTACAGGCATAAAAGAAACTGATATTGGACAGCATTTTGTAAGTTAAATTATCATGTAAAGGTAAGTTATTAACATTACTACCTTCAGAGGAAAAAGAGAAGAGAGAATGGAAACAGAGCAGGCAAAGGGAGTAAAAAGAAGCGAACAGAAAAGATGATGGTATTGGCCAGAATGGTTTCAGAGACACTTTCAAAGGCCAAAAATTCTGTGATTTCATAGGAAAAAGGAAATTAAAAAGTATCAAAATACTGTATATTAAAAGTGGCAATCTGTCAAGAACATGATTCAGGATTATTTATCTACTAAAAAAAAGTTGACAATATTTTTCAAATTTTAAAATGTAATTTGTTACAGTGGAGAACTCAAATTCCTCTATACTTACTTCAACCTATTCAAAACAGGCAATAATAGATCATCATCAGAGCTCATGATGGACCAACATAAATGACTATATAAATCCAGATGTTGGGGCAGCTCCAGTGGCTCAGTGGTTTAGCACCACCTTCAGCCCAGGAGACCTGGGCACCTGGGATCGAGTCCCATGTTGGGCTCCGTGGAGCCTGCCTCTCCCTCTGCCTGTGTCTCTGTCTCTCTCTGTCTCTCTCTCTCTCTCTATGTCTCTCATGAAAAAATAAAATCTTTTAAATCAATCAATCAATCAATCAATCAATGCAGATCTTGGACTGGCTTTATAATAATAGGGATATTCACCTAGAAAATATGCTCCTTACCCAAGTCATGGTAAAGACTCTGATAGAGGTTCCCTTTCAGGATGCCTGGGTGGCTCAGTGGCTGAGCATCTGCCTTTGGCTCAGGTCATGATCCCGGGGTCCTGAGATTGAGTCCTGCATTGGGCTCCCCGCAGGGAGCTTCCTTCTCCTTCTGTCTATGTCTCTGCCTCTCTGTGTGTGTCATGAATAAATAAATAAAATCTTTACAAAAAAAAAAAAAAAAAAAAAAGGAGGGTCCCGAAAGGGGCACTACATGTAAACTTACTGCTGCAAAGTTCAAGCAATCCAAGAAGACTTACCAAATAACCTGTCTCAGTTTCCCTTGTGGGTCTTACAGATGCCAAGAAAAATCAGAGGTGGGGACTCATCTCAATACAGAGGAAATCTTTACATGGTATTAAGAAATAGGATGAATGAAGCAGATGTTGATAGGCTTAAGGCAAAAGCCTTAATGCAGCACCTTTGAAAGTTACGTGGATCAATGGGACCTCCCAGTGGCCCTTCAACAGGAAAGGGTCCACTCTGATTACACCAGTTGTTGGAGTTTCAAAAGCCAGAAAGCAAAGACTGCAAAGACCGCTCACCTAGACTCACCTGCAGCAATGGTCAGGTAGATTATCAAGATGAACATTTTCAGAGGGGCCATTGTCTTCTGGTCTGACCCTCAGTTGGGGACCTGGGGACCCAAGGCCATATGCACTCGTGGGTAAAGGGTTTGGGAGGGTGGAAGAAAAGGTACATAACGGTCACATGCAGGGTGAATTGAACACCACTGGCCCACAAAACAGATCAAGGGCTTTGGGGCAGATAGGTGCAGGTCTACTCAGAGAGTGGGACAAGGTGAGTTCACTTTTGATAAGGTGTGGTAGTCACATGAAAAGATTTACTAACTAGAAATTCGAGGGACCTCCCTTCCAGGAGGAAGGTAAAACATGGGAGTCAACCTGGAAAGAAAATGAGGCTTCAACAAATAATGCTGGAAATAAAGCTGGAAAAAGCTAGAACCCAATAAGAGTTCTAAGAAAGGGTTCATACCCTGACCCAATAGGGCCTCTTGACATTTTAATACAGATGAACGTCAAAGGGGCTATGGGTGGTCCTGCATCCTAGCTGCTGAGGCTCAAGGGTACACCTACTGGAATCCCATGGCCCTTTAAACTTAGAGAGGTTATCTGGGAGCACCTGTAATTTACATCAGTGTACCATGACTCCCTTCCTCCCTACGACAGGTTGAAATAAGACAATAGTGTGGTTAGTACGGGTGGAAACTATTCTGAAGACCACTCATGTCCTCCCCAGCAGAGGGAAATGGGCCTGCTACATAACACTACACGATGGAAACAATACTCAGTACAAAGCCAGTCACTGTCTCAGCTCACAGGCACAGAGCACAAAAGCACAGGCCCACTGGAGAGGCACAGGGTAGAGTGGTCCGGCTTGGCTAGAGGACCGGACAGGGGGTACGCAGAGGAGTCGTGGGAGATAAAGCTAGAAATGGAAGTTGGGACCAAACCAGTTCAGCACACAGGATAAACAACTTGTGACAATACAACTTATAATTTTTCAACTTTACAAAGGCACAAAATCAACAGGTATTCAGTAGAAACTGTACTTTGAATTTTGATCTTTCCTGGGCTAGTGATACGTGGTACAGTACGTTCCCCTGATGCTGGGCAGGGCAGGGAGCCACAGGGCAAATAACTGATACACTTATTACTATTCTGCACCCAAATGATCATTCTCTTTTTCATTTTTAGTACACCACCCAATAAATTACATGATGTTCAACATGTTAGTATTAAACGCACTTAGTGTTAGATGATTTTGCCCAACTGTCAGCTGATGAAACCATTCTGAGCGCAGTGAAGATCAGGGAGGCTAAGCTATGACGTTCAGTAGGTGAGGTGTATTAAAGGCATTTGTGACTTATGATATTTTCAACTTATGATGGGGTTATCAGGATATAAACCAACCATAAGTTGGGAAACATCTGTAGCCTGCCCAGCAGCATCTGCCTTCCTTCAGAGAGGGAATGCAGGAGCCTACTGCTGGCACAGGTCTGGAAGAGCACAGGGGAGCTCTGATCCCAATTCAAACCTTCAGCAATCAACTTAACCTTTCCCCATACTCACTTTCGTATGGGTAAAAAGGTGCTAATTACAGTATCTTACATTAAGACTGACATGAGACTACTAGATATTTACCCGAAGGATAAAAAAGTGCTGACTGGAAGGGGCACATCCAGCCCCATATTCCTAGCAGCATTATCCACAATAGCCAAAATATGGAAAGAGTCCAAATGTCCATCGACTGATGAATGGACAAAAAAGATGTGGGGTGTGTGTGTGTGTGTGTGTGTGTGTGTGTGTGTCTACGGACTATTACTCAGGCATCAAAAAAGAATGAAATCTTGCCATTTGCAACAATGTGGATGGAACTAGAGGGTATTATGCTAAGCAAAATAAGTCAGAGAAAGACCTATATCATGATTTCACTCATGTAGAATTTAAGACACAAGACAGATGAACAAAGGGGAGGGAAAGAAAAAATTAGATAAAAACAGAGGGAGGCAAACCATAAGAGATTCTATAATTGAGAGAACAAACTGAAGTTTGTTAAAGGGGTTAGTAGGGGTGGAAACTATTCTGAAGACCACTGTGTGTGGGGATGGGCTTAATAACTGACGGGTATTGAGGAGGGCACTTGGGAAGAGCACTGGGTGCCCTATGAGTGATGAAGCACTACTCCTGAAACCAACACTACACTATGTGTTACCAACTTGAATTTATTTATTTACTTATTTATTCATTCATTCATTCATTCTTGAATTTAAATAAAATAAAATATAAAAAACAAGACTGGCATGAGGGTTGAGTAAATCAGCGCCTGTGAAGCACTTGAACAGTGCCTGGCATATAAGGCACGCAATGTGTGCGCTATGACCCTAGTTATTCTTAGCATTAATCTGCAACCGACAGTGCCACTGAAAGGAGAGGGTTAAGACCAAAGCCTCCCGTTCAGGTGTTTGATCAGACTGTAACATGTAGAAAGGAAGGGATCAGAGAGGTGGAAGGCCAGGAGGCCAGTTAAAGAGGTCACTGCCATTCTAGGTGAGAGGTGGCACCCAAAGTAACAACCAACTAACAAAACTTGGCCAACGCCTGTGTGGCCGGTAAGGAAAAATGGAACAGTCAGAAGAATAAAGGATTTTGTCTGAAATAATGTCCATTCTTGCACAGAGAAAACATTTGAAACCTCACTCAGAAATTATTTCTGCCTCTTCTGGGCTGTGAGCTTCCTGGTCATCTTGTCACACTCAGGGGCCCTGCTACACACAGGTTCTGAGTGCCTCCCTACTCTACAGTATAATACTTTGGTCCTCTGCCAGGAAACCCCGATTTCACTTACTGTGCCTAATGGTGACCTTTTAACCTGTGTGCCATGCAGCTGCTATCACACAGTGTAGATGATGACAGACCTTAGGGGCAACGCAATCCGTCCACTTGGGTAGCTACCTGGTTCCAGGAGCACCTGGAGACTTGCTAATAACTTAGAGGGCGGGGGGAGGAATGGAGTTGGTTATCTTTCTGCCTAAAGCTTTGGACTAAATTAGTAAGTAAATTACAAAGGGGGCATCCTGGAAAAGAAGCCCGAGCCTGAGATGATAGTAGCTCCCTTCTCAGGCTCACCACTCCACACTCACGCTATCATCCTGCACCCCCAGTCTCTGAAAAGTCCAGTCTCTTTTCCACTTGTATGCAAATCCTAAGGTTCTCCCCACCCCACCAACACACACACACATACAAGTGGCACCCACCAGGAGGGGGATCTACGTCCCTTGCAGGCATAGGGCCAAGACTCAGCCTACCCAAGTTTTAACCCTATTCTTTTTTTTTTTTTTTTTTTTTTATTTATGATAGTCACACAGAGAGAGAGAGAGAGGCAGAGACACAGGCAGAGGGAGAAGCAGGCTCCATGCACCGGGAGCCCGACGTGGGATTCGATCCCGGGTCTCCAGGATCACGCCCTGGGCCAAAGGCAGGCACTAAATGGCTGCGCCACCCAGGGATCCCCTTAACCCTATTCTTAACTGCCAACAAACCACTGCCACTAGGGGCTCAGACCTGAAGCTGAATTCTAATTGCTTCTCAAAGCATGGGCTAAGTCAGCTGCAGGCACTGCTCCTGTCTTGCTTCTCCCAGCTCCACAAGGCCAACTCTGACCCAACTACCAAGGCCACAGCCCAGCATTCCCCTAGGGAGTTTGGCCCTGTTGAGTATCAGCCCCAGGTCTTCCAGCCATACAGCTGCTACCTCATCCAGGCGCCTGTAGACGCAGATGCCTTGGGCCTCCACCATCAGCTCCCAGTTGGCCCCGACCAGCTGGAACCGCTGCAGCTCCATGCAGACCTCCCAGAACTGGTCATCGGAGAAGCTACCACCAGCCGCACCCTCCATCCTTCCACAGCCACCACACTTCTGCCTGGGGAGGAGGCAGCCCCGTCCGTGAGTTTGGGGGCGGGCCTAGAGGGTGTCCAGCGTGATTGGCAGGGAACTGATGAGTGATAGGGCCCTAAAGGACTAATGGAAGGCGTGGCTACGGGGGGTGGGGCCCAGAGACATAGGCGGGGCTGAGCAAGAGAAGGCGGGGATAGAAATAAATAAAACCAGAAAAAAACTGGACTTGATCTGGGGGAAGATGGAGGGACAGGGAAACTGAGGAGGCATCTAGACAGAAGGAAAATGTTAAAAACTAATACGATCTCAGAAACCTCTCTGTAGCCCATCTCATACTCCTCCCCACCCCCATATCTTCCAAACCTGCTTGGGTGTCCCTCCTTTACCATCTCTACAGAATGCTGGAGAAAACTCTGAGGCCAGGGGTCCTCTTGGGAGGAGAGATGGACAGCACAGGTATGCTTGATAATCTCAGGAGTCAGATACTAGAAGTGAAAGCTATTCCAGTGCCATTTCTATTCTCTTATGAGTTTAAAAATATTGTTCCAAGAGGCCCCTGGGTGGTTCGGTGGTTGAACATCTGCCTTCAGCTTAGGTTGTGATCCCAGGGTCCTGGGATAGTCCCACAACAGGTTCCCTGCAGGGAGCTTTTCCCTCTGCCTATGTCTTTGCCTCTTTGTGTGTGTCTCTCATGAATGAATAAATAAGATCTTTTAAAAAAATTATTGCAAGAAGGGGTCTATGGCACAAAAAGGATTAAATAACCTAATCCATAATGCATCTATAAGGTAATTTACCACACTGGAGGGTGAAGGATGAACTGAATGGGTCATGATTTCTACCCAGGATTTCTGCATTTTGCATAATTTAGATCTCTGAGTAACTCGAAGATCATCTGGTTCCCGCAGGTCCTTTGGGTATTACTTTCTGTCCTACCAGCACACTATCTTTGGTTTTGAATAAAGTAGGTAGTTTATTTTTTTTTAATTTTTTTATTTATTTATGATAGTCACAGAGAGAGAGAGAGAGAGAGGCAGAGACACAGGCAGAGGGAGAAGCAGGCTCCATGCACCGCTGCGCCACCCAGGGATCCCCAAGTAGGTAGTTTAAACAATGTAACACTACATGGGTGCCAATAAATTGCGAAATCTCGTATTTCCTAGTCTGTAAAATGGGCTAAACATCGTGCAACCAGTTAGAATTGAGAAAGTGACTACATAAAATAAACAGACGTGTTTGCACATGTTTGAGCAATGCCTATCAAAGTAAATAAATGTTCAATAAAAAATTTCCACTTATTTTACGTTACTATATTGAAATGTTTCTCCTTCTAAACTTAGAGACTTGAAATGGATGGCAAACTCTAGGTTCATGCCAATTTCCAAGAAGAGAAATAAGATCAGATATGGCAGCACAGATAAGTTACTGTTGAATTCAATTCAATGCTGGTTCTGTTCTGTTTTATGAGGATGGGAAGAGGGATGTGGTATTTTCCTAGACTAAATGCACAAGAGATCAGAGACATACTTTACTACTGTTTTTATAATGCCCTTTAAGTCCTCTCTTCTTTATACAAACTGTATTATGTTTCAAATTCAATTGCTTGGGGGCAGCCTGGGTGGCTCAGCGGTATAGCACCGCCTTCAGCCCAGGGCCTGATCCTGGAGACTTGGCATCTAGAGAGTCCCATGTCAGGCTCCCTGCATGGAGTCTGCATCTCCCTCTGCCTGTGTCTCTGCCTCTCTCTCTCTCTCTCTCATGAATAAATAAAATCTTTAAAAAAATAAATAAAATTCAATTTCTTTAAAAAAGCAATTTCACCGGCTAAAAACTATTTTCAAATAGCTTTAAGGAATCCCATTATAAAGGTGTGCTTTGATGAAGCTGAACCTGTATCACTGCGTAACAATAGATTAATGAAAACAACAGGAGAGTATAAATGACACTCTGCAATATATGAGATATAGGCCAGAAATTCAAATTGCACATGCAATATATATGTTTGTAAGTGTGTTTACCTACTAAACTCAGAAAGTCAATACACATATATTTGGGTATGTTGAGATCTATACCCATGTTTACTTTATTATAGTTAATGAAGGAAAGAATGCTGCCAGCAAACAGTATTTATTTTGTGCAACCTCAGAGACTAGAAAAGACTCGGAGAGAGGGCTAGATCGGCCTGTTCTCCTTTAGCACTTGTCTATTTTAATAGACCATCCCACTGCCTTTGTGAAAACGCTCCCTAGAGGAACTTCAATAAACATGACAGCTGATGCTCCTGGCCTCAAACATGGAAAGCCTGGGCAAAATATACCAAAAATAGTCTTAAATATATAGTTCAGCTGAAAATAAAGAGTAGATACCAGATTTCAGAAAGGAAAGAGAGAATGAAAGCCAGAGACCCAAGCACACTGGATATCTTTAGAAGGGATTGAATACCCCCCACCTGCCTCCCTGAAGCCTTGTTTCTCATGGGGAAACTTCCTTCCTTTAGACTAATACTCTTGGCCTCAATCATGGACTCCCTCCTTCTCATGAGAAGAGGGGTGATTTAAATGGTTGATGAGTTTAAGAAAAGGAACTACTAGGCATGTCTGGATCAACTCCTTCTGGCCTCTCCGTTCTAGCACCTCTCTATTGTAGAAAATGTGCATTCTCACCTGCCCTAGGTTATATTGTACTGTAGAGTGAAGGCTGTGCTCCTAGAAATGAGACTTTCCCATGCTGTATGTGTCTGGAGAGCAAGTTTGGTTACAGGCAGAGTGTTTTAATTCTTCTGTTGCCACTGCTTCATTGCAATAAAGGTGAAATGCTCATTTCTGTGGTCAGACTTCCACATCTGTCTAAATGGATTCAGAACATAGGTGGGGAAGAGAGGACTAATATATTTGGAGCTTCCTAAGTTCCAAACAGACAGAGGCTCCAGCGGCAGGATCTGGGGTTCTGATACTCACACAGGGACTGAAGATGTGGCACTCGGCCACAGGTGGGAACCCTCCTAAAGCCTGGGGCGGCTGAGCAGCTCAGTTGGGTAAGTGTCCAACTCTTTGTTTCTGGTCAGGTCATGATGTCAGGGTCCTGAGATCAGGCTCTGAGTCGGGCTCCACAGGCTCAGGGTGTGGAGTCTCCTTGAGATATTCTCACTCCTTCTCCTTCTGTCTCTCTCCTTCTCCCTCGCTTCCTCTAAAGAAAATGAAAAATAAAGCTTGTATCCCTGAAGATCTGCTCCTTCCATTCCCAGGAAACCAGAAAGTCCCCAGCCTGTACACCACAGAGCCTTCAAGGAAGCTCATGCTCCCTGAAGTCTTAAGTAAAAAGAAATAAAAAGACAACTGGGAGAAACCAAATCCCAAACATATGCCAGAGATGGGACCTAAATTCGTGTTACCTGTACTGTATGGGAGCCACAAAAGAGATCAATTAACGCCAAATCTGATTCAGGACCATTGAAACCTCTGAGATCCTGCTGGTATCAGAGTTAGGGACACTTTCACAACTAGGACACATGGAATTACCTAGGAGATAACACCCACAGAAGATGCATATACAATAATTGAGTTATGAAGATCTGAGCAAACAACCCTCCACGTGAGAGAGTTAGCAGATGTGCAAACAGGACTATCAGAACCAAGGAACTACAGTTAACAACAGGCCAATATGAGTAATTTTCAATATGCATTTCTGACATTTAATGAAAGCAAAGAATGTCTAGAACACTAAGAAAAAAACGAATTTTAAAAAGAACCTTCTGCAAATGAAAAATACAATAGTCACTAAAATTAGAATATTAAAAGAGAGGTAAAATTGTTCAAGAGAAATAAAAGGATAAGAAGGTGACTATGACATAATGCTCTAGAAAGCAACATGGAGATAGAAAGAAACGGAAAACGTGGGGGCACCTGGCTGGCTCAGTCCGAGGTAGCATATGACTCCTGATCTCTGGTTTGTGAGTTCGATATAGAGATTGGATATATCTCTATCCAATTGGATCCAACCCAAGTTGGATATAGAGATTACTTAAATTAAAACTTTAAATTAATTAATTTAATTAAATCACAATGAGGTACTAGTATGCACCTATCAGAATAACTAAAATGCAAGAGATGGATCAAAGCAAGCATTGGCAAGAATGTGGGAGAAATAGAACTCTCATACATTGCTGGAGGAATAGAAATGATACAAGCAATTTGGAAAACTGAGTTTCTTTAAAAGTTACAGGGCACCTGGGTGGCACAGTCAGTTAAGTACCTGGCTCTTATTTTAGGCTCATGTCATGATCTCAGGATTGTGAGACTGAGTCCTTCAATGGGTGCCAAAGTTGCTAGGGAGTCTGCCTGAGATCCCTCACTCCCTCTCTCTCTGCTCCTCCCTCCCTCCAATCCTCTCTTTCTCTCTCTCTAAAATAAATAAATAAATAAATCTTTAAAAATAAATAAATAAAAGTTAAACATACACCTACCATACAATCTGCCATTCCATTCCTAGGTGTACTGAAAGAAAAAGATATCCATAGATAGCCTCATACACAAATGTTCATTGCAGTTTAATATGTAGTAGCCAAAAACTGGAAAAAACTCGATGTCCTATATGAGTGAATTGATAAATACCTTCTGACATATCCATCAATGAATCACTCAGCAATAAAATGTTAAATGATTAAAATGTGTATATGAGTTGTATGCATATGCATACATATTATATATATATATATATATAAAACAGAATGCAAAAAAAACAGAATGCATGCAATTTACCATAAATATTTAAGAGTATAGTAACATGATACATACAATTTACATATAAAGAGTTCAGTAAAAATAATTGTGTAATATTCATAATATTATAAAATTGTGTAATTGATAGAGAAGCCAAAGTGACAAAGTATAAACAATGATGAATTTAGGGGAAAGGGAAGCATTTTTTTTTTGTTTTATTCCTTCAACTTTTCTGCACATTTAAAATTATTCAAAATGGAAATTCTGAGAAAACCCAGCTACATATGTTTATAGGAGAAATAACTACAATATAATTACACAGAAAAGGTAGAGGTAAAAGTATGGAAAACATACACTAGTAAACCTAAACAAAAGGGAGCTTGTGGGGCTCTAAAATATCAGACAAAATTGAGTTTAAGGCAAGAAAAAAATTAATAGGAGTTCATGAGTTAATGATAAAGGACAGAACTCTTCAGGAATTCTGAGTGCTTAAATTTATATTCATTTCATAACACAATCTCAAACATGTAAAGCAAAAAGTGGCATTAGTACAAGAAGAAATCAAATTCACAATCACAGTAGAATATTTTAAGGTTCTTTTCTAGGTAATTGATTAATGAAGCAGACAAAAAACTGGCAAAGAGATGGAAGACTGGCATACAACTCATATGCTTGATCTAAATGACATTTATAGAACCCCATACCCAATAAACAGAACACACATATTATTTGTGAAACTCTTATTAACTATTCACCAAAATTGATGACCTGCAAAGAATAGAGGATATTCCAACAAACACTTAAGAATATGTATCATTCTTGGGGTGCCTCAGTGGCTCACTTAGTTAAGTATCTGACTCTTGGTTTTGGCTCAAGTCATGATCTCAGGGTCATGAGATCAGGTCCCAGATCACTCAGCACAGAGTGGGCTTGAGTTTCTCTTCTGCCCCTCCCCCCTCTCATGCCAGGACAGGTAGTCTCTTTTAAAAAAAAAAAACAAAAAACCCAAAGTATATATCATTCTCTGTTGACACTGCAAAATCTAAAGGAAGAAAAAAAGAAAACATAGCCAGTCCCTGCCCCCAAATATTTGAAAACTAAACAAACAAAACAAATACATACCTATTTTAGGAACCTAGCCAGCAATTAAGGCCCTGCATCAAATTACTTTCTGCTTAAAACACCTGGAGAAGGGTTCCTGTTTTCTGTCCATACTCTTATGTGAGATCTTATTCACAGATTAGGATATTTTATATTTTAAAGAACCATTTCTATCAATTCAAACTATAATCAATGAAATTTAAACAAAAATCCATTGAGTGTTCAAGGGTTGAACATACCAATTCTAAACTTCACAGGAAAGGTTTAGGAATCAAGCAATTTGAAAAAGCAGGAAGGCAAATTTTCAAGTTGTGCCTTATTAGATATTAGGATCCAAAATTTAAAAAAATACTGTGGAGTGCCTGGGTGACTCAGTCAGTTGGGCATCTGACTCTTGCTTTCAGCTCAAGCCATGATCTCAGGGTCCTGAGATTGAGTCCTATGAATGGTTCCACTCAGTGGGGAGTCTGCTTGATATTCTCTCTCTTTCTCTCCCTCTCCCTCTGCCCTTCTCCCCCTGCCTTGCTCATGAGCTCTCTCTCTCTCAAAAGAAATAAATCTTTAAAAAGAAATAAAGAAAATATTGTGATACTGACTCAGATCTAGGAACAATAAATAAATGATGAAGCAATTTTCCCTGTAGAATCAAATCCATATGCATACTGAAACTTAGCATGTGAAAAATAACAGACAGTTTAAAAAATAGTATTGGAAAGGCACCTGGGTGACTCAGCCCACTTAAATGTCTGCCTCTTGGTTTCCACTTAGGTCATGAACTCATAGGCCTTGGGATCTAGCCCAGAGGGATCTAGCCCTCTCAGTGGGGGTGTCTGCTTCAAGAGTCTCTCCCTCTGCCCCTCTCCCTGCTCACTCTCTTACTGCACTCTCTCCCTTGAAATAAATATATCAATCTTTTAAAAGTAGTATTGGAGGTGCTATATGGTGACAGATAGTTAGTAGCTACACCCGTGCTGAATAGACCATAATGTAATAATGCCTTGGAAAATCACTATGCTGTACAACTTAAAACTAATTTAACATTGTGTGTCAACTATACTTCAATAACAGAAAATGGTAAAGAAAAAATACATACTGCTAGACTACAAAAAAAATATATATATATATAGGGATGCCTGGGTGGCTCAGTGATTGAGCACCTGCCTTCAGCCCAGGGCGTGATCCTTGAGTCCTAGGATTGAGTCCCACGTCAGGCTCCCTGCATGGAACCTGCTTCTCCCTCTGCCTGTGTCTCTGCCTCGCTCTCTCTCTGTGTCTCTCATGAATAAATAAATAAAATCTTTAAAATATACATATATATATTACATATTATACATACATACATATATCCACTCTGAATTTTAATAGCCTAACTCTGCAGTTGTTTTTCACCCTATGGCTCGCAATCCAACATCCACAGCACCACACCAACGAAACACTGGGAGCTTTGAAAACCCCTGATGCCCAGGCTGAAGACCATGTCAATTAAATCAGGACCTCTGGGGGGAGGGACTTAAAAATAAGTATTTTTAAAGCTTTCCAGAAGTATCCAATGTCCAGGGCAAGTTGCTGATCACAAATTATCATCATAACAGTTCAAGTGATGTCAATACTTGCACCTAATCCAATACGTTACATCTATTTGGTATTATAAACACACAGACAGTAGGAGACATGACTGAAATACTTTACAAGTATAAGACACTTTACAAAATAAAAAGTAATTTCACATCTCATTTCATCTGCTCATTTACCCCATGACTCACGACCCTGTTTTGTAGATAAAGCTGAAGCTCAGAAAAGCTGAGTGCTCTGTCTGATACGATACAATCAAGACATGGAAAACTGAATGCCAAATGTGGTTTCGGGCCTCTGTAACAACCGTACCCCAAAACGTAGAGAGTTCTTCTGTAGTCTTGCAGAGGCTGTGTGTGTGTGTTAAATTATCAGCCAAAATATATAGATGGGGCATCTGAAACTCAGAGGTGGTGTAAGATTTGCTCCAGGTCACACAGTTTAGACTTGAATTCTGACATCTCCTATGCTGAACTGACTTAGCAGGAAAAATATAAGCATATAATACTTTCCCTCACTTACTGGCCATTAAAGCCCCTTTCCCCACCCCTTGATCATATCGTGGGCAAATCTCAGACCCGTATGTCCACTTAGGTTCACAAAGCCTGGTTCAGTCTGATGCAGTGAAACTTCAAGTAAATTTGGCCCTGCCTTTCTCCTCCCTTCCCTCCAGTGTAGCTCTTTCCAATGGCTCTAGGTTCCTTAGTGGGGAGTTGGGCTGTGGTCTGCTCCTTCATTCTGGAGATACATCCTCCTCTTCCTGTGTCTTTTCTACTCCAATATACAGGGACTGGGGAGAAAGATTCAGGGAAGGTGGTAAGGAGTCTTTTACTTGACTGGGGCCATGTGCTGCCCACTGTGGGCAGTTATGCCCATTGTGAAGTAAGAGTCTACACGCTGGTTTCATTACAGTGCATTTGTGCATGCTTTAAGAGGCTCTGACCTGCGGTGTGACCCTTTCCCACTGCCTACTTCAGCCCCTACACTTGGCATAAATCACCACAGTTCTTACACTGGGTTCCCCCGCCCAGCTGCCAACCCTTTTAAATATCGTTTGGGGTTGAATTGTGTGCCCCCCCACCCCAAAGTCCTAAGCCCTGATCCAGAATGTAACCTTATTTGGAAATAAAGTATTTGCAAATGTAATCAAGTCACAAGGAAGTCATTAGAGTGGGTCCTAATCCAATGACTGGTGACCTTAGAAGGGGAATTTGGAAACAGACACTAAGAGAGACCACCATATGAAGACACAGAAGGAAGATGGCCATGTGAAGATGAGAATCCGAGCTGGGAGACATGCTGCTACAAGCTAAAGAACATGTTGGGCTACCAAAAGCTGGGACGGGCAAGGAAGGATCCTTCCCTAGAAATTTCACGGGGAGCATAGCTGCCTTTCTGACATCTCGATTTTGGATGGTTAGCCTCCAGAAGTATGACACAATAAATTTCTATTGTTTTAGGCCATCTAGTTTGTGGTAAATTGTTACAGCAGCTCTAGGACTCTAACACAGACTCTGTACTAGCAAAATGGTCCAAGTCCAGCTACCAGTTCCTTTCTTCCATAGGAAACTCCTACCTGTCTGTCTCCCTAATGAGTTGTATAAAAAATCTAATACACCAATTGTATAATACACTAATTTTCTGTGACTGCCTACTATCACAGCCTGCTCCAAAAGGTCTCCTGCCTTCAAAATTTCCAAGTGAGAAATAAAAAAAGAGTGCATACTCACTTCCATCCTCAAATTTCCTGGCATAAAAGTCAGCCTCTATGAAGAACGACCCCATTGTGCTTAGCTCTCTAGATAGCATCAGAGGGGTCCTATAAGATCTGCAGTTTAACAAACATCAACTTAGTGTCACTTAAGTCCTATGCTATATCCTGTCCAGCAAAATCAGTGTTCGCCCTCTCTATGCCAAACAGATGGCTAATGCTATGCTTAGATCACCTTTGTTTTTCTTGCCATTTTAATCCTCTGTAGATGGTTGGTTACCTTCATCTTCATGAGACATTCAACTTTTTAAGATGGGGGATTGAAGGAAATGAAATAAGTCTCCCAGAGTCACTGTTTCTGGAAGATCTGCTCTAGGTATGGGCTTGTTTACGCATCTACAACTGCCAACCCTTTACACTCACATACATCTGTCTTTCTTGGCATCTGTCCATGTGCCACAGGAGGCCTTGTGAAGCTATCCTTGGACTCATTCCCCTCTTGAGCAGAGAGAGCACCTTCCACCTACTCCACATCCAGTGACCCCATTGACACTGTTATCTCTGTGCTTACCAAGCCACAAAAAGCTCCTCAGGCTATGAGACCAGACACACTGGGTTCAAATTCCACCTCTGCTGTGTGTGGCCAACTGTGTGACCTCTGGCCAGTTGCCTCACCTTTCTGAAGCTCAGTTTCCTTCTCTTTCATACTGCCATGGTCCCACCTTATGGGGTTATAGTGAGGGCCACCACGACGGTAAAACACCTCATAGAAGGTAGGGAATCAATTATGGTATTTCTCTTCTTCCTTCCTCACCACCGTCCTGGTACCCTATGAGTGCAGCAGAGAGATAAGAACTAGGCTGGCAATTTTAAGTGATGCTGTAAAGAGACAAGGCTTGTGGACAAACACAGGGAGAGGTGGAATAAAATGTGGTCTCTGAGATTGTGTGAATATATGTTAGGGAAGGTGGTATCATATATTTTTTAAAGCCCAATTACATTGTTCCAAGGAAGTTTCATAAACAAAAGCAAAAATATTGTAGGCACAGAGGTTTAGGATTCAATATGAAGAGATGCATTATTTTCACAGTATTTAAAGAGTAGATTTCATTTTTTTTTTTTACCTTCTTCTGGTAATTCAGAAACTTACCCAGATGTTACCTCCATTCCAGAGACTGCCAGGTTATGTTAGGCTATAAGGCAATGACACTGTCTTTGCAGCACAAATATGAGTCTTTGCCTTCCCTTGGCAGCCCGGTGTTAAATCATCACTAGATGAAAATAGTATCTAACATTCATTTTTTATGACCTTAGCAAACCATTCACCTATGAGTCTTCCTTTTGCTTCTCTGTATCAAGCACACATTTACTCAACACAAAATAAAAGCAGCCTTAAGTTTGACTCACTCTTATTTGCACTGACTTGGAGAATTACACAATTTGTCAAAAAAGGTAATGGCCATTCCTCAAGTTACAAGCAACAGGCTTCATGCTGGGCTCTGAGAGCTCACATTTAACCCTGCCCTCCACATGGATAAAAAGGTAAGTATCTAATACTCTCTGTACTTGACTAAGAGTCATCAACTTTGACCAATTTTTCTTTTTCTTAAACAAGAAAAAAAAAAAAGGACACTAAAAAATGTATGTACTTGTGAGAAGGTAGCCCGCTTTCCTGAGGTAAACACCATCTTGTTCTCTAAGCAAGCATCTTCTTCAATTGTTTTGCACTTTCTCTCCAAGATGCATCTCTCTCTCACTCCCAAATTCAATTGTACACCCAAAGTGAGATTTTTTTCCCAAGGAAGCATTAGAGAGGAATGAAAGACAATGTAGAAATACTGATCATGGGCTGGCAGTAATAGGAAATCAAGTATTACTTTCAGTACAACAGGAATCTGGAGCAGCAGATGTCAGGATGAACCCCAGAGGGAATTTAATGGGGCCTTGAGTTAGTCTGAGAATTTTCACAGCATTCCTAGCTCCAACACCTTGACTTCCTTCAGGGAACTGGCATAAAGACAAAATCCAGATCTGCCTATCTCTACAATCAGGGACCAAATGACATTGAGAATGTCTAACAGCTCATAAATGTTGACACCAAAAGCTTCCCTCTCTACCATGAAGTAACTCCCAGTATAGATTATTGCAGCTTGAAATTTGGACCTTAGGAACTTGTACTGATGCTTTATAGGACTGTCAGGTGAGCTGGGAATGGAGCAGGAGCTAGCCTGACATATGCACACTGAGATGAGACAAGGGATAGCTCCAGAGCTACTGGAGGTCCCATCATGCCCAAGTGTCCATGGGGCTATACTTGCCTCCATCGTCATTTTCAAAATGGCTGTACCAGCAAGTTGCATCTAGTCAGCAAAGGCCAGAAGTAGACTGGTGGATACTGACAGGTCTAAATGTCAGTGGGCACACTCTCTAGGGTCTTATTCAAAGCAAGAGAACCAGATCTAAATAATGGGGTCACTAGAGCTAGGGTCTCCAGAATCTGACTAGTGAACTACACAACTAAACTGACTGGACTAAGGAAAGGGCATCAAAACTGTAGTTCTAGTATGTGGACTGAGTGAATGAATATAGAGAAATACGTTAGTGAAGGGGGCTATATTCCAGACTTACCTGATTCCTTGTGGCCATTAATATTGCCAGTAGATCTCAGATGTAATTAGTAAGGAGCAGTGTGGGAGGCCCTCAGTCACCTGGAGTCATTGAATCTTCAGTCTGAGCATAACATAATACCAGCCTGGGAGGGGAGTCATGCTGTATTATCCATTTCCATCAGGAATAGCTCAGGGAGCTGAGCTTGAGGTTGGGGAGCATCAGAACCAGCTGTGACCAGCTGGATCAACATATCCACAATGGCTACCATACAGGAGCTCCCTTGATAACTGCCAGAATTGGAATCCACTAAAAAATAGCAATTCTGACCACAACGAATTAAAATATGACAGTGAAGTGCAGAAATGGAAGGAAGGGGAGACTGGAAACCATCCTTTTGTCTTGAAGCAAAAATCCAAGGCTACCGGTGACTTCTCTCATGAGCTCATTTATATTTTTACTTTCAAATTTTGCTTCCTCAGTGAATAAAAAATATCTGGTGATTAGAAGGCAAGTAGGAAAAAAAGAGGTATTTATGGAGAAAGCTTTAGCTTCATATTGTTTTAAATATTTCCCAGTCTCTCTGTTTTACTCCGGGGGGGGGGGGGGGAGGATTTTAAAGGATAAGTTTTGTTACTTCTTCCTTTTACAAAATTTAACATTGGGCATAATTCATCACGTTAATGGTAAAGACAACATTTTCTGAGGTAATACTGAAAGTCAATGTTAAAATTTATGATGAAAATGGAATAAATATTTGTAGTACTAGGGTAAAATATCCAGTGGGGTATCATAGCTATTTATAGGAAGGAAAATTAAATTATCCCTCTCTGTCCAACTCTGCAACTGACTTTTAAATTTTGGTAATTTAACATTATATTTCACAAACACTATGGTATCTTATCCATTAGGATGTGAATACCAGGAGAGCAGGCAATTTCAACTGTTTTATTTACTACTGTCTTTCTAGTGCATAGAGTAAGTAGTAAATATTGTGAATCAACAAATTATTTCAGGGACTATGAGAAAAACTACTATGGAAACATTACATTTGCTTATCCACAGTCTTATCCTCATTTCGGTGTTTCAACAAGGGCTCAGCTGTTCCCAGGACTTCATCTGCACCTTCCTCTTCCTTCCAACCTATCATGTTGGGTTTACCAACAACCAAAGAAGTGCTCTCTGATTGTGCTCATTCCACATGGCTCTCCTCTGACTCTAAAGAATCCAGTGGAAAAGTCAAAAGATGAGAGTGAGGCCACAATATTCCTGGGAATACTTCAGAATGCACAGGACTAGGGGCTGTGAACGGTCACAGGGCACATTTCCCCTTCCAGCTTCTGCTCTTGATCACAAACAGCAGAATGAAAGGATATGCTGTTTCCCTTTAGGACCTGAGTTGTTACCTCAGTGATTTTCACTCTCTTTCTAAAATACCTGCTAGCATAGCCATGCTCATGGTTAATACCCTCAGGAAATATTTCCATTGACAAGGGGTGCCATTGTGCTACTTCCCATAAAAGGGTAATCATGCCCGTGGCTTCTTTGGGACTTGGATCCTTGCAAGTTTTTCAGTCACCTTTGTCCAAGAAGAAAGGGCACAGTCAAGGTGTAGAGTCTGCCAAACTCAGTCAAATATCCTGAAATGTGTTCCAACATTTGGAATTTGACAAGATTCCCAAGGACATCTGGCTTTGGTCCCCCTTCTCCCTTAATTACTGAGCCCAAACAGAAAATGTAATCCATCTACTTCAGAGTCATTTTCCCAAAACTCATCCAAATTTTCCTTAGTAAGCCTATTAGATGTCTTTGTCTTCGTGGGCCTAACACCTTCCTTCTCACGTTTTATTTCTTGGAACTAGGAAGCAGACAGAGCCAAGGGCAACAGGGCTCCATTTCAAACACAAGACACAATCTATAAAATCAGGTGCTGGCGGTGGAGGGTCAAGAGTCTCACTCCCAGAATTACAGCTGTGACACCTCTGAGGGGGAACTAAGGGAGTCTCTAGGACAAATGTACCCTTGCAAGGACAGAGAACACAACTAAGAACAGATTCTCTCCAACCCATATTCAGTAGCACCCGGGGCCAACGCCTTACCACAGTTCACGGTGACAAACGCAGAAGCAGAGATTTCACCAACTCCTGCTGTTGGTGGTGGTCATATGGCGAACACTGGACTGAACACAAGAAAGCCTGCAAGATCCACCTAAGACCTTTTCATATGGCCCTGAATCTCAAAGTAAGACAAAAATGGGTCAAAGTCCTAACTCCTAATAAACCACTTACTAGTTTTGTGTCCTTGGGCAAGTTCCCTAATATCTCTGAACTCGTGTTTTCCCGCTGTAAATAAAGATTATGAAATTTCCCTTGCATATTTGTTATAACAGGTAAGATTATAAAGCTTATTAGCACAGTGCCTGGCATTGGAAAGTACTCAGTGACAGCTATTTGTTTTGTCATTTTTTGATTTTTATAATAATTTTTTTGAGATAGAATTCACATACCACACAATTTATGCATTGAAAGTATACACTTCAATAACTTTTCATATATTCACAAAGTTACACGACCATCACCAAAGTCAACGTTAGAACGTTTTATCACCACCAAAATAAACTCCATTCCATTAGAAGTCATTCACAGTTCCCCTAAACCTAGGCAACCACTCATCTCTTCTTTTCCCTATGGATTTTCCTGTTCTGGACATTTCATACAAATGGAATGATATAATACATTATCCTTTGTGACTGACTTCTGTTACTTAACATAATGTTTTCCAGGTTCGTCCATGCTGTAGCACCTATAGTTCACTTCACTTTATTGTTGAATATATGCCATGATGCCACTGTGTGGATCTCTTCATCTCTTTTTATTAATATTATTATTCCATTGTGTCGATATACCATATTTTAATTATTCATTCATCACTTATCAAAAATGTGGATTGTTTCCTTTATTTGGTTATTATGAATAATGCTGCTATCAAGATTCACGTACAAGTTATGTGTGAAACTTCATATCTCTTGGGGAGATCTTATGGTGACGTTACCTCCATGTTTAACCTCTTAAGGAACTGCAGATGTTTCCAAAGTGAATGCACCATTTTAAAGTTCGTTTGATAGCATATGAGGATCTGATTTCTTTCCAATCTACCAATACTTATGTTCGTCTTTTTCATTACAGCCATTGTAGTGGGCATGAAGTGGTACTTCACCGTGGATTCAATTTTTATTTTTGCAATGGCTAATGATGTTCAGCTTCTTTTATGTGCTTATTGGACATTTGTATGTCTTCTTTGGGTAAACGCCAATTCAGATCCATTTTTATTTTAATTGCTTTTTTGTCTCTTTATTACTGAGTTGGCAATATTTACATATTTCAGATATAAGCCTGTTATCGATATATGATTTGTAAACAGTCCTCCCCATTCTGTGGGTATCTTTTCACTTTCTTGATGGTATCCTTTGAAGCAGAAAATTTATTGTTTTGATGAAGTCTAGTTTATCTATTTCCTTTTGTTGCTTATGCTTCTCATGTCAAATCCAACATTATGAAGATTTTTCCTATAAAGTCTTCTAAGCATTTTATAGTTTTAGCTCCTACATTTAGTCTTGGATCTATTTTGAAATAATTTTTATATATGTTGTGACACTGGAATAGTCCAACTTCATTCTTTTGTATGTGGATAGCCAGTTTTCCCAGCACCATTTGTTGATAAGGTCATACCTCCCCCATTGAATTTTTTGGTACTACTTGTGGAAAATAAGTTGATTATAAATGAGAACTTTCATTTCTGATTCTTTTCTTTTAATTTTTATTTTTTTATTTTTTGTTTTTTCATTTCTGATTTTTGATACTAATCCACTGATCTACATGTTAATCTCATGCCAGTACCACACTGTCTTGATCAATGTTGATTTGTAGTAAGTTTTGAAATCAGATACTATGAATCTTCCAACCTTTTCCTTCTGTTTCAAGATTGTTTTTCCATAAATAAGATCACATCACCTGCAAATAAAGACAGTTTTATGTCTTCCTTTCCAAACTGGATGCCCTTTATTTCTTTTTCTTACCTAACTGCCCTGACCAGAACCTCCAGTACAATTTCTCAATAGAGGCAGCAAGAGCAGACAACCTTGTCTTAGTCTGGATCTTAGAGGAAAAGCTTTTAGCCCTTCATCATTAAGAATGATGTTCACTATGGGTTGTTCACGGATGCTCTCTTTCAGGTTGAGGAAGTCTCCTATTCTAGTTTGTTGAATGTTTTTATCATAAAGGTTGTTATTGTTATTACACAAAAATGCAGCTGTTCTCTCCTTTCCCTTTTTTCCTCTCTTCTTTCCCTCTTTTGATTTCTTTCCAGAGCCTGGTAGGACACCAGGATGACATCAGGGAAGCGGAAACCATGGGCTGCTGTGCATCCATTCCCCAAAGTGCTCTATGAGCAAGCATCTGCCACCTTCTCCCTCCTGTCTGCACTCCTGACCTAGATAGGTGCCCTTGTTGTTCTGGCACAAGTTGCTTCCCTTCCACTTTGGCCTGCTTTGCTGGCCCACTGCATTCTGATTCTAGGTGACTGGCTTCCTGTCACTCTTCTTCAGGGTTCAGATCCCTGTCTACCTCATTACAGGTGTCCTAGACTACTTTGGCAGCCAATGGTATTTGGAAAGCTAAAGGCTGTTTTCCAGGCAGTAGAATTTCCTTTTTATTCCATACCAGTTTGATTCCATGAATATATCACGAGAACTTTTTAATGCCAAGTATTGAGCTCGTTTGATCCTATTATTAATAATAACTCCATCATGTTGTTTTTACTTTGGTCCCATTTTACAGAACAGAAAGCTGAGGCTCCATGTGGCCGGCCAATTTGTCTGAGGTTACATACATAGTAAGTGGCAGAGCCAGAATTTGATGACATTTCTGTCTGGGTGGAGCAAAAGAGAGGAACATGCATCTAGTTGTAATGGCTAAGACAAAACTCAGGGCATTAGTTGCCATATTGGAATAGCTAGGAACTAGGAAAGTGGTACACCTCATTCCAAATACAAGGCTTCTGTTGCTCCTGTGTGCCAACTTGTCCAGACTTATCTTGCAAAAACATATGCCCACCCATCCAAGACACGCTGAACCACATCATGCTATCTCTACTGCTGTACCTTCCATATGCTGTTATCTCTGCCTCAAAAACACTCTCTTCTACTCAACTGCCAACTTTTAGATGCCTGACTAATTTCTATTCCTATTGCAAACCCAATACAAGAATCACTTTCCCTGGGAACTCCTTCTGATCCACACCAGACTGTGTTTTGTTATATCCCATACATACCTTTGCTATAGACTCACCACTTTTGCTTTCTCCCCCTCAACAAATTACCAGTAAACCATGAGCACCTTCAAGGTGGGGCCATAGTTAGTTCTCTTCTGTCTCCCAGTAGAGTTCCTGGCCCTATGTTTTTTCAAATAACTAACTGAATCTTAAGGATGAGCCCCTATAAACAGATGCCATCTCTGGTAGAAGGTTTAAAGCATCTCTCGGTAAACCAACCCAAATAAATGAATATTTGGGACTTTTTGTTCACTTCTATTATGGAGAATCTGATTCTTAAAACAAGAGGTTCAGGCCTATGAAATTTGAACCTAAAACAGTAAAACCACCTTTGCACTCTGCAAAATACAACTCACAGTCACCAGATCACCAAGAGACAGACCTCAGGAAAGAGGATAATATAGGAGGAAATGAAGATTCTCACTTTAAATACAAAAAAGATCACCCTCATGTTCTTAACACATAGGGATCCACTGTCAGAGCCAGAGATGACTTTGAGATTAAATGGTACAAGCCATCCATTTCTTTAGCTTCTAAACAAAAATGAGAATTTTATTTCTGACTCAAGTCATCTCAGGGAAAAGATGCCAGCTACAAGGTGTTTTGGAGGGCTCTCTGTGGCAACTCTGAGAGCAAAGCTTTAATGTGCCATCTTTTGCTTTCTTCTCTAAGAGAAAGCTGTGAGGTCAGGCCCAAGATGACAATGCCAAACAGCTCCCAAAAGGTTCTTGGTCTTAATATTTAACAATTTCCCCTCAAACCCTGGCACATCATGGGTTGAAGATACACATTATTTTCATTTAGACAAGAATTCTGAAGTACTGGGTATTTTTGGGAGGGCTTTCTGTTAAATGTTAAAGAAAACATGGTTTTAAGATAGATTACCCCTGGTCATTTATCTAATAGACCATACTGCGATCTGTAAGCTCCATCCTTCTTGCAGCTTTCACATTCTATTAAAATGGGATCTTCTACCAGGAAATTTACTCAGACAGGGGAGTTAATTTGAGGTTGAAACTGTAACGTGGCCAATTATCTCTCTGCCTTTGGGTGTATACAATCTTTACCCCAAGCTTTGGAAATAAAGACAACATTTAGCAAATATTCTTTCCTCAAAGCTAATGAGTTAAAAAGAATAACAGATAACAGTATATTGGGAAAAAATTACATGGTCTTTAGTGCATTTTAGTGTTATTGCCTGTTAACACACAGTGGTTACCGAGAGTTGGCCAACTCATGAGAGAACTCCAATCTTCTAAGGAATCAATTTCTGAATTGTTGAGTTTATGGTGTCTGAGTGATATCGTTGAACAGACTGGGAGTACAGGAGACCATGTCTGTGCAATCTGACCTAGGGGAAGCTATGAATCATAGGTTGTCCTTCCGTCTGATAATATCCAGACCATCAGCACACTCTGGGTAATGACATTTGAGGCTTTTCATCCAGGACTATCCAGTTTCCTACTTCATGGGTTATACTGGTCCTAGGACCAGGTAATCTAATATACCTAATATAAGTAACAATTTAACCTTACTCAAAGTCCTACTAGATAGAAGGTCTTTGCCAGCCTCTGTGGAAGAACAGCAGGATGCTTAACTAGATCTTTGATTCCATTTATATGTAATGTACTGATTAGGCAAACTCAGAGAGGCAAAAAGCACACTCCTGGTTTCCTAGAGCTGGAAGGAAGGAGCCTTGGGGAAAGCTGGCTTAAAGGATGTGGGGTTTCTTTCTAGAGGTACTGAAAAAATTAATTGTGGCTAGGCTTGCCCAAATCTGGGAATATACTAAAAACCTGTGAACTGTACACTTTAAATGGGCAAATTGTATGGTATTTGAATGATACCTTTAAAGCTGTTACAATAAAACAAACAAACAAACAAACAAACAACACTTGCCCTCTCAAAAAGAAGAAAGACATTAATACCAGTTAGAAAATAAAGACAGGTGCCACAGAATGCTAAGGAAGATCCAAAACTGCTTACTTTCTTCCACCTTTGGAGGATTTTCCTTTTCCAGGGACCATCACAATCTCTCTTGGTGCATGTTTAGGTTCAGGAGAGAAGGCCTTAGAGGAGAAGAGAGCTTCTTGTAACTGAACAGAAATGAAACCCATGGGGCAGTTCGGGTGGCTCAGTGGTTTAGCGCCACCTTCAGCCCAGGGTGTGATCCCGGAGACCTGGGATCGAGTCCCACTTCCCACGTTGGGCTCCCTGCATGGAAGCCTGCTTCTCCCTCTGCCTGTGTCTCTGCCTCTCTCTCTTTTTCTCTGTCTCTCATGAATAAATTAAAAAATATATTTAAAAAAAAAGAAAAAAAAGAAATGAAACCCATGAGAGCACAGCAAAAGATGTCCTGGCCACAGAAATATCAGTCTTGGGCCTCTCAGTGGAGTCCCTGTGCAACTCACTACCCCCTCACAGCTGATCACAAGCAAGGTATTTTATTTAAAGGGGAAAAGAGAGAAGGCTGATTTTATGTCAGGCTGAGAGGTAGCTCCTGTTACTTGAGGCCTCTCCATTCTAAAGACAACTTCTAGAAGAGCACTATCCCCAACCCCATTTAGCTTCCCATGTTCCTGGGGCAAAGGGCTCTGGCATCAGGGCTGTGCACAAAGTAGATCAACCATAACTAGTCCTGTAGTGACTTGTAAGCTAAAATATTGCTCCATGAACAGATGAACAAACCTATTTTCCAGGCCATGCAAGCGATCATGGAAGAAGAAGACAGAAGAAGAAAGTATATTTCATGCTACATGATTTACCTTTTATTGGAGTAGGCTTATTGTATTGAAAAAGAGCCATCACCACCCTCACCTTCACTGAAGTGGCTGGCCCCTCTCTGCCACCATTTTTTCTTTGTTTGTTTATTCCCCTGATTTTCAATATTTACTAAAAAGCAAATTGGTCAGGTATATTTGACATATATAATTCCAAGCATTTTTAAAGGTGATCCTTTTTAAACTTTTAAATTAACTGAAATATTCTAAATGACAAATTGCTTTCATAGGTAACATTAAACTGCCAAGCAACGTGGCATGTGAGTACTTTAAAGAAACGTTCATCAAGAGATTTTTCTACAGGAGTGTGGACGTGCATTCCACGTTTGGGTTCCTCACTAACCAGGGACTGCTGCTTCCTCACTCTGACAATAAAGACCTGTCACCATTTCTTGCTGTTCTTGGTCTCTACCTTTCTTGTAGCTGGAACAAAGACTGGGCTGAGGGTGGAGTTCAAGAGATGGTGCACCACGGGCAGAGAACTCATTCTTTCCTCTCCTCTGGGAAGGGCCTGCAACTGGGTAATGGTCCTGTCAGTTCCGTACTGGAGTTCTTCAAAGCTTGTGGGGCAAACTCAGCTGTGTGGTGTGTTGCCACCCTTGCTCTTCGGATCCCCATTTCCCTGGAAGAACCAAGGAGAGAGAGCTCTCTTTTCCAGTGCAGGCCACCAGCCTCCTTCCATGACAACACAAGCATTGGCTTTGGGAAGTTGCCAACTTTCTCATGTGGGACTTGAACCCTTGGCCTCCCACCCCAAAGTAATGATGCTACCAGCCGAGTGACACAGGCCTATTTCCTGAGTCAATGGACTGAACAGGTCCAAAGGTATGCAAGGCATTTCTCTCCCCCTGGCCTCACCCAGCCTTGGCATGGCTGCTGGCATCGCCAGAGCTGTCCTCCCCCGTGAGCAGTTGCTGGGCCACCGCCAAGCTTCCACAGAGCTGTTTGTCAGCTCATTAGTGCATTTCTTTGCTTTCAGATTTCCTAACTTGAAAATAACTAGAATAAAAACTCACTTTAATGAATGGTTTTGAGCCTTTTTCCCTTCTCCCCTCTTCTCCTACCTAACAGCTGTTTTACTTTTAATGGGACCCATAACTCCATGGCAGGGCAAACAACTTAACATTTCCCTTAATTTTCAGGCCTTTACCCCCTAGAAAAGTTGTGAATCCACTCATACTCTAGAATGGAGATAAAAATATCAGGATATCAATGAAAAGAAGACAGGAAAATAGGCTTTTGTCCTGCACCCACTGAGTTAGCTTTTGATAACTGTTTTTAAGAAATATGGGACAACATGGAGAAACACTCTCTTCTACCATTACAGTCACATAAAAATGGTAGCTATATGGGGTAAGATTAGCAAGAAGTATAAAAACCTAAAATAGAATGTCAATATTCTTTCACCCCAGTTATAATACTGTTTAAATAATGTCTCTTCTTAGGGAACTAGTCACTTATTAAAATGTAATGACATTCCTATTATAGGAGTCCCAGAAGATGAACTGAGAGAAAAAGGGGTGGAAGGTTTATTTGAACAAATTATGACTGAAAACTTCCTTAATCTGGGGAAGGATACAGACATCAAAATCCAAGAAGCCTGGAGAATTCCCTTTAATTTCAACAAAAGCCAACCATTGGTAAAGCATATCACAGTCAAATTCAAAAAACACAAGATAATGAAAGAATCTTGAAACTAGGAAGGGAAAAAAGTCCTTAACCTACAAGGGAAGACAGATCAGGTTCATAGATCTGTCCACAGAAACTTGGCAGGCTAAGAAGGAGTGGAATGAAATATTCAACGTGCTGAATGGGAAAAAATATGCAGCCAAGAATTCTTTATCCATTAAGGCTGTCATTAGAAATAGAAGGAAAGATAAAATGTTTCCCAGACCAACAAAAACTAAGGGAGTTTGTGACTACTAAAGCAGCCCTGCAATAAATTTTACAGTGGACTCTTTGAGTGGAAAAAAAAAAAAAAAAAAAAGACTAAAAGCAACAAAGACTGGAAAGGATCAGATAATATCACCAGAAACACTACTCTGCAGGTAACACAATGGCACTAAATTCAGATCTTTCAATAATCACTCTGAATGTAAATGAACTAAATGCTCCAATCAAAAGACACAGGGCAGGGTACCAGAATGGAAAAAAAAAAAAAAAAAAAAGAAGACTCATTGATATGTTGTTACAAGAGACTCATTTTTTATCTCAAGACACCTACAAATTGAAAGTGAAGAGAGGGAGAAACATCTATCATGCTAATGGACATCTAAAGAAAGCTGGAATAGCCATACTTATATCAGACAAACTAGATTTTAAAACAAAGACTGTAACAAGAGATGAAGAAAGGCATTATATCATAATTAAGGGGTCTATCCATCAAGAAGATCTAACAATTGTAAATATTTATGCACCCAATTTGGGAGCACTCAAATATGTAAATCAACTAATAATAAACATAAGGAAACTCACTGATAATAATACAGTAGTAGTAGAGGACTTTATCACACCACTTTGACAATGGACAGATCAGCTAAGCAGAAAATCAATAAGGAATGGCTTTGAATGACACATTGGATCAGATGAACTTAATAGACATATTCAGAGCATTTCATCCTAAAGCAGCAGAATACACATTCTTTTCAAGCACACATGGAATACTATCCAGAATAGATCACATACTGGGTACAATTCAGGCCTCACCCAGTACAAAAAGATTGCGATCATACCATTCATCTTTTCAGATCACAATGCTATGAAACTTTAAGTCAAGCACTAGAAAAAATTTGGAAAAACCACAAATACATGGAGGTTAAAGAATATCCCACTAAATAATGAATGGATTAACCAGGAAATTAAAAAAGAAATTTTAAAAATACATGGAAGCAAATGGAAATGAAAATTTGACTGTCTAAAACCTTTGTAATGCAGTAAAGGCAGTCATAAGAGCAATACAGGCCTACCTCAAAAGCAAGAAAAGTCTCAAATACACAACCTAACCTTATACCTAAAGGGACTAGAAAAGGAACACCAAATAAAACCTAAAGCCAGCAAAAGGGAAACAATAAAGATTAAGGTAGAAATAAATGATACAGAAACAAAAAACCCCACTAGAATGGATTAATCAAACTAAGAGCTGATTCTTTGAAAAAATTAATAAAACCAATAAACTCCTAGCCAGACTTATCAAAAACAAAAGAAAAATGCCCTAAATAGATAAAACCATAAAGAGCATAGATCACAACCAACACAACAGAAATACAACTATAAGAAAATACTATGAAAAATTATGTGCCAACAAATTTGGCAATCTGGAAGAAATGGATGCATTCCTAGAGACATATAAACTACCAAAACTAAAAGAGGAAGAAAGAGAAAATTGGAACAGATCTATAACCACCAAAGAAATTGAATCAGTAATCAAAAATCTCCTAACAAACCAAAGTCCAGGATTGGATGGATTCCCAGGAGAACTCTATCAGACATTCAAAGAGTTAATTATTCTATTCGCCTCAAACTGTTCCAAAAAATAGAAATGCAAGGAAAACTTCTGAACTTATTCTACAAAGCCAGCATTAACTTGATTCCAAAACCAAAGACCCCTCTAAAAAGAAGAATTACAGGCCAATATCCCTGATGAACATGGACACAAAACTTCTCAATAAAATGCTAGCCAATTGAATTAAACAGTACAATAAAATAATTATTCACCACAGTCAAGTGTAATTTATTCCTGGGCTGCAGCAGTGGTTCAACATTCACAAATCAATCAACATGATATACCACATTAATAAAAGGAGGGATAAGAACCATAATGACAGGAGGGGGAAGGGCCAAGATGGCAGAAAAGTAGGGTACCTCTTGCTATCTGATCCCTTGAATTTAGCTAGATAACTATCAAATCATTTGAATGCTCTTTAATTCAACCTGAGGTGTAAGAAAAGAATTGCTGGAACTCTTCAAGTTAGAAAAGCAACCACGCACATTCTGCAAGGTAGGAGGTGCGGTGAAGTGAATCTAAAGTGATACATTAGGGGGATCCCTGGGTGGCGCAGTGGTTTAGTGCCTGCCTTTGGCCCAGGGCGCGATCCTGGAGACCCGGGGTCGAATCCCACATCAGGCTCCCGGTACATGGAGCCTGCTTCTCCCTCTGCCTGTGTCTCTGCCTCTCTCTCTCTCTCTCTCTCTCTCTCTCTCTGTGACTATCATAAATAAATAAAAATTAAAAAATAAATAAATAAATAAAGTGATACATTAGAAGATAAACAGTAAAGGGGAGGGAGCCTCCAAAAGCTGGCACCAGAAAGTGATATAGCCCCAGAGTGCAAAATCATAACCCATAGAAATCTGTGCCAGTGAAAGGCATTCTTGCCTGAAAGATGCTCAGGTGGTAAATCGGGGCAATATGAGTTAGGGTAAATATACCTAATATATAGGATTTTATATATTATATTCCTATATGGATAAAATTACCCTATATAATCGGGTAAGTATGAGTTAGGACAGTGTGGTCTCAGGATCCCTGGAGTCACAGAAAGAATGTGGTTGCCTGAGCTGTTAAGAGTTCCCAAGCATTGGAGCAGGGAAACTGGTTACTTTCAGCAAGCCCAGGAGTGGGTTCTCAGCTTGGTTCACCATAAACCTTAGGCCATGGCCTAATTGGGTGACCGTTCTCCAGGTGGGGACCCTCCACCTTCCCCTGGGAGGGGCAGAGCAGGTGTGTGCACAATCCAGCGACCACTCTCCTGCTGGGGCCCTGCAAAGTGCAGAAACAGGGGACCCTCTGCTTTCCCCCAGGGAAGATCAGTGCAGGCACGCACTGCAAAAGTCTACAGAGTTTGGCACACACAAAAGTGAAGACTGCTTATCCCTGAGGGTTTACTGAAGAGAGGGGATCACAGTACTTCAGCTCTGGGGCTGGAGATCAGGTGCAGCCTTTTTTATTTTGACTCTCTAAAGAGGTGTAAAAAGCCTTCAGGGAATAAAAGCCACACAGAGCAACCAAAAACAGCTTACTCTGAGCCTGGCCCATGGCAAGGGGTGGTGCAACTCTGCCCAGGCAAAAACTCCTGAGAATCTGAGCAGCAGACGCCTCCCCCAGAAGACAAACAGGAAGAACAGTTGAACAGCAAGTTTACAGACCACACAGAACTGTAAAACTCCAGTGCTAGGGGAAAATAGTATATAGTATTTGAGGGTTTTTTTTTCTCACATTTTATCTTTCAGTTTAAAATTTTCCATTTTTTTTCTTTTTTTCTTTTTCAACTAGTTTCTTACTTTATCAACTCTTTAAGTCTTTTTTAAAATTTTTCATTTTTTACATTTACATTTTATAGATATATTCTACATTTTTGGCTTCCTTTCACTCTATTCAATTTTATTTTTGCATATATATAAATTTGCTTTCTCTACAATTTTGAGATTTAGTGTCTTCTAACACAGAGACCAAAATATACTCAGGATCAAGTGGATCGCACTGTTTTGTCCATCCTATGAGATTATATTCTCTCTTCCTCCCCACTCTTTTTCCTCTTTCCCCATTTTGTTTTCTTCTTTTTCATTCTCTCTCTCTCTCTCTCTCTCTCTTTCCTGGTTTCTGACCTCTTCGGATTTGTCTAGTGTGTATTTTGCTTGGGTTGTGGGTGATACTTTTGATAGTGCTTACTGGCTCATTCATTCTTCTCTGGGCAAAATAACTAGAAGGAAGAATTTACAACAAAGAAGAACCAGAAGTAATACTTTCTGTCACAGATATAATCAATATGGATATAAGTAAAATGTTAGAGATGGCATTCAGGATAACAATTATAAAGTTACTAGTTAGGCTTGAAAAAAGCATAAAAGACACCAGAGAATCTCTTTAGTGCAGAAATGAGATCTAATCAGGCCGAAATTAAAAATGCTCTGAGATACAGGCTAAATCGTATGCTCTAACAGTTAGGGTAAATGAGGCAGAAGAGTGAGTAACTGACATAAAAGACAAGTTGATGGAAAGGAAGGAAGCTGAGGAAAAGAGAGAAAACCAACTAATGGACCATGACAGGAAGTTTTGAGAAATCAGTGATGCCATAAAACACAACAATATCAAAATTATTGGAGTACTTGAGGGAAAAGAAAGGGGGGGGGGTCAGAAGGTATATTTGAGCAAATCATAACTAAGAATTTCCCTAATCTGGGGAAGGAAACAGGTATTCATGTACAAGAGATAGAACCCCTCCCAAGATCAAAAAATAGATTAACACCCAGACATATAATAGTGAAGTTTGCAAATTTCAGAGAGAAAGAAAAAATCATGAAACAGCTAGAGACAAGAGATTTCTAATATACAGGGGTAGGAACATTAGACTGGCATCAGACCTACCCATAGAGACTTGGCAAGCCAGAAAGGGCTGTCATGATATACACAGGGTACTAAATGAGAATAACAAGCAGGCAAGAATACTTTATCCAGCAGGGGTGTCATTCAGAATGGAAGGAGAGATAAAGAACTTCCAGGACAGAAAGAAACTGAAAGAATATGTGACCACCAAGCCAGCCCTGCAAGAAATATTAAAGGCAATCCTGTAAGCAAAGAGAGAACCCAAGAGCAACATAAACCAGAAAGAAACAGCGACTTTACAGATATACAATGGCACTAAGTTCATATTGTTTAGTACTTACTATGAATGTAAATGAGCTAAAATGCTCTGATCAAAAGACACAGGGTATCAGATTAGATAAAAAAGCAAGACCCATCCATATGTTGTCTACAAGAGACTCATTTTAGACCCAAAGATATCTCTAGACTGAAAGTGAGAGAGTGGAAAACCATTTATCATGCTAATTGACCTCAAAAGAAAGCTAGCATAGTAATATTCATATCAGACAAATTGATTTTAGACCATAGACTGTAGTAAGAGATGAAGAGGAAAAAAAAAAAGAGAGAGAGAGATGAAGAGGGATATCTTATTTAAAGGGGCTATCCGGGATCCCTGGGTGGCGCAGCGGTTTGGCGCCTGCCTTTGGCCCAGGGTGCGATCCTGGAGACCCGGGATCGAATCCCACGTCGGGCTCCCGGTGCATGGAGCCTGCTTCTCCCTCTGCCTGTGTCTCTGCCTCTCTCTCTCTCACTGCGTGCCTATCATAAATAAATTTTAAAAAAATTTAAAAAAATAAAAATAAAATAAAAAAAATAAAGGGGCTATCCAACAAGAAGATATAACAACTATAAATATTTATTCCCCTATCTTTGGAGCAGGCAATTATATCAATCAAGTACTAACCAAATTAAGGAAACACATTGATAATAATATAATAATAAGGGACTTTAACACCCCCACTCACTGCAATGGACAAATCATCTAAGCAGAAGATCAACAAGGAAACAGGGCTTTGAATGATATATTGGACCAGATGGACTTCACAGATATATACAGAGCATTCCATCTTAAAGCAACAGAATATGCATTCTTCTCAAGCGCACATGGAACATTCTTCAGAATAAATCACATGCTGGGTCACAAATCAGGTCTCAACCAGTACCATAAGGTTGGGATCACTCCCTGCATATTTTCTACCACAGTGCTTTGAAACAGGACCTCAATCACAAGAGGAAATTTAGAAAGAACTCAAATACCTGGAGGTTAAAGAAAATCCTACTAAAGAATGAATGGGTCAACCACGAAATCAAAGAATAAATTTGAATATTCATGGAAATTAATGAAAATGAAAACACAAGTATTCAAAACCTTTGTGAGAAGGCAAAGGTGGTCCTAAGGGGGGAGTGCATTGCATAACAACCCTCTTTCAAAAACTTAGAAAAATTTCAAATACACAAGCTAACCCTACACCTAAAGGATCTGGAGAAAAAACAGCAGATAAAACCTAAACCAAGCAGGAGAAGAGAAATAATAAAGACTAGAGCAGAAATCAATGTAATAGAAACCAGAAGAACAGTAGAACAGATCAACAAAACTAGAAGCTGCTTCTTCAAAAGAATTAGAAAGATGGATAAATCCCTAGTCAGACTTATCAAAAATAAAAGAGAAAGGCCCGAATTGATAAAATCATGAATAAAAGAGGAGAGACCACAACCAACACCAAGGAAATTTGAACAATTTTAAGAACATATTATGAGCAACTATATGCCAAGAAATTAGGCAATCCGGAAAAAGATGGGTGCATTCCTAGAAACTTATAAACTACCAAACTAAAACAAGAAATAAAAAATCTGAACATACCCACAACCAACAAGGAAATTAAATCAGTAATAAAAAAACTTCCCAAAAAATAAGAGTCCAGGGCCAGATGGCTTCCCAGGGGAATTCTACCAAACATTTAAAGAATGAATACCTATTCTTCCGAAGCTTTTTCAAAAAATGGAAGGAAAACTTCCAAACCCTATGAGGTTAGCATTACCTTGATACCAAAACCAAAGTCCCATCAAAAGGGAAAATTATAGACCAATATCCCTGATGAACATAGATGCAAAAATCAGCACGACACATTACATTAATAAAAGAAAGGACAAGAACCATATGATCCTTTCAATTGAGGTAGAGAAAGCATTTGACAAAATATTGCACCTTTCTTGATTAAAACTCTTCATGGTGTAGTGATAGAGGGAACATACCTCAATGTCATAAAAGCTATATATGAAAAGCCCACAATGAATATCATTCTCAATGGGGAAAACTGACGGATTTTCTCCTAAGATCAGGTACACGACAGGGATGTCCACTCTCACCACTGCTATTCAACATAGTATTAGAAGTCCTAGACTCAGCAATCAGGCAACAACAACAACAAAAAATAAAATAAAAGGCATTCAAATTGGCAAAGTCGAACTCTCCCTCTTTGCAGATGACATGATACTGTACATAGAAAACCCAAAAGCCTCCATCCCAAGATTGCTAGAACTCACACAGCAATTCGGCAGTGTGGCAGGATACAAAATCAATGGACAGAAATCAGTTGCATTTCTTTACACTAACAATGAGCCTTAAGATAGAGAAATTAGGGATCAATCCCATTTACAATTGTACCAAAACCATAAGATACCTAGGAAAAAACTTAATAATCAAAGAGATAAAGGATCTAAATAATAATCTAATCTAAAAACTACAGAATATTTATGAAGGAAATTGAAGACACAAAGAAATGGAAAGCTATTCCATGCTCATGGATTGGAAGAACAAATACTGTTAAAATGTCTATGCTACCTAAAGCAATCTACACATTCAATCCAATCAAAATACCATCAACATTTTTTGCAGAGCCGAAACAAATAATCCTAAAAATTTTATGGAACCAGGAAAGACCTCAAATAGCCAGAGAAATATTGAAAAAGAAAACCAAAGCTGGTAGCATCACAAAGCCAGACTTCAAGCTATATTATAAAGCTGTAATCCTCAAGATAGTATGGTACTGGCACAAAAACAGACACATAGATCAATGGAACAGAATGGAGAACCCAGAAATGGGCCCTCAGCTCTATGGTAAACTCTTTGACAAAAAAGGAAAGGATATCCAATGGAAAAAAGACGATCTCTTCAATAAATGGTGCTGGTAAAATGGGACAGCCATGTGTAGAAGAATGAAACTGGACCATGTTCTTACACCATATACAAAAATAAATTCAAAATGAATGAAAAACCTTGATGGGAGACAGAAATCCATCAAAATCCTAGAAGATAACACCTTGGCCACAGCAATTTCTTGTTAGACATGTCTCCAAAGGCAAGGGAAACAAAAGCAAAAATCTTGGGACTTTATCAAGATAAAAAGCTTCTGAACAGCAAAGGAAACAGTCAACAAAACTAAAAGGCAACCTAAAAATGAGAGAAGATATTTGCAAATAACACATCAGATAAAGGGACAGTATCCAAAATCTATAAAGAACTTATCAAACTCAACACCCAAAGATCAAAGAATCCAGCCAAGAAATAGGCAGTGTCTTCTGACATGAACAGACATTTCTCTAAAAAAGACATACACACGGCCAACAGACACATGAAAAAGTGCTCCACAGCACTTGTCATCAGGAAAATACAAATCAAAACCACAATGAGACACCACCTTACACCAGTCAGAATGGCTAAAATTAACAAAACAGGAAACAACAAATGTTGGCAAGGATGCAGAGAAAGGTGAATCCTCTTACACTGTTGGTGGGAATGCAAACTGGTGCAGCCACTCTGGAAAACAGTTGGAGGTTCCTCAAGATGTTAAAAATAGAGCTACCCTATAATCCAGCAATTGCACTACTAGGTATTTACTCCAAAGATATAAATGTATTGATCTAAAGAGGCACCTGCACCCCAATGTTTATAGCAGCAATGTCCACAATAGCCAAAGTGTGGAAAGCGCTGAGATGTCCATTGACAGATGAATGGATAAAGATATGGTACACACACACACACACACACACACACACACACACACACGTCTTTGACAAACACTAAGGAATATCCAATGGAAAAAATACAGTCTCTTCAACAAATGGTGTTGGGAAAACTAGACAGCAACATGCAGAAGAATAAAACTAGACCACTCTGTTATACCATACACAAAAATAAATTCAAAATGAATGAAAGACCTAAATGTAAAACAGGAAATCATCAAAATCATAGAGGAGGACAGGCAGAAACCTCTTTGTCCTTGGCCTTAGCAACTTCTTATTAGATACATTCAGAGACAAGGGAAACAAAAGCAAAAATGAACTATTGGGATTTCATCAAGATAAAAAGCTTCTGCACAGTAAAGGAAACAATCAACGAAACTAAAAGGCAGCCTATGGAATGTGCAAAGACATCTGCAAATGACATATTTGAAAAAGGTTAGTATTCAAAATCTGTAAAGAACTTATCAAACTCAACTGCCCTGCCACCCCACCCTCCTCCCCCGCCAAAAAAAGAATACAGTTAAGAAATGGCAGAAAACGTGAGTCGACAGTTTTCCAAAGAAGACATACAAATGACTTACATACACACGAAAAGATGTTCAATATCACTAATCACCCGGGAAATAGAAGCCAAAACCACAATGTGATACCACCTATCACTTGTAACAATGGCTAATATTAACAACACAAGAAACGACAGGTGTTGACAAGGATGTGGATAAAGAGGAACCTTCTTGCACTGTTGGTGGGAATGCAAACTGCTGCAGCCACTCTGGAGAACAGTTTGGAGGTTCCTCAAAAAGCTAAAAATACACCCTAAGATCCAGCAATTGCACTACCAGGTATTCACTCAAAGAATACAAAAATGCAAATTTGAAGGAGTACCTGCACTGCAATGTCTATAGCAGCGTTATCAACAATAGCCAAACTATGCTGAAAGCCCAAATTACCACTGACTGATGAATGGATAAAAAAAGATGTTGGATATATACAGAATGGAATATTATCAGCCATCAAAAAGAATGAAATCATGCCATTTGTAATGCCATGGATGGAGATAGAGTGTATTATGCTAAGTGAAACAAGTCAGTCAGAGAAAGATAAATACCATATGGCCTCACTCATATGTGGAACTTAAGAAAACAGATAAACATATGGGAAGGAGGTTAAAGAAAAAAAGGGGAGAGGGAAACAAGTCATAAGGGACTCTTAATGATAGAGAAAAAACTGAGGGTTGAAGGAGGGAGGTGGGTAGAGGATGGGCTAGATGGGTGGTGGGTATTAAAAAGGGCATTTGTGATGAGCACTGATGTTGTATGTAAGTGATGAATGACTGAATTATACTCCAAAAACCAGTACATTAAATAACTAAAATTTAAGTTCAAAAACATGAACAGGGACTATTATGTTCATAACTTACTTCATAGATACAGAATAAAAAATTATTCTACATCAAGTAATGTGATAAGCTCTAGGGATACAACAGTGAACAAGATAGATGGTATTACCTTCCACATGAAATGTAGTTAAGAAATTACACAAATAATCAGACAATCGCCAAACAGTGTGACAAGTGTTGTAATAGGCGATTCAAGAAACGCTTACTGCGGGAAGTAGTACTGTCCACTGAGATGTGGAGGATGAATAAGCTTAGCAGTCGAGAGCATGGAAAGGATTTGAAGAGTGTGTCCAGTAGAGAGAGCAGAGAAGTAAGAACATGAACTATGTCCAGTGTGCTGCATTTAAAGGGTGAGGAAAGAGGATACATTGGAGTGGTGGTCTCCCGAATACCTAACATGCCTCCTTGTCTTTCCTGAGTGCTACTCAGAATACTCAGGCTTTGTGGGGGCACAAAGCCAATAGGTGCATTATTACTCTAGAATAATCAGAAGGGGGTCACAATATCTTAGAATTTAGAACTTATATATCTTCCAAGCAACTAACTCAGCAGCTGCTAGAGGGTAAAAGACCTGAGACTTGAAGAAACACTATTATCTTAGTATTTACATTGAAACCCAGCAGACTCCTTGAGGAAATATGAGTCTACTCAACCTTATTCAGAGCTACATCACAGGACTGAAGGAATAGTCTAAACTGGGTAATCTGGGAGATGCAGGGGATAGTAGGGTGAAAGTGATGGGGAGATGCATATTTGTTTATTTGGGGTGGCAGATAATCAGGGACTGGTTAGATATATCAATTCAGCATACCCTTGGTGCAATTAAGGGTAGCGTCATAGAGAGGGGATGTATAAGACTCCAAATCCTAGGTGCTTAAAAATTAAGAAGCTTCTGACTATACAGAAAGCACTGGCATTAAGACAAATACCTGAAATAAAAAAGTATACCGTATGAAGACAAAGAATCATAGGATCTCAGGGCTCAAACAGGCTTCTGAAGTGACCTGGCTATCTCTTTTGTTTCATAGAAATAAACAGAGACCAAGGGATGATGAATTCTAGTCATCATCCATGTAGGCACCCATGAATGATCTCTCATAAGCGCCTAAAGAGTGCACCCAGTCTTATAGGCAGGGAACTGAAAGATGGAAGAGCTGTGTTTCTCTGGCTACATAACCATTAATAGTAAGCTCTTTAAGATAGTTTGAGAAATGACATGATACAGTAGAAACATCAAGAGTAAAGGACACAGTACTGAACTTGTTCTTAAAGGAAGTATAGGGTTTTCACAGGTTTGAATGGGAAGATACTGCAGACAGAGCAATCAGGACACACAGACAGTAACATAAACATACTAAGTCGAGAAAGGAATTGACAACAAAGCATTTACAAAATAGCAGCAATTTCAGGCCACCTGGTCAGGATATGAATGGCACTTCCTTAACATCAATCCCACACCTGAACAAGAAGGAAAGTGAAGGTGATGGATACATTCAAATCTTCTGATCCCATATTTGCTAACCCAAAGCATCCAGTACTGCATTATGGATTTGAGTTATGAGAAATTTTATTTTCCAAAGGGCAAAGGAATAAAAAAGCATAGATGGGTATTAACTACTTAATTCAGATTTGTAAGGAAGGAAATAATGGTATGTGCAAGGTAGATAAGTGAAAGACGTGGTAGAAATGGGGCAGGATGCATCTTAAATATGCTGAGTGTTTATGGACATAATTTTAGTTCGTTTTCACAACAGCAAGGGGTGTGAACATGATTAACTCCATTTTAGGGATGAGAAAAATCAAGGCTCAGAGACATTAAGAGACTTGCTGGGGGCACAAAGCCAATAGGTGCTGCATTCGGTTTGAGTCCTACCTAGTCCGTCACCAATGCAAGTGTTCTTTCTATTACATGATAACTTCTCCCAAGAGCCCTGGGGGGAAAAGGCTGTGGTGTCCTGAATTATGTAAAAAGTAAAGCAATGTAAAGAATTTTAACAAGGGCTGTGTACAATCCCATGGCTGAAGATAATAAAAGAAATAGAGCTTGTGAAGGATAGGCAAGTTTTCAACATTTATCGTGAAAATTTTCGAACATACAGAAAAGTTCTAAGTGAACACTCATCAAACCACCACCTAGATCCTGCAAATAACACTACGTCATTTTTGCTTTATCAAGATTCAATTTTGTAAAGAAGTCAAAGTCTGAGTATATAATCACTGGCAATTATAATAAGTCTACAAAGGATTATAAAACCATGGTTAAGAACCATGTTTCTTCATTTAACTCAGAATAACGAGCTTGGCTCTTGGCACAGAGTCGGCCCTTGATAAATCTTTACTGAATAAAGGGATATCATAATCCCAGTGAGTAAAAACGGGCTTCAGTTAAAGAAGCTAGTTTATTTTTTTTTATTTTTTAAGAAGCTAATTTAGAATGCTCTCAGATAAATGAATAATGGAGGAGAAAATGTTCTATAGATGGAAGGAGTCACTATTCACTGGGCTTCAATATATCAAAGGAGTATCATTTGGTAAAGGCAAGAATAAGTTGAAGCTAGTTTTCTGTGTCTCCCAACACACACTGCAACAGGATGTGGAGCTTAAAACTAACATGGTAAAACTCATGAGAGAGAAGTGTGAAGCCTTTCATTTTGGCGGAGGATCAATTACACAAGTAGAGGCTGGGGCAACTGCTGCTTGACACAGGTGATATATTACAATTTGAAAGGAGGGTGGAAAGGGAACTGATTATTATGAGCCAATAGTGTAAATATATGATACAAGAAAAAAAGGTCTCCCAGACTTAGACGGCATGGGAGGAAGCACAGAATATAAAAAGTAATAGTTTCACTTTACTCTGAATATTCTACTCAACACTGGGAGCCACAGGAGTGCATTCAGTCAACAGGTCTATAGGAATAGAGGCGGTGGTTTTGGTGAGAAGGGGGTCAGAAAATTATTATAGAATCATTAAAGGAATCAGGGATATAAAGTACAGCATGGTATCCATAGTTAACACCGCTGTATGTCATATAGCGGGTTGTTAAAGGAGTGGATCCTGGGAGTTCCCATCCCAAGGACAAATGCTTTTCTTTTCTCTTTATTGTGCCTACATAGATGATGGATGTTGGATGAGCCTGTCATGGTGGTCATTTGGAAGCCTATGTAAATCGAGCCATCACACTGTATACCTTAAACTTGTATGGTGATGTATATCCATTGTTTCCCCAAAAGCTGAGGGAAAAAAAAAAAAAACTTGGGATGTTTAGACTAAGGAGGACAGAATAAGGGAGAATGTGATCATGATTTTCAAGCAGAGCCAACAGAAAAGTAGAGCTAATGGTCTCAGATGGCAGCTAAGCTGACTGACTACATATATTCACACATTTATGGATATAAAATATAGTCATAGTTTATATTTTTATTTTATTTTATTTAAGATTTCACCCATTTATTCACGAGAGACACAGAGAGAGAGAGAGAGAGAGGCAGAGACACAGACAGAGGGAGAAGCAGGCTCCATGCAGGGAGCCAGATGTGGGACTCGATCTCGGGACTCCAGGATCATACCCTGGACCAAAGGCAGGTGCTAAACCGCTGAGCCACCCAGGGATCCCCTATCTTTTTAAATACATAAAATATACATGCAGAAATACAAACATCAGAATTAAACCATAAGGATTCAAACATAAGGATTATTATGTGTTATGGTCCAGAAACAAAGAGAAAACAGAAGAGATAAAATGCAAAGAAAGCTGGAGATCAGGACTCATAGGAAGAAAGGACTTGTCAAGGATAGGGACACAACAGGATATCCCACATTCAGAGGTAATCTACCTCTGATATTTCTCAAGACAGCAGGAGAGCAGTCAGGCGGATTAACCACCATCTACCCGCCCACCCTGTATACATACACACCCTAGAAACGGAGGAATGTGCCTCAAGATTCAATGGTGGGACCTTGAGACAGACACACAATGTAGCTCCCAGGTACTGCTGCTGCAGGAGACCATGTGATGTCACCACAAGTCTTGCCATTCCCATTGGAAATTGGGTAGAGAGAGGGCCAATAGATATGGATCACACACTGCCTCTCCAGCAAGCCAAAAGCTGAACTTGCAATCTCAACTACAAAGAGGAACATAAAATAAACACTAAATATCCACGAAAAGTATAGAGCATAAAAGGAGACAATAAATTCATAAAATAAAACTTATACCTGATAGGACGGCTGGGTCGCTCAGTGGTTGAGAGTCAACCTTCGGCTCAAGGCGTGATCCTGGGTCTGGGGATCGACTCCCGCATCCAGCTCCCTGAGAGGAGTCTGCCTCTCCCTCTGTCTATGTCTCTGCCTCTCTCTGTGTGTCTCTCATGAATAAATAAATAAAATCTTGAAAAAATAAAAATAAAATGAAAAATAAAACTTACACCTCAAGAAACAGAGTTAATGGGGCAATTAGAACTGGCTTATGGAGAAAGACTAGATAAGCTCCTCATTATTTCCAGGATGAAAGCTAAGGCCAGTAGATGAAACTACCAGGAAGTTGGACTTCAGCAGAGTGTGAAATAAGAACTTCTCAAAAAAGTATGTTAATCCAACAATGAACTTCAATAAAGCACACACTGCTCTCATCTTGACTCCGTCATATATTGCATGTTTTTCACATGCTTAAAAGCATAGAAAAATGCCTTATGAAAACAGAGCAACTTAGCTTAAAAAAAAGGTTAGCCAACAGACTAAAATTAACTGGCCCTGATTCCAGAGAATAGGAATAACCTATAATCACTGGGACTGGCAAATAGTCACCTACAATAAATATTTGTTGAATAAATGTAAGCACTATCAAGACAAATACATGTCCATCTTCTTCAAACAGGAACAAGAGGGGTATTGTCTGAATTTTCATTCTACCAGAAAAGTCAACAAATAAATACATAATATAAATGTTAAATGGTCATAACTTCCATGAATAAATATACAAATGCATGAGGGGACAAAGAATTAAGTGTGATTAATATTGTTTCACTTGTTTTGTTTTGCAGCTGAGAGACTACTTTGAGAGGAGACACTTGAGCAGAGGCCTACATAAAGTGAAGCAGTGTATTAGAGTTATCAGTTGCGTGTAACAAATTACCCCAGAACTAACTGCCTTAAAATGAAACCTTTGCTATCTCGATGTTTCAGATGCCTGCACCGGTGCATGGGTTCAGCTGGTTCCAGTGTCCCTGGCTCAGCATCTCCTGCCAGGCTGCAAACAGGATGTCCTCTGGGACTGCAGTCATTGCAACGCCCAACAGGGAAGGATCGACTTCCAGTCTCACTCAGATGGTTGTTGGCAGGATTCAGTGGCTCCTCGGTTGTTGGAATGACTGTCTCAGTTCAGACTGGCTGTTGGCCAAGAGTCCACCTTCAGGGATCCCTGGGTGGCGCAGCGGTTTGGCGCCTGCCTTTGACCCAGGGCGTGATCCAGGAGACCCGGGATCGAATCCCACGTCGGGCTCCCAGTGCATGGAGCCTGCTTCTCCCTCTGCCTGTGTTTCTGCCTCTCTCTCTCTCTCTCTCTGTGACTATCATAAATAAATAAAAATTAAAAAAAAATTAAAAAAAAAAAAAAGAGTCCACCTTCAGTTCTTTGTCACACCAGTCTCACCATAGGCCAGCTCACACATGGCAACTTGCTTCATTGGAACAACTACGCCAGGAGAGCCAGAGAGAATTAAGCAAGAATGAGGTCACAGTCTTTTATAACCTAATGTCGATATGACATCCCATCACTGCTGTTACTCTTCAGAGAAAGCCTCTTCTATTCTAGTCCATTCTTTAGAAGCTAGTCATTAGGTCCAGCTCACATATGGGGAGGGGGGAGGACTACATAAAAGTGTTACTATCAGGAGTTGGGGGCCACTGAGAGCCATGTCAGAAAGCTGCCTACCGTTGGCAGAGCACTGTATACAAATCTGGGGCGGGATGTACAGCATTCCAGATGTTGGGAATAGCAAAGACCATAGCAATTTTGAGGTACAGAAACGAGGCTGGGGAGAAATCAGGAAAAGGAAGTGGAGCTTGAAAAGTAGGCAGGGGCCCGATCCTGTTTCACATGGAACTGTTCAGGTCCTGGTAGGTTTCTTTTTTTTTTTTTTTTTTTTTTAAGATTTATTCATTTATTTATGATAGACATAGAGAGAGAGAGAGAGAGAGAGAGAGAGGCAGAGACACAGGAGGAGGGAGAAGCAGGCTCCATGCAGGGAGCCTGACGTGGGACTTGATCCTGGGACTCCAGGATCGCGCCCTGAGCCAAAGGCAGGTGCCAAACCCCTGGGCAACCCAGGGATCCCCAGGTCCTGGTAGTTTGGATTTGATTAGGAGCAGTGAAGACAATTCCTTGGAAGGATTTGAGCAGAAGAGGTTAAACTAACCTTTCTTTTATAAAACTGGAGTGATAGTAAATGGCACAGTCTATTCATTTACTTGGTTTCATCTACTTTTAATGACCTTCCTAAGGGGAAGCTGGCGATTAAATCCATGTCAGTTATTCTCTATATTAAAAAGTTTTATTGGTTCCTACCACCCTGAATCTGACAAGCTAGTGATCTAAAGTGATGCAAAATGATAGATTTGTTAGCATGTGGGTCCCCTATGTTGCATTTGGGGAAGAAGGCCCACTAATTTATTATTATCATTATCATTTATTATGATTTTGTCATCATTCACTGCAATCAAATGAGCTTGTCTCATCACAACCTCAAGCAAAAGTCCGGAAACCACAGGGATTTGGACGGAAGTGAAGGTGACCCTGAATGTGTATGTGGAGCCACCAGCAAAGTTCATCCATAGCCCAGGGATGTGCAGGGAATGGAGGGGCTACTTCCTCCCAGAGAACCAACACACTTAAATTGCTAAATCCTTCTCCCTAGGCATCTGGGTCAGTTAATCCCAGCCCAGGGCCACCAGCTGAGCTCTTCCCTGGCCAAGCTGCCCTGCTTTGAAATTCTCCCCCAGGCCACCTCGCCCAATGATGTCAGCAGGGGTGAGCGCCCTGCCAGCCCTCCCCTCTCACAAGATGATGTGCAAGGGGAAACGGACTCTGTCTGTGCTCAGGAAACATCTGGTCGATCCGCTAGTCCTCAAGCGGGTCTCTGGCTGTTCTGTAAATTAGGGGAACAGAATAGGATGGGAAGACATGGAGCTTCAGTGATTAGCCAACCTCGACAGCAAGTTACAAGCTGAAAGGAGATGTGAGGAAACGGCCTCCCTGGCAGGCCCTCTCCAGGGACCCGGCACCACTGCCACACGGTCACATTTCCCAGCTTGTAATGGAAAACAAAGGCTGTTTACAAGAGCTTAAAGTAGCTGGAATGGGAACAGGAGCCAAGCGGTATAGTGGAGGCTGAGCTTCTACTTGGAAGCTTTCAGCAGTCCAGTAATTATTCAGTACCAGGCCTGAAGGGCAGGCTCCTGGTGAGGACTATTACTCTCTCTCCCGTGGAAAATGAAACACCACATTCACTGGTAAGCAGAATCCATGACCACGTAAAAACAGATCCAGCCCCTCGTTAAGTGTTTGACATAAAACAAAACTTGCTGTATGTCCTCCCTGAGCTCTAAGTACCCTTTTTGTCCTGCTTGGTATCCACTGGCTTTTTCTCGGTTTATGAACCACTAGAGACAAATCAGGTAAGATAGATAGGAGAAAATGGACTTGGTGTGCTGCCCTCTCCCCCACCCACCTCCCTACCTGTCCCTGGGGGAATACAGGTTTTCTGAACCTTCAGGATTCTGGCCTGCAAATGAAAAGCTCTTCTCTTCTCCTTCTGCTTTGCCTGCTGCCTCTCTCCCCTCCTCCAGTTAAATCAATAAGACCTTTCCCGTCTGGGTTTTCAGATAGTCGGTGTAAGTCTTCAAGAGAGTCGACTCAAAATATATAGCAAAAGAATTTTTTTTTTAATTCTAAGTACAAAGGAAAAAACAAAAAATCCTGAAAGAAAATAATTCTAGCTTTAAAACATTTCTAAAACTTCATTTGTTCTCAAAGTCCACTCTTTGGTGAGAATTAGGTGGAACACAGGATCGAGCGTACCCTTTTTTGGTGCCCATCTTTCTGACATAGCGCTCAAACTGAGATCATAGGGCTTTAGGATTGTAGCTCTACCATGGAGTCATCCATTCCTTCAGCAGATGGTTTTAATAGTTTTTGTGTTCTATATATGGAGAATATAGTTAGGAGCAAGACAAGGTTCCATGCTCTCTCAGTCTTCATACATGAACGAGGAAATGACCTGATGTGTGCAAAGTGCTAAGCTTGTGCCGACATTTCATAAGTGGCCGATAAATGCTGGCTATTCTTGGTTATTACCCCCAATTGCCCCTATCTGTCTGTTTCTCTCTCCAGCATGTGCTTTGCCTCAGAATATCCCATCTGTCTGTGAAGACAATCCTTCTTAATTTCTGTCCAAATTCAAGATTTATCATAGGAAACTGGCTCACAGGATTATATGGGCTGAGATGTCCCAAGAACATTTGAGAGACTACTTTAAAGTAGACCTATCATAAAATACAGTTATTGAGGAAAAGCTCATTTATAAACTTTTGTCTTACATATATCTTAATTTACTTGGCCATAACAATTATACTTAGATTACTCAGAAAACTTCTAGAGACATTAAATAGCTGGCCATCTAAAATTGCCTTCTGACAAATTCTGTCACAGAATTTTATGTGAACGTAACATAAGCTTATTTGACTTTTAGTAAACTGAGGAAGAATAAAAGTATTATACTTAATACTGGGAACTCTCAAGATCTCCCTGTTTCAATTAAACCAATAAACCTAAATTAGCTTTTATTTACTGAGGACTATCCTAGATCATGTGAACTTGCCAAATATTTGGGTTAGTTTCTGTATTTATCAGAGTATATTTGTATAATGCTTATTTGTCTTTTAGCCAGTATATAGAACACTTCATCGATTAACTTGACAGGTTAAAAATACAACCACCCTACAGTTCAGCAATTACACTACTAGGTAATTACCCAAAGGGATACATGCACCCTGATGTTTGTAGCACCGTTATCTACAATCGCCAAATTATGGAAATAGCCCAAGTGTCCCCGACTGATGAATGGATAAAGAAGATGTGATGTATATATTTTAAATGGAATATTACTCAGCCATAAAAAATGAAATTTTCCCATTTGAAACGACATGGATAGGGCTACAGTTTATCATGCTATGCAAAATAAGTCAGAGAAAGATAAATACTGTATTTCACTCATATGTGGAATTTAAGAAACAAATTGAGCAGAGGGGAGAAAAAGAGAGGCAAGCTAAAAAACAGACTCAACTATGGAGAACAAACTAATGGTTATCAGATGAGGAGGGATGTGAGGTGTGGGGGAACTAGGTGATGGGGATGGAAGAGCACACTGGTTGTGATGAGCACTGGGTGTCCTGTGGAAGTGTTGGATCACTGTACTGTATACCTGAAACTAATATTACACTGCAGGTTAATAGGAATTTATTAAAAGTTTTAAAAAACTAAATTTGGCAATACCAATCAAAGGTAAGGGAAAAAAACCCCAATGTATCTAGAGCATACATATATTACTATACCTAAATATACGAACAGTTTGAACAGATCTCACAGCTTTCATTTAAAATTTTTAGTCATGAGGGGTGGTGTAAGTGGTTCCGATGGTTATGCTCTCTGCCCAGTTCCTGAACCTGGAGTCCCAGGATCCAATGTGCTTACGGGCAGATGGAATAAATTTACCTACTCAGATACCTTTTAAGGTTTGTGAAAGAGACTTTAGAGATTTTTCATAGACACATTGTGCAAAATAACCTTTTCTTTTTTCCTCTCCTTGTAAGAATTACCTTGGTTCCTGGGAAAGGTACCTAAAATACTTACATCACAATAGGCACAGAGACAAATCCAAGTTCCATGGAGAAGAACTCCTGTTCCCTCAGTCCAGATCTTATACACTCTCTGCAAGCCTTCCAGATGAAAGGAGGTTTGGGGACTGGTAAACCACATAAATAGACTGAATTGTTTTCAAAACCACATTTCTGTTCTTTTAAACATTCAATTTATAAGATATGCACAACTGCTTCTAATTCCTCAAAGAATTGAGCTGCAACCCCAAAAGATATGGAGACCACTCCTCCCATCCAACTACCTTATCCTCAGTTTGCATCTTCATAGCAGGGAAAGGACCCTCACTAAGGTGAGAGTCAAAAGATTCCTGTGTTCCAGATTCAGAATACAGGAATCTGTGTGTCTTTGGAATGTTTTAGTGAATCCTTATACAAAAGTCCAGAATGTTTGTCTCTCTTTTTTGGGTCCACAGTATCATTTAGCTTAGGAAGAAAGCCTAGGACAAATTTCCTGTCAGGCGCTGAATATCAGCTTCCACTTTGGCCAAGGTCTGACCATAGAACTTCTTAAGAAAGAAGATAAGTAAAAAAGAAATCCTTTTGAGTATCTTGTCAATTTTCAGCCTCGGACAGGCAGTAAATATTCCCAGCAGTAATGAGCAACCCCATAGGGACAAGGGGCAAAGATACTACCCCACTCTCCAAGATCCCAGCCACTCCCAAAAGAAAGACATTTGCAACTTCCCTGACGTTGGAAACAGTCGCTAGGATGCCAGGCAGAAACGGAGAACCACCTATGTTTCTGCACAGCGATATTGTGGGAGCCAACCCGGCCGTTGCCAAGCCATGTTCTCAGGACACAGAATGAGACAACCAAGAAGGCCAAAAATATCCCTGGGAGGGGAAGGGACTGACCACCCAGGAGCACCCAAGTGCACCTTCACCAGTCACAATTCAAAGACCCTATCCTTTTCTTTGCCTACTCATCTGAATCTAGAAAAGTGGGGTAACATGAAATCCTGCCCTTTTCTCTCAACAAGGCACCACACACACAGACGAAAATGGGAGCCCTACCTTTGGTAAGAATTGTTAGCTCCAGAGGCTTGTGCTAGTTCTCGCAGGATGCCATCCGCAGGCTCTGGGGTGAGTGGGGTGTCCCAGCAGGTCTCCTGCTGGCCAGCAGGAATCTTACATGGAGGAAAAGTCATTTCCCTCCACCCTTTATGGTGAATGCTTGGCTCCAGGACTCTATACTTAAATTTTAACTTGATCCTCTATTACACGACACATTTAGATTTCATTTATCTAAAATTAATTGCCAGCTACATTACCATTATAATATAATGCCAGCTACATTATCATTAAAATATAATGATATTTTAATGGTAAATTTATGAGGTATTCACTTATTTGCCTAAGTCTATCCATAGGATCACAATGACTGAGGAAGGGACCGATACATCGTTGAGAGAAAAGTCATAGGATGGTGTGGGATCTATTGGAAAGAAATGCTTTCTTCTTTGACTCAGCATGAGTCTGGAAAGGTATAGGTCTACCTTTTGCTGTCAGAAGTAATCCCGTCACCAGACACAGCCCAGCATCAAAGATAACCTGAAAAAGAATATACTCAAATTCTAATGTCAGTTTGAGCACCTGTATCAACCCTAACGTGAGGCCACTCTATACCTGGTCTTGCATATAAATGCACCTAAAATCCTTTTTTATACTCCAGGTCATTAGTCAGGTTGGATGTGCCTTGCAAATGTTGACACCTAACTGATTCAACCTCACAAAAGGAACATGGTAGGAAGAAAGCTGCAAACAAGAGAAATATAAGTCACTCGGTATTTATTGGTATCAATCTATTTTCCAAGAGAGCAAGCATACAGTCTGAGATCTCCCATTTTAATAAATCCTCTGCTTCTGTTTTCACATCCTGAATTTCTATGACCTCTAATCAAGGTTCAGTACCATAACACTGTGGTTAAAATGTTTCCCTGAGATCATGAAGGCTGTGCCTTTAGCCACAGATCATCCTGGCTTACCAAAATTCAGGAGAAAACAAGAAATTGGAAGTCTTTTGGTGGTCGAAGAGGCAGGCAACTTAGGTTGTATTCCTGAGGAAAAGGTGGAGAGTCGATCAGTCCACTAATTAATATTTCCTTGGCTGTGAACTCTATCTGTTCAATATCTCTAAACATTCTAGAAGGTAATTCATTTTATTGCATAGAAGGACACTTTATCACAGTGCTGTGTGCAGAGCATCTTGCCTTTTGCTAACTTCCAGAGCCATCGTGATGCCTCAGTTTCCAATAAAATGCAGAATAAGCAAGGTATGCGCAGCCTCTCCCCTGGGGCATGTGGGAAACAGAAATCTAGACATGGATGATGAGAAAAAAGTGGTTATCACATTAAGTGCTTAGGACTGTACTGTTTTTCAGAATGGTTTGAAATCAAAACAGGTCATGATCTTCCACAAGTAGGAACGGGAGAGAGACTTACTGCATTATCACCTCACCCTGCAGCCAAATCAATACACCAAAGCATAAGGCAAATGGACTTCAGTCCATATCATCCAGTCTTGTTGCCCTGAGACTCCACTCTGAAGGGGATGGGGCTCGCAGCAGCCCCTCCTGAGCTGCAAGAAGTCACATTCTGGGAAGGAGCCAGCGCGCGGGATCCCCGGAATGCATTGTTGTCGTTCCTCCACCCACCCATCCCGCTGAAATGGCACAATGGAAGGACTGTGTTCTCTACTGAGGACTTCCCTTTTTAAAAATAAACAAGCAAGAGTTTCCCTATTTTGACCCATATTCAACAGTGGAAGAAGGCAGCCAGTCCCGGGGTGGGGAGACTGGGAAAGGAAGCCCGGTGTCAGGCAAACACACTCAGGGATGATGTGCAGGAGAGCATGCAGCTCTCTGAAGATGGCAGAGTGAAAGGAAAGCTGAGCATCGGTGGCCTGTGGCATTCCCAGAGAAACCATTCCATTGACACACAATTGACTTCCTTAGGTTTTCTTGAGGTAGTTTTGACAGGCTTTCCCCATATCTTTCAGGAAGTTAGGAACACCACTCTGCAAAGCAAAGGAGAACTGTCACTTCTGTGTCCTCATTAACATTACTCTTGATTCCTTGGGATAGGACAGAGGTAAGCAAAATGGTTTTTGTGATACCCATGATATCCAGGCCCCTGTCCAATTTCTACAGAAATGGCCACAGACAATGTCAAAAGGTCGAAGGCACAGGTGAGACTAGATAGCAGCGGATCTGTTGTATATCTTGGCTTTGCTAGTAAAAACCAAAGATTCTTCTGAGACACTATTTTTTGAAAAGAAAAAACACAGGAAATGGGATTGGGTTGGGTTGTGGGATTCTAACCCAGGAATCAGAGAAAGGACTTCTTTACACAATTAGGACACAGTGAGGATGTGGAGCAAAGGACAGACTATGTTATTCCTTAGTGCTGAGCACTGTGCAAGGCTTTCCCCAGACACCGCATTATTTACCACTACTCCTCAGGGTCAGTAATACTCATTTTGAGAAGGGAAGAAATCAACAGCTTCCCTAAAATATACAGACAGAAGCAGGGCCAGGATTCAAAGTCATATGTATTTGACTCCAAACCTGTGTGCTCTGCACTCTCCCAGGGAATGTGCCGAGACCTCCCACCAGTATACAGGACTCCTACAAAGCACTGAATGGTTCTCATAGAGCCATTCAGAGCCATAGAGAGGTTCTTTGGCAGGACAGTCTCTAACGATCAGGCCACCACTGTGGTTCTCTCTCCTTACAGAGAAACAACAGTGACAAAACTGGAGACTTCAGGCTTGGACATGTCTGGTGGTCTCTCGAGCCAGGCTGGCCCATCCTACTCCATAAGCAGATGCAGGGCTCAAAGGCACCATTTTTCCTACAAGGATCAGGCTATCGTCTGGAAGATCCAGAGACTGATCCTGTCAGGGTCTTACTACCAAGCAGTGTCTGACATTCCAGCTAAGGATTCTTCTTTTGTCCCAGCCCCCACATCCTGGGTGTTGGCAACCTCAGTCCTAACTGTAGTCACTCAACCAAGCTGCTTCATAAAAGAGCCTCATTAGGCCTGAGACATGGCATCTCCTCAGCCTGACAGCCCTGTGGGCTAAGTCAACATTTGTCAAACACACTCCCCCCATCTGCCTCCTGGGATCTCACCTTGGCGACCCAGTTAATGAGCCAGGACGGAATTTGGCCACCCGGGTTATCGAAGTAATACATGAAAACTAGAGGGGAAAGAAAGGACAATTCAAGAGAAGGAAAAATGTTAGAAAGACACTACAAACTCTGCAAACGTCCTCGCCTCCTTCTTTCTTCAGGTCCAGAAAGCAAGGAGGGAGGAAATACAGGATTCTGGAGTACTTCCATCCTCTGCCTTGCCTCCCAGAATATATATATATGAACACTTATGAAAACATAGTCACAGGCATATTTTGCTGCTACTAACTAAATGCCTGGCAAGTGTTAGATACTTGGATATAGTCTCTCACTTAATTATTTTTCATTAATTATCTTAACAGTCCAAAGGAATTGGTAAAATTAAACGCCCACTTATAAATGACAACATGGAGACTCAGAGCAGTTAGGTGGCATGTCCAAGGTGACAGATCTGAAAAGCATCAGAATTATGGTTCAGATTTTGCCTCACATGCAAGTCAAGGCCACACTGATTCCAGTACAGCAAGTGGCTGTGTGCCACCGCTCTGTTCACAGCTTTTCTCTGTGCGGGCTGGAACTCAAGGCAGGCAGGAGCTTCATCCTCAGAGTCAGTCCTGCCAGCCCTCTTGCCCACCCTTATGCCCAAGGCCCTATGTATGTATCTCAAGTACTAGCCGGTACTGGATTACAAAACCTTCTGGTTTGATTTCCTCTGGACAATGCAAGAGCCAAGAATGGGTTGAGTCAGATTTCAATACCCATCATGCATTCAAGTAAGGTTTGGGGGTTAATTGAGTCTCTCCCCAGGTTTTGCTCTCTTGTTTGTTTTATACCCATGCCCATTATCTGACCTCAGGTAATAAGCATCATGTATTTTACAAGCCACACAATCAGCATGGCCTTCATAGAGTAGCCCTGCCCAGTATGCCATCACGGACCCCGCCTTTACCTTTGCTCCCCTTCTTGCCATCACTCTCGATTGCCAGGCTCTGCTTGTACTGATTCACCCGGACCACACCAGACCTCTCAGCAATCTGAGGTACAGAGGTGCTCTGAGCCAGGATCACGTGGATCTTCCTCCCGTCCAAGTCCAGGTCTCGTCGCTGCCGGATGTAGATGTACTATACTGCCAGTCAAGGCATGATATCAATGCCAGCATTTCAGATGGGTGGAATGAAATCCCGCAAGCCAGAAGTAATGTGAGATAATTCTACTCCTCCCCCCTGGCATTTGCCCCCTTATACTGTTCCTTCACTTCCCTGTCCTGTCTCCCTGGGTGCATACCAAGATTGTGCCCCGTACTACTTGATATGCTCATCTGACAGCACGCATTACCTACATATGAATGATTCCTTGACGTTTTCAATTATACAACGAAAGGACTCTTCCCTTCTCTGAGAAGGCACTATCAGAGAGGATGGATCGCTCATCAGTGGTGTGATTCTGCATTAGTTACTCAACCTTTCTGAAGCTAGGTTTCCCTCTGTAGGAAAAGGGAATCAAGTTGCCCAGCAGGCAGGTTTGCTCAGAGCACTGGAGAAAGACTGGGGCAGAATAAGTACTCCATAAGCACTGGGGTCATTCCACTCTGTCCTGTCCTCCCCAATGTGCTAGTTAGTGACGCCTATGCATGTAGGATCTTCAAGCAATGTTACTTATACCTAGTGGTCAGAGGAAGAGTAATGAATACCTGAATATTTAGTACCCAGATGTCCTCACTCTGGGTTAACACTAGTTAACCGCCAAGAATAACAAATCCGTTTCATCTCTGTAAACACTCACAGAACACTCACTATGTCTAAGGTACTATTCTAGGGAAGATAATGTAATCCTAATAAACAGTGAAAGCTACCAATTTTTAAGCCCTTCCCATGAGCCTTACATATAGCATCACGTTTGATCCTGAAAAGGTCCCTGTGAGTTTGGAGCCATTATCCCCAGCCTACAGATGACAATTTTGAGACTCAGAAGTAAAGGAACTTGCCAAAGATCCCATAGCTCAACTGGAACCTGACTGCAAACTCAGATCTGTCTCCAAAACCTAATTAGACTTTCACAGCTGCTCAGGCATCAACAGAATTTTAGGTTTCACACTGAAGTAATTCAAAGCCTAAACAAACAAAAAAATCTCTAAGTATAAGGTAATATACTCATTGTAACAGCAACAACCATAGCCCCATGCCACCTCAGAGTTTCTACAGCACCCACAAGGGTCCCAGCCATCATTCAGGCACTCTGCAGGATGGGCTATTGTCCCCATGCTTTATGGACTGACAAGTAAAGTTCTTAAATGTTTTGGTGTGGAGAAATTGTGTTGCTTTGGCTCTGGCTTTCCTCCCCCAAGCCTTTTACTTTTTCCTCACAGCAGAAATTGTCCCACTGTCTCCTAAAACTTGCTCATCTCATGTGATAGATATCACCTGACATTCCATTGAGGAAAAATCAACCTGATACGTTAATTAAAACTTGGCAGAGGTCTTCAAAGGGTTGGAAGGTCCAGTGTGCCATAGAGCCTATGGTCAGAGAACCACTAGTTCACTGAGGCCCAGAGAAGTGAAGGGACTTTTCCAAAGATACACAATAAATGAGAGTATGAGCTCACATTCAATCTCGGATCTCTGGCTCCAAATGAATGGTCTTTTCCACTACACTATTCTCTGTTCTCAAAAATTTAACCCCTAGTGGAGAGACATACATATAGAATCAATCATTATGTGCTTGCGTGGTATTGGAAAACCAATTAAATAGAAGTTCAAGTACCTCAAGTGTCTACTCCTAGGACGTACCCCACAATGTCACCATGAGGTCAGAGAGATGGGATCATGCCCTGGTCTAGGTCAACTTCTCTGGAATAGAAGGACCTGGGTCCTGAACCTGCCCCTATCAGCCACTCTTGTGTGAACCAGAACAAAATTCTGGACTCCTCTTTGCCTCAGTTTCCTTGACTGTGAAATAAGGATGATGGTACTTACGTTGCACAGCTGCTGGAAGGGTCAGGAAAAGCCATATAAAATCTAAGCGATTATGTAATCCACAATATGTTGAAGCACATACCATATGTGTACAAACTACCTAGCAGTATGTGAGCAAGAAATAAACCCTTATGGAATTTATAATCTATTTCAGGCCATAGAAAGCACATAGACTTAGACACAAAAACACACACAAACAACATACATAAAACTCAGTGACATGTCCTTCTCTTTCTAGAAAATAATTATTTAGGAACATACAGATTTATATAATATTAAAGATAGAAAGACCCTGGTGAGCATTCAATTCAGTGGGTTCCAAATAGTTTTTGTTTGTTTGTTTTTTTACATTGACAAAACCATTTTTTGACAGGATCTTCTATGGAAATTTAGTGCATAACACACTCAGGTGCTGTGATTGAAGAGGAGAGTGAAGGAGTGGAAGTCTCACCTGTTAGTCATCCTGCCCCCACCCTGCCTGTCCTTCAAATTTCTAACCCCTTCCTAGGAAAGCAAAGTAGAAAGGATACGTCTCGGTTGGACATGGGAAAAGGGTACTTCACTTGCCAGTAGACCACGGTTTCTCCATTGCATTCCTTTTCATAGAGTTCTATGGAGAACAAAAGAAGTTAATGTATCTGGAAGCTTCCTGGCCACCAACTGACAAGAAGTCTCAGTCTGATGACCTCTAAGGACATGATAAACCACTAGCTCATAAGGCACAGTCCAAAAACAAACAAACAAAAATCAGACAGATTTATTAACGTTGAAAGCTTGTTCCCAAGGACACACTCTAGTAGACATAAAAACATGGTGAAATATAAACTAACTCAACAAAACATGTGTATTGTGTAGCACAAGCAAGATTCTCAAGTAGAACACAATGAAACAAAATCAGGTTCCAAAAATAAATGTTCAGGTTTTTAAATCAGGGCAACCACCAGATGTCACTAGAGTACCAAATGTTTTGAGACCTCTCTGGATTTCTTGACCTATTACAGCTTGCCTGGGACTCAACCACCCAGTCTAGTGTGTTCAGCTGGGAAATGAATGTTCCAGTGAGGGCAGTGTCCTGCCTAAACAGCTAGGAAGTGGCATAACTGTGGCTATCCTTAATGGTCTTGCTTATCTCGTTTCCCTACATCCTACCACAGCTACAATGACCAGAATTCCTTAATATTCCATCATTTTATTGTGTGCAAAGAGCAACTGAGTCTGGCTGGATAAAGCAAAGGAATTCAATGACATGCACACCCTCCTGAGCTGTGCAGTACCCTCCGTACTAACCATTTAGAGAAGGAGCTACGCCAAGGCTGCTGATGTAACCACGAGAGCCCCTTGAGGAGATGCTTAATGTATTATTTAGTGTATGTAATGTAAGGGAAAATGTATTATTTAATTCAGCTTTAGAAACAAAATCTATTAAAAGCAGACTATGGATTAAAGAGCTTGCCAACAGACATGGTGCCATGAGAGGCTAAAGATAGCCCTTGAGAGTAAGGGAAGAAGTGGACATGTTACCTTTCCATGCTCAACATCACCTCCCCCTTCCTGGACCAACAATCTCAATTCTCCTTCAGGGTATCATCCTTCCCCTGCTCCTTGACTATGTGGTTTAAGCACGACTGACTCAGCACTGATTTCAGAGCGGGCAAAAATGAGCAAGACGTGGCCTCAGTAATTTGTTCAGGGATGGTGCATCCGGACAAGGTCTCTAACACATTCAGGCCAAAAATGGTGGAGAGTAAAGACTCTCAGGTATATCAGATACATCACAGAATATCTAGAAGGACCAGGGCACCTGTGTAGCTCATTTGGGCGTCTGACTCTTGATTTCATCTTGATCTTGGAGTCGTGGGACTAAGCCCCTTGTTAGGATCCACACTCAGTGCAGAACCTGCTTGAGATTCTCTCCCCTTCCTTTTCCCTCCCTCCCTAATCCTCTCTCAATCATGCACTCTCTCGCTCTCTCCCTAAAATTAAATTAAAATCCTAAAAAAAAAAAAAAAAAGAGTATCTAAAAGCACCAGAGTTAGACTTAGAACCTCAGAATTGTTCCAAAGAAGCCAAACTACTGGAAGCTGCCACAGAGAAGCTGCTACTGGACTAGACACTATAGTGTGAATGGCTGATGCCACGTACCAAACATCAGAGGTTCTGCAACTGTCTCTCCCATAGTCAGATACCTTAGCCCTATCATCACCAGCAAACTGATTGTGCATGCTGCCTGCTTGCTCATGGTATTCTCTCTCAAACTGAAGCTGTACGTTGTCTTACTGGCGACGTCTATATTGCATCACTGAACTATGGCTGCTAAAGAGACTGAGGCAGAGAACCTTCTCCCTTGCATGGGTGAGCATCACAATTCACCCTAGATAGAAAGGGCATTTAGAAACACTGAGAGACCAAACCATGACAAACATCCATAAGGTGTCATGACAGCAAACTGTGGGACTCCTGCTGCCATGACTAGGAAAGTAGAATGCTCATTCCTGTTCCTGTGGGGTTATTTACATGGCTAGACTAGAAGCCTGGATCTTCTGGTGGCCGCCCCCCCATGACATAAGATTCTGCCTCAGAATTAGGTCAACTCAGAAGAAAACTGAGTCAAGATGGAGAAAATAAGCATTAGATGCAGCTGTCCTGGAAGTCAGAAACCCCTGGATGTTTCAATGCAATGAACCAATGAACTCTTTTTCCTTTTCTTCACACTGGCATTTGTTAACTTCTTACTGTATGCGGCCAAGAGTCCTGACTCTAGCAAAAGTCTTTCAGAGTTTACATGCGCCTTGGCTAGCTCTGCAGTTCTAGTGCACTGTAACTGAGTGGCAGAGGCCACTCCCAGTTCTAAGTGACAGGAGGATCACCTATTTCATGCCTTTCATAGCTGTCCACTGTTTTTAGGGTAAAATCTAAGCACTGTAGCCTGGTGTCTAGGCTGGGCTGTAGGGATCTGGACATACCCCCTCCCTAGCTCTAGAGTCTGCTACACCTACAAGCCAATAAAACGAAATCGCTCAGTTTTTGAACATGCCATGCTATTTCATGCCTTCCTTGCTCTACTCATGCTGTTTTCTGGGCTCAGATGGCCTCAAACAACTCACCCCCTCACCCTCCTACTTTCTCACCCATATGCATTCTTATGTTTTTTTGTGTCTTCCATTCTTAATGTTTGTAAAACTTGATTCAACTTCCAAAATGCAACTTGGACACCATGTGCTCCAGGAAACCCTCTGTGATAGATATATGGGATAATGACAAACTTACCTTGAGAATAAGGTGGCTCCTGGAGCAAATTGGAGAGTGGAATCTAAAAGCATGCAGAGAACCACAAGGGCATGTTTCAGCCCAGCACTTATGACTTCCACACAAAATTAAAAATAAAACATAATATAGTAGAGATTAAACCTGATGCTTTCTATTGGCTAGAATGACAGTAGATTCTACTTTCCTCATGATTTTTAAAAAATAATAGATGTCACTCACCTTTAACATATTGGTCCCACTGTTTTCTGTAGTCTAAGTCCATATAGACATCTGCAAGTACATCCGGCAGACAATTGTCCAGAACACCAAAGACCTTATACTCATAAAGTCCAGTTTGCTATAAAAACAGAACAGGCAGAAACAATGTATTGATTGTCAAATTGAGGGACAGCTGGATCACACAGCATATGAAAAACAGCTATTCATGCAAAACCATTATAGACTACCTCCTCTGTGGTTTTGGTGATACAATGATGAAAAAGCAGATGAGGCCCTGCGCTCATGGGTCTTATATTCACTTACAGACATTGGTGGTAGTGGCTATAAATGCTATCTACGTAATCTGACTTAGATATATAAGGCAAATTTTGTAATTAGTGATGCCTGGTTCGAAGGCGAAAGGTTCCTATATAATCAGGAAGGCCTGTATGAGGGATAACCTTTATCATAACATCTTATTCTTAATATTAGAAGGAGCCAGCCATGGAAATTAAGGAAAACTCATTCCTGGTAGGAGTAAGGTTCTCAGATTGATGAACTTGCATGCTTGAAGAACAGAAAGTCATGGGGTCCAGAGAATTGTTCATGGGGGGAGAGTAGTAGTTGCTGAGGTCAGAGAAGTAGTGGGAGCTAGACTCGAAAGGGCTTTGTAACCCAGGGTAAAGGATAAGGATTTTGTTATAACTACTAAGGAAACCCAATGAGTGACTTTAAAAGAGAGAATAATAAATAAAAAGATGATTCTTGCTCCTTTTAGAAAACAGATCATAAAGGAACAAGGAGATGGACCTGAAGACCAATGCAGTGGTCCAGCTAAGAGATGATGAGGATTTGAACAAGGAAGTGACAGTAGTGATGGAGAGAAGTTCAGTGATTTAGGGATATATTTAGCAGTAATGTCAGCAGGAAATGCTGACAGATTGCCTATGGGTAAAGAGAAAGCAAAGAATTATATCTTAGAACCTCTGCTTGAAGAACTAGGTAATTGGGAGCTCCAAGAGAGTGAAACATTGGAAGAGGTGATGTGGGTGCTGTGGGGATATCAAGAGTTCTACTTTTGATTTGAGATACTTATTAAACATCTCAGTGGTAGTGTCATATAGGCAGCTAGAATTTGGGGGACAGGTTACTATTTTAGATATCCATGGGGCATAAGGAAAACCAACAGATTGTATCAATTCCAAGACAGAATTTTACAGCAACTTCTTTTTTAAGGACTTTGTGTATAAAGGAAGGAACTGCAGCTTCAAATCACATTAGTCCCCTTTACTCAGAAAAAAGACCATTTCTAGATTCAAAAGTATAAGAGAGTTCCAGTTTTTTCATGTGAGGCCATATCCTCCTCTGTGAGGGTTCTGGGCTGGAGTTGGCCATGCTACACATTTCACTTTCTGTATAATGGTAACTAGCAATTCCTGATTTTCTCCTTGCATAAACTCTCTCTTATTAAGATTTTTTAATTTTCTTCTCTCTTATTAAGATTAAACCAAAGGCTGTTAACTTAATTTCCATGCGAAAGCAAAACAAACAAAAATGATGCTTTTAGAAGGACACATTCATCATGTGCTAAAGCAATGTTACTGGCTAATCGAACATGAAATAAAGTTATCCTTTTAAACCCCATGCCAAGGACTTATGTGAAGTCAAGAAGTAAACATGGTGATACTTTCTAGAGACCTTGAGGCTGCAAGGGATTCCTTGCTCACAGAGCATAACCCAGAGAAAAACACATCTTAGTTTAAGAATCTCATATGTATGTTAAAGCACCTGGTAAGAAATGGAAGATGAAACTGAAACTGAATTCATAAAGTTCTTCCAGGGCTAAAAAGTATGTGACTTTATACCAAGGGTTTCCAACCAGCAAATGACAAACTAGTAGATCTGAACCCGTCTCGAGCTGTGCCGTGGATACCCCAAAGGAAGGGCAGACTGTCAGGAGAAACATCTACCTTGTATCCCCTCCCCTCATACATATGGGAAGATAGTGAGGGTTTATACATACCCATTCATTTACTAATCAACTGTGGAAGAGAGACTCTTAGTTCCTTGTTCAAACATATTGGGGCCCCATTTTCTGTAAACACTGACTGAGCAAGAGGGATAATTATGCATTGAGATAATGATTCAGCTTACATGATGTAACTTTGGTTATCTGGATAAATTAAGACAAACTGTTTCCTTAAACCGGTTCCCTTTCCCTTCTGAATTTAGTTACTGCCCTTAGTGACCTCAGGCCTATACATATCACAGAAAAGAAAAACAGAAAGCCCCCTTAGGAAGAGAAAAATAGAATGATGTGATTTACGTGAATACAGAAGAATGAACTATTGTTACAACTTCCTTCAAACACTCCCTTCATGGCAGAACTGAAAAATGCCAAGACTCCAGAGGAACAAAATGCTTGGTAACACATCCCTCGTCTATCAATAAAATGTTCAAGTCATCAACAGCCTGCCCAAATTCTGGGATCAAGGCACTTTTATACCCATTAGTTTTTACTAAAAAGGATCTCCACAAACATACATTTTTGTCTTTTAAAAAAAAAAAAAAAAGTGAATTTTTATAATTGTAGAAATAATATTCATAAGAATTGGAACGTGCCAAAGAGAGAATAAGGAAAGTAAAAATGGCACATTAACTCCATAATCCATAAGAACTTATTTTAATATTTGACATATTTAAATACATAAATACTTCTACATGTGACTAAATATGAATAATATGGTTTAAACAACTTGTATTCTTATTTTTAACAAGCTATATAGAGATCACACCTAATTTCATTCTCCTCATAAGTCACACATTTCCATTATTTTTAAAATATAAATATTGCTGGAAAAATCTATTATTTCATATGGACCAAGTTCTATAATTCTCATTTTTCATTAGGAAAGCTTCCTTAGGGCCAGCCCCAGTGGCGCAGCAGTTTGGTGCCGCCTGCAGCCCGGGGTGTGATCCTGGAGACCTGGGATCGAGTTGCACGTCAGGCTTCTGCATGGAGCCTGCTTCTCCCTCTGCCTGTGTCTCTGCCTCTCTCTCTCTCTCTCTCTCTCTCTCTCTGTCTCTGAATAAAAAAATAAATAAATCTTTATAAAAAAAAAAAAAAGGAAAGCTTCCTTAAAAGAGATAAATTTTAGGGTAGAGGGTATTACCATTTTAAGGTTCTATATGCTTCTTTATATGAGCCTTTAAGAAGTTGGTACCAATTTATACACTTGCCAGTAACACAGGAGCATCACATCAAGATTGGGTACCATGTTTCTACAAACTATTTGATAGGAAAAAGAACGAAATTTAGCTTGATTTGGGAGAAGTTTTTATTACTGATGTATGAGATCACCTTAAAATCAGAAATATAAACTCTCTGTATATATGTTTCTAAAATTACTAGTACTTCAATAGATGATTCTAAATAGGTGGTGATTGGCTCAAGAGGGGATTGGCTTCCCTAAAGCTCCTCCAGAAAACTATTTCTAACAATGTCTCCATTTCCTTATATGCTGTAAAACATGGTGTGTACTTTTCTAAAGCTCCACTTGAAAATAAAGTAAAAAATTATCAGTAGTAGAGAATGAGTAAATATCTTGTATAGAATACAATGACCAGGAGAAACAAAGATTTGGTATAGCATACAGTACCTTCTTTCTTGCTAAGAGAACCTCTGTAGCAATGTACACAGTGAACTTTGCTGGTCTCCTAGGCAGTTTGAATATGGATGTTTGGAGCTGCAGCAGCTATTTTGTGACAAACATGAGGAGAAAGAGTAAAAAGACCCAAGCCTTTTACCGGCATCATTCATTATCTGCTATACCTCTGCCAGCAACTACTGACCTCTGCCCTACTTGTTAAGTGAGAAAAATAAACTTGTCTTTGAGTCACTGTTAGTACAGTTTCCTATTACTTGTCCCTAAAAGCAATCTTAATTGATACTTAATCATTCCCAAGTTAGTACAGTTTCCTATTACTTGTCCCTAAAAGCAATCTTAATTGATACTTAATCATTCCCAACAGTGATTTTACTTGAGTCCTATGAGCTGGGAAAACAGTGAAAATTCAAAAACTCCCTTCTCCTTTGTGCTCTAGAAAAGAGATTCTTGCAAAGAACCACCATTCCCCATGTGACTTAGAGTTAAGACTCACAAATGCTGCCCTTGTTTATCTGTGACAAAGACACAGACCCTCCGAATTTCCCTTTCAGTGCCTCATAAATGATCAGCTGCATGACTTGTCCCACAGATCAACTGCAACAAAATGCTTGCAAACCAAACTGATTGAGCTTCTCTCCTACTTTCAGGCCCCTAAACGTTGGCCCACCATTGGCCTGAGCCACCATCCAGCCCCTCCTGAAAACACACTGGCCTCAGGGTAAAATATTCTCTGACCTACTATCCAGTCATGCCACCTTTCATCTCAATTGCCCATACTGTCTCTCGCCTTGTTTACTTGTCTCTAAAAAAGAAAAACTCTTTTTTGCCTAATTCCTGAGACACTCACAGATCTTATGGTCCAAGTGTTCTCCTTATCACAATCATCTCCCCCCTCACTCTGCAATATTCCTTTTGAATAAAAGTCTCTCCTTACTAAGTCCAGACTTGTTTTTATTTGGCACTCTTACTCAAAAGTAGAATAGCAGACTGCCAGAAGAGTGCCGGTAAGACTTAGGAGCAAGTAAATGCATTAAACCAGTAGAGAAGTGCAGAAGCATTGCTAAAATGCACTGTCAGGGAAGAGAGGTAAGAGATAATAGCCATTAAATAGAAGTATATTTAATTTTGCATATTTACAACTCCATGTATTCTGTTACAGAAAGTGCTACCTCCTTCCCCAAGTCAGAAAAAATTATAATTACCAAAAATCATCATAAATTGTATTACAAAAACTTATAAACTTGCTAGGACCCACTGTATCCTTGGCCTCCAGAAGAAATCAGATGTAGACCTATTCTTGACTTTTCAGCTTAAAACAGGCTTCCCTTGGTGATCTGGTGGTGGTCACTGCAACAGATGTATATTCGGTACTCGAAATTTTCCAATCACTTTGACCTGCTATAAATTACTTTACTAATACTAGTAATTGTTCAGCTTCCAGTTTTATGTTCAATATCTCACGTAATCTTGTTAACACAGCCCTGTGATAGAGATGGGGATGTTAGTGTTACCTCCATTTTTATGGGAAGAAATGATGCTCACACAGGCTAAATTACTTGCCTGAGTCCCGTAGGCAATGAATCGGATTTGTTTATTCCTACAAATGCTGAGTGTGTGCTGAATTTTCTTAGCCTCTCACAGAAGAGCTCATTCCTATTTCTCAGGGGGGAGAGGAAGCCTCCTGAATCTATGACTAGAGAATCTGACCAACTCCAGCAACTCTGTGGCAAGTGACAGACTCCAATGGTATGAAGTGTAAGCATCTTTCACCCAAGAGCATCAATTGTAATGACAGGAATCAAAGCTACAGCTGCCACTGGGAAGGGTGGTACCAAGATGGTATGAGAAAAGGCAGTTCAAAATCTAATCTAATATTTAGATCACTCACAGAAAACCTGGCAGGTTTAATGCCTAATGATTACAGATAGCTAGATAAAATAATGATGATAGTTAATACTTGCTGAGTGCTTACTGAATACCAGACACTGGGGTGATATTGGCTTACTCCTACACATAATCCACGCAATGGTAATATGATGTATAGAGCACTGGTGAACCCATCTTTCAGACAAGGAAACAGCCTTAAAGTAGTTCTGAGGAATCTCTGGAAAAGGCAAGTCTGCAAAGACAGGAAGCAGATTTGTGGATGTCTGGGACTGGGAATGTGAACAGGGGATGTCTCTAAATGGCCAAGAAGTTTCTTTTGGGTGTATCACCGATGTTTCAAAACTAGACTGCATGAAGTTGCACAGCTCCATAAATTTACTAAAATTCATTTAACAATACACCTATGATGAGTAAATTTTATGCTATGCGAATGCTACGTCAATAAAGCAGTTAAAATAAAAAAATAGGTTGTGAAACTCACCTAAAGTCACCCAGCTCATAATCACAGAACCTGGCCTTGAAGCCAGTAATCTGTGGCCTGCCTCCAAAATGTCGCTGACCTCTCCAAACATATCATTGGATAAATGATAACCTGTTGAAGTGCATATAGTTATGGTGGGGTAAGCATATAATTTATCATTCCAGCCAGAATACTTTTGAGAGTGAAAGGGATGTGATAAGAATTTTCACCAGGACAACAGGTAGAAACCAGGCCCCTCGTGGGTATACTGGATGGGATATATATACTCTACTATGGCTCACAACAAAAACCATTTTCTTTACTGAGTGCTTCAAAATGTATCCTCTCATTGGATCCTCATGCAAATTTGTCAGGACAGGAATTATCTCCAGTTTGTAGATGAGGAAACAGAAAACCCAGCTAGGGTCTCAGGCTCAAAAGTCCTAAAATCACAGAGCAGCTAGGCATCAAAAAGATACTTTAGACTGGGAGTCGCCAAATTTGTCATGCTGGTTATCTTTGAACAGTCCATAGGCTAAGGATTGTTTTTACTTTTCTAAGTGGTTCTATAAGCACCACATAGTATCTTCCATTTTGAAACTTGGCCCACAAAGAGTCAAATATTTACTAGTTGGCCCTTTAGAGAAACAGTCTGGTGATTCCCGCTTGAGACCACTGCCACCACCACTTCCAAAACATACCACTTAGGGCAATTCTGAATTGCTACAGAAACTTATTGCAATGACACATGAGAGAGGAAGCTTTGTGTCATGGGATTCATATTTATATCCCTTCTTCAGTCACGTAGTGTTTACCATATAGGCTCAGACCACCCTTCATTTTGTTTTTAAATATTTTATTTATTTATTTATGAAAGACACAGAGAGAAAGAAGCAGAAACATAGGCAAAGGGAGAAGCAGGTTCCCTGCAGGAAGCCTGATACGGGACTTGATCCCAAAGCCCTGGGATCACGACCTGAGCCAAAGACAGACACTCAATCACTAAGCCATCCAGGGGCCCTTCAGACCACCCTTCAAAGTAAGTCTGCCAATCTGAAGCACACCATACCAGATAAATACCAAAAGCCTTAAATGTATCCTATTCAAACTCAGAAAAGAAAAAGAGACAATCGACCTCTAGAGTAACATATGTGGATTACACCAGGCATCTCATTAGAAACAATTCATAAGAAGAGAGAGTGGAGTAAAATATATAATATGTTGAAAAAAAAAGCCACCAACCAGGAATTCCATATCCAGTGGAACTGTCCTTCAAAAGGGAAGGAGAAATAATAGTTTTTCAGGCAAATAAAAACTGAAGAAATTCATCAGCAGAGACCTAAGCTCTGGAAGAAATGTTAAAAGATGTTCAAACAGAGAAAAAAATGATATAGGCCAGGAAGATCTACATAACATAAAAAGGGCTGTTTTATTGTCTTAAAGCTTCTCAAAGGTATGAACCCTGTCTTATTCATTAGGTATCACCAGGGCTTACATAGTGACAGGCACACGATAAGTCCTACAGACTGCGTGAATGAGTACATGAACAAATATTTTGCAGTTTTCTTTCCATTAACCCAAAGGTAGCTATAGAAAGGTGTCTTTCCTAAAGTAAATGGCAAGATGAGGTTGTTAGGTCTATCTCTAAGCTTTTCTGGGTCTTAAATGCACATTAAAAGGACCAAGCTAACATTCAAAGATTCATAGTTGCACAGATTCTCCTTTTCTTACAAGAATATATTCATTTGAAGGATGAAACAGCCTCACAAAATAATGTCAGTGGACAGTGAGTTTGGGAAGTAACACACTATTCCCATTGGAGGGTCCACTAGAATTCTCTTTCCACACAGAGGTGGTAGGCACTGATGCCAACAGCAGGTTGGAAGACCACGCAGGACCCATATTCCATTCAGCATTGTCCAAGTGCAGCCCCTGGTTCACCCTGGTACTGTTACGGTATTGTATCCAAGAATCTCAAATGCCCAATCCTTGCTGACAAGTCATTTATCCTCTCAAAGGGCCCCCTAGCCCAATGAAAACTGGGGTTTTGCTTTATTAATAGTCACCTCCCATGATCCCCATGTAGGAATTCAGTAGAGACAGAGTGAGGGCATGAAGCATGGCTATACCTAGAGACAGAAGTGGAGACTCCTACTCACCCCTCTCTCCTCATTCCCCCCAACTTAATTCTTGGAACCAACATTCCATCCAGCCTCACAACACATGCATATCCTGAGAGAGAAGAGAGGAGGAGAAGACCTGAGGCTCTAATGTATCCATCCAGTTGTGTGCTCAGGAAGATGGAAAAGGAGCAACAGAGAGCATGAGCTAGACAGCATAAGAGCTGGCCTCCGTCTGTAGTAGGTAGAAGGGTGCCATACATGGGTGCTCAGGATTCAGATGTAGTGGCCCTGACCACTAGTAAAACATGGCTTGATAAGTGCCCCAGGTTCAATAATTGTTCTATCACTCATGTTGGTAACTACCCCTCCCTCAGCAGAGAGGCAGAAGGATGAGAGAAGGGGGCAGAACAGTCCTGTATCTGGATATGATGGCATTCATGATGAAATTGGATTATGATCTCACCTGTGGGGGTGGTACTGGAAACTTTTCATGCATTGAGGTATATCTATTCTTGTGGGAGTTAAATTTGTGGTTCCCTCCTAAAGGCCAAACTTTCTCTTAGCCCAGCCTGGCTAAAAAGAATTTTCCTAAGAATGCCAGGCTTTTTATAGTTCAGTAGGTGCACAGCACTGAAAAGAACAGTCCCTGGAAAAGAACTGTCTGCTCCTCACCAAACTCTTTGATTGGAAGACCCTATTAAAGGTCAAAAGGCACAAAACAGGCAGTTCCTTCACCCTGCGCCAGACATTCAGATTTAAATATGTTAAGAAGTCTATCCATTAACCAGATCATCTGAGACTACGATTTACTTGGTCTAAATTGAGGATGGGAAGCTCTGCAGGCTGGTTTCATAATGTCTATTGGCATGCCACAGGGTCTATTGGCATAGTAACACAGCCCAGAGCTCCAACAAGACCTGACTGTAGATCACTTGAAATGCTTTTGTAAGGGACCCATGGCCCTTCTCTACCAGGGGCGTTTTAGTGCAGCTCAGAAGTTAATACTCACTCCCAAGTGGCCACTAAGTTAAAAATCCGTAGGAGTCTTCAAGTGGTCATTTCTTTTGTCTTACAATATTCTTTTTTTCTCACTCTTACCTTCAGTTTCTACTGCTTCTCTAGGGTACTCCTCTCCTCTCAACGTCAAAACCCCTGCCCTTCCTTCATCCCCTAGCACCATGCTGGATGCTCCCCAAACATTGGTGATATTCACAGTCCCTGGACTGGTAACCTCAGTATCACATGGTAACCGGTTAGAAATAAAATGCAAACTAAAGAAGAAAAAAAGAAATATAAGGCAAACTTTCTTGCCCCACACCAATCCACTGAATCAGAAACTGAAAGTGGGGTCTTGATTCTGAATTTTAATAGGCCCTGTGGGTGACTCTGATGCATACTTAAGTTTGAGTACCACACTGCCATATATCATTTCATTTGATGATTGTTGAGAGGTCAATATCATCCTGAAAGGTAATTATCATCCTTCGAAAAAATGAGTGGGAAATACCAGAAAGGGAGACAGAACATGGAAGACTCCTAACTCTGGGAAACAAACTAGGGGTGGTGTAAGGGGAGGTGGGCAGGGGGTGGGGATGACTGGGTGACGGGCACTGAGGTGGGCACTTGACGGGATGAGCATTGGGTGTTTTTCTATATGTTGGCAAATTGAACACCAATAAAAAATAAATGTATAAAAAAATTACTGTCCTTCAAAAGAAGCTGAGATTTCATTAAAAAAAAAAAAGTAACTGTACCACCCTGCTAATGAGTGGGGCCTGGCCCCTGGCTACTCTCCAACCCTAGCTTTACCCCAATCCTGTATGCTGGCTCTTCCTGGAAATAAGGCAAGCTCAGCCTGGCTCAGGGACTTAGCAATCAGTCTTCTGTCTACTGCCATGATTTAAAACCCAGCATGTCCCTTTGAATCTCATGGGAAACTTTACCATTAAAAACAAAAAGGCCAACAACAAATCATTTTATTATGAAGCATTTCAAACATACACAAAAGTAGAGAAAACAGATCAACCCCTAAATGAAGGAGGATTTTTCAAAAGGACTACCCAAACACATCTCCAGATTGATTAAAATTGGGATTCTGGGTAGGGCCTGGTCATATCTTGTCCTGTCTTTACAGATCCCCAGGTGATTCTAACGTGCATGAGCTTTGAAAATCCTCTCTGGTACATTCCTCCTCCAGAAACTTGCATGATGCCACCTCGCACTTCAATTCTATCTCCGCTCAAATGTTATCTCTGCAGCTTCCCGTATCTAAAACATACCACATCACCCCTGGCCACCACTGCCATACCCTTTCTCTATCCCTTCATCCCACTTTACTTTCTTCAGAGCATTTTTCACCCAACATCTCATTATATACTATGGATTTATTCTCATCAGGGAATGTCATTCATTCTTCAAGAACTCATTCACTTTTGAAACAGTAGGTGCATCTTCCTGTTCACGGCTTATCCCGAGTGACTGTGAGGGTGACAGCACATGGGAGGCATTTGATGAATATTCCCTGGATGAAAAAATGAATGACAGTGGACAGAATGGAGATTTTAATCCAGGACTATGTGCCTCCAAAATCCAAGTTCTCGCCATACCAGTGGCAGCTCTGGGCTAGTTTTCCTTACTCTCCAGAAAGAGAAAGTAGTTCTTGCCTTGAAGCAAGCTGTATATTTGGTGCTGAGCTTATCAAAGCTGGTTCATGTCTAGTTACTAGTTATGAGGTTTTGTGTGGCTCACTTCACAAGTCTGGGTCATATTTCCATCTGAAAAATAGGAAAATAATCTTGTCCCTACCCATCTTCCATACTGGTTTTCAGGCATAAAAGAAACTGATATTGGACAGCATTTTGTAAGTTAAATCACCATGTAAAGGTAAGTTATTAACATTACTACCTTCAAAGGAAAAAGAGAGAATGGAAACAGAGCAGGCAAAGGGAATAGAAAGAAGAAGTGAACAGAAAAGATGATGGTATTGGCCAGGATGGTTTCAGAAAAACTTTCAAAGTCCAAAAATTCTGTGATTTAATAGGAAAAAGGAAATGAAAAAGTATCAAAATACTGTGGCAATCTGTCCAAGAACATGATTCAGGATTATTTATCTACTAAAAAAAAAGTTGAAAATATTTTTCAAATTTAAAATATAATTTGTTTAAAATATAATTTGTTACAGTAGAGAACTCCAATGCCTCTATACTTACTTCAATCTTTTCAAAACATGTAATAATAGATCATCATCAGAGCTCGTGATGGACCAACATAAATCACTGTATACAATCCAGATCTTGGACTGACTTTATCATGATAGGGATATTCACCTAGAAAATATGCTCCTTACCCAAGTCATGGTAAAGACTCTGATAGAGGATACCTTTCTGGATGCCTGGGTGGCTCAGTGGCTGAGCATCTGCCTTTGGCTCAGGTCATGATCCCAGGGTCCTGAGATTGAGTCCTGCATTGGGATCCCCGCAGGGAGCCTCCTTCTCCTTCTGTCTATGTCTCTACCTCTCTGTGTCATGAATAAATAAATAAAATCTTTCCAAAAAAAAAAAAAAAAAAGAGGGTCCCTTTCATAGGGGCACTACATGTAAACTTACTGCTGCAAAGTTCAAGCAATCCAAGAAGACTTACCAAATAACCTGTCCCAGTTTCCCTTGTGGGTCTTACAGATGCTAAGAAAAATCAGACAGAGGTGGGGACTCATCTCAATAGAGAGGAAATCTTTACATGGTATTAAGAAATAGGATGAATGAAGCAGATGTTGATAGGCTTAAGGCAAAAGCCTTAATGCAGCACCTTTGAAAGTTACGTGGAGGGATCCCTGGGTGGCGCAGCAGTTTAGTGCCTGCCTTTGGCCCAGGGAGTGATCCTGGAGACCCGGGATCAAGTCCCATGTCGGGCTCCCGGTGCATGGAGCCTGCTTCTCCCTCTGCCTGTGTCTCTGCCTCTCTCTCTCTCTCTGTGTGACTATCATAAAAAAAAAAAAAAAAAAAAAAAAAAGAAAGTTACGTGGATCAATGGGACCTCCCAGTGGCCCTTCAACAGGAAAGGGTCCACTCTGATTACACCAGTTGTTGGAGTTTCAAAAGCCAGAAAGCAAAGACTGCAAAAAGACACCTCACCTAGACTCACCTGCAGCAATGGTCAGGTAGATTATCAAGATGAACAATTTCAGAGGGGCCATTGTCTTCTGGTCTGACCCTCAGTTGGGGACCTGGGGACCCAAGGCCATATGCACTCGTGGGTAAAGGGTTTGGGAGCGTGGAAGAAAAGATACATAACGGTCACATGCAGGGTGAATTGAACACCACTGGCCCACAAAACAGATCAAGGGCTTTGGGGCAGATAGGTGTAGGTCTACTCAGAGAGTGGGACAAGGTGAGTTCACTTTTGATAAGGTGTGGTATTCAGATGAAAAGATTTACTAACTAGAAATTCGAGGGACCTCCCTTCCAGGAGGAAGGTAAAACATGGGAGTCAACCTGGAAAGAAAATGGGGCTTCAACAAATAATGCTGGAAATAAAGCTGGAAAAAGCTAGAACCCAATAAGAGTTCTAAGAAAGGGTTCATACCCTGACCCAATAGGGCCTCTTGACATTTTAATACAGATGAACGTCAAAGGGGCTATGGGTGGTCCTGCATCCTAGCTGCTGAGGCTCAAGGGTACACCTACTGGAATCCCATGGCCCTTTAAACTTAGAGAGGTTATCTGGGAGCACCTGTAATTTACATCAGTGTACCATGACTCCCTTCCTCCCTACGACAGGTTGAAATAAGACAATAGTGTGGTTAGTACGGGTGGAAACTATTCTGAAGACCACTCATGTCCTCCCCAGCAGAGGGAAATGGGCCTGCTACATAACACTACACGATGGAAACAATACTCAGTACAAAGCCAGTCACTGTCTCAGCTCACAGGCACAGAGCACAAAAGCACAGGCCCACTGGAGAGGTACAGGGTAGAGTGGTCCGGCTTGGCTAGAGGACAGGACAGGGGGTACGCAGAGGAGTCGTGGGAGATAAAGCTAGAAATGGAAGTTGGGACCAAACCAGTTCAGCACACAGGGTAAACAACTTATGACAATACAACTTATAATTTTTCAACCTTACAAAGGCACAAAATCAACAGGTATTCAGTAGAAACTGTACTTTGAATTTTGATCTTTCCTGGGCTAGTGATACATGGCACAGTACGTTCCCCTGATGCTGGGCAGGGCAGGGAGCCACAGGGCAAATAACTGATACACTTATTACTATTCTGCACCCAAATGATCATTCTCTTTTTCATTTTTAGTACACCACCCAATAAATTACATGATGTTCAACATGTTAGTATTAAACGCGCTTAGTGTTAGATGATTTTGCCCAACTGTCAGCTGATGAAACCATTCTGAGCGCAGTGAAGATCAGGGAGGCTAAGCTATGACGTTCAGTAGGTGAGGTGTATTAAAGGCATTTGTGACTTATGATATTTTCAACTTATGATGGGGTTATCAGGATATAAACCAACCATAAGTTGGGAAACATCTGTAGCCTGCCCAGCAGCATCTGCCTTCCTTCAGAGAGGGAATGCAGGAGCCTACTGCTGGCACAGGTCTGGAAGAGCACAGGGGAGCTCTGATCCCAATTCAAACCTTCAGCAATCAACTTAACCTTTCCCCATACTCACTTTCGTATAGGTAAAAAGATGATAATTACAGTATCTTATGTTAAGACTGACATGAGACTACTAGATATTTACCCGAAGGATAAAAAAGTGCGGACTGGAAGGGGCACATGCAGCCCCATATTCCTAGCAGCATAATCCACAATAGCCAAAATATGGAAAGAGTCCAAATGTCCATTGACTGATGAATGGACAAAAAAGATGTGGTGTGTGTGTGCACACCACAGACTATTACTCAGGCATCAAAAAGAATGAAATCTTGCCATTTGCAATAATGTGGATGGAACTAGAGGGTATTATGCTAAGCAAAATAAGTCAGAGAAAGACCTATATCATGATTTCACTCATGTAGAATTTAAGACACAAGACAGATGAACAAAGGGGAAGGAAGGAAAAATAAGATAAAAACAGAGGGAGGCAAACCATAAGAGATGCTATAATTGAGAGAACAAACTGAAGTTTGCTAAAGGGGAAGTGGGTGGGGAGATGGGGTTAATGACTGACTGGTATTAAGGAGGGCACTTGGGAAGTGCACTGGGTGCTGTATGAGTGATGAAGCACTACTCCTGAAACCAATACTACACTATGTGTTGCCAACTTGAATTTATTTATTTATTTATTTAGTTCTTTGTTTGTTTATTTTTGAATTTAAATAAAATAAAAATATAAAAAACAAGACTGGCATAAGGGCATAAGGGTTGAGTAAATCACTGCCTGGGAAGCACTTGAACAGTGCCTGGCATATAAGGCATGCAATGTGTGTGCCCTGACACTAGTTATTCTTAGCATTAATCTGCAACCGACAGTGCCACTGAAAGGAGAGGGATAAGACCAAAGCCTCCCGTTCAGGTGTTTGATCAGACTGTAACATGTAGAAAGGAAGGGCTCAGAGAGGTGGAAGGCCAGGAGGCCAGTTAAAGAGGTCACTGCAATTCTAGGTGAGAGGTGGCACCCAAAGTAACAACCAACTGACAAAACTTGGCAAACGCCTGGATGTGGCTGGTAAGGAAAAATGGAACAGTCAGAAGAATAAAGGATTTTGTCTGAAATAATGTCCATTCTTGCACAGAGAAAACATTTGAAACCTCACTCAGAAATTATTTCTGCCTCTTCTGGGCTGTGAGCTTCCTGTTCATCTTGTCACACTCAGGGGCCCTGCTACACACAGGTTGTGAGTGCCTCCCTACTCTACAGTGTAATACTCTGGTCCTCTGCCAGGAAACCCTGATTTCACTTACTGTGACCTTTCAACCTGTGTGCCATGCAGCTGCTATCACACAGTATAGATGATGACAGACCTCAGGGGCAACGCAATCCGTCCACTTGGGTAGCTACCTGGTTCCAGAAGCACCTGGAGACTTGCTAATAACTTAGAGGACGGGGGGGGGGGGGGGGGGGGGGGGGGTTGGAATGGAGTTGGTTATCTTTCTGCCTAAAGCTCTGGACTAAATTAGTAAGTGCACCTTACAAAGGGGGCAGCCTGGAAAAGAAGCCCGAGCCTGAGATGATAGTAGCTCCCTTCTCGGGCACACCACTCCACACTCACGCTATCATCCTGCACCCCCAGTCTCTGAAAAGTCCAGTCTCCTTTCCACCTGTATGCAAACCCTGAGGTCCTCCCCACGCCGCCAACACACACACACACTCAAGTGGCACCCACCGGGAGGGGGATGCACGTCCCTTGCAGGCAAGGGCATAGGGCCAAGTTTTAACCCTATCCCTAACTGCCAACAAACCACTGCCACCGGGGGCTCAGAGCTGAAGCTGAATCCCAGGAGCTCCCAACGGCAGGGGGTAAGGTCGGTAGGAGGCTCTGCCCCGCGCTGGCTCCTCCCAGCTCCGCGTGACCCGCTCAGGCCCCGACTTCCGCGGTCGCAGCCCCGCACCTCCCGGGGCCCGGTCCTGGCGGGCCAGCCGCTACCTGGTCCAGCAGCCCGTAGATGCTGATGCCCAGGGCCTCCAGCAGCAGCTCCCAGCTGGCCCCGGGCAGCGCCGGCCGCCGGAGCTCCGCGCAGGCCTCCCGGAACTGGTCCTCGGAGAAGCCGCCGCCCGCAGGCTCCATCCTCGCACAGCCCGGCCGCGCCAGCCCCGCGGGCGCTGGGGGCGGGCCTAGAGGCTGCCCGGCGTGATTGGCAGGGAACCAGGGCGGCGGGGCACCGAGCTAACTGCTGCGGCCCGGGAAGGCTGGGGGCGGGGCCGGGGGCGGGGCCGGGGGCGGGGCCGGGGCGGGGCCTCGGGCCGGGGCGGGCTCAGAGACCTGGGCGGGGCGGAGCCGGGGCAGGCCGGGATGGAGAAAAGTAAAATCAGAAAAAAATTGGACTTGATCTGGGGGAAGATGGAGCGACTGGGAAAGTGAGGAGGCTTCAATACACAGAAGGAAAATGGAATAAACCAATGTCATCTCAGAAACCTCTCCGTAGCCCATCTCATACTCCTCCCCACCCCCATATCCTCCGATCCTGCTTGGGTGCCCCTCCTTTACCTTCCCTACAGAATGCTGGAGAAAACTCTGAGGCCAGGGGTCCTCTGGGGAGGAGAGATGGACCGCACAGGTATGCTTGATAATCTCAGGGCTCAGATGCTAGACCTTAAAACCATTCCAGTGTCATTTCTATTCCTTCTCTTATGCGTTTAAAAACGTTATCCTAGGGCAGCCCGGGGGGCGCAGCGGTTTGGCGCCTGCCTTTGGCCCAGGGCGCGATCCTGGAGACCCGGGATCGAATCCCACATCGGGCTCCCGGTGCATGGAGCCTGCTTCTCCCTCTGCCTGTGTCTCTGCCTCTCTCTCTCTCTCTGTGACTATCACAAATAAATAAAAATTAAAAAAAAAAAAAAAAAAAAAACGTTATCCTAGGGCAGCCCGGGGCGGGTGGGGGGGGGGGGGGCTCAGCGGTTTAGCGCCGCCTTCAGCCCAGGGCGTGATGCTGGAGACTCAGGATTGAGTCCCACATCGGGCTCCCTGCATGGAGCCTGCTTCTCCCTCTGCCTGTGTCTGCCTCTCTGTCTCTCTCTCATAAATAAATAAGTAAAATATATATTTAAAAATTATCCAAGAAGGGGTCCGTGGCGCAAACAGGATTAAGTAATCCAATCTATACTGGATTAGGTAATTTGCCACCCTGGACGTTGAAAGATCCATCTAAAACGGTTCATGGTTTCCACCCAGGATTTCCGCATTTTGCATAATTTAGATCTCTGAGCAACTCAAAGATCTTCTGTTCCCTCAGGTCCTTTGGGTATTACTTTCTGTCCTATCAGCACACTTTATTTGGCTTTGAATAAAGTAGGTAGTTTAAACGATGCGACACCACATGGAGGCCAATGAACTCTGAAATCCCATATTTCCTAATCTGTAAAATGGGATAAACATTGTGCAACCAGTGAGAATTGAGGAGGTGACTACGTAAAATAAACACAGAACATGTTTGCACATGTTTGGGCAATGCCTATCAAAGTAAATAAATGTTCAATGAAAAATTTCTACTTATTTTACATTACTATATTGAAATGTTTCTCTTTAAAGACTTGAAATGGATGGCAAACTCTAGGTTCATGCCAATTTCCAAGAAGAGAAATAAAATCAAATGTGGCAGCACAGATACGTTACTGTTTAACTCCATTCAGTGCTGGTTCTGTTCTGTTTTATGAGGATGGGAAGAGGGATGTGGTATTCTCCTAGACTAAATGCACAAGAGATCAGAGACATACTTTACTACTGTTTTTATAATGCCCTTTAAGTCCTCTCTTCTTTTTTATTTTTTTTAATTTTTTATTTTTTTAAATAAATTTATTTTTTATTGCTTTTCAATTTGCCAACATATAGAATAACACCCAGTGCTCATCCTGTCATGTACTCACCTCAGTGCCCGTCACCCATTCACCCCCACCCCCTGCCCAGCTCCCCTTCCACCACCCCAGTTCGTCTCCCAGAGTTAGGAGTCTTTCATGTTCTGTCTCCCTTTCTAATATTTTTCCACTCATTTTTTCTCCTTTCCCCTTTATTCCCTTTCATTATTTTTTATATTCCCCAAATGAATGAGAACATATAATGTTTGTCCTTCTCCGATTGACTAACTTCACTCAGCATAATACCCTCCAGTTCCATCCACGTCGAAGCAAATGGTGGGTATTTGTCGTTTCTAATGGCTGAGGAATATTCCATTGTATACATAGACCACATCTTCTTTATCCATTCATCTTTCGATGGACACCGAGGCTCCTTCCACAGTCTGGCTATTGTGGACATTGCTGCTATAAACATCGGGGTGCTGGTGTCCTGGCGTTTCACTGCATCTGAATCTTTGGGGTAAATCCCCAACAGTGTAATTGCTGGGTTGTAGGGCAGGTCTATTTTTAACTCTTTGAGGAACCTCCACACAGTTTTCCAGAGTGGCTGCACCAGTTCACGTTCCCACCAACAGTGCAGGAGGGTTCCCCTTTCTCCGCATCCTCTCCAACATTTGTGGTTTCCTGCCTTGTTAATTTGCCCCATTCTCACTGGTGTGAGGTGGTATCTCATTGTGGTTTTGATTTGTATTTCAATGATGGCAAGTGATGCAGAGCATTTTCTCATGTGCATGTTGGCCATGTCTATGTCTTCCTCTGTGAGATTTCTGTTCATGTCTTTTGCCCATTTCCTGATTGGATTGTTTGTTTCTTTGCTGTTGAGTTTAATAAGTTCTTTATAGATCTTGGAAACTAGCCCTTTATCTGATACGTCATTTGCAAATATCTTCTCCCATTCTGTAGGTTGTCTTTGAGTTTTGTTGACGGTATCTTTTGCTTTGCAAAAGCTTCTTATCTTGACGAAGTCCCAATAGTTCATTTTTGCTTTTGTTTCACTTGCCTTCATGGATGAATCTTGCAAGAAGTTACTGTGGCCGAGTTCAAAAAGGGTGTTGCCTGTGTTCTCCTCTAGGATTTTGATGGAATCTTGTCTCACATTAAGATCTTTCATCCATTTTGAGTTTATCTTTATATATATGCAAGAGAGTGGTCTAGTTTCATTCTTCTGCATGTGGATGTCCAGTTTTCCCAGCACCATTTATTGAAGAGACTGTCTTTTTTCCAATGGATAGTCTTTCCTCCTTTGTCGAATATTAGTTGGCCATAAAATTGAGGGTCCACTTCTGGATTCTCTATTTTGTTCCATTGATCTATGTGTCTGTTTTTGTGCCAGTACCACACTGTCTTGATGACCACAGCTTTGTAGTCTCTTCTTTATACAAACTGTATTATGTTTCAAATTCAATTGCTTGGGGGCAGCCTGGGTGGCTCAGTGGTATAGCGCCACCTTCAGCCCAGGGCCTGATCCTGGAGACCTGGCATCTAGAGAGTCCCATGTCAGGCTCCCTGCATGGAGCCTGCTGCTCCCTCTGCCTGTGTCTCTGCCTCTGTGTGTGTGTGTGTGTGTGTGTGTGTGTGTGTGTGTCATGAATAAATAAATAAAATCTTTAAAAAAATAAATAAAATTCAATTTCTTTAAAAAAGCAATTTTACCAGTTAAGAACTATTTTCAAATAGCTTCAAGGAATCCCATTATAAAGGTGTGCTTTGATGAAGCTGAACCTGTATCACTACGTAACAATAGATTAATGAAAACAACAGGAGAGTGTAAATGACACTGTGCAATATATGAGATATAGGCCAGAAATTCAAATTGCACATGCAATATATATGTTTGTAAGTGTGTTTACCTACTAAATTCAGAAAGTCAATACACATATATTTGGGTATGTTGAGATCTATACCCATGTTTACTTTATTATAGTTAATGAAGGAAAGAATGCTGCCAGCAAATAGCTTTTATTTTGTGCAACCTCAGAGACTAGAAAAGACTCGGAGAGAGGGCTAGATCGGCCTGTTCTCCTTTAGCACTTGTCTATTTTAATAGACCATCCCACTGCCTTTGTGAAAATGCTCTCTAGAGGAACTTCAACAAACATGACAGCTGATGCTCCTGGCCTCAAACATGGAAAGCCTGGGCAAAATATACCAAAAATAGTCTTAAATATATAGTTCAGCTGAAAATAAAGAGTAGATACCAGATTTCAGAAAGGAAAGAGAGAATGAAAGCCAGAGACCCAAGCACACTGGATATCTTTAGAAGGGATTGAATACCCCCCACCTGCCTCCCTGAAGCCTTGTTTCTCATGGGGAAACTTCCTTCCTTTAGACTAATACTCTTGGCCTCAATCATGGACTCCCTCCTTCTCATGAGAAGAGGGGTGATTTAAATGGTTGATGAGTTTAAGAAAAGGAACTACTAGGCATGTCTGGATCAACCCCTTCTGGCCTCTCCGTTCTAGCACCTCTCTATTGTAGAAAATGTGCATTCTCACCTGCCCTAGGTTATATTGTACTGCAGAGTGAAGGCTGTGCTCCTAGAAATGAGACTTTCCCATGCTGTCTGTGTCTGGAGAGCAAGTTTGGTTACAGGCAGAGTGTTTTAATTCTTCTGTTGCCACTGCTTCATTGCAATAAAGGTGAAATGCTCATTTCTGTGGTCAGACTTCCACATCTGTCTAAATGGATTCAGAACATAGGTGGGGAAGAGAGGAATAAGAATTTGGAGCTTCCTAAGTTCCAAACAGACAGAGGCTCCAGCGGCAGGATCTGGGGTTCTGATACTCACACAGGGACTGAAGATGTGGCACTCGGCCACAGGTGGTAGGAGATTGGGTGGGGGGACTGTCATAAAGCATGGATCCCCTTGGGGTGGCTGAGCAGCTCGATCGGTTAAGTGTCCAACTCTTTGTTTCTGTTCAGGTCATGATGTCAGGGTCCTGAGATCAGGCCCTGAGTCAGGCTCCACAGGCTCAGGGTGTGGAGTCTCCTTGAGATTTTCTCACTCCCTCACCTTCTGTCTCTCTCCTCCTCCCTCGCTTCCTCTAAAGAAAATGAAAAATAGAGCTTGTATCCCTCAAGATCTGCTCCTTCCATTCCCAGGAAACCAGAAAGTCCCTGCCTGTACACCACAGAGCCCTCAAGGAAGCTCACGCTCCCTGAAGTCTTAAATAAAAAGAAATAAAAAGACAACTGTGAGAAACTAAATCCCAAGCATATGCCAGAGATGGGACCTAAATTCGTGTTATCTGTACTGTGTGGGAGCCACAAAGAGATCAATTAACGCCAAATCTGATTCAGGACCATTGAAAACTCTGAGATCCTGCTGGTATCAGAGTTAGGGACACTTTCACAACTAGGACACATGGAATTACCTAGGAGATAACACCCACAGAAGATGCATATACAGTAAGTGAGTTACAAAGATCTGAGTAAACATCCCTCCACATGAGAGAGTTAGCAGATGTGCAAACAGGACTATCAGAACCAAGGAACTACAGTTAACAACAGGCCAATATGAGTAATTTTCAATATGCATTTCTGACATTTAATGAAAGCAAAGAATGTCTAGAGACGGAACACTAAGAAAAAAACGAATTTAAAAAGAACCTTCTGCAAGTGAAAAATACAATAGTCACTAACATTAGACTATTAAAAGAGAGGTAAAATTGTACAAGAGAAATAAAAGGATAAGAAGGCGGCTATGACAGAATGCTCTAGAAAGCAACATGGAGGTAGAAAAAAAATGGAAAACATGGGGGCACCTGGCTGGCTCAGTCCGAGTAGCATATGACTCCTGTCCTCTGGTTTCTGAGTTCGATCCCCAAGTTGGATATAGAGATTACTTAAATTAAAACTTTAAATAAATTAATTAATTTAATTAAATCACAATGAGGTGGGCAGCCCCGGTAGCACAGCGGTTTAGCGTCGCCTGCAGCCCCGGGCGTGATCCTGGAGACCTGGGATCGAGTCCCACGTCAGGCTCCCTGCATGGAGCCTGCTTCTCCCTCTGCCTGTGTCTCTGCCTCTCTCTCTGTGTGTCTCTCATGAATAAATAAATAAAATCTTTAAAAAAAAAATCCTCTCTCCCCCTCTCCCTCTGCCCCAAAGATTTCTTAAAAACATAAAATAGCACAAATGATGAAAGAAAAGATGAACTGATCTATAGCAGAAAGCAAAAACTACTGCTCAACTATATACTATAAATAAATCAAAACCCAACACAGATTGGTAGAAGACATTTGTTACACAGATAACAATGGATCAATATTGATTATATACATGGAATTCCTATAAATCATTAAGTAAAACCCACATAATGCAATTGAAAATATGAACAGGGAAAAAAATCCAAATGGCACATAAACACATGTAAAATTGTTTAACATCCATAGTAACTGGGGAGAAGCAAAATAAATCATACCATTTCATTTCTATTAAATTGTCAAAAACTTAAATATTAGATGTTGGTAAATATACAAGGAAATGAAAGCTCACACATAAAATGCTCTAGTTAAAATAAATGGTAGTTTGAAAAACACTTGAAAAGACCTATGAAAATTGAGTATCCACATACTACCTGGTCTAGCTGTTCCACATTGGTGAGTGTATACCTGAGAGAACCACTAGTATTATGTAAAGATACACATTATTCTAGTGGCAAACAATTGGAAACAACAGAAAATATTCACCAAACACAGAATAAATAAATTGTGGTATATTCATCATATAACTTTTGAAGTAAAAAAATAACCTATTTGTATATCATGGATAAAACTTGAAAACACTCTTGAATGAGGAAAGTAAGTTGCAGAAGAATGTACAGAATAAGATACTTTATAGTGTTTAGTCTGAAAACTTCCCAATGTGAATGGGAAGGATTCAGGTTAACTTCAAAAGTAGCTGTATCATCTTAATTCTTTAAAAAATTATGATGCAAATAAGGCACAATATTAACATATATACGAGGTCATGAGTGTTTTATTATTCTCTACACCTTTCTATATATTTGAAATTTGTATAATGTAAAAAAATTAAAGAAATAATTCTAATAGGGATCCCTGGGTGGCGCAGCGGTTTAGCGCCTGCCTTTGGCCCAGGGTGCGATCCTGGAGACCCGGGATCGAATCCCACATCGGGCTCCCGGTGCATGGAGCCTGCTCCTCCCTCTGCCTGTGTCTCTGCCTCTCTCTCTCTCTGTGTGACTATCATAAATAAATAAAAATTAAAAAAAAAAGAAAGAATTCTAATAAAGATATAATACTACTTAAAAATAGCAGAAGAAACAGAAAAACACTATTCTGGAATACCATGTAAAATGAATGAATGAATAATCAATGTTCACAAATGCCTAACTTTGCACAGAGAAGAAATATGGATAACTTGCTATGATTGATCAGTATTGGTGTGTGTGTGTGTGTGTGTGTGTGTGTGTTTAACTGGGGGACTAAAGTATATCTATCTTTATTTACTAGGAAAAGCTGCCAGGTACCAAGAAACTGAGAAGCGAATGAACTGTATGGTATCATGGATAAAACAAATGGGTAAAGATCACTTCTCACTTTCCACAGTGATGTTTTTCACCGTATAGAACTAATTTGGTCTGTGGATCCCCCAGACAGAGTCGTGGTCACAAAAACTAGCTTTGCAATCAAAAGATCGGGGTCCCAGGCACTTAGAGAACCAGGCAGATCACTTTAATTTTTTAAACTTATTTACCTAACAGTGATATAAAAATACCTATCTCAGAGATTTGCTGAGAGGATTACACAAATAATACAAACAAAGGCACTCTGTAATGTGAAAGTGGACCCTTACGGAACGTATTTTCTCAATAGTTATTGCTAAATTCTATAGCTGAGTTGAATTTAATCTGTCTCAGTGGTGGTCCAAATCAGTTTACTTCTTTTCTATTTGACTTCTACTGTTGAATGTTTGCTCCCACTAAAATGCTCGAGAGTTTTGCCTTTCTAGGGCAGTGGAGAAGCAGAGGATGATGACGCTGTTACTGGGCTCCAAAGCTTATAAAATAACAACCTGTAAGTCGCTTAATAATAGCTTAAGCCTGCTGAGTACTCATTATGAGCCAGGAACTATGCTAAGTGTTTTCATTTAATCCTCGCGATACCACTCTGAAATCAGTTCCATTATGATCTCCAGATTTTACATGAAGAAACTAAAGGTTAGATAAATAAAGTAACTTGGCCAAGGACACATGGGTAGGTCAAAGGAAGAGAGTTGATGCTGGTAGCTGGTTCTATTGGGTTCTAGAGCCTACTTTCTCATACCTGCATCACCTACTATCAACATAGGATCTATAGACATGAACAGTGAAAGTAGCTGCTAACTCAATTATATCTGTAAGAGTTTTCACTCTTAAAAGACTTTTTATGAACCATTCTAGCCATAAAACTATATAATTTAATAGAAGAAACGGATTTAAATATTGCCTTTAATTTGTTCTCATTTATGTATTCACATACTCACTTCTTCGATAAATACTGATCATCAGTAAATATTTCTCCAACAAATTAGTACATTAATAGATTAAAGAACAAAATAAAGGCAATATCTGAATCCTCTTAAGTATGAGCTTTTATGCTTCTATGGCCATAACAGCAATTGTAAGGTACAAAATGTGAGATGCAAATTCTCATCCTTAGCTTGCCATCCTCATGAACACACGAACAATTAATTTGAGAAATTATTTTATGTACGTGTGATACATTATCTAGCCCACCACTTTTACTTTATGGAACCAGTACCATACTGTCTTGGTGACTAGAGCTTTATGATATGGCTTGAAGTCTGGAACTGTGATGCCTCCAGCTTTGTTTTTCTCTTTTCAAGATTGCTTGGCTATTCAGGGTCTTCTGTGGCACCCCTTTTATTTTATAAGAGAGAATTAGAACAAGAGAATGAATGCACAAAGAGACAATACCTTGGATAACCCCCTGGTTATTCAGTTAGCCAAACCATGTTTCCCAGGTCCATATAGACTAAAAGTTCCTGGTCCATTTAGCTTGCTAATATAAGGAAAATAAGACATATATACAGGTGTTAAGAAAGATGAGTTTATAGTTTTGCTTATTGGGACATATACTGTAAGTGAGCTTTTAACTGATAGTTCAGAGATGCCTGGGTGGCTCAATGATTGAGCACCTGACTTTGGCTCAGGGCGTGATCCCGGAGTCCCTCATCGGGCTCCCTACATGGAGCCTGCTTCTCCCTCTGCCTCTGTCTCTGCCTCTCTCTCTCTCTCTCTGTGTCTCTCATGAATAAATAAATAAAATATTTTTTTAAAAAACTGACAGTTCAGAAAACCAGTTGTCTGAATTCTGGAAGAGATCAGAGAATAAAGTCATCAACCAGTAAAGGGATTCCAGAGATGAGCTGGAAGTATTGTATTTCTAAATCCCTTCCGCTGCCCTGACTAATCACTGCAGGGGATCCGAGTTCAGCGCTAGGGCATTTCAGACAAAAGTTTAGGGTTTCACTTGGGCTGTGGTCCCCAGACTGCACTCTGACACTCATCGGCATATACACACTTGCTGCCCTTTTCTTTCTGTACACCTGGAGTCCTCTCTCAGAGGGCAGGACTCCAGTCTGGGTCAGAAGCTTAGCTGTCTTCTCCGGGAATATAGACCAAGTCCTCCGTGCATTCTGCTGACTTAGGTTAGGCCAGTTCCATCTGGGCAAAGGACTCATTCGGGTCGCCTCTCCTTGCTGCCATCTCCCTACAGTTGTGTGCCCATCACCTCTGTATGGAGGTCTGAAAATTTACACATATTCTGCTCTCTTTCCTTCAAATCCTGTGTACAATTAGTCAACAGTTTTGCTATTTATACTTTGCACATGACTTAGGTTTGTTCCCTTCTTTCTGTCTGCACTGCCTACTGTCACCGAAGCCACCATCGCTGTTCCCCTGCCTGCCCAGTGCACCTTTCAATCAGTCGGTACGAAGTCCACTCCCCCCATGGAGAGACAGCGCTGTATTACAATTCTGTGTCCACTGCTCCTGTCACTCCTTTCCTGACAACCGGCCACTGGCTTCACTTTGTGCAAAACAACATTGAGAGCTCTCACCCTAGCTTACAACATCCTGTAGCATCTCGCTGGCCCTTTCTGTGTGCCCTGTCCCCATTGTCCCCATTCTCCCCTCACTGCCCTCCAGCTGGCCATCCCCTAGTGTTTGGGGTCAGGCCACCTGTTCCCCTGGCTTCTGTCTCAGCTGCCCTCCCCACACTCCTCCCTCATTCCCACCTTTCAGGTATCAGTCAGAACCTTTTTTCCATAGACTCTTCTTCTCCAGCTTCTTTCATGTGCTATCTCAGCCTTTGCTTTTTGTTTTTTCTCCTGTACAAAATTGCTTTCCAGGGGCACCTGGGTGGCTTACTCAGTTGATTTCGGCTCAGGTCATGAGATAGATGGAGCCCCATGTTGGGCTCCCTGCTGGGCATGGAGCCTGCTTAAGATTCTCTCTCTTCCTCTCATTCTGCCCCTCCTTCTTCCCTCTTAAAAAAAAAAAAATATTTCCACTTGTGATTGGACCTGCATCCCAGGGGGAGCAGGAGGAAAACAAAAGGTAAACAAATAAATACTAATTCCTTTCTAGCACCGATCTTGATCTGTAATTAGCTGAGTACCTGTCTCCTCCATCAGAGCGCATAAGCTCAACATTTAGACCTGTCCATCCCTCTCACAACCGTGTCCCCAGTTATTAGCCCACACCTGGTATATAAACATCTGTTGAGTGTTAATAGAATGTTGATGTGCATTCTGATATTCATTATTATATAATATACATATATTCAATTATCATATATGTTCATATATTCAATATCAGAATATATACACACATATATATGAATTGTATGTGTACGTATTTTGTTGATTTTCCTATATATGTGTACATATATATGAATGTATATGTATAACCCAACCACCATACTAAATGCTTTTGTTAGTTCCATTAGTTTTTAAGTTGTTCTCAGTTTTCTATATTAACAATCATATTGCCGAGGAAAAAAGGATAAATTCACCATACCTTTTCCAATAGCTATACCAATAATTTTCCATTCTCATGTTATTAAATGGACTGGAACAGTGGTTTCCAGATGCCCAAGGAGACACCTCTGGCTCCATCATGGGAAGGAAGGCAAACTAGCAGCTTAGAGTTCAAGTCCTCCAACCCTGTTTCACAAACAAGAGCTGAGCTTTTGTTGGTTTTCTTTTTTGGAGCTCTGGAAACAAGTTTATGGGGGGAAATTTTAAACTACACGTTTACTGTTCTTGAGCTCTTAATTTTGATTAATCCTCAAAGTTCTGAGGGCACCTAGGTGGCTCAGTTGGTTAAGCATCTGCATTTGGCTCAGGTCATGATCCCAGGATCCTGGAATAGAGCCCCACATGGGGCTTCCTGCTCTGCAGGGAGCTTGCGTCTCCCTGCCTCTGCCTCCACCTCCTACTCTCTCTCTCTCTCTCTCTCATAAATAAATAAATAAATAAATAAATAAATAAATAAATAAAATCTAAAAAAAAGTCCTCAAAGTCCTGTAAATTTTGAAGATTGGCACTTAGTATTAGGGAGAATTCCTTGACTTATATTTCTCTCTGCAATACATATTGTATTTCTCCATTCTTATGGGAAGTTTGATTTGTCTTTTATGTTCAAGAGCTTTGCCTGGTTATGCCTAGGCATATGTTCCATTCAACTTTCAGTGAACCATTCTTACACTTCAAACTTAAATGTTTATTTAGGTGAAACATTTCTTCTTCTGTTGCTTTTATTTTTCTTGTGTTCTCGTGATTCCAATTCCTGTTATGGAATTCCTACTTCACACAAACTACATCTTCCAGACTCCTTAATTTCCTATCTTTTTCTCTCATTATTTTCAATTATTTATTATTTCTTGAGAAATAGTCTTAAGAAAACTCTCAAGTTTATCTTCAGTTTCACTAATCAACTCTTCTCGGTATGAGAGGACATTCATTCCTTTACTGGGAGTTGATCATAGCAAATATATTTCTAATTTTCACCTGGTCTTTCCAGACTTCTGATTTTTTTCTTGTTCATGCTGTCAACTCCTATTTTGGAGATGAAATATCTTCTTAAATTTTATTGAGAAAAAGACTTAAAACCTTTTTAAAATGTTCACTTTATGATAAATATATTTTATATAATGATAAATTTATTGCTTATGATAAATATATATCTTAATACGATTTAGTAGAAAAGCAGAAGCAGTGCAGGAAATGGAAACAGGCAGTAGAAATATTTGACAATACAGTATATTGAGATCTTGGGCACTGGTATATCATTTCTAGCCCCTAATATTAATTATGAAGCATTATCAATTTTTGCTTTAGCTTCTAACACATCTTCATGGAGAACATGGGGCGTAAGAGTAAAATTTTTAAAAACCCAGCAATCGAAACAGCTGAAATCAGACTGACTGTTTACTTTATAAATACGTAAAGGTATTATGGGACATCTTCCCAATGGAACACTATGTAGCCACTTCATGGGCCATTTTATCGACCTGGAAAGAATGTTTGTCATAAACAGTGCTAAAAGCAAGTGTGTAAAAATCACATACAGCATAATCCTATCGTTGTAAGAAAAATAACACACATCTTATGTAGAGAAAATAGAATAAAGATACAGCAAAATGTTGACAGCTCTGTTGAAGGTAGAGTTAACATTTAATTTTTATTTTCTATTTATACTTATCCCTATTTAACTTTTACATCATGAGTAAGTTTTCCTGGTGTTATTAAAAAGGAAATAAGAAGACATCATGATTCTTTAAAATGGTAATTTCTGCATAAGGACTTTCAGTCGCGGGCTAAGGCACATTGTGATCCTTTTGTTCAAGTTAAATTTGCTAATGCAATACAGACCTGCAGTCGGCAGAGGGCGCAGAGGAGTAAGAGAAGGAAGTGAGGTGAAAGCTGGTGTGTATGTAGCTGGTTTTATGGTTTCATAACCTAAAGGTTATTTTGATATTCTTTTCACTCATGTATCCAAGAAAATTCCAAAGGATCATAGACACATAATTGCACTTTGGCAACCCACTTATATTGCGAAATGTCTGGCATTTATGTTATCTGGAGAGTCAAACATGTACTCTGAGTGGGTAAAGGGAATTAAAAATAATGAGTGTCTATTTTATGCCAGGCACTGACGCATACTTTGTATGCTGTAGTCTCCTATGCAAAATGTATTTTGATAAATTTCATCAGACATTGTAGATGGATTAACACAAACCCTTGATAAGGTTTTAATTTTTTCAAAAGTTCACAAAGTCTGGAGATACAAAATCTCACAGCTACAGACCACTTTAAAGCTTATTAAACACTTGCAGCTTTATATTTCATTTTATGCAATATCCTGTGAAATAGATCATGTTTTTAAAGACGAAGAAATGAACAGGTTAAGTGGTTTATGGAATGTGGTGGCAAAGTTAGAGGTTCTCCCCATCGGGTCTGTGAGTCTGGGCATTCTGATTTGACTGTGCTGTTTCTCTAATAATCTAGATATCCTCAGACATAATTAGCACCTTAGCCCCACTGAAGAACCAAATGATATGAGTAATTGTTAATAACAATACAAATCAAAGAATTTTAGTCTCCCCCCCCCCTTTTTTTTAACAGGATTTGACATTATAATACCCATCTCTGGTTCTTGAATTAATTAATTTAGGTTTGGTGGGTTTCAACATACTAATTTAGAGACAGGCATTCAAAATGTGAAAAATAAAATAAATGTGGTGAGATTATGTCCTGTTTTTGTTGTTGTTGTTTTGTTTTTGAGCAACAGTGCTCTTTCTTTTAAGAAAAAATCATGGCTATGGATGATGGTGTTCTTTTTTTTTTTCTCCTGTACTAGTTTAGCAAAACCAAAGTTTGAAATCCTATGTCAGTCTCTCTCCACCCACTGGACTGGTTTACTCATCTGAGTCCCCAAGGAAGCACCATTGTTGATCAGCAATGAGCAATCCTAGACTCTCAGGCTGCATCAGGCTGCCAAGTTTCTTAATTAATAAAGCCATTCATGAACTCTTCAGGTAAACGAATAGACAGGTGCGTTTGTATTGCAAGTTTTCCAAAATTCTTGAATAGAAACATTTTAGTGGCTAATGAGCACTGCACATTTTCTCAACAGCTGGCTTCTTACAAACAAATCCTGGTAATCTGCCCAAGAAGTTTTTAAAGAAAGTTGTAAGAAAGAAAATGGAGGAATAGGATAGAGCTATTTTCAATTTGCATGGAAAAAACTGTCCCTTGGGGGTGAAAAAAATAAACCCCTGTTCACCCCTCTAAACCATGTGCTACTGTAGACATAGATGCACAGAGCTCACTACTTTAAAAACATCTGTCCCTCTTTCAGATGAGACATCCCCAAACCCCGTATTGAAAGGAAATTCATATTTTAAGCCTAAAGAGAGGTTCATGAAGTATAGGAAAAGACAGAAAATAAATATTAGTTGGGATGCATTAAGAAAGCAACAGAATGATTCATATTGACTTTTTGAGATAGTAAGAAACTGCAAAGAAAATAGTAATGAGTGAGTCCCTTAATCTGTTCAGGTTTCACTGTTCCCAAGTTGAAAATGAAAGAGCTAGACTAGATGATTTTCACGCCCCTCCCCCCCACTTGCAGCCTAAAAGATACGAGTCTGGCACTTTCTGACTCATTTGAGTAGATTTTTACAATCTGTCAGTGCTTTTGTAGCCTCCATGTTCAGGGCATGAAATGGTTAATGGAAAGCCCTGGCCAGCTGCTGCTGGAGGGGAGTTGATGGTGGCAGAGTCCACATTTCCCTGCAATGGGGGTCCTTGTCAGCTGAATTCAATCTGGAAACTAATTCCTTCTGCTAAAAGGAGGGAGCGAGATATATAAACCAGCCACAATGCTGGGAGAACACAGAAGCCACAGTGATGGAATGCCCAGAATGTAAAAGGAAGTCATAAAGTAGGTAAACAGAGAGAGAGAGGCCATTCTTGAAGAAAATGAGATAACCAGAGAGGCGTTTCATAGGATGTATTGGAGGGGAAAAAGTCATCCTTCAGAGTGGATGAGTCTCCCTACTAACACTGTGAATTCTGAGCAGTTGCAGATGCGAAACCTGTTTAATTTCCTATCTCCGAAAGGTCAACATACCAGGAAGCAGCCATCCCAGCACAAAGCAGAAAAGAGCCAGAACCAAATGAGGGAAACCAGAGTACGGAGATGCTACCTGATTTGTCCACAGTCACAACATTTTAGGCAATAGAGCTGACCCAGATAAGCTAAAATGTAGGTCTTCTAACACCTAGTACCTCAAAGCTTTTCTATGGAAGAAATATGTTTTAACGCCTACTGTGTGCATCAGGTCCTATGCTTTGGCACAGGGGTCAGGATGATAAATTTTGTATAGCCCCTGCACTTGAACTCTCAGACTCCTGGAGGAGATAGACAAGCAAAACAGCGACTTCCCACATAATTTGGTGAGGGCTATATGTAAGTAGAGCAGTGTTTTCAATCAGGAACAATTTGGCCCCCAGGGGACACTTGGCAATGTCCAAAGACATGTTTGGTTTGCCCCTTGGGGGTTGCTACTGGCGTCTAGTGGGTAGAGGCGAGGGAGGCTGCTACACATCTTAAAATGAGCAGGTCAGCTCCTCCACAAAAAAAAGAAAGAAAAAAAATCATCCAGCCCCAAAAGTCAAACATGCCCAGCCTAAGAGACCCTGGCTTTGAGCAGGATGGGGACACCATAGAAGGGAACTGAAGCCTACCTAATCTGAAGATGGAGGAGGACTTACCAGTGAAGGGGATACTTGAGGTGGTCAGGAAAGATGAGTACACATCATATTGAGTCTCTAAGAGTAGGAATCAGCAAGTCATGAGGAACATGAAAAAAAAAAAATGTATTGTAGTTGTAATGTATAATATGATCCAAGCTGGAGCTGAGGCTGGAGAGGAAGGAGCCAGCTCATGGTGGGGGGCTTTGTGTGTCACAGTGAGGTTCCAAACTTTCAATGAAGAGAAACCATTGATGGGCTTTATCCAGAGGAGCAGCATGGTTAGGCTCAAATACTCAATGGCTTGTTATATTGGTGTCAAGCAGAGGATCTCAAACTTCATTTGGGACACGTATTTAAAAATGCAGATTCCTGGACCTTTCAAAGACACATACATTCACATACACACACATGCATACCAAATATCCTGAGGCTGTAATGCAATAGGTCTGGGCAGGAACCCAGAAACCTGTATTTTTGACAAGTACCCTGTGCAGTTTTGGTGCCGGAAGTCCAAATCCTTGCTGGTGCACAGAATATACTTGACGGTGATAAGCCTGTGATCCCAGCACAAAGAAAATAAAAAAGGAATGTTAGAAAGAGAGGGATATATAAGGCTATCCTTTTCTCTGGTCTAATCCATAAACGTGAGAATGTGAACTAGGAGCATTAGGAAATCCACTGGGTCAAGGCAAGTCTCCACACTGAAAGGCACAGCTGCTCTTTCTGGATCCTGGGGCGGGAGGTAGAGCTGGGGGTGGGGGGGCAGGGTGGAGAAGCACAAAGGAATTATGCTCTCCGTGTGACACCCTTTTGGCAGCTTCTGGAGAGCCCGGTTGCTTCTACAAAACCTGTCAAAATTCTCTGTCCCAGAGCCTGATTGGTAGAGCGGCCCCTGCTTCCTGTTCCCAGAAAGACTCACCCTTAGGCTTTCCTATGCGTCCAGCAGCTCCTGTGTCTTGTCACATAAAACCGTGAACCCAGGTCTCCGGCTCCAGTCATAGTATGTCAGTGACAGCAGAGTAAGTCTCCCCAAATGGGAAATTCTGACCCCTGCTGCTTGACTTCCAAATTCAATGTACTATTTATCTTGTTATTGATCTCCTTGGACACCCCACACTCCCTACTGCACTGGCTTTGGGTCAGCAAGAGTGGAAATTAGTGTGTGATTGCAGCAAACCTAGAATTAATTTCTGATTGGAACTGAAGAAAACCTTTGCACTGCGGTCAGCCTCTGAGCCAGATGTCTGTGACTCTCGTCACTGGGAAATAGATGAATATATCCACAGTAAGAGGTCAGTGGCTTTGCTGACAGATGCTGAACCAGGCACTATTATTTTTTTTTTTTTTTAAGAAGCTTCCTACAGCTGTTCTGGTAGCTTGGATAGTCATGTTAGCTGTTTCTCCAAGCTGTCTTGTCTAAGTTCTCAGATATTATAAGCCCAAATAGGATTTTTAAAAATAGGATAAAGGGAAAGAATAGTAAAAGATCTACAGACGGGACCCTGAGCTCCAACAGATGGGACTCTGAAAAAGAGGAAAGAAGATTCAAATCCAAATTTCCTGCTCATGGCTGTTTTCATTGCACAACCAGAGCGGAGAGTCAGAGATGTTAATTTTGCTGTGGAAGCCATCCAAAACCTTACCCTGTGACCCCAGGAAAAAAGATCAAGTCAAACTGGAGCTATAAAGAAAGTTTTCCAAACTAAGTTTAATTTAGAAAATAAATACCAAGAAATAAGGGGAGAGAGGTTCTTCTGAGACTTCTGGGCCCATCAAATTGGAAGTCATCCAAAGTTATCAATGGCAGATTTACCAACCAAGTACAAGTGGCCAGTTGTAGTTGAAAGTGAACTTGGGTGCCCCTCAGTATACCAATAGAAGAAACATTGTGTTCTTGTTCTTGGGCCTTGCACTGTCTTGGGCTCATTAGTTTTACCAAGCTTTACAATTGCTTTTACAAAGACAATGATGCCTGTTTCCTGTATAGTTTATTTAAGTAAACAAAAAGGAGACAGCAAGGTACTATCTCCTCTCTGAAGCAAAGCTTTAAAATTTTTATCTAAAGAAAGAAAGCAAGAGATCTGTTCTCTGCATTGTTCCATAAGATAAGCTTATAAGATAAATAGTTCTATTTTGAACGAAGTCCAGCTAGGCAAATGGTTCCCTTTCCCACTACCCACCCACGTTGTGGATATCAGATTGTAAGTGGATAAAAATGTTTTCAAACAGTTTCTTGAGCTGGCCCTACTCTCAATCAGTGGGCCACTATGTAGTTTCTATGGGAAGGTGATTGCGTGTTTCTTCTGGCAAAATAATCATTTCAAAACCCAAGAGTTTATTTTGGACTAAGTATAAACTCCTTGTGAGTAACAGAAAGTGTGCACATCAACTGAACACAGAGACAATATTGCTTGGGATTAAAAGGTAAAATCTGAAGTCAAACAGGCCTTGATTCTAACCCTGGACTCTACCATTTTCCAAATGGTGACTTCCCAAGGCGAGTCTCTTAATCTCTTCTTTTGTATGATGGGACTATTTCTAGCATCTACCTTCTGGATTATTTGTGAGTATTAAATGAAATAATAAATCCATAAAAGGTATATAGTATAAAGTAAGTGTTCAGTAAATACTTAGGTTTATTATTAGGTGAAGTCTGTGGCTGGATCAACATGGTACCTACCATCCAAAGAATATTGAAAAAAATTCCAGTAGTACTTGAATAATTAAAGTGCTTAACACTAAATATCTGATCACTTTGAAATAATCCATTTGAATAATGTTCTGAGTTTCTAAGTCTATATCTGATTTCACTGTACCATCATTTATTTATTTGTTCATTTATTTGGCAAAGATTTTTGAGCACACACAATTGCTGATACTATCCTTGAGGATGTAGGAGACTTTCCAGTCAACATGATCCTGGTAAACCCCAATATGAAAGCTTGCTTACATTGCATGAGGACCAAACATGACATTTCTAAAGAAATCTACAGGGGAGGGAAGCCTGGGTGGCTCAGAGGTTTAGCACAGCCTTCAGCCCAGGGCGTGATCTCAGAGTCCCAGGATCTAGTCCCACGTTGGGCTCCCTGCATGGAGCCTGCTTCCCCCTCTGCCTGTGTCTCTGCCTCTCTCTCTGTGTGTTTCTCATGAGTAAATAAATAAAATCTTAAAAAAAAAAAAAAAAAGAAAAGAAAAAGAAAAGAAATCCACAGGGGACTTGGACTACTTTTTTTTTTTTTTTTTTTAAGCATTGGCTCAGGGGGAACATAAAATTAGTTCTTGGAAAGACAAAGGCTGTTCTCCACCTGTGATATGGGAATATTGGAACTTACTTATATACTCTTCTATATGAGTAGTCTCTTGCTTGGAGTAACGATCAATGCAGGAGAAAACACTTTCATTCCCGGAAGACATCTATGGGGTGCTTTTCTATGTTGCACATTTGTTTATGGCCTTGTTTTCACAAAGTTTAAAATTGAACTTTAAAATTGAATCAATATATTCTTTACATACAGTCAGTATAACCAAAAGCTCGATTGAAATTCTTAAAATATTGACTCTCTTGTTCTATGAAAAAAGTTAGCAATGTCAAGTCATCTGTGTATATGGTATACATGTCAACAATTGTGTGTATATGTATGGAATGAAGTAAATTACAAATTCTCTCATAATTTTAGAGGAGAATTTACCTGTTAGCTCATAAGGACCTTATTTGGCAAATCAGACAATCGTTCATGAATTAGTAGGCCAGCAATAATGCCACTTTCTCCAGCATTTGCCTCTCCACTGGAGGAGTGGCCAGCTATGCTAACAAAATTAAGCATACATTCTCTACCCTATACCTGTTCCGTTCCTTATCCTGGCCTTCTATTTCTTTTTTTTTTAAGATTTTATTTATTTATTTAAGAGAGATCACATGAGAGAGTGGCAGAGGGAGAGGGAGACACAGGCTCCCAGCTGAGCAGGGAGCTTGACACAGAACTCGATCCCATGACCCTGGGATCATTACCTGAGCTAAAGGCAGACTCTTAGCCAACTGAGCCACCCAGGCTCCCTTTGGCCTTCTATTTCTGATGACAGTATTGCCAAGCAATTTATTACGTAGGCCTTAAAACCTTACAATTCCCTCTCCCTTGACAATCTCCCCTACAGAAAATTCATTGTCAAGTTCTGCTGACTCTGCCAATTATAGTGTCTTCAGACCTGCACACATTTCCTAATATCAGACCCCTAGCACTTTCACCTGGACAGTCACAGGGGTTTCCTAACTAGTGTCCCAGTCATCTTCTCTGGCTTCCCGGTTTTTATTTTCCACATTGCATCTCACACTCTCATGCCAGGCTACTTGTGATCATGCAGAGAGCTAACCATGCCATTCTTCTCAAAAAAACACATTGTTCTCAGGATACAGTCCCAACTTGACATTGAGGCAATAATCCCACTATAAACCCTCTCCAGTCTTATTTGGAATGCTCTCTGTCTGTCCCACACATTCTACAAATCATCCACACAGGCTACTCAGAGCTCTCTGTAGAAGATTCATACTTTTCTGAACTATGTTCATATGCATCCTTCCACCTAGAATCACCTTGTCTCCTTCCCCACTTATAATACTCTCAGTGTCTGCCTACCATCAAGCTTTCCCTCTCACCTACACCAGACTGACTTAATTTTCCCTGGACTCCCCATAGCAGGTTGTTATTCCCTCTAGTAAGATGATTACTCACGTAGGTTGTCCTGTGGCTTTCCTGTCCTGGACTATGAGTTCCCTGAGAGCAGACACCATACTTTGTATTCTGGTTTGTGTCTTCTCAACTAGAGCATTAAGCAAATCCCTGGCACCTGAAAAGAACATAGTGGAACTTAAATGTTCATGAAAGCATGGTGGCCTGGGTGACTTCTGAAATGTCCCTACTGCCATGGCATCTGGCACAAACTCCACTGGTACCAGGCCTATGTCTCAAACCTTCCCAAACCTGCTTAGTAACATAGCTCGATTTCAAAACCCAGATGCATATGAGGCAACACACATGGTTTCATCATCCTAGAAGCAATAGGTGCCCCTTCTCAAAATCCTTTCCCAAAACTAAATCTGGTGAGACTATGTCTTCCCAAACCCAAGAAAATGGGACTTCCTCTAATTTTAGGAAGAAGGACTCCTGGGTGGCTCAGCAGTTGAGCGTCTGCCTTCAGCTCAGGGTGTGATCCCAGGATCTGGGATCAAGTCCACATCAGGCTACCTGCGGGGGGTGGGGGGGGGCTGCTCCTCCCTCTGCCTGTGTCTCTGCCTCTCTCTTTCTCTGTGTCTCTCATGAATAAATAAATACATCTTTTTAAAAATAAAAAAGTTAAAAAAATAAATAAATAAAAAAGTTAGGAATAGACATGCAACCTAATAAATAATACCAAGCAACAGAGTTCTCATAGCACAACATGGGAGAAAGCAGCACTTGGGCTTGAATCCTGGCTTTGCCTCTCTCCCTAGTAGTAGATCCTGGGCAAGTACTTAACCTTTCTGAGTTTCAGTTTCTACATCAATGAAATGAAAATATGAATACCTGAGATTGGGTCTGTGTTCTGGGTGGTGCACACTAGACACTGTTAACATGCTCCTCCCCTTCACTGAGAGTGTTGTATGGGGCAGCTCAGAATGAAGGTGTCCAGGCTCTGGCCTTAAACCTGGGAACAGTGATTCCTGAACCTCTGCTTCTATCTCCATTTTTCCTTTCTATACTCACATGGATTTAATGAGTTGTTGGTAGCTGGAAATGGACAAAAACTACTCATGAGAATCTACCTGATGTCCCTCTTGGCCATATCTAGGGAACTTAAAATCTATGGTTTCAACTGCAGCTTTCATTATCTGGGAGAGGGCCAGCCTTGATGCTGGGTCATTCTAAGACCATCACAGCAGAACTGAAAGATGGCTAATCAGGTTGGAAGGTGTATCTTGCTCTATGAATATGGAACAAAAGAAGCTAACTGACCCTCACAGGATATCGTAGAGTCATCATTTTTAGAAAATTCTACCTGCTGCAGGGTGGTTTCAAATTCCCAACACTAGACTGATGTTGAAACTTAGAAAATATGCATGATCAGGAACGGATTGGGTCACACATTGTGCACCCCAATTATTTAATGGACAAGACAAGCGACATTTGTCACCAGAGACTAGGGGGAGATTGTTTCTATAAAAGCAATTCTGTAAAAAGGTGTAGTAAGACACCATACTATCAAATTTCAAAAGGAGTGGCAAAGAAATGAGCTCCTTCTTGTCCCTTTCCTTTCCTCCCCTGAGTAAAGGACAAGTATGGTGGGTTTTCTACAAGCCCCTGAATACACGACCCACAGTCTGCTAGGGAAGGCTGACCTGAGTGGTATGTACCTGCTTGGGAAAATGTCAGCTCAATTTGCTATAACTCTTTACCTTTGAGATTCCTCATCTTAGGGCTCCAAAGAATGATATAAATAAATATAAAGGATTATGCAAGATATATAGGGATCTATCAGGAGCACAGCAGTTTCAACATATATTCGGGTTTTGAAACAAGAAAATCAATTCTCATCTGAGGCTGGAGTACCCATTAGCTCTTGTTGAAGTGAGAGATGATTTACTCAGCCCTCCCTAAGGTTCCACTGTGTCATTTGATTTTAGCAACTCTGTTTTTTTTATGTTAATTTGATCTTTCATAGTAACTCAGAACAAAATGGGTAAGAGAAAAATGACCAGGACGTGTATCTAAAAGATGTATGCTTTCCTTTCTATACTCACATGGACTTAACGAGTTTCTGGTAGCTGGAAATTGATCAGCAAATAACAAAATATATATTTATATCTAAGACATACCCATTGCTCTCCTTGGTGCTATCAGATCTCTCTAATGTCCTAGACCTCAAAGAAAAGTGCCTAGGGTTGGGGAGTGGTGTGGGGAAAGCAGTAAAAACATGACGTGTTATCCAAAATGAACACACCAGCACAGATCACTTTCCAAAATGTTAGTGATTTCAGAAGATAAATGCAGACACACCCTTAAAAGAAGCATTGGAAAAGAGAAAAACTGGCCAGTTTCCCGAATCTCACTGAATCCAATTGGACTGGGTGATGACCCAGATCAAAGGCATGCAGTGATTGGACAGAGTGCCGGAAGGAACTGGCATCTTCACAGCTGCTGGAAATTAGCCAACTCAACCACACCAAGCAAAAGCAAACTGAAAGTAAATATGGGCGAGTAATTGAATACACATGGAGGTGCTCTCTCTTCACAAAATGCGAAGTTTGTGCGTTCCCAAAGGAGAAATACCCAGGTCTTCAGCAGCATAAAGTCAATGGCAAAATCAAAATGCCTCCCCCCTTTTTCCAGACCAGAGACTGAACCTTGGCTTGTATCGAAGAGAAAGGGGCAAAATGTCCTCTTGGTTATCACCATCTTCCCTGCCCTCCTCTACTTCTGCATCCCCTGCACCTAAATCACTTTGTTTCCAATCTAATTTCTGAATGAAGTAAGATTTTTCAAATTTGGGGAAATTCTCCCCAGAAGAACAAGCTCTGCTATTTATGATGCCTTTGGTGGAAATATTATATGTTGCAGGGTGGTTTCAATTTCCCAGCATCAGACTGATGTTGAAGCCTGGAAATTATATGCTGATTAGGAGTTCAGTTCCTCAGAGATGTGATTTTCCAGAATACCGTTGTTTCCATGGTGCTTTGCCATCCTCTGATGAAAAGTGCTGATAAGATCACCACTGGGACTTCAGGGAAATGGTCCACATAAGGAATCACAAGCCATTTTCACCATGAATCCTCCTCTTCAATTGCTCCCCTTTTTACTTGCATGTTAGGACAAAAGAGATTAATTTACACCCCACTACCCATGCCCACATACCTCCCAAAAACCTGCCTGGAAGTACAGAACAAGGATGACAAATTCTTTTCTGTAGGTTCACAGTAGGAACAGAGGACTACCAGGATGAGGGCTTGGGTAGGGAAAATCTTGAAAATGGAAGCCTGAATGAGGCTATAAAGAGAGTAAAACAAAGTAGGACATTCTTTTCAAACTTGATTCCCTTTTTAAAAATACAGATTACATTCTCATAGAGGGAAACAGAACAAAATGCAGCAGCGCTTAAAGGATTTCCTCTCTCCAAGTTTTTCTCCGGTCCCTTAATTGTGTTCAAGCCTTGTTGAGTACTTTGTTTACGGTCCCTAGTGTGGTGATTTGCATCCCCCCTCTTTGGGTTGCTGTTGGCCGAGCTGGCAGCTGTCTCAGTCCGATTCTGTCTGGGAAAGGTAAGAATCTTTGCCTTGCTTTGTGAAAGATCTGGGAGAGAAATGTTGAATGCCTACAGAGGGGTAGTGTGAGGTGGGGGTGGGGGCACCGATTTAATTCACTCACTGGAAGCTTTCTGAAAAGTTTTCCAAACTTAAAAGAATCCTCTGGAGCCATGTGTTTAAAAAAGAACCAGAAAGACTTCTTCTCCCTTCTGAAAGGCTTGCAGAAAGAAGACTGGTTGCACTGTGGGTAAGATTTTGCATTTGGGGGCAGGTGTCCCTTAAGGAATTCCCAAGGGAGTTTAATAACGGATAGGCACAAAGTGGAAGAAGGTAAAAAAATATTCAATGACCTCAGGCATTCATCACTAGGAATTCTCCCTGAGTTTCAATTTGAAGAGGTAAAAGTCGGTTATAACCGCATGTGTCCATTGGTATAATAATTGGTGCGTATTCTTCATATACAACTTCTGTTTTATCCCAAAGCTTTTTTCGTCTTTGTATTTATCAATACAAATCATTGGTTGTCTCCTTAGAATCTGGAGATGTGCATCTGCATATCTAGGTATATGCACACTCTTTGTGAAGAAGAATTAGGGTGAATGAGATGCCTGGGGCCAGGAAAGGCTGAAGAATGCTTTGGTGTTACTTGTAATGACAGACTTGCTCCTGTTCCCAGCACACAGATGTACTCACTGTCCCCTATTATAGATTCAGCCAAGTGCTCAATGTGGGAAAAGGGTGCCTCTGCTTTCTCTCTGGCAGAAGTTTGATTTGTGTACCTTTGATTTTGGTAACAGGGGAATATGATGTTCAACAGGGTAAGGTGATACTGAGAGCTGCAGTGGGTTTATTGAATTATTTTGGTGGTGGGAAAGAGACCTCTGCTAGGAGATGGAGAGGAACTCTGCCCAGAGCCCAGAGCCCAGAGTTTGCAGGTGGGAGAGATTGATGCTCTTATAAGGAGCGTCCCCAAAGCCTCCAGTGTATGTGGCCAGTGACCATATCATCATCTTCCCAGGGCAATGTCGGCAAGTGCTGAAATGCCCTGGTTCTAAGCATCCCTTATCTTCGACACCAAGTGACAGCATTTCTCCTGGATGATGGCTCTGTCTCTCATACAAGTACAAGAATGGCAGCTAGGAGGACCTCCAGGTACTCATCCTCCTCAGCAAGCTAGTGGGGCTCTCCTGACTTGGTGAAGTCAGGCCTCAGGGACTTTTCAGCTTTTTTTTTTTTTTAAATGAAAAAAAAAACCCTTCTCTGGCTTCCATTCTAGAAAAAAAGACTTCTGTTCCTTCTCCCTTTATGACAAAATCATCAAGGTATTTTTTACTAGATGCAGGATGCTTAGAACAGAAGGGAGATGCCTGGGAACATCCGGCACCAATAGTTAAAGCAACCTAACAACCCAAGAAAAAGAAGGGAACAAATCTCTTCCAGGATTTAATTTATGTTTGTAGATTCACTGTATTAATTAAAAAGACGTTATTAAAACTTGTACAGATTAAAATATAGAGGACGGATAACTTTGAGCTACACAGTATAGGGATGAGCTTACAATAGTGTCCTAGTGTTATCTCATTTTTCTCTCAAAAAGGCAACCTGCAGCTTTAAAATTTCAAATAGCTTATCTGTAAAAAAAAAAAAAAAGTATAAACCTGTAAGGCCACATAAGGAACAGGTGGATATAGACCTTTAACTTTATTATTTGAGAGTGTGATGCATCAAGCCACCTATACTTGAATGTTTAAAATATCTTGTTCCTGAAAGTGGGCCGAAGAGCAGCAGCATCAGCCAGGAGCTTGTTACAGACCCACTAAATCAGATTCTACATTTAACAAGCTCTCCACATGATTTATGTGCCCATTAAAGACTGGAGTTCAAACCGAGGGTTTTTTTCTTTCTGTGTGCACTTTGTGAGATTATTTAACCCCTCTGGACCTCATTTAGAAACTATTTCTAAACTCATTTGTAAACTAGTGAGAGTTAATGCTAATGCACACACAATGTACTGTCACATCCATAGTAGGTGCTCTGTAAATGACAGCGATGATGGTAATGAGGATGTTGATGAGAATCTCAGCATTGCCAAAAGTGTCCTCACCTCCTAGCAGGAGTATTAAGTGATCATATTTAAAGCAAGATGATTGGTTTCTCCCTCAACCGTAAGCATTTGCATCTCCAACCCTCATTCCTAAGTGAATTAATCTCAAACAATGGGTAGTTTAAAGCTTCGTGTGGCCCCACACACATATAAAGAAAGAATACTGGGGAAGCCTAGGAACATGGATTTTTGCTAGCTTACCGGCTGAATTCAGCTGCCCCATGACTTCACAGCTGTTCCTGCTGCCCTAGCGTCTGTCCCTCCAGCTCTGTCCCCTCAGCTGGGTCTGCAACGCTGACTCTGGGATTTTCTTATGAAAGTGCCTGATGGGTGGGAGGAAGATCTGGAGGCTAGCTGGGGAAAAAATGAGTAATGCAAAGCCGTCTACTTAGTAAATGCTGCAAGAGAAATAAAAGTAAAAGCTGGTTCCTATCTCTGGGGACTCTAGAATGATTCTGACTTATCATGTCACTGAGCGGAGTTGGGGGAAGCCAAAACTCGAAATCTGCTGGCAAGGAAGAGAACGAAGAAAAAAAAAATGACAGGGAGGGGCAATCCGGTGGGGGAGGAAATAAAAAGAGAGAGAGGGAAAGACAAGCGTCATTTAGGAACAGAGGTAGAGGGAAAGAAGGAACTCCAGGATCTGAAAACTAACCATACAGCACAGTATTTTTCTATCTTTTCTTTTCCCCAGAGGAGATTCTTGTCCTGTCATTTTACTGACAGACGTGCTATTACAGGCTCTTTTCCCAGAAGTTGACCGAAGAAGCTCAAGTGCTGCTGTTTCTTCCCTCCCAATCTGGTGGCTCCTCTGGTAATGGACTGCTTGTCTCTGAGGTATGTGGATGTCCTCTGCGGACAGATCTTCATCTGCAAGTTAGCTTATGCCTCAGCTTTGCGAGGAAGACTTCTTTTTGCTTTCAGACATAACCTCAAATATCCTTTTACTGGCCTAGAAATGATACGAGGTTATCTTTGGACAGCAGTGGTGAATGTTGGTGACTAAAAGTTACACGCAAACAGGCAGTTCTAATATTTACCTTCATTGCACAGAGAGTGATATTTTGATTTGGGCTTGAATTTGTTTTCAGTGGATGCTTAATATGTCCAAAGTATTTATCTCATTAAATAGCCTCAAGAATCTTCCTCTAAATTTCTTCAGTGACTGCAATTGCTCAATTCTTTAGCTGCTACATCGCTTCTCAGGGACAAAAGAGAATGATTTAACATGTCTGAACAGCAGACAAGAGCATTCACTGATTTCTCCTAGGCAGCATTTCAACCAGATGCTCTTGACCAAGAGTTTCAGATTTTGTCCCAAAATGTTCTGGTTCAAAATATTCGGAAAGGTACATCATAGTGAGGGCACGGGAAAATAAAGAGAGTATAAAACTGTACTGAAAATCTAGCCTGCTTATTTTTTTAAAAACGTGTCATGGTCCACATAGTATTAAGATTCCTTGTTGAGTTCAATGGAAAATTTTGAATTGACAGCTAATTACTCTAATAGTTAATCTTATCTTTAAAAATTATATCCAAAAAAAAAAATTCTATCCTACAAAACTGAATCTTTCCCCCTTCCTTTTCCTTTTTCAAATGGATTGGAAGATATTGCCACATTTCAAACCACAAATCCTGGTCTTATTGCCACTGAATTTTTGCTGACCTGCACCCCCACCACGGTCCCAGGATACATGTTGCACTGTTAAATAATTACAATAAAAAAGATGTGCTGTCATCTGCTGTAGAAGAACATCATTCATACACTGGCTTCTGGTCTTGTTACTGTTTGGTGGGCAGTGAATGGGTGATTTGGAATGCATGTTATGCTTGCAAACACTGGCAGAGTCGAAGTTGCCGTGAGTTTTGGAACGGATTGTGCAAAGTGTTATTCATAGTGTATTCTCCTCATAAAGGAGGCTGTCTTTGGGATTAGGGTTGAGACTTTCCCGTGTGTTTAGAAGAATGAGAAGCAATAGACAAAGTGGAAAGCCTTGTAAAACATTTGTAGATCGTCAGGGTATATTAAACACTGTAAAGTGCTTCCTGCTTTTTATATCTTCCCCTTTTTTATGGCTATCGCTTTATCTTGCTTTTTGCAAAGAGAATGCAAACAATCAGGAGAAAAAAAAATATGACGGTTGATTTTCACATGCATCTGTGCCTCCTAGAAAAGAACACAGAGGTATTTCCCCAGCTCCTTACTTCTACTTGCAAGGCTCACCGTGATGCATTTCCCTGGTATCTTCTGTCCCTTCCACAGCTTCCACCCTGGAGAGACCCCCCAGGTCTAGTCCGTGAACTCAGCTGGGAAACGTCACTGGTAAAAATGACTGAAGAGCCCATAAAGGAGATCCTGGGAACCCCAAAGTCTTCCAAGCCACTGACAATGGAGAAGAGCCCCACCAGCGAAGTGGTGGTCACCACAGTCCCCTTGGTCAGTGAGATTCAGTTGACGGCTGCTACAGGGGGTGCTGAGCTCTCCTGTTACCGCTGCATCATCCCCTTCGCCGTGGTGGTCCTCATCGCTGGGATAGTAGTCACTGCTGTGGCTTACAGCTTCAATTCCCACGGCTCCATCATCTCCATCTTGGGTCTGGTCCTCCTGTCTTCTGGACTGTTTCTGTTAGCTTCCAGTGCCCTGTGCTGGAAGGTGAGGCAGAGGAGCAAGAAAGCCAAGAGACGGGAGAGTCAGACGGCTCTTGTGGCAAATCAGAGAAGCTTGTTTGCTTAAGACTGAATGAGACCAAATGGGATATGTGGCCTGAAAATCTCCCTCTCACTGTGTCGTCCAATTCACCCAGAACTAGGGTGGGAGAGAATGAACAGTGCATTGCAGCAGACCAGAAGAATGGGGGTGAATTGGGGCGGGGGGTGGGGGGTTCTGTCTTATGAAGAACCTACTTGTGTCTTCTTTATTGACAAACTTAACTCTAAGGGCTATTTCTAAGACTGAAAAATCAACTTTTTCTCAACACTAAACATTTGAGGGGTTGTGGGAGGTGCATGGCATTAGACAAGATTCAGTTCACCTTGGGAAGTAGCCAAGGAAAGATGAGAAACTAGTCAGCTAGTTCTGGCACACCAGCAACCTGCCTCAAAACAAAAACAAAAACAAAAACCCACACTTTTAAGAAGTTGTGTCATAAAAAAAAATATTCTGCCAAGAGTCTAAATCACCTTGGACTTTGCATACTTCTATGAAATTCTGTGATAATATTTTTTAATAAGTTGATTCTCTGGCATCTATTTTTTTGCTTTCCATAACTCATCACCGGTGGTACTTTTTCTTAAAGAATAAACTAATATTTTTTATGTTTTAACATTGGACAGTTTTAGATGAGTCAGAAGTTAAAAGGCAAAAGATGTAGCTACTAAATGGTGGGGGGGGGGTTAAATTAATATTAAAATAATCCAACCTAGCACTTTTGATGATTTTTATATTGTTTAATGTACATTTCATTCAAAATAATAAATACTTATTGCTGCTGAAATTTCTTAAATGCTTGTTGCTGTTGTAGTTACATTTATTGCAGTTCCAAATTGCTCATCTTCCCTTGCCTCGTTTGCAATGTCTCAATTGTATTTCTCTCCAATGGGCATTTTGCTCCTCTCTAACTTATTCAGATTTTTATTTTTTATTATACATTCTTTCAGGACTTGTGAAGAATACTATTAATTATGTTCACTGTGCTCTAAATGATTTCTATGCCATTAACAATGAGGAAACCAATGCCTGGAGTCAGGAATTTTATAATGTGTTATTAAACATGTATTATCTATTCAATCAGTTGTTAAGTATTTGCTTCACATATTTTCAAGCATCAACTACATGCCAGGCTTTGTATAGATTCTTAGGCTGCTTAAATGAGTTCGTTCTAATACACTGTAAATAAGATCACTGCTTGACTTCTACCCCCAGCTAGGACTCTACCCTAGAACTCTTGTCAGAAATATCCCTAGTCCATGGAGTTTAAACCACATGAAACTAGTACTGGAAGATAGAGAGGCATGAAGCCTTTCTTAAACCTTGGCAATGCAAAGCAAAACAAACCTCAGGTAGCACTTTCAAGAGAAGCATTCTGTCAAGGAATTTAATTAAATATGGCAGGAGCCCTGTGGCACTGACTGCTGCCTGGTGCTCAAGTAGTTTTGTTAAGAGAAGTAAGGCTTTGAAGGTCAGATGGTACAAACCTGGAGTTGTTCATTATAGTAGAGTATACCACAATTATGTTAAATGCATGCACATCAACACTCCTCTGGGCCAAATGCAAGTATGTAGCATCACGTTGATTTTAATGGGAGGGAGTCTGTGCTTTGACATGCCTCTTTTCTGCTCAAAATATTCAAAGGCTCCCCATCCCTGATGAAGAAATTTCCTAGGCAAGTGTTCAAGGTTCTCCACTATCCGATCCAAACAGATGTATCCAGCTTTCACTTCACTCCAGCCCGAAAACTCATGAGTTAGCCAGATCAGACTATTCACCGTTCTGAATCAAACTTTGGTTTCCTGCCTCCATGTATGTTCAACTTCTGTTTTCTCTCCTCAAGAATGCCATCCTGTCCCTCTCCATCTCAACATCTCCAAATTCTGCTTCTCTTTAGAGTACCCCTTCCTAAAATTCCTTCCCTTTTAACTCAAAGTAACTTCTCCTATGAGAGTCTTTACTTACTTAGTCTCTGATGGCACCTTTCATTTTCTACCATGTTGGTGGCATAAGTGTTTTATCCTCTTCCAGAGCTCCTTAGAAGGGATGATGTCTTTTTTTTTTAACCCTCGTGTGATATCTAATAAAACGTCCTGCACAGAGTAGGTACTTAATACCTACTAAACTAAAGCACGAAAAATCAGAAAGTGAATGTTTTATCTAGAATCGTACTCTATTTATTTTACTCTCTTAAAAGAAAATATTTTAGTTCTCAACTCTCCCCAAAGAGGTTGTCCTACTTCTTCCTGCCTCAACTGTAAGCTACAGATGTAGGTAAGTATTGACAACCTTTGTACTGCTCCAGCCCTCCCCTTCAAAATGCTTGAGAAGTAAACTCATGAATGATTTCAGGCCACTAGGGGGCCTCATGCTGCTACCTGAGTCTTAAAGGAAACACTGTAGGATGACAAATTACAACAACCGAAATGGAATCATATCTAAACATAGCAATATCTCTCCTAAATGTGAGGAGTTGGGAGAAGATCCTCCACTGAGCCCACTACCACTCTCCTCCCTAAGCCACTTCACAATGGTGACATCTGGGTTCCCCCAGTTAATGAAGGAGCCCTGAGAACCTTCAGTCCCAGTAGAGGGTTCATACCCCTGTAGAGCTGTGAGGCACAAGATTGTCCTATGTACTGTGAATTCCAACTCCCATGAGGATGAACTATGCTATCACAATTATCTCATAACATATGTCTTTACTGAGCAAGGTCTGTCTTTACAAATGCAGATATGGACTGCATGCATAGGCATGATGCAGGTATGTATGTATTAAAAAGATAACCAAGCCCCATCCTGGAGCATCAGAAACCACTGTATCACCCAGCTGGATACCCTAAACCCCACACATCTTGGGTCACACAAGAACAACTTTTGACCTCATCCTGTGCAGCCAGTCTCTACCTAGGTGAGAACCATAGCCAACAAGGTCACTCTCCTCTTCCCACCTCACTGTTTTGGTTAATCTTGGGAATCTCGCCTAGAGGTGGAGATGGTCAAGGTCATATGGATCATGCAGGCAGCTGAAGCCAAAGGATAAGCCCAGGAGCGCCAGATCACAAATTCTCAAGCCTGTCTTTTTGTACCCTCACCACTCATAAAGGGGGTGAGGGGAGATCTACTGGTCTCCTGGAAGTATTATGGTTTTGAACTTAGAAGATCTGATTATAAATTGCAGTTCTTCTGTTAAACTAGCCAGATGACCTTGAGCAGTTAAGCCTCATCTTTAAGGTTAATTTTTAAGAAATGATTTAGATTTTGTAAACTACAAAGTACTACATAATTGCAAAATTGCTATTGATAATAACTAATGTTGACTTTAGCTTCTTTCTCTACTTATTATCCCAACATGTCATTAAGCATCAAGCAGCCCCTATTTTGGTTAATTGACTTTAATCAGTCACTCTGTTTAACCTTGACGTTATCCGTAAAGGCTTTCTAGACCCAAAATAATCTGAGGAAAACTTCTGTTCCAAAGCTGAATCATAACTTACATTTCCTTGATCTTGTTATAATTTTCAGTGCTTTTACATATATTGGAATTACTGTAAAGGCATATAGAATTCAATTAAGTGCCCTCAACATAAGAGAGATTAGGAGAATGAGAAATCCTCTTTTTCCCACCACTGCCATTCAAGCCAGTCTTGTCCTAGGCTGCCCTACAGAAAGGAAGACCAAAGGCAGAAATTTAAAGAGAAACAAAAGAAGTACTCTCCTACTTCCTGGCTTTTGAGCTTCCAAGGGCATCCCAGTGATTTAGGGATTATCTACAGAATTGTCAAGGATAGTTTGTTTATAGATGATTTTTACATTTCTCCCTGACTTTAATACTTAATCTTGCATACAGCAGTAGTCAACTGTACCTAATGTTACCCAGACATTCTCCATCACACTTTGAGGCTGGAAGGGCATGCGTCCACCCTGCTCTTTGGAGAAGCAAACCGGTTTCCGAGAGAATGTCTCTTTAGGAAAGCAAGGCGATAAAGGTGTTCTGACACAGATTTTGGAAAAATTCTTTTTGAAGTATAATGTACATAGAGGAAAGTGTACAGCTCAATGAATTCCACAAACCTGTAGAGCTAAAACCCAGATGGAGAAACTAAATGCAGCAGCCTCCCAAAGTCCCCTTTAACTCTCCTTGCTGTCATTATCTTTCTGGGAGGACACTATTCTCACCTCTAACACACAGAGTAGTTCTGCCTATTTTTTGACTTTATATAAATGGAACCGTATGGTGTACACTCTGTATCTGGCCTCTTCTGTGCAATATCATGCTTGTGAGGTACAACCATACTGTTCAATGGTTCACTCTCCCCGCTGTGTAGAGTTCCATTGTATAAATACATCATCATTTATCTTTCCTATTGTTGATAGACATTTGGATAGTTAAAAATAGTTCTTGTGAAAAAAATAATAAAAAAATTTTTTTAAATAAAAATAGTTCTTGTGGTAGCCAGCCTTTCAGATGGCTCCCAATGATGTCTGCCTCCTGGCATTCACACTCCTCCTACAGTAGCTCAGGGTTAGTTTGTGTGACCAATGAAATATGGCAGAAGTGATAGCATGTCACTTTCAAGATTAGATTATGAAGACACTGACCTCTCTCTCTCTCTCTCTCTCTCTCTCTCTCCTTCTGGGAGAAGCCCTCTGTTATGTTGTGAGGACACTCAGGAAGCTGTGGAGAGACCTGTATGGTGAGAAATTAAGGTTCCCAGCTAATAACCAGAGAAGAGCTGAGACCTACCAGCAGCTACCTCAGTGAAACTGGAAGTGGATCCTCCCACAGTGGAATCTTCTGATGACTGTATCCCCAGCTGACAGCCTCATTGAAACCTCACAAGACACCTTCAGCCAGAACCACCCATCCAGGGCTGAATTATATGATTTTTGTAGGCCTTAGGTACTTTTGTCTCCATATGCCCTTTCTTCCACTTGAAAGAAAAAGACAGACAGAGGGAAAGAAAGAAAAGGAAGGGATGGGATGGAAGAAGGGAGAGAAGGAAAGGAAGAAGAGGAGGATGTATATCAATTATTGCAAGAAGAAAATTGTACTGACACATTTTGTGGGCTCTAGGCACTGCACATACTGAACCTAAGAGATAAATTGGCCCTTCACTCAGCTAAGTCACTCACAGATTCCGGACCTGCAAAACCTGAGAGGTAATAAATGTTTACTGTTTTAAGTTAATACATTTTAGAGTAATTTTTTATTCAGCAACAGATACTATTGTGCTCTTGTGAAATTTCTTCTACATGACTTTTGGTGTACATGCATACACATCTCCGTTGAAAACTTACCTAGGAGTGGATTTCCTGGATTAAAAAGGTAGGTATATGTGCTAAACTTTACTGCCAGAGTTTTCAAAAATGGCCAAATCAATGTATTCTTTCACCATATTATAAGAGAGATCTGGATGCATTGCATTGTTATCAATTTTTAAAATATTTTCAATCTTCCATTTTAGTCTTTGTGACGGATGTTACACTTGCTTTTAAAATATATAGTTAAAAAAAAATAAAAAAAAAATAAAAAAAAATCAAAAAAAAATAAAATAAAATAAAATAAAATAAAATAAAATAAAATATATAGTTAAGAAAAGGGATGTGGCACCAGAAGCTGTGTTCTACTAGGGCAAAGCAGGCTAGAGATGGGAGAAGAGATTAGAGCGGAAAAATATGAATTAGATTTGGGCTTTGAAAAAGCGAAGCAGCAAGATTCTCCAGGAGATGCTCTGGAGATCAGAAACCAGGCTAAAAAGACAGAGTTGAGTTCTCAATGCTAACAACATTTATAGAGCTCTCACTATGCTCCGAGCTTTATGCTCTGAGCATTGCGTGGGTGATCGCATCTGATCCTCACCCCAAGCCAATGAAGGAGGTACTATTATTACCTCCATTTGATAGATGAGGACGTGGAGTCACAGATTAAGCCAAGTGATTGAGATCACACAGCTAGTAGAGTAGGGTCTGAGTTCAGATTCTAGAACGCACTCAATTACCCACCATTTTGATAATCCCTGGTATATAGTAACCCTCCAATACCTGATTTTTGAATAAATGTCCCAAACAGAAGCTGAGCAACACAGGGTCAAGAGTCTGAATTAAAGCTAATGAGTCAACAGTTTTGAGAAACCAGGAGTAAAAAGTAGATGATTACTGAATCACTTGCCATCTGAAGCCAGGTCTGCTTATAATAATCCCTCTATATGTGCAGCACTTTGCACCTTTCAAGACACTCCTATTAGCAAACACAAGACTGACCCAGGACCCCAGTCACATCTTCCACCACCAAATCTTGTACTTTTATTCTCGGCATCCTTGAGTTTCCTGTGTGGAAAATTCAAGACTCAGAATTATCAGCCAGCTTCAGCATGAAACTGGAGGCAGGGTGTGACGGAAGTGCAGAGCAGGAAAACTTGATGTACTTTAGTGGGAATCAAAGAAGGCTTCCTGCAGGTGGTAACTTGATAAGAGCAGGACAGGTAGAGGAGTTAGCTAGGTGATGGGAATAAGTAAAGAGAAGCAATCAAGGATACTCCCAGAGGGAACACCCAGAGTGAGTGAAGGTCATAGGGAGAGCTAGCCCTCAGCCTCTCTAGCTCACCAGAGAGCTGTAAGGCAACAATGAAAAAACTCCTTAAGGGGATTTATCAATTACAAAATTCTGTCCAAGCAAAGAGACTCAATAACTCCAATATCCATAGGGTTCAAACATAAAACTAGAGAATCAAATGTTCAGGTTCTAATTGAGCAGAAACATTTCACTTTAATGTATGAGCTCTGTGGGGATGGTGAACAAAATACATTATTATCATAACTAAAAACTTCCTCCTCCTCCTTATACCAATAATTGTCTTCCCTGACGATGGTGTAGCACTCTGATTAAAGGCATGGACTCTAGATGCAAAGTGCCTGGGCTTCAAATTCAGTTTTACCACTTCCTGGCTCTGTGTCCTATACAAATAAACTGGTAGCTCAGTTTCCTCATCAACAAAATGGGAATATTAATGGTATACCTCATAGGGTTGTAGTGACTATTAACTGAGTTAATAGATAAAAAGTGCTTTATGTCAATGACTGGTACTCAATACATTAGGTAGTACTAGTACCTACCTTAAGTCAATTTTAAAGCATAGCTGATGTGCTTTGAGGGAGTTTTATGACATATAAAGCTATAGAAGTTACCAGAAAATCAGTTTAAGTGAGATACGAGTAGAAAAACAGCAGTTTAACTCATGAGAGAAATTGCAAACACTGCGAGAAAATGGGCTGACTAGAAATTTGCATTTAGTCATATCTAGCAAGAACCCACCCCTCCAAATCTGTGTACATATCAATGTTTTATTTTCTCAATCAGGAGCTATTTATATCCAGTATATTCATATCCAAATTTATATTTCTCAAAAATTCCCTGATGCTATCAAGCTATCTGAGAGAGGGCTGGTTAGCAACTGGACAGTGCTTTGGGTAAAGGCATAGTGATTTCATAGTCGTTGCCTTACTAACTCCTTCCAGAAGCTCTGTGAAATATTATCCTCATGTTTAGATGGGAAAATTGAGGCTTGGAAAGGTTAAATGGTTTGCTTGTCATTAAACACTTCATGTATGATAGACATAAGCCTCATGCCCTGATCCAGGTCTTCTGTTTTTCCATTCTACCTTGCCACTGCCTCATGAACCTGGGCATTGTAGGTTCCTATGGAATGTCTTCCCATAGGGTTCTCGGCCCCCTGGCCAGACAGCTAAGGATATTTCAACAAGTCTTAAAATTGGTTATACTTACTGCTATGCTTTATTGTTCTTTCTGATTGGACACAGACATTTTTAAATAGTTAAGGTGCTAAGTTGAGATTTACATCAACATTGGAAATAAGTATATAGTTTTAAATCATGTGGAAAATATAATGTGATTATACAATGTACATTTTTCACTAATCAGCTCTTGTTGCTTGTGAGGGTTTGTGTGTTTGTTTCTAGATAATAGAAGCTTACATCCCCATAGAGCTTATGTTTCAATCAAGAGATTGTCTTTATCAGTGGTTCCCAAATGTCTATCCAAGCACTGACAACATCAGACTCACTCACCCAGAAGCTCTATAAGACCAGGATTCACAAGTGCTGACCTCAAAGACTGGTTCAGTAGATTCAAAACGGAACCCCAGATCTGTATTTAAAAACAAACAAAATACCCCAAAATATCCCAGAAAATGAAAATTAATGACACAATAGATTTTTTCTCTATATATTTTTTCAATAAATTTATAATAAAGTAGAAGATTGATAAATATAGTGTTGCAAGGGTGAGAAATCAGGTAATATGATATTTTATTGAAACTTAAAGGTGTATGTCTTTTTTTTTTTAAGATTTTATTCATTTATTCGTGAGAGACACAAAGAGAGAGGTAGAAACATAGGCAGAGGGAGAGGCAGGCTCCCCTATGGGACTCAATCTCACGACCCCAGGATCATGACCTGAATCAATGGCAGATGCTCAGCCACTGAGCCACCCAGGTGCCCCAAGGTGTATGTCTTTATTAAAACTTTATTTCATTTCTGAAAACCTATCTGATCATAAGTTGCACATTTTTACATAGATGTAACAGAATTATAAGAATATTTATAATACACTGGAATGTTTTTCTCTGGAATTCTATTTTTACTTTTGTATTCAGATTCTTTCCCCATCTATGTTCAAAATAAAAAACTATCATTTTTAAGAAAGAATATATCTTTCTGTATTGCCAACATTTGCACACACTTACACAAAAACAACCTTTGAATGAGTTATGGTACATCTGTATTACATATGCTCTATAGCTAATAAAATGAATGAGGCAAATTGGTATACTACTAATATTAATTTGGAAGAGTGTCTGCAATACATTATGAGAAAGGCAAATTTTCAACTAATATTTATCATATGCTATTCTTGTGAAATAAGTTGGAAGTATATTTGAGCTTGTTTTAATAAAAACTATAGAAGAACACATGGTGACTCATTAAGAGCATGCCCATCATTGGAGTGTTACTTCAAGAAAAAGGAGACAATTTCTCCTTAGACTCCTCTACATTGTTTTGATTGTTATAATGAGCAAGAATTAACTTTAAAAGAATAAAGAATGAGAGGAAAATAAAGTGGTACTTGGAGAAACACTGCAAATAAAAATAAAGTGCTTGTAAGTGATTATGGTATGCAGCCATGTTTGGGGACTATTGGTTCAGGCCGGCTCTCTCCTAAGACTGGGCTCCTCTCCATTCACTCACTCATTTGTTCACTCACTTGCCTTTTACTGGGCATGTGCAATGTGTTAAACATTGGTAGGTATCAGAAATCCAAGCATTAAAAAGAAACATTCTGAGATGCCTGGGTGGCTTAGGGGTTGAGCATCTATCTGCCTTTAGCTCAGGGCGTGATCCTGGGAGTCCCAGGATCGAGTCCCGCATCGGGCTCCCTGCATGGAGCCTGCTTCTCTCTCTGCCTGTGTCTCTGCCTCTCTCTCTTTCTCTGTGTCTCATGAATAAATAAAATCTTTTAAAAAAGAAAAAAAGAAACATCTTATGACTGAATTAAGAAAGTCTGGCTAAGGTAGTTTGGGCACAAACTTTCTACAAAAACAATCAAAGTCTATAGGGTCAACTACCCAATCTGTGTATTAATTACATGTACTTGGATTCCTTTACCTCTGGTATCGAGATAGAATCACAACAAAGTGGCTATAATAACTGGGAATAAATACCAGCAAGAGTCTTGTGTGTGAAAGCAATAGGAATACAATATCCTCTATTGCTTTCCCCTTCCCTTGTACTTAATCACAAATTTTTATAGGCCATAGACTTATATGTGTTTAGTTTCATTGCATTAGTTGTGGTACAACATTAGTAAATTACAGAATCATTAATAACTGAGGCTCTTCCCTCAGGAGGCAGTCACAACCTAAAAATACTCTTTGCCTAGGAACCTGAAGAGTAGTAGAGAAACCCCAGGCAGGTGGCACTGAGAAAGCCCTTTGTGTAGTTTTAACAAGGAATGGATCAGCCAGCCAGGCCACTGAGTCACCGTGGGCCTGATACCCACTGCTCATAGGTTCCCTAGCGTTTTCACTGGGAAGTAGCCCATGTCCAAAAAAAATAGAATTACCCTTTTGCTCCATCTCAGCCTCCTATCGAGAAAAGCAAACACAGATGATTTTCCATTTCAAGTTCAAATACAGAATGGATTGCTTCTTGTTTTGCTTGCCTGGGGTAGTTAATGAGAGTTCAGAGACTGGCACCCTGCCAGGCAGAAATCAGTTGGGATCACGTTGTCAAACGAACTCAGTAAAAGGAATAGAGGAGGGGGAGGGGTCAACCTAGAAAAACTGTAAGTTTGGATAAGGCATGACTGTGATCTTTGGTATTTCAAGCGTCTGACACATACTGCCTTTCTGTATAGCGTGGCTAGTCCAGAGCAAAAAGGGATATTTGGAGGCAAGGTTTGGGTTGCTTCACTTCTGCAACCAGACCCTATAATAAAAGTGCTTGCATCAGAGGAAGGCTGACAACACATTTTAGCACTTTCACGGTTCTAACTTAATCATGGCAGGAAGCTTTTCTGCTACTGGGAGAGCAAGTTGCGTCACTAGGAACATTTGACTCCAGGATCAAGTGTCAATCACTTTGCCTAAGGTCGTTAAAAAATACTAGAGTATCACCTTACAACATAAAGGCTTTGCCTGAGTAACAATTAAGAGGAAACACATAGCATGATAAATAATTGAACAGGTGGATTAGAGAAATGCCTTTCCTGTGCAAAATGAGAGGGGAGACGGACAGCTGTAAATCCAGCCTCTTTGGCCATCTTCCTCCACAGTCCAGGGCTCTAACTGGTTGAACTGCTTTTTTTTTTTTTTTTTTTTTTTTCACTTTGCCTTTCTTGGCTGTTCAAGGCATCTATCTCTTGGGCCTCAGGGAATCAGACAAGCTGCAAAGAAGGGCAACACCTCAGAAGTTCCCAAGAGCAGCTTTCAACGAATGCCTGCCAGTGCCTGATACTGCAGGGAATCGCCCACTGAGTGGGGTAATATTTTAGAGGTAGTTTGTGCAGGAAAAGCTCTGCTGTGGATGAGATGGCAAGTCCGTCTGCTTGTATGATTTGAGAAATGCCTTGTTTGACATGCTGGTGCCAAACACCCGTGAAGCATAATCTGAGTGTCACCTCCTCAAATTAGGGTCTCACATTTGGATTTTGAGCTTGTTCTCCTCCCAGAACAGTAACATCGTTGCGGTGTCCAGAAAGAGGACACAGGGTGCAGATTCACTGTGTCATTCACAGCAGTCTGAAAAACTGATATCCTCGAAATATTTAACACCAGAAAATTCTTGTATCCTCAGATTGGTAACTGCCCACCAACAGTTGCTTTTCCAATAGAAGACAAAGGAGAAAGAGAGAGAGAGAGAGAGGGAGAGAGATGGAGAGAAGGAATGAGGATAGAGAAAAAGAACACAGTAACTTTTGCAAACAAGCCATCACCCTAGTTTCTATTTGCAGCCCAGCAGCAGCATTTGAAGTGCTCAGTGAAAATAAAACCCTGGAGCTTGGAACTCCCGCTACCACAGCATATTTTTAAATGGTTACGAAAGGAGTCTGAGCATCCAGCCTGGCAATGCCCAAGATTCCTGGGCCACTCTGCGGATAGTACTTGAGGTCCACCAAACAAACAGACCCTTGTTTTGCCAAGCTGGGACATGGAAGGAAGATGGTAGGTACAACTGGGGATGATAAGAAAGTCAGAGGGATCAGGTGACCCAATATGATTCCTATCTTCCAAAACAGAAAAGTTAACCACACTAGAATTGCATGGAGGCAGAATTTGAAGATAAAATAGGTTTTTCTAAAGAAGAAATTTATAAGGAAAATTTCAGACACCTACTAATACAAGAGAGAATGGCATAATGAACAACCCAGGTCCCTAACACCTGGCTTCAACAATTATCGACCCATGGCCAGTTTGGGTTCATTTGTACCCTCCCCTCAATTCCCATTTACTGCCAAATTATTTTGGAATACATCCCAGACAATATGCAGTGGATGATTTAAAAGACAAACTTTTATAAGTTTTATGAACTGGCTGTGGGTTAGTGAGTGAAGTTAAATACTACAGAAGGCTAATTTGGATAATTCATTTTAGATAGATTTTTTTTAAAAAGCTTAAACAAGCTCTCCTTGACTTTGATACTGACTAACATTTGGTTTCATACTAGTTTTGTAAAACTTTTCTTGGTGGCTAGATAGTAAGCTATATACAAATAAACAGCAGACCTATCATCTTGCAGGATATGGAGTTTTGGAGAAACAAGGGTGGATTGTAATTGAGAAGGCTGGTGACCCCAGGAAAGGGTGCGAAATGTAGTGTAAGTTCACAGGGAGTATGGAGATCAGAGAGCCTCTGCCGGTTACTAAGGTTACTCCATGGTCTGCCGCCAAAGCTGCTCTTTGATCTTCATCCTTCAGACCTTATTATTAATCTCCCCAGAGCGCTGCCCTTTTGCTCCTCACTCACCCAAACCAATCCGGAATCACAAGAGGGTAAGGAAGCTTAGGAGTGAGCATCAGCGTTGGAATAGAGTAACTCCCAGGCAGCTCTGTAGCTCTATCTTCTCCCCTCTACTTCCACACCTCTGTGAAGGGGAGAAAAGGGGGCAAGACATTCAAAGCTCCCATGGTGATTCACATTCAGTGTATTTAGTATATGCAAATATGCAGTTCACAAAGACATAAATTATGATGTTGCTTAAGGAGTTTTAGTTTTAACTGTGTGAGGATTAATCACAGCATTGATCCTTTGCAGCATGTAACTTCCTCTGGACGTTTTAATTGTATTTTGACAAATAAAAACTAGGTTATATATTACTGCAGGGTTGCACACATTCAATTCAATAAAAAATTTTTTAAGATTTTATTTATTTATTCATAAGAGACACAGAGAGAGAGGCAGAGACATAGGCAGGGGGAGGAGCAGGCTCCCCGCAGGAAGCCTGATGCAGAACTTGATCCCAGGACCCCGGGATCACAACCTGAGCCAAAGGCGGATGCTCAGCCACTGAGCTACTCGGGTGCCCCTTGATTCAATAGAATTTTAAAGCTTCTACTATTTAGAAAGCACTATTACAAATGCTGAGGAAATAAAAAGTTGAGTAATAAATGGTCATTGGGCTCAAGGAGTTTGCAATGCAACAGGATTCTACAGGCAAGTATACACATGGCCATAATAAGAAAAATATAAGAAAAGGAAACAAATGGGAGTGACAAGAAATGTTATCAGCAGAGTGTGATGAAGATGCAGAGGGAAATGTCACTTATGGGTGAAAGCAGTGAATGAATCCTAAAAGTCTGTCAAGCTGGAGCAGGATCTCAATGAGACAAATTGGAGTTGAGGAGAAGACAGCATTCCAGGAAGAAGGAAAAGGGAAATATATGAAAATAAGTGGGACATGTTCAGGGAAATGCAGAGTCCACGTTGGCAGGAAGATAGGTTCCCTTTGGAGAGAAGGGGAAGGATAGGTTTTAAAAGGCAAGGTGATTGCATCAAAAGCAAAAAAAAAAAAAAAAAAAAAAAAAAACAACAACAAACCCTCTGAAGGAGTTACATGCACAAATCTGAAGCAAAATACTTGATCCTAGTCCTGAGCTGTGATTGCAGATAAATCACTGAGACCCTTAATTTGAAGGTTTTTCTCTATAAACTCAGGATACAAACAGGGCCCATCTCTGGCTACTGTTGTTTCATTACCTTATCAGTGGGGTACAGCAAGGTTTCCCTGGATTGTGCAGAAGAGGCAAGTCTATTGCAATTCATAGTATTTTGGGGAGGGGTTGAATGTGGCCACTCCATCTACTGACCCTGAGGTGAGCCGATCCCAGGCAGGTCTGAAGCCTAGACCTGCTGTAGATAAGAAGATTCTTCTGGAAGACTGCTACTCTGTTGCTGGCAGGACCACAGAGCCTTCCCTGGACTGAAAGCAGTCTTGCGAGGCTCAGCCAGCAGTAGCATTTTGCATTGACTTTGCTGAGAGGGCCACCTGCAGGGTAACTGCCTGAGAGGGACCCAAGTTCTGAGGAGCCATGGCAGGACCTTCCCGCTTTGAGTTCCTTTGCCTTATGACATGCAGTAAGCCCTGTCTCCATTATACACCCCAGCCCACTATACAACTCCAAGGCCTGGGGCACTTTCCAGTTGACAGTCTCAAAAGTGGAAAGAAAAAGGGGGTGTGGAGTGTTGAGATGTAATGTGACCTGACAGCACTGGGATGGATAGTTCATCTCTATTCCCTCCCCTTTCCTCCTGGAAGGGGTGGAGTGAGAGCTGATGCCAATGTAATGGGTCACAACTGGGTGTCTCTCCCTTCCTGGAAGGCCTGGCAACATCTCTGCTACCATTGTGATTTGGAAGAAAGCATTCACAAGGATGATTATCTAATCAGGGAATTAGCCTTGGTTCATGAGGCAAGCATTAGGGGACTCAAAAAATCTAATGGAAAAAAGGCCCACATCAGGAAATAGTGCCAGTAATCACACCCTGAATGATTATTATACACAAACACTATGAAGATTTGGGACAAGTATCTGTAAATGATCATCAAATAAAATTGTCAGATATTTATCTTGAGTACCTACTCTATTAAAGCTACTGCCAATTTCTCCTGCTTAGTTTCCTCCCTTCAAGCCACTTCACTGTTGGGTTGAATTTGCTCAAATTATGGTCTAGGGGCTATCTGATTCAAAATTTCCTGAGGTGCTTGTTAAAAGTTTGGATTTCTGAGTACCACCTTATAC